>NW_026607536.1:0-1200000 GCF_021117445.2 Syzygium oleosum | reverse complement strand
CTTTCAATCTCTATAAATTGAAATAAACTATTCTTCATTTAAGAAGTAGAGATGAAAACACAACATTTTCAGTGCCTCTTCTCTTCAATTTTCTCTTTGGTTAAATCTTTGAGTGCGCTAGTTCAAGGACAAGTTCCATTGAGTCCTGCATCTATAATGCTAGTACAAATAGATTCGAGGTGTTGTATATTGAGAGACATAGTTCGTAAATTTGCAAAGTACTGTTGGCAAGAACTAATTGACTTAAGGAGATTTGATAATCCATACCTCACATCCTATCTAATTTTGTTACAATTTTATAGCAATTTTATAAGTTTATATCTGGTTTGTAATGCAGTCTTCTTTACATGTTAAGAAGATTCATTCAATAAATTTATTCATTGATTTGGTCAATTTTTAAAATTGTTATGACTTTCTTAGAGTTATTATTTCAATTTAATTTTTCCAGTTACAACAAGCAATATTGTATTACGTTTCCTACAACATCTTGTACTTCTTAAATCATGGATTAAATATATTTCTTCAATTAGAGATAATCAATCGCTGTCAATATGATCTAGCAAACAAAATCGCTAACAAAATTTTTAATATATGAAAATCGAAAGAATATAAACTGATTTGGATCTTTCTTGCGACCATACTTCAGCTTTATAAAGATCTACTCTAAATTTGATGTTAGATAATCAGGAAAAGCATATAAAAACTGAGACATCCAAATTCATGAGAGGGTCATAAAAATACATCAATATCTTCAATTCTTGACTCAATATGTACACTTACAGTTCAGAGTCATTCGGTGCATCTAGGCTGAGGACGCATGAGCCTTTCCTTTTGGGGTTACTGGTTCAAACCATAGAAACACTTATGCTTCTAGCGTCTCTAGAACTTCTATCATGTGTTATTTTCTCTTTCCTATATGGGGTTTTGCTTCTTTTTGGGGGGCTTTCAGGAAGTTAGGCTGGAGTTTCCAAAATATTTGTCTCACTGCTCAAAAACGGACACTAAGATCAACAAAAGAGTCCTAATACAGTTTGACCTCTGAACTTGCCTACGACTCTTCTCCAACAGATGACATCTTGCCACCCTCACTACACAAACACTCCTCTTGGAAATACTCAATCCCTCTAGCTTGTTGTCTATGAGAACAAAGAATCTACTTTCACAAGCTATACGTTAGGTGTCACAGTAATTATTGTGTCAACGTCGTGAGTCGTATCAAGACGTGACAGCCAATGACAGCTTAACGCACACATATGTATATAATGGCATCGATATTTAAAATCACAAAAACTTATTGAAAGGAGAATTAGTAATCGCATACCGCTTCAAGAGACATGATGCGAGCGACGCTTATCCACCACTTTCCAAATCGATGGTTGTCACGCATGCATTGGATGCTTAATTTGATGAATGCCGTCCAGTTAAATTTGATTCTCCGTTATCAACACCTAATTATTATATTGATGTTGTAATCTGTCTTTCCTAGATATAGGCTTTTTCCACGTTTGGTTTGAAATAGTTTAAACGAAGTAGGAGAGTTGGGTGCTATCATAGTCTCCGTAGTGGCAAGACACTTTTGGCAAGAACGTGAAAGCAAGATTCCAAAGTGTTGTTATTGGCAGCTAGATTAAGAGAGGAGCAAGATCATCCCCAACCAGATAAAACCTGCGACTATTATTTTAGGATTAAATTCTGCTCTATCTTCTCAGATGGACCTTGTTGTTATTAGATGGTATGATAAGTTTGTGACCCATTTTTCACTAGAGAGTGGTCCATTGGTTCCTTATTTGTGTCCACTGATATCTTGCTCACAACATTAGTCATTAGTGCACTCACTTTGTGCCATCATTTGCCCTTTTTGTTGTCATCTTCCTTTGGGTGGGCCTGTTTGGCATGATAAGAACTGGTCAATTTTTCTGTTCACATCTTCAAATAAAGAATTAAAACACCTCTCAAGACACCTTTAGTCACACGTTGAAAATTGCTTTCATGTGAAAACTGTTTGCCACTTTTTTGGACCTGCCAAACCACAAAAACAAGACAAAATGTGCTTCTTAACTTTAAAACAATACAACCACAAATATTTCCAAACTTTTACTCATGTTGAAAGTTTTTATCTTCGAGAACCACGTGTTTTCGAACAAATAGAATAATATACATAATAGTCTATTCTCATTATTGATAAACGAAAATCAAAGATATTATCACGAACTAAATGGATCTCTGTATATGTCACTCACAAGTTATACGATAGTTTATTTGTTACACCTCGAAAAACAGCGAGATTTATGTTAGATTTCTTTTGCATCTTTTTCTCGATTGAGGTCCATCTAGTTTAAATATAGAACATCGGAATGAGCCATCCTTTTTTTTTTTTTTCCATTTTTGGGTCCATAACCTTGTATTGTAATCACTCCTTTTTATCTCACTGAACTTTCGATTCACTCGAGAAGAAAAGAAGTGCAGAGGAAATTATATTCAGCACCTGCACATCTTTCTGCTACCGAACGATTAGTTGATGGAAACCAAATTGCACAAACATATTCAAGTCAAATTCGAGTAGACACTTTTGAGTCGGGAACACAAATCTGGCATCTACAATTTCCCGGTCAGCTTGTCGGGAATATAATATACCGTGTTCACACCCAGGATTCGATTTTAGTATCTCATGTCTGATTCGTGTTCACACTTGTTTTGCAACTTGGATGAACCCTAGCTTTGCAAGAAAATCCCTAAATTTTTACTGGGAGATAGTTCTGCGATTATCATATGTTTCCACTAAGTTAGTATTGAGATGATGTGTTAAATAAAAACACGTCATCTTAGATATAATCGAATGTCTCGCTTTTTTTCTGGGTTTGAAGATAAATTCATCATATTAAAGTTAGACAAATGTTGTTATCCATTATTGCCTATTTCCTCAGGGTAATCAAGTTGTGTATATAAACCGTCGAATGATTTTCAATTTTATGGATGCCACTCTATCCTTTTAGCTGTCTGATTTGTTAGTTCCATCAAAGACATAGAAAGGACGTTCAGCACTTCTTTGCCATAGACGAGCGTAGACATGTGCAAATATTTATAGCAACCCGCTTTTTCGGTTCCTTGGAAAACTCAAATCAAAACAATTATGTAGACCCCATAGTGGACATCTCTTTTTAAAATGTGGCGATTCTCAACAAGTTTTATCGTACACGCATCTCACAGAACAATGACAGATCCACAGGATGGTGGTGAGTGCAAATCACTAAGCCACTGGAACTTTTGATATAACAACAAATGAGCCCGAAGAGTGCCATCGCTAGAATGAAACTCAAAAGAATTTACAGGGGCCGGCACAAGCAGTTGAGCATGTGGTTTATAACCTTACATACAAGGTTAACAAATAGCTACGCAGAGGCACATTACACTACTTGTATGTGCCGAACTTTTATTAAAAATGGGAGCATAAGGGTCGGTTAGCGCCTAACCTTGAGATGTAAATCATCCAAGGCACATTAGCATGGCCTGCTTCTCTTGTATGAATTGGGTGTTACCCCAAACCCGTCTTAAGAGGATAGATGGAGCGATTAAGGTGGGTTACCCTTTTGTTGAATCATCCAAGGCACATTAGAGAGAACTGTCTCACATCCCTAAGTAGTCTCTACCTTACCTACCCACTTGTGTCAGTTTTAGCTACAGGTACCCTTTTATTGAAGGTCATTCGAGCTTTTGCTAGAAGTATGACTTGCGTTACTTCAACACCTTAGCGCTTGGTACTTGAACAATGGCTTGAGACGTTTCCTCTACCCGTTCCCACCCTAAAAAAGTAGGAGCACCTTCCATCCTTGAACTGATCACCTTTCACATAATCTAGGCTCTTCTGTCCCTCGAGACCGAGGTAGCACGGGAATAATCATCTGATGTCCATCTACTAGGCATTTTGGCCTAAAGAATTTCTGTCGCAAATTTCTTGTCTATAACCGCCTCAATCTACGTAGCCCCTTTGCCTAAATCCGAGGTCCGTCTCCATCATAAAGAGCGGGTGGGATCACAATTAATCTCTGAATTATAATGGAGCGACATCTTAAGCTCATTTTATATGCATCTAAATTGGATCTTTAATCGTGACCAAATCAATGCAATGAGAAGTAGTACAGTTTGACACGAAACCCTTCGCACCAAGCTTTGCATCAAGATTTATTTGATAATTAATAAACATATTGCACTGGATACACTTACACACAGTTGATAAGAATGAGTAAGGTTAGTATGAAAAAGTTCCTCAGGACCTTCTACAACCAGCGTGTAATATCAACGCAGAGAATTATCGACAATGTGATCTAGAATGTGCACAATTATTCCTCGACATGCATGTACTGAGCCAGTTTATTCCTTAATGCAGTCCCAACCTGCCGAAAGACTTGACATGTAAATGGTCATTTTCACTAGAATTTGGTTTGAACTGCGTGTGAGAAGTTCTAATGTATTGTTATACTGATCATACCTTAGCTCCATCGCAATCTGTGCTGCTTCATTTACTTCAGAGCGTGAATGACTTGAATGCAAATGGTGGTACAAGTGTAAGTCACACAGATCGGCGAAAGCGTATGGAACTTCCCTACTTGTATCTTCTCCGGAACGACTTGCATTCGACGCCTATGATGCGAATCATAAACTGATATTGTTGTCTTTCGTTGGAGACATAAACAGGATGTTAGGGAAGAGTTACTACATAACAGAAGAGAGAGTACCTTTTTATTGAGATCTCCTATTTCTTCGTTCAAAACCTGATACTGTGGTGGGGCAAAATTCAGAAATGTTAGGGCAGAGTTACTACATAAGAAAAGAAAAATTACATAAAGTAAGACAAAAGTATTTAACACAAAGTTCAAACTAAAACATTAGCATCATTTATCAACTACATCTGACTTAAAGGCTTTTAACAAATTATGAACAAACAGTGCTAAGAAGCTGTACTTTGGCACTGAACGAGGCTTAACTCAATTTAATTTCTTACATAAGAATTAAAGAAAGACCGTATTCATGTTAAATCATAAATTCCACGTGCTTGAGCTAGTCTATACAGAAAAAGATATGGTCAAGGAGGGCGAAGAAGCGGAACAAATATTTAATCTAATGTGTAAGAGGAAGAATTCAAAAAATTTTGGTGTACGAAAAATTACGAGGATCTGGCAAGTAGAAGGAAGAATTCAAGTCGGTGAGGAAAGGAATACGAGATTTAATTGTGGGGGACGCATCTTAGATACCTCATTCATATGTTATCGTTGAATAACAGTATATATTTCCATCTGAAATAGATGAACTTCTTGGACATTAATTAGGAATAAGTAATGAGAGGACAAATGTTTCTTTTGTGCAAAAATTGAATGAATGATCAAGGCGGGATCACAATAATCGGTTCATGTAATGAAAACAAAACAAGAAATACTGAACACGCTAGCTTATGACGAAATTTCGACATATGTGTACATACCTTCCTCATTCGGATAGCCTTCAAGCTCCTCTCCAATTGCTTTTCCAGATTTTGCAAGTTTTCAAAGCTTAATGAGGACAGGTCTTTGCCCATCAGATGTCTGCACATTTATATAACAAGGATTTGTCTTTGTGCCTACATATTTCTCACGTCCTTTAAATTTGATTTGGGACTCTACAGCAATATCTTTGCAGGTATATATTAACCGAAGTCGGGAAAAGCACAGGAAATTCAGGCAATCAATCTAAGAGCCAAGAGGACGGTTTACTTATGTGTGTTGCTGCTAAACAACTTATCACTTCTCTGGTTAAGTATAACTCGAGTGGTGTTATAATGTGAGGAAGTTCACAATTTATCAGACCTAGTTTCAAACCAAAACCAAGTCCATTTCATCTAATGAAAACTGAGTTGTAGGTTGAAATTTGGTATCACCTGCGGTTATCCTGCATGTCGAGCAGTTGCTGCTTTAAATCTGCGACCTCCCTTTGCCGAAGCTAGCATTATGATCAGAAACTGCTAAGTCAAGCCTCCATATTGAAGTATTAAACCAAGCAATCATCCTTCTTAAAAGATCTGGGTAACTATACATTTACAACATATGTGAGTATATATAATTCTGGGGAGCATTGGTTAATTGAGTTTTATAACCGGTTCGATCTGGGTCCTCGCACACACGCTTTTTGTGCAAGGAAGAGGGCATGAGTACGTTTTTCATGGCTAGATCACATAGACTTCACAGGTTCAACTTAATAACTTTTCAAAGGGAACCTTAAGAGAACAAGGATGAACCATGGCTCCGGAAAATAGAGAAGGAATGTAGCCATGATACACATAATTACCTGGAGTTCTTCGACGGGATTCTTCTCTCCGTGATGATCTTGTTTGGATTTTGCGTAACGGTCGATTGTGGACCTCATGCTGATTCGGTTGGATATAAATTGAAAGACACATTTTAGCAGATATGAAATGATTTGCGATCCTCACAACAGAATAGGGCTCCACAGATAATTGAAGAACTGCTAAAAGAAATGACGCCTTGCGACTAGAGAGAGAGAGAGAGAGAGAGAGAGAGAGAGACCTAGAGCTGGCGAATTCATGGAGCTTGCCGGTGCAAGAGAAGACGACGACCCCGACCTCAGCGTCACAAAGAATGGAGAGCTCCTTGGCCTTCTTGAGCAGCCCATTTCTTCTCTTTGAGAAGGTCACTTGCCTGCTCGCCGAGCTGTCTATCTTTTGGATCACAATCTTTCCTCTCCCCATATCGATCTGCACACTCTCTCTAGCTAGTCTCTACTAAGTTTTCTCTCCCTTGTTTGAGTGATCATATATCAACGCAGTAGCACACCAGAACGAGCCTAGCAGTCAGCAGATCCGCGGATCTGCTCCAGTATATTTCTCAGAGATCTCAGGCAAATCACCTCCGACGAAAGAAAAAGAATCACCTGCAGCTTGCTGATGAGCAACCAAGAGAGCAAGGTATCAAAGGGGTTCACTCCAAATGCTTTTGATCTGATGAACCGATTGACCTTTAGAGATCAGAGAGAAGGAAAACTCAGATTTCAGATAAGATAAAAAGCCGTCTCTTGTACAGCTTTTTAATTCATGTATACCTTGAAAAATGGTGCCAAAACCTCGTAAGAAGGAATCTATTATATTATAGAATAGCTATTCGTCATTATTTTGAATTTATTAGATTTATTATGACTGTTGTGATGTCTCGCTATTATTGCTCGACAAATCTAATTTAATTGAATTATATAAAAGGCTAATCACAGATTTTAATAAAATGTATGAAAATGACTTAATAGGTACAGATCACGACAAGAAACAATTATGAAATCCATCTCTAGCATCAAATAACAATCAATTCATTTCACAAATAGTAAACTAATTTTATATACCGAGTTTTAACCAAGAGAATGCATCGAATGATAACAAAGATAAGTGCACCCTTTCCATGAAAAGATTTATCCACCGGAGCCCTTGTTGTTGGCTTCAGAAACCACAAAATAACAAAGCATATTGCATCATGTAATTGGGCGTCTAAATCAAATTAATAGCGACTTACAAAAGTGGCCTTATAAAACTATAGTCTAGGAAAGAGACTTCTAATGAAAAAATGTGCATGCATGTTGTATCACCACTTGCTTGTGAGCACCAAATTAAAGTTTACACGACAGAACCAATAACATCATTAAGGTTTTGCTTGTTCATATAGATATCATGGGCCACTCATCCGCCATCACTATCTTTCCGATCCGCATGCCTACAGAACCTTCAGCAATCGTTCAAGGAGGACAACATGATCGCTACGATTCTCAACGGAATTCAAGTCGCGTCAATACAAGGTTCGTGTAAAATAGGAAATCGAGTGTGAACGCGACATATAATATTTCGTCAATCATGCATTAATCGATGAAAATAGTGGGTCCGCGATGACGGAATTCCAATCCCGCTGCTGTACCAACGTGAATGCGAATTCTGTAATGGGAGGCTAACCCCATGTCCTTTTCATTCGTTCATCTTACTTGTCGGTTCCCTATTTTGCGCGTGCTTAATTAGTCTCAATTAGGGACATAATTGACTTCAACTTTTCTGTGGGCTTAATTGTCCGCGTACATCAATTAGGCCCACATCGATGACAGAAATTGGGCCGTGATGTAACAGCCTGGCCCATATTATGCAGGCCCATTAGCGCATTGCGAAAAATAGGAAAATCGACCAATCTGATTGGCGGTCGCACAGGATTCACGTGGTCCCTAGGGCAGGCAATCGAAGCCGTCCTAGGAAAAGATCTGATTAAAGTAAATGGTTAATATCACGAAAAACCCCAAACTGGTTGTGATAATTTTATCATAAATTAATTTTTTTACTATCAAAAATCTTAAATTGATATACCTGTGACAATTTTACCCTACGTTAGTTTCCGTTAAATTTTACTGTTAAATTACTTTGTTAAATGACACACAATAATTGACGGATATATATTTTACCATCCATTTATCACAAGTGTGTCAGTTTGTGATGTTTTTTTGCATTAATTCAATTTAACTGAAATTAGCGAAGGATGAATGTATTATACATGTACTAGTTTAAGATTTTTTGTAATTAAAAAAATTAATTTATGATAAAATTATTATAAATATATTAATTTTAAAATTTTAATAATTAAAAAATTAATTTAAAATAAATTTATTATGAATATATTAATTTGAGATTTTTCGTAATATCAACTTAAACCAAAATGCGGCTGCCAGCTGTCTGTATGCCGCTCTGACATTTTCTTCTCTCTCTCCCGGGGGGCTCGCTTTCTCCACACGACTACTACTCTTCGCCATTTTCCATGGAAGCAGAGCAGAGCAGGCGGCGATCCAGTCGCTCCTCCCTTCCGCGTCGGAGGCGGGAGGTGGGTTCCGGCGGCCCGAAGAGATTGCTGAAGCGGCCCTCTGCTCGCCGGCGGCGAGGAGCCGCATGGACCTGACCGTCTTGTCTCCGCGCGGTCGCTCGTCGACGGTTGGCTTGGCCCAAGGATGTGTTCCTGGTCATCATCTTCTTTGTTTTCTTTCTTCGTGAAGATGGGTTACGGAGGAAATGGGTCGCTGAAGAGCATGAGAAGATCGGAGCTTGATGAGCTGAATGGAAGGGTCCGAGTTTCGGGTCTGAAAATGGTGTCCGGTGGGTGGAGCGAATGGGCAAGTGGGTCTCCCCTGCTCCAAGCCTCCCGAGGTGTCCTCCGATGCTCACGTCTGCTGTGACGAATGGGCTCTCCCTCCATGTTCGTTGACCAACTTGCCAAATCGAGAATTCCTGAAATTGTCTGGAATGGACAGAAAAAGCTCTGGACTTTCCGTCCTATGGGCACTGACGTAGCTTCTCCATTTCGGTCCCTATCTCTCGTTTTTTTTTTTTTTTTGGGCTCCGCCATCGGATCGAGGTCAGTTCTTTGGGACTTTTGCTGGTGATTCTCAAGTGAGATGAGTATGCTGTTCGCAGTTACGGAGCAGTCGAAACGGAGGAGTGATTCTCATCTCTTGTTCGTGATTTCCTTTGGTCTGTCGTTTGATTCGGCAACGCCCGTGCTAATTCGAGCGCGTCTATCTGGTTATAGATGGGTTTGAGGCACCATATGAGTCGATGAACTAAGCTCCAGTTCTTAGTCTTTGTTGTAGCTGAACTCGTCTTTTTTTTTTTTCTGTTCGACATCGTACTTTATCAGGGTGCTTCTGCTGATTGCGTCTCTCGTCCCACACTCTTCCTCTGTCTTCTCTTGCTTTGGATCAGTTTTGAGCTTGCCCGAGAATTGTTGGCCTTGTTTGAGAGCTTCGAGGACTGTCAAAAAAGAGGCTTGATTCTGAGTAGCCGTATCATGCTCCTTGGTCGATCTCTGTCCTTATGCTTCATGAGGAAGCAAATGTTGGAACACAGACCGCAAATTGCAATTCTCAAGTTGAAATATTTATCCAGGAATTATAATATCTACTTGTTTCCGTAATCTAATCCCGTTTCCATATTTTGGGGCCACTTTGCTTAGATAATGAATAACAATTCTTCTTTTAGCCGTTACTCCAAGTTTGTTCTGCATTTGCGTCCTCTGTGATGTTCTTTCCCATGTTATGGAGGGGGAGCTAACACGGTGTTTCGGCCACCGCAATTAGATCAAAATCCCAACCTCATTCAGTAGGATAAGGCTTGGTCACTAATGTTGTTATGGTCAGGTTGAACTGCTGGGAGGCTGTCTTGGTGGAGATGGGCAAAACTGATGCATCCGTGATAGAGCAGAGCCTTTTGGCCTACTCAATTGAAATGTAAGTATGTAGATATGTCAGTTCTTGTCGGACGTATTGATAAAATCACTCCAAGCTGTTTTTCATTCATTCAACGATAGTTACAATACTAGGCTAAAGTTAGAACAAGACCAGTTCATCCTTGAAATTTAGTGATGGATGAAAAGATTACTGTCCTCTTCCATTCTTGACTGTCATATTCAAATTCTTAATGTTGCCAACTAGCAGCATGCCCTTGGGACCTTCATCACTTCAACATGAATTCCATTCTAGGCTCCCATCATTATCCTATATTTTGTCTCTTTGCCAGGTCTGATAATATCTAAAACCAATGTATGTGTTTCTCTGTTTGCTGTAGGGTCCATCTTTTTGTGCACCATAGGAAGACTCACTAGAATAGTTCCAGCAATTTCCAGGCTAGACATTGCTCCATGTGACACTTATTTTGCGGTTGCACATTGCCATTATGTAATTGTTATGGGAGCCGTTTTTGCTTTATTTGCAGTATTTCGCTATTGGGTGGGTAAAATCTCTGGTCGGCCATACCCTGAAACTTTAGGCCAATTCCATTTTTGGATCATTTTTTTCAGTGGTGACCATCCTCTAGATGTAGCACTTATGTATCTCCTCATTCTTAGTTCTGAATTGGGGGATGCATCAACATGAGCAATGACTTATAAAATTGTGCTTTAAATCCCCTATATTTGCCTTTTGTGGATAAACTTGTTTCTTGCAATTATTATTCTCTAATTGTCTGATGATGTGCTGATGGTTGCCTTATGCACCCTCACATGGAGTCTGCTGTTTGTTCCTGGAGACAAGGTACTTGCTTTAGTAATGCTTTAGAAATAGTTGAACTCTTAATGCACTTTATTATTTTTTACCGTTGTTTCCTATAGCAGCTTTGATAGGATTTTCCAACTGTATTTTGATTTGCAATTTATTGTGGCACGGTGGTTTACATTTCTTCACTGAAAAGATCTCCTGAATTTATAATGGATTTTCACTGCGGTTTCCTTTTATTGGCTTGTTTTACTTACTTTGTCAAATTAGTGAACCACTAACTCTATGCGAATGTATGCACCTTCTTTGGTTACAGAGGAAGTTTCTTCTCCTTATTTAAAAAGGGCAGCACATTGGTGAAGCTCCCACTATGCACGGTGTCTGGGAATGGTCAGACCACTTTGGGTCTAACATGCATAGCCTTACCTTGCAATTTTTGCAAGAGGCTGTTTCTGTGACTTGAACCCATGACCTCCAGTCACACGGTGACAACTTTATTGTTTGCACCAAGGCTCTGCATCATTTCTCATAAATCAATTTTTTCTTCTGTATTCAAATGTATCAAAAAAATAGGTAGAATAGCAGCATAATCTATCAGAAACATCCATTCATAGATCCCGACAAGCTTGAAATAAGTAGGAAATCAATGAAAAAGTTGCTTCCTTTATTTCGCAAATATAATCATACATAGCAGTGATATCCATTCAGAGCAATCAGAAATAACGGGACATCATAGAATTACACCATGCCTCAAGGTACATCCACTAATATCTTTCAGAGTCAAATACTATATCTCACTCACGGAAGCTTGACTGTAGTTTCTGCTCTGCTAACTGATGGTAATGAATGTCTCTCTAGCACCCTTAGCCACAAAATTGTGCTACTGTAGTTGCGATCTGATTTCAAAAGTAAATAGTAAGAGATCATATTTATGGAATGCTGTGACTATGAAGATTAAAGTTGCACTTTTGGAATTCTAGGTTACCCCAATTTTGTCACTTTTGCTGTATATTCAGGCCTCGGTTGGCTTAACTGGAGATTCATGGGTGAATGTGAGCCATACACATCACATGTATTGTATGATATGGGGCAACTGTTTGCTTTAGTCACATCACTTGCCCCGTAAACCTGACACCAAAGCATCATTTTATTTAGCCAAAATATAGTTTAAATAATGCATAGTCCAACTTATTTTACACTGACTCCTACTGTGCTTCAACTCAGAGATTGAGATATCCAGACAGATGGCTTGATCTGGCTAAGTTGGTTGTGACTCCCATAGGTTTTATTTGGCTGTAACTCTCATAGGGTATGGATGAAATTAGGTGTTCATAACAATTTTTTTTTATGGAAAAGATTGTAGTGTCTTATGTTAGAATTTCCCTTCATGGAATTATTTTATAAGGTAGAAAAGTTCTTTGCTGTCTAATTAGTACCTTGTATTGTAGTTCTGTGTTTTCATGGCCAGTGAGATCCACCTTCTTGTACAGCTCTCTATTTTCCTGATGCATGAGAGCTCCCTGAAATAAATTGAATTAGTGCTACTTGATGTGAAATCGGTGGAAAAGAGTTTTTGGGTAGGAGATTTTAAACTTCTGTGAAAACCTTTCTGTTAAGTTCTCTTATTTCTTCGATCAGAATTTGATCCTGCATGGCAAAACAATACAGCGATGTAAGTACGTATGCATGTGGTGCAGAATTCAATGGACTTCGAGCAAATATGGGGTTGAGCAGGGATGCACAAAAAGGAAATTGGTCACACCTTTTTCGTACGAATACCCTTCAAGCTCATTTCCAATCTGTTTTCCAAATTCTGCAGTTCTTTCACATTGAGACCAGATAGTTCTTGTCCCATGAATTGCCTGCATGTATGGAATGAAGAAAAGAAGTCCACATTGTTGACTTTTGGTTTGATTTATTTTCAGACTCGGATTGATTGAAGTACCCATGAACTTATCCAATAATTACCATAAGTTTTGTCTTTGAAATCCTGAGTTGGGCATGATCTACTTAGCAATCTGTTATATCTCAGTGCACATTTTGCATCCTGTGATATTGGTGCAAGTTTTCGACCAAAAAAAAAAAAGATATTGGTGCAAGTGACGACTTGTTTTTTTCATGTCTTCATTTCAGTAAGAGATGAATTCTCAGGGAAGGGGCATTATCCATCTATAGTTTGCACTCTTTCATTTCAATTGTCAACCTACGTCCATTCTTCTTAGCACAGTCAAAAATTGGTCACATAAGTCTATGCCAACCTCCTGTTATTCTAGCAAGACCACTAGATGAAACACTTTGGTCGCTGCTCTTAATTCTGTTTTCTTAAGCATAAGAGACGTGCCACTTCAAAAGTTTTCCCGGGCATATGAGATGTTATACCTGTGACATTCTTGCAAATGCTGCAGTTGTTGCTTCAGGCATGCTAACTCCATTTGCCAGAACTAGTGAAAAAAAAAGGAGATCATTCTCCTTAGTGTGATAGAAATGATAACGGGAGCATCTAGATTTAATCACGCAAAAATTCGTCCCTGTCGTATGAATAGAACCCTTAAATCGTAGAACCCTTACTAATGCATTGAGGACAGATGACTCTGAACGTAACTAGCACAATGATGTAGAGTAACTCATATAAGAAAAGGCAACACATGAATGTGACGTGATGATGAGTTGCTAGAAGATCGAAACGTATCAGCTAGATGGAGAAGTATCTCTTCTGATAAAAGAAAGCTAACAAGAATAACTTGAGTGTTACCTTGACTTCTGAAGCTGGATTGAGAAGTTGATATTGTTCCTCTTTTAGCTTTTTGTAACGTTCAACTACAGAAGTCACGCTGTCAAGAACCCAAAAAACAGTAAAGCAACATAAGACTCACTGAAAATTATGATGCGTCGTTATATTATTGCTACGGCTACATACAAACCAAAAGAATGCAACATTATAGAGCTGAAGTATATCTGGAGTGTTATGTGGCCTACCAAAAGCTTCTGCCAAGATTTGGACATTTATTGGAATTCCTAGTTTCTTGTCAAAATCCATATTTCTCATCTGTTCATCTACTTAATCTATGTTTTTGTCCACAGCTATTAGCAGTGATATCTTCTGCAGCTTTACCTTTGCCTTTGGCTAGGTTCATGGGAGAGTTTGAAAGATGAATGCAACGTCAAAGTAAACATTGGGTCATGCCGCAGAACATTTTCGACTGCCTAAGTGTCCTAATGAAGAACCAACATGGTCAAACTTTGCTGTCATATTCAATTCATAAAAAAAAAAAAAATTGGCTTGACGTGTTACGACAATCACTAATTACGGATTAACTCAGTTTAGCCGGGCTAGCATAATGGAAATATGTCGGTCGCTCAAGTCCTGGTACCCACATGGCATCCCATTTATGCAATAAACTTTATATTGTAAATATGTTAACTATTAATGGATCGGTTGGTTTCTGCCATAAAGTAATCACCCAAACTAATATTTGGCTACTAAATTCCCATCTACCTGCTCAATGTTATGTCTAAGGTCGATCAAGCAAGTGAATGGCTTCTCAGCCTCTTGCTTAAAAGAGGCATAATAAAGCACTACATTAGCTGCATGCTCGGTTATAAAAGATCAGCTGCAACGGCAGCTTCTGCAGGAATTATGTTGAACTGCGATCAAGTCCCACCCCAGGGAAGGGGTAGTGTTAGAGCAATCCAACAGGACAGACGTCCAGATATGATCAGTCAGATCTTTCCCATGCACATTAAAACCCAAGAATTGTAGTTGCACTAGGTCTGTAAGGATGACACTGACACATAGCGTTCCATAGCAACAACCATGGGCAACCCCTTGCCTAATGCAAAGTTGACCGGATGTCCGTGAACGATGAATATGTATATGACCAATTTATTTAAAGATCCGATCTTAATATGCATCAGCACATTAGCAAGGTAAAACGTGAGGAATTACCAATTAAAACAATAAAAAAAAAGATCCGTAATTTTTCAAAAATCAACTTCCCCGGTTGAGGAATGTAGTGAACAATAACGGTTGGGGAACATCCTAATGGAACAACTAAAGTTGTAAAAATACCCATGAGCACTGCAAGATCAACCCTATAACTATTTCATCTACCACATGCTTTTTTATGTTTAAGTTCATCAAACCCTATGTCATGGCGCTACTTCAGCTTTTTTAAAGCAGCAAACAACATGCTCCAAAGCACCACCAAGGAGGAACTAAGTTGGAGTTGGTCTTTGAACTAATTATCAGAGCTATGATGCATATGGAACTTACTCTATCTTACAATCACCCAAGAGAAGACCTTGTGTGTACAAAGCATGATAAAGCAAGACTTAATTAATCTCCTGACACAAGAGGTTATCGATTCTGCATACTTGTGTTGTTTAATGCAAACTAGTGTTAGGTTATTATGACGTGAAAGGTTTATGTTCCTCACATGGATCTGTTATCCTTCTCGCAAAATCATGAGTAGCTCTGGGGTTCAATTCCTTACAATGAGTGGACAACATCACTTGATAAGACACAGATACACAGAGCTGAAATATGATGCAACCGAACGCGACTACCTTGGAACCGGTACTCTTTTGCATGTTTTGACCCATTCTCAATGTTTAAAAAATTATCATCACATTAAAATATTTTTTTTGTAATTAAATGAAATGACACGAAGAACCGACATAAAAGGCGATAACATGACATGAGCTGGTGGTAGGGTGTTCGGTGTTCTTACAACTTAGAAAAATCATCCAATCAATCATTAACTTATTGTACAGATGTCAATCAAGTCCTAAACTTTCCATTTTTTTTCCAATTTAATCATAAACATTTGCGCAAAATTCAAATGTAGTCATTCCGGTACTACATTCAAATTTCGAAAAAAGGGTGAGGACTAAATTGACAAAAAAAAGTTTAGAACTGAATTGGTATCCGTACAATATATTTAGGATAAAGTAGGCAATTTTCTCTATAAAACTTCTGCCGATTCTTATAGTCAGTAAGTGATGTTAAAAATCCAAAGTTAAACCAGTTATATCCCCGACCAAAAAAAAAAAACCAGTTATATCGCTTCCATCCATTCAAAAGCATAAAACTAGTCCAATATGAATTCATTTATCCTTGTACTAAGCAAAAGAGAACAAAAGACTGGGTCAATGTGATTGTCCTACACCTACACGCCCAAACACCCCTCTCCAATACCAGTCGGGCAGTACCACCACGTCGGATGCTTGATGCTAGAACTTATTCTATGATAAGGTATTTAATGAAAGTTATATATATCTTGGGGAGGGTTGAACAACACTAAAGATAGTAGAAGTTACATCTTTTATCAATGGTTTAGCATGAAGAAATTCATTGAGGCCGTAAGACAGATGAAAATGGAGAAGCAGTCAGATATGACCATATGTCGAGAAAAAAGCGGAAGTTGTTGGCATTTCAAAGCAATAGGCCTATCTTCTTCCTAAAGTCATCTGACTGAAACCTTGAAAATTAAGAAAACTTTATATGAGTGGATCAATGAAATAGAAAAAAGACAGTAATTAAGGCCATTAAAAAGATGAATGGAAAAGCAGACAATTTTATGACCCTATGTCAATAGAAGAGCAAAATGTTTTGGCTTTTAAAAGAGATAGGGATATTCCCATCGAAAAGTTTTATGAATAAGATCAAGAGAGTAGAGAAGATGGGAAACATTGCACAATCAGTCCTAAATTTATTTAACGAAAACCAATCGATTCTTATGCATTTGATTGAACCAATTTAGTTTTAAATATTTGAGTGACAGTACAATCAAGTTCTCTTGGCTGAACTTATTGTACAATCAAGGAACCACTAAACTAAATGTTAATGCAGCCATTGCTATGGTTCTTCTGGCCAAATTGTGTTGGTGGGTATTGCCGTTGTAACTCGAGATGCTAATGGGGAACTAGATGCCTTGGGCAAAGTGTTTCTGCGGGCTCGATCATTCCAGCTGAGGGCAAGACTGGAATTGGGATTTCTCGAGGGAATTAGGTTCGAGCATGACGGATCGATTTGGCGATTTAAGGGCTGATTTCGGGCTATTATGCAAGACCAAGAAATGACACCATTTATCTAAGCAAAAATGGCGTCCTTTGGTTGAAAATCAGACCATGTCACGCCATTGCCGCTACTTGTAGGACAGCTAGCGATGAATGGAATACAACAATTAGATAAATCAGGCAAAACTTCGTTGAGAGGACTTGATTGCACTTTCTATCAAGGGTCTAGCACTACATTAGTTCAATTAAAAGGTTTAGGACTTGATTGGTTTCCATACAATAAGTTTATAACTAATGGTGAAAATTTCCTTAGAAAATGTTATAGGGGATGTTAAGAATTTTGTGACCTATAGGGAGATCGAATCATCATGTCACAAAATGAAGTTAAGACATGAAGCAGTCATTGAGCACATGTTCAAGCAAGAAGCATGAATGAATTTAGTTTGCTATGGAGAAAGATCAATATGGTTAAAAGGTGGAGGATATTTTCAAGAAGCTAAGAGGACATAAGGATTTGTCCACAGTTTTGCATAGATATGGATTGAGCATATGCGTCACCCTAGATGTCATCAAAGGGTTTTTAAGAAGAGAGATATATATGTTGTAGTGTGCATAAAAACGACTATGATCATGTATGACTGAAGTTGTGACTTCCTAAAGAGACTTGATTTCCTAGAATCAGAAAGAAGATATCAAGGTTGTGCTTTAATATGCAGGATAGGTAACTATTGCTTCTATCAATCATGTCTTTGGAATTTTTTTGTTTCTTCCTTATATAAAAGTTATGTTTCGATGTGTATGATAGATAATTCTTGCTTTTATCAAGTGTGTTCTCAGAAATAGCAATTGTTTGCAGCTTGTTATTGTCATTTCTTGGCAATATGGAATCATTTATGTTTCATGTTTCAATAAATAGTCATTTTTGAAGCGTACCTTAAAATCTAAGTACCTCTACCATCTTAAACATTACAGATCAATCTAAATCAGATGAGGATTTAATTCTGGCGATTACATGTCAACATCTACAAAATATTCCAACATATAATTTAAAATTACAGATGCCTCTCACTAACAAAGTGTGTCAAGTACACCCTTAAAAAACAAGTTAAATTAAATGATATTAATAAGAACATAGCTGGTGATCGTTTCTAAAAGGAAAACGATTTATGTCAATTATAGAAAAGTTTAACATTGTTTTAGTACATTGTCTTGCAAGTAAAAAAGATTTATCCCGGTAATAGGAATCGTGAATAAAAATTATACTTGGAAGTTTCGTTTTGTGTTAGATATATAAGTAAAGATTCAAGATGGTTGAAAAACATATTACTGGAAGAAAAATAATATGATTTTAAATGATTATTATCTCTTTGGTAATGTGAAATATTGCTGTATTGGACAATTTATTTATGCTTCTGAATCAAATCTCTATCTTTTATTGAAGGCATGCCATCATTCATACTCAAAGTAAGGAAGTCGATCAAAATATGAACCTTTTATACATACTCAAATCAGTCTTTGTAAATTTATTCCAAGAAGAAAGATCAAAACATCATGGTTACCTATTACCTCCATAGTGCAGTAAAACAATCAGTGAACTTATTTATCGTGTTCGACCAAAAAAAAAACTTATTTATCGTGGGTGATGATACTAAAGAAAACTTTCTCTTACTAAAACTACTTACCATATACACAATTGATGCAATCTAAGGCAAATCATGTGAAGGGAAATGACACAGATTACTTTGGTCTTTTGAAGGGATACCGAAGGAAGACAGTCTGTTTATGCCAGTTGCACTGAAGTGGTCCTTTCATTTTTCTTCTCGTGAAATAAATTAATTAATTAAAATACATGAAAGCAGGCAATGACCATTGGCACCATGTTTGCCTGCCAAGCTCTTCTAAAAAATTTCTCGATCAAAGAAGCAATACAACAAAAGACAGGAAGATGTAAAAATGCAAAAATAGAATGAATGTCATCAAATATATGCGGGTGAAAGCAGGAAACGCAAAATCAACTGAATTTGCACAATGCAATGACATTGCTACCGATAATTAATCTGAAAGTCCAACTGTTAACGCCAATTCATCAGCCGAACTATACTAGGGGAAAAGAAAGGCAGCTAAAGAAAAGCTAAGAAAAAAAGATATGAGAGCCAAAACAAGAAAAGAAAGTGTGTATACTAAAATTAAGACTCTCTTAGTGACCAAGAATAGAGAGAAAGAGAGAGAGAGAGAGAGAGAGAAGTGATGATATCTAACCTAATGCTTGATTGCACTTTATCTCAAAGGTTTAGCACCACATTAGCTTAATAGGTATAGGATTGGTTGTGTAATTTTCCCCAGAAATGTTATCAGGGATGTTAAGAATTCCATTATCGATAAGGAGTCCATTAAGCAAGAAGCATGAATGAATTTAGTTTTCTACGAGAAAGATCAATATGGTAAAAAGGTGAAGGATGTTTTCGGGAAGGTAAGAGGATCAAAATAAGGATTTGGCCGCAGTTTTGCATAGATATGGACTGAGTATATGTGTCACCCTAGATGTTATCAAAGGGTTTTTTAGAAGAGAGATGTATATGTTGCAGTGTACATATAAACTACTATGATCACGTATGACCGAAGTTGTGACTTCCAAAAGTGACTTCATTTCCTAGCAGCAGCAAGAAGATATCAAGGTTGTGCTTTAATATGCAAGATAGGTAACTATTGCTTCTATTAATCATATCTTTGGAATTCGAACATTTTTTCCTTATATCAAGGTTGCGTTCCGACATGTATGATAGATAATTCTTGCTTCTATCAAGTGTGTTCTCAGAAATAGCAATTGTTTGTAGCTTGTTATGGTCATTTCTTGGCAATATGGAATCATTTGTGCTTCATGTTCAATAAATAGTCATCCCGCGTACTTTAAATTCAAAGTACCTCTGACATCTTAAACATTACAGGTCAATCTAAATCTGATGAGGATTTAGTACTGGTAATTACATGTCAACATCAGCAAAATATTCCAACATATGATCTAGAATTAGAGAAGGGTCTCACTAACAAAGTATGTTAAGTACACCCTTAGGAAACAAGCTAAAGTAAATGATTATTATAAGAACACATATGGTGATTGTTTCCGAAAGGAAAAAGATTGATGTCAAATAAAAAAGGGTTTAGTATACTGTCTTGCAAGTAACGAAGATTTATTCTAGTAACAGGAATCACGAATAAAAGTTATGCCTGAAAGTTTCGTTCTCTGCTAGATATATAAATAAATATCTAAGATAGTTCGAAAGCATATCATAGGAAGAGCAATAATATGATTGAGATGATTATTTTCTCTTCAGTAATGTGATATTTTGCTGTGTTGGACCCATTTATATATGCTCCTGGACCAAATCTCTATGGTTGGTTCAGTTGAAGGCATGCAATCATTCATACTCAAAGTAAGGAAGCCGATCAAGAAGTGAACCTATAGTCAAAATTAATCTTTGTATATGTATTCCAAGAAGAGAGATCAAAACACCGTGCTCTCCTTTTAACTCCGTAGTGCACTAAAACAAATAGTGAACTAAGGGATTAATCGTGGGTGGCGATAATAAAAGAAAACTTTTCCTTACTAAAACCGCTCACCATGTACACATCTGATGCAATCCAAGGCAAATCATGCAAAGCGAAGCGACAGATTACTTTGGTTTTAGCCATGAATGACATGTCTTTTGAAGGGATACTGAGGGAAGACAGTCTTTTTATTCGAATTGCACCGAAGTGGTCCATTCATTTTTCTTCTCGTCAAAAATAAAAATATATATAAAAATACATGAAAGCAGGCAATGATCATTGGCACCATGTTTGCCAGCCAAGCCCTTCTAAAAGATCTCTCGAGCAAAGAAGCAATACAACAAAAGACAGGTAGATGTAAAAATGAAAAACTAGAATGAATGTTATCAGGCATATGCGGGTGAAAGCAGGAAACGCAAAATCAACTGAATTTGCAAAATGCAATATCGCTGCTGATAATTAATCTGAAAAGTCCAACTATTAACTCCAATTTATCAGCTGAACTATACTAGGGGAAAAGAAAGGCAGCTAAAGAAAAGCTAAGAAAGCAAAGATATGAGTGAGTGCCAAAACAAGAACAGAAAGAGTGTATAACAAAATTAAGACTCTCTTAGGGGCTGATTGATAACCGGCCAAACAGTACCCGTTTCTATTCTTTTTTCCCGAGAACAAAAATCCGTTTGGTAAATTTTTTGTTTCCAGGCACAAATTTGTTCTTAAAATCAGTCTTGGAATAGAATTCTTGATTCTGGGAACAAGAATCAGAAATGGAAAAGAAATTTTTTTTTCTTCTTCTTCATTTTTCCTAGCCTGTAACTGGTCGCCGGTGTGCTAGGGCCGGTCGCTGGCCACCGGTCACAAGCCCAGGCTGACGACGGCGAGGGCTAGACCCTCACGGCCTGGGCGAGGGCCACCCTCACCGGATTTGGGGAGAGCCGCCCTCACCCAAGCCGCGATCTGGCGAGGGCAGTAGCAAGGGTCCAGCCCTCGCCCTCACCCACGCCCTCACCTGTGGTCAATCGCCGACGTCGGCAACGGCGACCTGGCCATGGGCCAAGGAAGAAGAAGAAGAAAAAAATAAAAGGAAAAAAAAGGAAAAAAGAAAAAAGAAAAATTCAAAAATTCAAAATATTATTAATAAAAAGAAATTTTATGTAGTTACCAAACGTATTTCTGTTCTTTTTCTATTCCAAGAATAGAAATTTTGGGCAATTACGAAATGCCTTCAAATACTTAGAAATTATTTCCAGAAATGAAATAAAAAAATCATTTTTGAGCAGAAATTGTTTTCCAGAAACATAATGGTTACCAAACGCACCCTTAGTGAGTAGGATGAGAGAGAGAGAGAGAGAGAGAGAGAGAGAGAGAGAGAGAGAGAGAGAGAGAGAGAGAGGGGTAATGATATCTAACCTAGTGCTTGCATATTCATAGAGCTTGCCAGTACTGGAGAAAATGATGAGCCCAACCTCAGCGTCACACAAAATTGAGAGCTCTCTCGCTTTCTTGAGCAGTCCCGTTCTCCGCTTCGAGAATGTTACTTGACGATTTGCTGTATTGTCGATCCTCTTTATCACAATCTTCCCTCTCCCCATCTTGATTACCACCACCCACCTCTCTAATCTGCGCAATACCAGCTCTAGAGTTTCCTTATCACTCCAATTATCCGTCAAATCGACAATGAGTAGAGTAAAAAAGTAAAAGAAAGAAGCTCTCCGTCACCTATACCCTCTAGATATCAAGAAAACATACGGGGAAAGAAACCACTACAATAGTGAAGAAGCGAACAAGGAAGTATATTCAAGATTGAAAGATACAGTTGATTCTTAAAAAACGAGCGTCACGACACGAAAGAATTCGAAGTAACAACAAAAACAAGCTAAAGGAAGCTTACTCATTTGGAGGTAAACGCTGGACAGTATCAGCGACGGCAAATGCAGCTTTTTCTGAATAAACTTGGGGGGGATTTATAAGTAAATGAAGTGTAGAGAGAGAGAGAGAGAGATAGAGATAGAGATAGAGAGAGAATTTTCAATTCCGGGTTAAGAAAAACCGCTAATTTGCAAGAAACATGGAGCGGCTATGTGCTTATAAAACAGCCAAGTGGGTCTTAGCGTGGAGATCAGGTTTACAGCAGAAGACCCACGCTCGCGAGTGTCGGAACTCTCCAGTACTCGCTCTGTCGAGGCAGTAACAAGTCTAGTCTACCGAGACAGGTTCAGGGCGTTGTCCCAGCCCGGACAGTGAGATCTCTGTCCACAAATTCCAGCCGCTGGGTGGCGAGTACCGACGACCGATACTCGAGCGAGTGGGAAGAAAGACGGAGCGCCCCGGCTTCCTGTGGACCTGGAAATAGGAAATTCTGGTGACGTGTCGATGGTTACCAGCATCTTTCTTAGGCAGAACTAATAGATCGCTGACACGTCATACTCAGGAGAACCAAAGGCTCCTCAATATTCCTTCCTTTCGTTTTTTGTTTGGTGCCTCGCCCTACCTTCTCTTCTTACGACATCGCCGGGATTTGGCGAACGCATGTCACCAATCACACCACTTACAAAATCAAATTCTTAACATATTTTATGAACTTTGGATTGAGATGCCACCCATAATTTCTTCTCCTTTCGGAATAGTTAAGTAAAACTTTTTCATCGGGGTGAACCGAACATGGCAATTACATTTGCCGTTTCCTTGTGAATTACGTTGCGGTATACTTTTTTCCAACAAGGGTTTGGCGGTTTAAAACCCATTGCCATACCAATCGCCCAAGCTGGTCGTTAAAAGGCTTAGTCATAACCTTGGATTCTCGTAAAGGCAATACTTTCCATGGCCATGTTAGTCTAGCATAGTAACAACGCAATTACAAGGTGATAGGTAGACCATCGTGACCAAATGGGAATCAATCGAATACGCGAATACTCCAACAGGCTCGGACAGCCAATCTTATCTTTAGGGATAAAGAAAATGAGTGGCAATAGTTTGCTAGTAGTTATTAAGAACAATAAAGGTTATCCATTTTCCCAAATATTAGGCTAACAATGTTATTGATCACAAGGTCAGCCCTTCGGAAAGTATTTTATGTATAGCTTAGTATCATGAAGGTCCTGAGTTCAAATCTTTTCAGATCCTATTTGCCTCCCTAATTAAATATGTCCACGCTTAGTATTAGGCAAAAAACCAGACTAAGCGTGAGGGAGAGTGTTAGAATAACGCATTCATTTAATAGCTTAAACTTTTAGAACAATTAACAATGGTTTCGCAAAATTTCACAGTTAGAAACATTGCCCAAGTAATATGCATCGAAATCGAATTTGCGTTTAAAACCCTCTCCTACATTGACTTGTTCATATGTCACTAAAACAAATGATGTATTCGATGTACGAAATACTTAATCCTCAACTTTGAACGTCAAATGAAGAGTTTCTAGATTATTAATGCAACTGCTAAAAAATCCACTGAAAAAAAAAAAGAAAGAAAAACAAGACTAAGTCCCGAAAGTAGGGCGTGCTTTAACAAGTGAAGTTTTCCCACAAAGAGGCAATTAAATAACTCCAAGAGGCATCCCTCTTGATATTGAAGAATAATAAAACCCGACCAAAGTCGACGATGATCACAATAGAAATTGACTGTTGCCTTAGGGACCTTTATCTCACTATTACAAAGTTTTGACTAAATCAAGAAGATAGGTTAAGATAGCTACATGCTCTGGATTTTAGCGAGTACAAGGGGGGGATAAAGAAGAAAGTATAATGCAACTAAAAAACCCTAGTTTTCCGCCACTTGTTGCTTTCCTATTGCTGGTTAGTTTGGTTGGAGGTTGCAACTGTCAACCATCAAGTCCGGCCAAAGTGAAATTAAGAAAAAGTATCAATCTTTGTTACCACTTAATAATGTGAACCTCAACACTAGCTAAAACTAGAATAAAGATACGATATCAATTCCCTGGACTACTGGGAAAGTCCATATGTTGGGTCATATGATTTACTTGGCCAATTAGGGAAAGTCCCGGATCGAAACATTGCAAGCAAGATTCCAACTTAACCATCCACGCTTGTATGCGGATCAAAGGAATAAAGATCTTGACTATGTGAAAACAGAATCAACTAGCTATTGAAAGGAAAGGAAGAATATAAAGAAAAACAATTAGATAAAAGTGGTCCAGCGCTGAAAATCACTTGATTCAACGTTTGGTTGGATTTTGGCGCCATATATAATCTTAATTACCTTTTTTTCATAATTTATGTATAATTTCTGCAATTTCTCTGACAATGGTTACCTAGAAAGCAAATTCAACTCTGAAACCCGGAGTAGATTAAAAGTATGATGCACCTGAAGTGCAAAAGTTATCATAAAATTTGCTATTTTTACGTAATGCCTTACGCACTTCGTCCCGCAACTTATCACAATAAGGGAATATTTGGACAGTAAACTAGGACAATGTGAGTGATCTCAACTTTCTTGCATTGACTATGTTCATCACTCTACTTTATTTAGTACAATCGTACCTCTCACACTCCACAAATCTTTATTCTATTTGGGAATTGTCGTCGAAAATAAGTTGTAATTGGTGGTAACCCATGTGAACAAGATTCTGCAGATTAGTAGAGAGATACGATATTCATTCTACGAAAAGATTATACAATTTAATATGCAAAACCTAGGACTTTGGGACCATACAAAAAGAGCCTTCCTGAGATTTGTGAATATTTATTAGCTTGCAAGAACCTTGGACCCAAGTGCTAACTGGCCAAGTGTCAATCATAAAGAAATCATGCAACTTCATGGACCAAGCAAAGGTACAAAAGCGACATGCTTTGATTGTATAATTTATTGGAGGATCATTATCCCAACAATAGCTACACATACATTCAATTCTTTTCCAAGTCATGCCATCAATATCAAACCTTGGCAGTTTCGATCCACAATAAGCAGCGGGACCTGACCCTTGAATAAAATACTTCTCGGGTATGTGATTCTCGTTGGACTTTTATTTGGTATACTGACGATGTAAAAAAATTCGGCAAGTATGGGGAAGATATAAAATACAGTTTTTAATTTTGGTTAATTACTTCTTTTCATCTATATCGGTTGTGCATTTACTGAAAGTGCTTCTTTTTTGAAGTTCTGTTTGAATCTTTAATTGAGGTACAGAGAAAGCATCATGGATGTTCTATACAATTTGTTGACTTGTCTTTGTTGACCTTTACTAGATTGGTCAAATTTACAACCTTGAATGTATCAATCCTTGGCAACGTACAAGATCTAGGCAAGAATGACCCGCTGTCTAGCTAGGAGGGCCTATAATTAATTCCTAGTTTGACTGATAGTGATCTGAAAAAAGGCAAATCACACACTTTCTTGCAAATACGTCCTTGTTGGATTGACCTAAGATACAATGTCTTCCATTTTTACTAACTTTAGTGCCGAATTAGGTATGACCTTTTAAGTCTAAGTCTAACAGCAAGGATGGTCTACTTTTTACTACATACAAGGAGTTTATGAACTTGATAAACTCAAGTTGACATAGGAAAAGATACTAAAACCAGTAGAAAAGAACTTTATCTCGAGACCTCTCGTTCTTTGTTACACTTGTGATTAGTATGTAGAGAGATTACGCGGTTTGTAAACAATATAAAGACTTATAAACTCTACAGAATATAAGCTACATCAAAGATGGCATACTCGCCACTAGTTTTAAGTCTCTTTGCTTTCTCCATTTTCGAAAACCAAGGAACTTCTAAACAAGAACCTGAAAGGTGTTGTATTCCTCTTATGGAAGCAGCTCTCTCTATTTGACCCCCACATCTAAAAAGATGTATATGGCATTGATCAATAGGTTTGCTTTTCACACTCAGAGATTCTCATCCTGAATTTACATCATTTGAGTTCGAAGTTTCAAAAGTTATAATAGCAAGTGGGTTCGACGTCAGTAAGTACGAGGATTATTCATGAGGACAGATTGAAAATCATATTTTGAAGAACAATTGGCAAGCTGTAAAGGGTCTTTCTTGAGTGATGTTTCCCATTATAAATCTTTCCCCTCGTTAATCTCGGCAGCTTTCATCACGCCGAGCCGTACTCATTTCTGCATTTCTAAAACTGAGGCTCTCTCTCTCTCTCTCTCTCTCTCTCTCTCTCTCTCTCTCTCTCTCTCTCTCTCTCTCTCTCTCTCTCTCTCTCTCTCTCTCTCTCTCTCTCTCTCTCTCTCATGAGTCAAGCTAATGCTTTTTATTCCTAAGTAAGAAACTTTGTACTTTGTGACCACTCAAAACTCTTTCACCTTTTGCGAAAATTCCTAATGAAGCATGAATATATAGTTGCAAGTGAAACCCCACCTTTTCTTCCCCTCTCAAATCTCATAATTCGCGCCTCTCTCCCCTGGACAAATCTCTATAATCGGTCTCGATATTATAAATTTATGAGCACATCGTACGACTCTCACGGGCTTAGACAACGCGAAATACGCGCTTTACAGATAAAGATCAAACCTGCTGAATACTCGGGCCCTTTCAAATAATAAATTACTCATCAGTGGAGCTTCATCATTTCACGATCTGACGGACACGAGAGAGAAACTAAATAAAATAATTAAAAAATTGTCATTAGGAAGGAGTGGTGCACCAAAAAAATCTTTGGAGTGACTTTCATGCTCAAGTGGGCTTTGAGAATTAGGTTATTTATCTCCTCTTGTTCATTAGTCTCTAAGGATAGGTAGATGTTAGTTGTTCCACTGTTACATCTCTATAATTTTTTTCCCCCAATGAGCTGTTGCCATACCTGAAGCTCAGCTTTCTGGGATCCTTTTGTGAGAGAACTCTGCAACATCTTTTCTTTGTTCCTAAAGAAAGGCCATAAAAAAGTTCAAAGTTCAAGAGACCGGTGTCGGCCTGCCTGCACCAGATAACCCCATACTGCTCTGATAAACTTGTACTCGTCAATGGCAATACATGAGCAGCGTGCTTTGTGAGTCGTTCAAGAAGAGGAAACCGGTTTGGTTTAATGATGTTTTATCGTATCTCCATCTTTCCAATCCGAGGCATATTCGGCCTGCGCAGTTCTCCATTGGGCTTGTGTATTTTATGGGATCACTCCTATTTCGAGGTGGATCTTCTCACATGTCTTTACAGAGAGCATGTAGTAATAGTTTGATTTTCCTTTTTGTCTTGTTCCTCTAACAGGATCTCTATGCTCATGTGAGTCGTCGTCCAGAGATTAGACCTTCTCAGTTTTAGGTGGGCTATGTAAGATCATCTCTTCTTCAGCCCATAATTCACTGCAGAGGATAAGCCGACGAAAATGATTTGTTGCCCAAACAAGATTTGACTGGGAGACCTAAGATCAAGGCCGAATATAAGCCCCATTCGTTCCCTTTCGGTACAATTGCACCGGAGTTCCTAGTTAAATTCGACCGATGAAATTTTTACGGAAAAATTATTTAAAAAGTCTTAAATTTATTGTATTTATATCAATTCAGTTCTAAAACTTTTTTTTTTGTCATAAACCTTTCAATTATGCTAATTTAGTCATAAAAATTTTTACGTTTTGCAAATTGAATCAATCTATTTTTTTTGTCCTAAATTGTGTCAATTTAGTCAGAACGACAGTGTAGGTCGCGCGTCGTTAGTCGAGCTAATCCAACTCTATGACAACCAAGGCAACCACACCAGCTTCACCACCCATTTCTCCTTTGTCATTGACTCGCTCAACCGGACCAAGTATGCCGATGGCCTGACATTTTTCCTTGTGCCCAACGGCTTTTCCCTTGCGCCCAATGTCACCAATCGTCGTCTACCCAAGCTTCTCGCGGGCAGCAATCTCGGGTTGATAAGCAGTGAAGAGCAATTAAGCCAAAGTGTGGGTTCTTTCGTCGCGGTGGAATTCGATACCTTCTCGAGCGTTTGGGATCCAAAATTCGAGCATGTGGGTATCGATGGCAACTTTCTCAAATCTGTTGATCATGTGAAGTGGAAGAGTAGTATTTTAGAAAGGTACAAAGCAGAGGCTTGGATTAGGTACGACTCGAGCGCAAACAACTTAGAAGTCAAACTTCACGAATTTTGGAGATAATGGTATGGTCGAAATTGGTACCCTTAATTATGCAATGAATTTGAGCCAAACCCTAAGTGGGTGGGTCATTTTTGGCTTCTCAGCTAGCACCGAAGGCTACATGGAGTTCCATAAAATCCTTTCATGGGATTTCACCACATATTTGCCACATACAAATGTCATGGACCGTAATTTTCTCGTGCCCTTGTGAGTGGAGCTTGGAGTTATCGGGTGAAGAGGGAGTGATGTAGAAGGGATTAAAACAACTAGGTCGTGGGAGTGGTGTAAGGATAGTTGGTCTTAGGAGTTCTAGGACTGAATGAATATATCCTTAGGAGCTCTAAAGGCGGGATTGGCCTCCCATGCATAAACTAATCAGGAGCTGATGCCGCTCTTCAATGGGGCCATGGCAGATCGAAACCAGTTGTATGCCTAAAGTATTATGTGTGTATCGTTTGATGGACTAGACGCCCGAGCTATGCCAGGCATTGTAAGATCTGATACGATGAAGTTATTCACCGTATTGTTCTTTGGAACAACTATAGAACGAGGGCTGGCCTGGTGTAAACAACCCACCAAGAGCCGCAAGGGCTATTCCACGGCCAAGGAATTGTTCGCCCGTGATAGATGGTATCAGAGCAAGATCCCTCCAGTAGGTGAGTTAAGTCGAATAAAACTTGTGGTCTACCCGATCCTTCAAGGGCGGAGAGTAAATCGCCAAGGCAAACATGCTCGGACAAAGTATGGCTTTCAACTTGCTTCAAGGATGACAATAAGGGCACAGTAAAGAACCGATTCCTCATTGAATAAGGAAAAACATTCCTTGATCGATTTGGCGAATCTCAATATGAATCTACTACCACGTTATCAACAAGGGGAGAAACCTCCATTGGTCTGCTGAGATCATGAGAAAGTAGGCGAAGAATGGTGCTGCAAAAAAGTGCAGTTGGCAAAAAAATGCCACACTTGTCGAGGAAAGCACAACTGACCGAAAGTATTGAACGGCTTTGATCGAGAAAAGCCACTAGTGAAGTGAAGTTGTTTTGTAGTGCGAGCATCCACCACTCATGTAAACCTGGAAAAAATGGCATTGATGGGCAGAAGCGACGCAGGGAAGCGACAAAACAGCCTGCAACGAGGGCATTGCGGAATTGAGTGGGGGAAAATGTTATGGATTGTGATTCTCTCTACTCTCGTACTCTTGAGAGTGGAGCTTGGAGTTATTAGGTAAAGAGTGAGTGACGTAGAATGGATGAATACAACTAGGTCGTGAGAGTGGTGTTAGGACAGTTGGTTCTATGAGTTCTAGGATGGAATGAATATACACTTAGGAGCTCTGAAGACGGGGTTGGCCTTCGGGAGCTGATACTGCTCTCCTAATGAGGCTATAGCAGGCCAAAAGCAATTATGGTGCCTAAAGTATTCTACATGTATTGCTCCATGGACTAAATGCTCGAGCTATGCTGGGCGTAGTACGATCCGATACGAGAAAACTATTCGTCGTATTATTCTTTGGAACAGCTATAAAACGAGGGCTGGCCTGGTGTGAACGACCCACCAGGCACCGCAAAGGGCTATTCTACAGCCAAGAAACTGCCAGCCCATAACACAAGCCTAGAAGTCCCCTTCAATAAACTAAACACTCATGCTTCAAATAAGGAAAGGAGGAACAATGCTTTAATATTTTGGTTGTGTATTGGTGCAAGTGCTTTGGTTGCTAATCTACTCATTGGTTGGCTTGTCCGAAGTTGGAGAAAAAGAGTAAGAGAAGAAGGTGATGATGATGTTGTTGAGGTAGAGATCTCTATTGATCGTGACTTTGGAAAGAGAACAAGACCTAGGAAATTCTCTTATGATGGATTGGCTATTGCAACAAGCAATTTTGATTAAAAAGGGAAGCTAGGAACGGGAGGATTTGGGGGTGTTTACAAAGGTCAATTGAAGGATTCAAACTATGACCCAGTGGTTAAGAGGGTTTCGAAGGGATCGAGCAAGGGGTTAAGGAGTACGTGTTAGGAGTGAAGATCATCAGCCAAATGTTACATCGAAATCTGGTGCAACTCCTCGGATGGTGTCACGAGAAGGGGGAATTGCTGCTAGTCCACAAGTTCATGCCGAACGGGAGCCTGGACCGGCACCTCTTCAAAAGGGGCGGCCCTTTGTCGTGGGAGAAGAGGCACCAAATCGTTCAAGGCCTTGACTCGGCATTGCTCTACTTGCACGAGTTTGGCAATTAGTGCGTACTGCACCGGGACATCAAGTCGAGCAACATTGTGCTGGACTCTGAGTTCAATGCCAACCTTGGGGATTTCGAGCTCGCTAGGCTCGTGGACCATAGCAAAGGTTCGCAAACCACAATTAAAGCAGGGATGAGAGGATACATGGCCCTCGAATGGCTTAACCAGCAAAGCAAATAAGGAATCAAACATATACAGCTTTGGAATGGTTGCTCTCGAAATAGCATGCGGAAGAAGGCCGGTTGAACAAGTGTAAGAGAACCACCAGCCATTGGTTAGTGGGATTAGGATCCCTACGGATTGGGAAAGATTCACGAAGCAGTCAATCCGAGATTAGCAGGAGAATATGGGAAGCAATAAATGGAGTGTTTGATTATCGTCGGGCTTCGGTGTGCTCATCCGGACTCGACACTCCGTCCATCGATGAGACAAGTGATCAACTAGTTGAATTTAGAGGCGGCAATGCCGATTCTCCCACCTAAGATGTTCTGAGGTGCATTGCTCCGGTGCTAGATATCATTGCCTTGATGCTTGTGTCGCCAAATATCACTACCTTGATGCTTGTGTCGCCTTACACCGCCACGGATTGCAATGGTTCAAGCAAAAATCAGAGCTCAAGCATTCCATGCACGATTATCTCCTCAAAGGATACCGCTTCCTCTGGACCATCTTCACCATCGCATGCCCCATTGACTACTATTAGTCAGTGTTGTTTTGTACGTATGTTTTCGCCCTCTTGATTTACTCCAAATCAATCGTTAACAATAGTATTCCACATATTTGAATAAAGTATTCTTAGGTACGTCGCTCCGTGGCTAGATATTACCGCCTTAACGTCTGTGTTGCCTTACGCCACCATTGATTCCAATGGTTCAAGCAATAATGAGAGCTCAAGCATTCCATACATGACTATCTCCCCCAAAAACACCATTTCCTCTCGTCTCCTTCATAAACTATAAGCTAGAGCATTCGCTAGTAACAAACAGTGCAGTTACACATCATTTGTGCAGTTAGTTGACCCGGCCTAATTATGTGGTATTCTCCTTTGCTAGTATTGACAAAAGAAAAAACAAAGATGCTTCTTGTGTTTCCTCTACTAAAAATTCATACTCAGCTAATTTTGTCCATCTTCTTTTCGTCCTCCCGCACGTTCATTGTTGCAAATAGCTCAAAAAGGACGTTGACTCCTAAGATGATTATCATCAACATTCAAGTCTTTGACCAGGATTGCCAATCCTATTCCTTAAAAAGTGCAGAATGTGCGAAATGAGACAAATAGACCAGAAATAACACAAGAAGAAGTCAAATGAAGCGAGGAAAAGACAATCGGGGTCTGTAATTGTGAGAAAACATTGTGTACACAAGCAATGCCACGTCATGGTTACACTAGCTCATTCAATGAGCGACACATGTCGCTTTTGGGTCCAGCTGTCAAAAATTGGCAAAGTCTCTCCCCTCTTTCTTCACGATCTCTCTCTCAAGTGAGGCCGCGGCGAAGGCGGCCATGGCCTCACCGGTGGCAATGGCCTCACCAGCGACTGGCAAGGCCGCCTTCACTCACGGCTTGCAGGCCATCGTGAGGCTCGCTTCACCCAAATCTGGGTAAGGCGGGCTCGCCCATGACTGCTAGTGCCTTGCCCGCATCTGAGCGAGGCCGAACGAGAGCTTCGCGACCCTGGTGGCATCTTTTTCTAAAGGCTCGGCCATAGCTCAATCGAGATCTAGAGAAGGAGTTGCTCCGCCATGGCTTAGCCGAGATCTAAAGAAGGCTTGGCCGTGGCTTGGCCGAGATATGGAGGAGGAGTTGCTTGGACTTGGCTCGGTCAAGACATCTGAAGAAGGTTTGGCCATGCCTAATGTCCGGCGAACTCCGGCAACCCTCGCCGGCGAACCACATCGCCACCCCCACCTTGTCCGTTGTCTCCGCCGCCGCCTCTGTTTCATATTTTCATATCGCCCCTTATCTCTCTTATAAGTTTTCGTTGTAAGTCGAGAGGGAGAGACAATAGAGAGTGTGAGTCAGGTGTGGGAGAGAGAGACCATGAAGAGAGAGGGAAGAGTCTTTGCCAATTTATGACAGGTGGGCCTAAGAGCGACATGTGTCGCCCACTAAATGAGCTAGTGTGGTGTAAATATGAGATGGCAACATTTGTGTAAACAATATTTGCCAACTGCTGATGGATTTATCTTGTAAAAATTATTCAAGAAAATAGGTTATGACACTTCATATGTATTCGGGAAATCATCCAAGTTCATTACAAACCCTAGAAATGGTTGCTGGTGAACTACACAGTAGAGAATTCGCACCTTCTTCCCACTTTTTCTTTATTGAAAAATGAAGATAAATGTAGCAATGGACATTCCACCTGGCAAAAGATAAAATATTAAATGATGGAATGAGTATAAAGTGATAATTACGTATTTAAAGATGGATCAATCACATACCAACTCACATTCGATAATTCAACTTTCAAGACGTCCATCACCAACGACCAGAACATATTTAAAGTTCTTATTGTTAACGCGGATGGCTTCCTCTTATCCTATTTTATAGCTAAGAATGAAGGAATTTAGAAAATTTTCATGTACCAAAATTGTCCTGATTTTTTTCTTCTTTTCATGTATCAAAACTGACCCGAACATAGTTACATGGGCTTGCAATATACGATACAGATTTCTTATGATTGATTTTGCATGGTCACGAGCGAGAGTCAAAATAGTAACTCCATACACTTCTCACGTATCCTTTGTTTATACTATTTGACTTGATTTTCATAAAATTATGTTTTAATCGAAGAACTGTCTGAATTGACTTTTATCTTTTTATTTTTTTATTTAAATCTCGAGATTCATGTATTTTGACTTTGCTTTAATTTGAAACTACTAAAACTTTCACAAGACGCAGCTCTTGACACAAATATTCACATATAATTGTGTCATATTCTTCAAAATACTTTAATAAGATTTTAAATCTTGACGGTAAATAACCTTTTTCCTTTTCCATAAGTCCAAACAATCAAGTCCTTTAAGTTTAACTTGTCTTCTAAAAATAATGACTTCGTGTTTTATTTTTATTACTAAGAGATTTCGCTCATCAATTAATGCAATATCATTAGTTTACATTAATGTATGTAGGTATAGATGTAATGAAATCATTTTTCCAGTTATTTCATTCTTTCCGGCAAAGAGAGAATTATTTTAATTTCAAAATTATGCTCTGACTCCCCTTTTATAAAATATTTTGTAGTCCTAAGACCTTCTGTCAAGATCTGCTCCAGTAGATGGATCCCACTTGTTAGAATTTTGAAAAGGGCACCATTTTTTCCAATCCTCCTTCTTAGCTCTGTAACTTTTGTGTTTTGTTCGTACTATTTCTTGTGGGGCCCAACATTTGTGTTACAACTCTACAAAATGATATTTTTTAGGAAAAACCACCAAAACCCCAACTTTCCCACTGTGACATATTTACTCGAACTTTTTTTGACACCAAAACCCCAAACTTTGTTATTTGTGACACATTTACCTCGATATACATTGTCCATGGGCATTTTCGTCTTTTTAGCTTTTTCTTTTCTTTTACTTTTTTTTTCTTTCCACGAGGCTCGCCTCGCTCGCCCAGGCGAGGGCGAGGCTGCTATACCCCGGGGGCGCCCCGGGGGGAGGGCGGCCCCCCGGGGGGGCGTCGCGCCGGCCCCCCCCCCGCGGCGACCCGCCGAGCTCGCCCCCGCCCAAAAAAAAACTAATGCAAAAATGATACCCTTTTTTTTTTTTTTTATTCAACCCTTTTTATTTTGTTTCTTTTTTTCCCTTGCGGGTCCCACTTTCCTTATTTTTCTTTATTTCCACACTTGTCTATGCTCTTAGCTCTTGCAAACCTTCTTTGTTTTCTTTCTTGCAGGTCATTCTCTTCTTTATACACCTCCCTACTCCTCAAGTCGGAAGGCATTGAGAAAAGGTTGTCTTGCGTTCACTCTAATAAAGATCAAACTCACAAAGACAAGGTAAACATCCATTGGCAACCCCAACAAGCCCCACAAAAAGATCGTCCTCCATATCGTCGCCGGCCACGGACCAACCGCCTTGGGCTATCAAGTTCTCGAGATGGATGTCCAATTGTCGCATCGTCAGCTTGTCCCGAGACGACAAGCTAGACATGTTTAGCGAGTTCTCAAGCCAAAACAATTACATCAACTACACGATCCTCATGCCCTGCCACACTAGACAACTAGCCGATGGCAGAGTCGATGGTGACGAGCACATCCTCAGATTCCGAACGGGATGCTTCAAGGGGGTACAAATCCACCCAGTTTAGCTCCGAAATGCAACGGCTGGGTGACAAGGGTGGCTGAGGGAATGGTGGGGCAAAGATGGACCACGGCTTGTCCCTGATGAGGCTCTTAAGGAGCCAAACTGGGGATTTCAACCCCACACGGTGGCAGTTCGAAAGCAAAGGAAGTATGGAATTAGGAATACATATTGGCAAAAAGACCAGGGGGATGCTAATAATGGTGGAATGAACATGGAGGATTTCATAGGAAATCCTTGGAAGCTTCTCACTTGGAAGTTCGAGGTTCCATAAGGTGTTCTTAGATTTCAAAGTTCAAGAAAAGGCTGCATGTGGCAGAGAAAAGGGGCTCGTTGGGGAGGTCAATATTAAGCCCAATGCTTGTGTCAGCGAAAGTGTGGAGGACAACGAGGTTGGCATCATAGATTTCCAACTTCTCAATGCCCTGTGAATCGAGGAGTAGGGAGGCATTGAAAGAAGAGAATGGTCTACACGAGTGTTGTGACCTCCCCGCGGTGGCTAAAGCCCCCAAAGGTTTGAGGCTAATGGATTATTAAGTCTAAACTAGGACTTAACTTGAGCTCTCCCAAACTCGTACCAAATCGTGACTTAAGATTCAAGTTATTAACATGTAAATCATTTTTATCTAGGAATCACTACTAATCAGTTTAGGGTGGGTCAATTAGAAACCCAAGTAAGGCGACGAAAGAATCGCCTTACTCCTACAAACCAGAGATTCTAAGAGTTCCGGGACTTAATTACACTAGTTACACAACTAGTGCTCTTTCGGTACCTAACCTCGCTTAAACACCACCTAAAGTGTTCGTGCAGTCTTCCTATCAATTGTGAATCCTAGGGTTTTAGTCCTAACCAGTCTAAGGAAACAACAATCAATACATCAGAAGTGCGCAAACAACGGCATAACAAGCCTCCAAACATCCACCTATAAGACTAAATTAAACACGCAATTCAAATATGCAAACCAAACAACGTGCGATCAAGCATGTCATTAATCACACAAAAAGGGCAAGAAAAGGCAATTTCCTTAGCCGATTACTAATTTTCCATTATTTTTTAATATTAAAATAATAATATAAACGGACCAGGGTCAGGACCGACCCGGGCACGCCGACTCAGGTCTATCGCTGGACCGGGCTCACCGACCAAAATTAAAAAAAAAACGACAGGCCTAGCCCAAGACCTAATTCTATTATCTCAGCCCAGCCCATCGGAGAAAAGAAAGAAAAACGAGAAAAAAAAAAACCGGGTCCAGCTCGTCGCCCGACTCCGCTCTCGCCTTGCCCGCAGACCCAACTCCCTCTCGACATTCCCTGTGCCTCTCGGGAGTTTGACAAAGGCAGTGTCGCCTCGGCCACCACCTGGCCAGACGTCTGGCCAGGCACAGCCGCCGACCGAGACTCGGCTTGGCCACCTCAGGCCCAAAGCTTGGCCGAGGCTCGACTCGGCCAAACCTGGCCACTTCAAACTCCATGCCTAGCCTTAACACGGCCACTCCGACGACGACACCGCCACCTAGGCCGTCGTTCCTCCGCCGACCCCGACACTGCCGGCCAAAACGAAAAGGATAAAACTGGATATGGTTTCGGCATTTCAACAAATAAGTAACGGGCGCTTCAAAAACGATAGATCCTCAGCTCAACGGAGATTCAAATCCGAGCCAAGACTCTCAACACGCAATGTACACGGATGCCAAAACAGAACATAAGGGCGACGTGGGCCAGAGCTCACGCAAGTCGGACGGCTTTGAGCTCCGGCCCGAGACGCCCAAAACAGGGCAAAAACAAGGGCCTAAAACAGGGGTGCTGGCCGGAGCTCGGGCGAGACTCAACCGTGGTCCCTACCTAGCTTGGCGACAACGACCGGAAGACGATCTCAATGAATCGAGCAATAGCCGACCGTCTTAGTGCCGCCAAGCCGAGATCCTCAGGAAAACGACCCGAAAATCAAACAACGACAAAACACAGGCGAACCCAAACGAGCCGAGGCTTGGTGCGAGAAAAAGGGCGACGTCCAGGGTTTGACGGCCACAGAGTGGATGCGGCGGTTGCCGAAGGAGCTCCCTCACTCTCTGTCTCGTTAGATCTCGCTCTCATGGCCTCACTCTCTCCTCTGTTTTTCCTTTCCAAAACCAGATGGATGCCTTATGCACCCTCACATGGAGTCTGCTGTTTGTTCCTGGAGACAAGGTACATGATTTAGCAATGCTTTAGAAATAGTTGAACTCTTTATACACTCGTAATTTTTTTACCATTGTTTCCTATAGCAGCTTTAATAGGATTTTCCAACTGTATATTGATTTGCAATTTATTGTGTCACGGTGGTTTACATTTCTTCACTGAGAAGATCTCATAAATTTATAATTGATTTTCACTGCAGTTTCCTTTTATTGGCTTGTTTTACTTGCTTTGTCCAAATTAGTGAACCGCTAACTCCATGCAAATGTATGCACCTTCTTTGGTTACAGAGGAAGTTTCTTCTCCTTATTTAAAAAGGGCAGCACATCGGTGAAGCTCCCACTATGCATGGTGTCTGGGGAATGGTCAGACCACTTTGGGTCTAACGTACATAGCCTTACCTTGCAATTTTTGCAAGAGGCTGTTTCTGTGACTCGAACCCATGACCTCCAGGTTACACGGTGACAACTTTATCGTTTGCACCAAGGCTCTGCGTCATTTCTCATAAATCAGTTTGTTCCTCTGTATTCAAATGTATAAAAAAAATAGGTAGAACAGCAGCATAATCTACCAGAAACATCCATTCATAGATCCCAACAAGCTTGAAATAAGTAGGAAATTCAATGAAAAAGTTGCTTCCTTTATTTCGCAAATATAATCATACATAGCGCTGATTTCCATTCAGAGCAATCAGAAATAAAGGGACATCATAGAATTATACCATGCCTCAAGGTACATCCACTGATATCTTTCAAGGTCAAATACTATATCTCACTCATGGAAGCTTGGCTGTAGTTTCTGCTCTGCTAACTGATGGTGATGAATGTCTCTCTAGCACCCTTAGCCACAAAGTGCTGCTATTGTAGTTGCAATCTGATTTCAAAAGTAAATAGTAAAAGATCCTTTTTACGGAATGCTATGGCTATGAAGATTAAAGCTGCGCTTTTGGAATTCTAGGTTACCCCAGTTTTGTCACTTTTTCTGGTTTTTCGCTATATTCAGGCCTCGGTTGGCTTAACTGGAGATTTATTGGTGAATGTGAGCCATACACATCACATGTATTGTATGATTTGTGGCAACTGTTTGCTTGAGTCACATCACTTGCCCTGTAAACCTGACACCAAAGCATCATTTTTATTTAGCCAAAATATAGTTTAAATAATGCATAGTCCAACTTATTTTACACCGACTGATACTGCAGCACAACTCAGAGATCGAGATATGCAGACAGATGGCTTGATGTGGCTAAGTTGGTTGTGACTCCCAGAGGTTTTCTTTGGCTGTAAGTCGCATAGGGTTATGGATGAAATTAGGCGTTCATTAGATTTTTTTTTTTTTATGGATAAGATTGTTGTAGTGTATATGTTAGAATTTCCCTTCATGGAATTATTTTATAAGATGGAAAAGTTCTTTGCTCTCTAATTAGTACCTTGTATTGTGGTTCTGTGTTTTCGTGGCCAGTGAGATCCACCTTCATATGCAGCTCTCTATTTTCCTGATGCATGAGAGCTCCCTGAAATAAATTGAATTAGTGCTACTTGATGTGAAATCGGTGGAAAAGAGTTTTTGGGTAGGAGATTTCAAACTTCTGTAAAAACCTGTCTGTTAAGTTCTCTTATTTCTTCGATCAGAATTTGATCCTGCATGGGGAAACAATACAGCTATGTAAGTATGCATGCATGTGGTGCAGAATTCAATGGACTTGGAGCCAATAAGGGGTTGAGCAGGGATGCACAAAAAGGAAATTGGTCACACCTTTTTCGCACGAATACCCTTCAAGCTCATTTCCAATTTGTTTTCCAAATCCTGTAGTTCTTTCACACTGAGACCAGATAGTTCTTGTCCCATGAATTGCCTGCATATGTGGAATGAAGAAAAGAAGTCCACATTGTTGACTTTTGGTTTGATGCATTTTCAGACTCGGATTGATTGAAGTACCCTTGAACTTAATTATCCAATAATTACCGTAAGTCTTGTCTTTGAAATCTTGAGTTGGGCATCATCTACTTAGCAATCTGTTATATCTCAGTGCACATTTTGCATCTTGTGATATTGGTGCAAGTTTTCGACCAAAAAAAAAAAAAAGATATTGGTGCAAGTGACAACTTATTTTTTTTTCATATCCTCATTTCAGTAAGAAATGAATTCTCAGGAACGGGGCATTATCCATCTATAGTTTGCACTCTTTCATTTCACGTCAACCTGCGTCCATTCTTCTTAGCACAGTCAAACATTGGTCACATAAGTCTATGCCAGCCTCCTGTTATTCTAGCAAGACCACTAGATGAAACACTTTTGTCGCTGCTCTTAATTCTGTTTTCTTAGGCATAAGAGACGTGCCACTTCAAAAATTTCCCTCAGGCATATGGGATGTTATACCTGTGACATTCTTGCAAATGCTGCAGTTGTTGCTTCAGGCGTGCTACCTCCAGTTGCCAGAACTAGTGAAAATAAACAGGAAATCATTCTTCTTAGTGTGATACAAATGATCACGGGAGCATCTAGATTTAATCATGTAAAAATCCATCTGTCGTATGAATAGAACACTTAAATCGAAGAACCCTTACTAATGCATTGAGGACAGATGACTTTGAATGTAACTAGCACAAATGATGTAGAGTAACTCATATAGGAAAAGGCAACACATGAATGGGACGTGATAATGGGTTGCTAGATGAGTTGCTAGAAGATCAAGACGTATTAGCTAAATGGAGAAATATCTCTTCTGATACAAGAAAGCTAACAAGAATAACTCGAGTGTTACCTTGACTTCTGTAGCTGGATTGAGAAGTTGATATTGTTCCTCTTTTAGCTTTTTGTAACGTTCAACTACAGAAGTCACGCTGTCAAGAACCAAAAAACAGTAAAGTAACATAATACTCGCTGAAAATTATGATGCGTTGTTATATTATTGCTACGGCTACATGCAAACCATAAGAATGCAACATTACAGAGCTGAAGTATTTCTGGAATGTTATGTGGCCTACCAAAAGCTTCTGCCAAGATTTGGTCTTGGAATTCCTACTTTCTTGTCAAAATCCATATTTCTCGTCTGTTCGTCTACTTAATCTATGTTTTTGTCCACAGCTATTAGCAATGATATCTTCTGCAGCTTTACCTTTTCCTTTGGCTAGGTTCATGGGAGAGTTTGACAGCTGAATGCAATGTCAAAGAAAACATTGGATCATGCCGCAGAACATTTTCGACTGCCTAAGTGTCCTAATGAAGAACCAACATGGTCAAACTTTTGATGTCATATTCAATTCATTAAAAAAAAAAATTGGCTTGACATGTGACAACAATTACTAATTACGGACTAACTCGGTTTAGCCGGGCTGGCAGAATGGAAATATGTCGGTCACTCGAGGCGTGGCATCCCATTTATGCAATAAACCTTATATTGTGAATATGTTTACTATTAATTGATCGGTTGGTATCTGTTATGGAGTAATCTCCAAAACTAATATTTGGCCACTAAATCTCCATCTAACAGCTCAATGTTATGTCTAAGGTCGATCAAGCAAGTAAATGGCTTCTCAGCCTCTTGCTTAAAAGAGGCATATTAAAGCACTACACTAGCTGCATGCTCGGCTATAAAAGATCAGCTGCAACGGCAGCTTCTGCACGAATTATGTTGAACTTTTCCAAGCACATTAAAACGCAAGAATTGTTGCTGCACTTGGTCTGTAAGGATGACACACTGACACATAGTGTTCCATAGCAACACCCATGGGCAACCCCTTGCCTAACGCAAAGTAAACTGGATCTCCATGAACGATGAATATGAATATGACCCGTTTATTTAATGATCCGATCTTAAAATGCATCATCACATTAGCTCAGTATAGCATTAGGAATTACCGATTGAAACAATAAAAAAAGATCTGTGATTTTTCAAAAATCACAGACCACAGTCGAAGAACGTAATGAAAAATAATGAAAGAGGAACGTCCTAATGGAACAACTAAGTTGTAAAAAAATATCCATGAGCACTTCAAGATCAACCCTACAACTATTTCATCTTCTGCATGCTTTTTTTAGTTTAGGTTCATCAAACCCTTTGTCATGGCGCTACTTCAGCTTTTTTAAAAGCAGCAAACAACATGCTCCAAAGAACCACCAAGGAGGGACTTAGTTGGAGTCTGTCATTGAACTCATTATCAGAGCTGTGATGCACATGAAACTTACTCTATCTAACAATCTCTCAAGAGAAGACCTTGTGTGTACAAAGCATGATAAAGCAAGACTTAATCATAACACAAGAGGTTATCGAGTTTGCATGCTTTTTCCAGATTTATTAACCATTCTATTCCAGTTAGGAATCAAATACTTATGTTGTATTATGCAGACTAGTGTGAGGTTATTAAGACGTGAAAGGTATATGTTCCTCACATGGATCTGTCATCCTTCTCACAAAATCATGAGTAGTTCTAGGGTTCAATAGCTTACAATGAGTGGACAACATCACTTGATAAGACACAAATTTATAGAGCTGAAATATGATGCAACCGAACGCGACGTACCTTGGAACCAGCACACTTTTGCATGTTTTGACCCATTATTAATGTTTTAAAAAATTATCATCACATTAATATTTTTTTAATTAAATGAAATGACACAAAGAACCGACATAAAGGCAATGACACAAGTTGGTGGTACAGTGTTCTGTGTTCTTACAACTTGATGAAATTGTCCAATTAGTCATTAATCATTTTACGAATGTCAATCAAGTCCTAACTTTTCATTTTTCCGATTTAGTCATAAACATTTGCGCAAAATTCCAATGTAGTCATTCCGATACTACATTGGAATTTCGCGCAAAGGTTAAGGACTAAATTGGAAAAAGAAATTTAGGACTAAAATTACATTCGTACAATAGGTTTAGGATTGGTTAGGCAATTTCCTCCATAAAACTTCAACGCAAAATCTTAAGATATTTATGCTGATTCCTATGGTCAGTAAGTGATGTTAAAAATCCGAAGTTAAACTAGTTATTTCACTTCCATCCATTCAAAAAGAATAAAACTAGTTCAATATGAATTCATTTATCCTTGTACTATTCAAAAGAGAACAAAAAACTGGGTCAATGTGACAGTCCTACACGCCCATACACCCGTCTCCAATACCAGTAGGGCGGTACCGCCACGTCGGATACTTGATGCTAGAACTTATTCTATCATAATGTATTTAATGAAAGTTATGCATCTTTGGGAGGGTTGAACAATACTAAAGATAGTAGAAGTTACATCTTTTATCAATGGTTTAGCATGAAGAAATTCATCGAGGCTGTAAGACAGATGAAAATGGAGAAGCAGTCAGACATGACCATATTTCGAGAGAAGAGCGGAAGGTCTTGGGATTTCAAAGCAATAGGCCTATCTTCTTCCTAAAGTCATTTGGATAAAACCTTGAAAATTAAGAAAACTTTATACGAGTGGATCAATGAAATAGCAGAAAGACAGTTTATTAATGCCATTAAAAAAATGAATGGAAAAGCAGTCAATTTTATGACTCTATGTCAACAGAAGAGCAAAAGGTTTTGGAATTTATAAGAGATAGGATATTCCCGTTGAAAAGTTTATGAATAAGATCAAGAGAGCGGAGAAGATGAGAAAAATTGCACAATCAGCCCTAAATCTATTGAACGAAAACCAATCGATTCTTATACATTTGATTGAACCAATGTAGTTTTAAGCATTTGAGTGACAATACAATCAAGTCCTCTAGGCTAAATCTTGATTGATTTATCTGACGTGATAGTCCAGTCATCGCCGACCATTTGATATGTAATGGCAACGGCCTGACATGAACCTAACACAAACTGATTTTCAATGAAAAGACGCCGTTTTTGCTTAGATAAACGGCGTCGTTTCTTGGAGCCCTCCGGCTGAAGGAACCATTAAACTAAATGTTAATGCAACCACTTGCTATGGTTCTTCTGGCCAAATTGTTTTGGTGGGTATTGCAGTGGTAACTCAAGATGCTAATGGGGAAATAGATGCCTTGGGCAAAGTGTTTCTGCGGGCTCTATCATTCAAGCTGAGTGCAAGACTGGAATTGGGGTTTCTCGAGGGAATTAGGTTCGAGCAGGAGGGATTGATTTGGCGATTTGGAGGCTGATTTCGGGCTATTATACAAGACCAAGAAATGACGCCGTTTATCTAAGCAAAAATGGCGTCGTTTTGTTGAAAAGCAGACCACATCATGCCAACGCCGCTACATTTAGGACTGATAGCTATGACCGGAATGCCGGGAAAAGTGTCAAAAAAATCCTAAACCTTTTGCATCGATGCCAATTTAGTCCTAAACCTTTTTTTTTTGCCAATTCAGTCCTAAACTTTTTGCATTAGTGTCAATTCAGTCCTAAACCTTTTACATTGGTGTCAATTTAATTCTAAACATTTTTTTGGTGCCAATTCGGTCCTAAACATTTTACATTGATGCCAATTCAGTTCTAAACATTTTGCATTTGTGCCAATTTAGTCCTTCGACATGTGAATAGCTATTAGCTGGAAGAACTGAATTGGCACCAATGCAAAAATTTAAGATTGAATTGGCACAATTGCAAAAGATTTAAGACTGAATTGGCACCAAAAAAAGGTTTAGGACTGAATTTGCACCAATTCAAAAGGTTTAGGACTGAATTGAAACCAATGCAAAAGATTTAGGATTGAATTGGCACCAAAAAAAGGTTTAGGACTGAATTGGCACCAATGCAAAAGGTTTAGGACTGAATTAGCACCAAAAAAAAGGTTTAGGACTTTTTTGACACTTTCTTTCCGGAATGCCACAATTAGATCAATCAAGTGAAACTTGGCTGAGAAGACTTGATTGCATTTTCTGTCAAAGGTTTAGCACCACATTGGTTCAGTTAAAAGGTTTAGGACTTTATTGGTTTCCATACAATAAATTTATAACTAATTGTGAAATTTTCCTTTGAAAATGTTACAGGGGATGTTAAGAATTTTGTTACCTATAAGGAGATTGAATCATCATGTCACAAAATGAAGTCAAGACATTAAGCATTCATTGAGCATATGTTCAAGCACGAAGCTTGGATGAATTTAGTTTTCTATGGAGAAGGATCAATATGACGAGAAGGAATAGGATATTTTCGAGAAGCTTAGAGGATCAACATAAGGATTTGTCCACAGTTCTAGATAGATATGGATTGAGCAAATGTGTCACCCTAGATCGATGTCATCAAAGGGTTTTTGAGAAGAGAGATGTATATGCTGTACTGTACATATAAACTACTGTGATCATGTACGACCGAAGTTTTGACTTCCAAAAGTGACTTGATTACCTAGCAGCAGTAAGAAGATATCAAGGTTGTGCTTTAATATGCAAGATGGGCAACTATTGCTTCTATCAATCATATCTTTGGAATTCGAACATTTTTTCCTTTTATCAAGGTTATGTTTCCATGTGTATGATAGATAATTATTGCTTCTATCAATTTTGTTCTAAGAAATAGCAATTGTTTGCAGCTTGTTATAATTTTTGTCATTTCTTGGCAATATGGAATCATTTATGTTTCATGTTTCAATATATAGTCATCTTTGAAGCGTACCTTAAATTCTAAGTACCTCTACCTCTTAAACATTATAGATAAATCTAAATCTGATGATGATTTAGTGCTGTTGATTACATGTCAACATCCAAAAAATACTCCAACATATAATCTAGAATTAGAGAAGGCTCTCACTAACAAAGTGTGCCAAGTACACCCTTAGAAAACAAGTTAAAGTATATGATAATAATAAGAACATATATGGTGATCATTTCTGAAAGGAAAACAATTGACATCAAATAGAAAAAAATTTAACGGCCTTAGTATACTGTCTTGCAAGTAACAAAAATTTATGATGGTAACAGGAATTGTGAATAAAAGTTATGCTTGAAAGTTTCATTCTCTGTTAGATGCATAAGTAAAGATCCGAGATAGTTCGAAAACACACCATAGGAAGAACAATAATATGATTAATATGATTTTTTTTCTCCTTGGTAATGTGATATATTGCTATGTTGGACCCATTAATATATGCTCCTGGACCAAATCTCTATCGTTGATTCAGTTGAAGGCAGGCAATCATTCATAATCAAAGTAAGGAAGCCGATCAAGAAGTGAACCTATAGTCAAAATTAATCTTTGTATATTTATTCCAAGAAGAGAGATCAAAACATCATGCTCTCCTTTTAACTCCGTAGTGCACTAAAACAAATAGTGAACTAAGGGATTCATCGTGGGTGGCAATAATAAAAGAGAATTTTTCCTTACTAAAACCGCTCACCGTAAACACGACTGATGCAATCTAAGGCAAATCATGCAAAGCAAAGCGACAGATTACTTTGGTTTTAGCAATGAATGACATGTCTTTTGAAGGGATACCGAAGGAAGACAGTCTTTTTATGCCAATTGCACCGAAAAGATCCATTCATTTTTCTTCTCGTAAAAAATACGTGAAATTAATAGATATACATGAAAGCACGCAATGATTATTGGCACCATGTTTGCCAGCCAAGCCCTTCTAAAATTTCTCGAGCAAAGAAGCAATCCAACAAAAGACGGGAAGATGTAAAACTGCAAAAATAGAATGAATGTCATCAGGCATATGCAGGTGAAAGCAGGAAACGCAAAATCAACTGAGTTTGCACAATGCAATTACGCTGCCGACAATTGATCTGAAAAGTCCAACTATTAACACCGATTCATCAGCTGAACTGTACTAGGGGAAAAGAAAGGCAGACAAAGAAAAGCTAAGAAAACAAAGATACGAGGGCCAAAACAAGAAAAGAAAGTGTGTATAACAAAATTAAGACTCTCTTAGTGACCAAGATTAGAGCGAGAGAGAGAGAGAGGGAGAGAAGGGGAAGTGATGGTATCTAACCTAGTGCTTGCATATTCATAGAGCTTGCCAGTGCTGGAGAAAATAATGAGCCCGACCTCAGCGTCGCACAGAATCGAGAGCTCTCTCGCTTTCTTGAGCAACCCATTTCTCCGCTTCGAGAATGTTACTTGACGACTTGTCGTATTGTCGATCCTCCTTATCACGATCTTCCCTCTCCCCATCCTGATTACCAGCACCCACCTCTCTAATCCCGGCGACAATAGCTCTAGGGTTTCCTTATCACTCCAATTATCTATCAAATCAACGATGAGTAGAGTAAAAAAAGCAAAGGAAAGAAGCTCTCCGTCACCTATACCCTCAAGAGATCAAGAAAACATACGGGGAAAGAAACCGCTACAAGTGCGAAAAAGCGAACAAGAAAAGTATATTCAAGATCGATAGATACGGTCAATTCTTGAGAAACGAGCGTCACGACACAAACGAATTCAAAGTAACAGCAAGAACAAGCTAGAGGAAGCTTACTCGTTTGGAGGTAAACCCTGGACAGTATCAACGTCGGCTAATTAAGCTTTTTCTGGAAACACTTACGGGGGATTTATAAGTAAACTAAAGTGCAGTGAGAGAGAGAGAAAGAAAGAGGGAGTTTTCAATTCTGGGTCAAGAAAAACCGCTCATTTGCAAGAAACATGGAGCGGCTCTCTGCTTATAAAAACCGCCTAGTGGGTTTTTAGTGTGGAGATCAGGGTTTCAGCGGAAGGCCCACGCTCGGGAGTGTTGGAGTTCCCCGTTACTCGCCCTGTCGAGGCAGTAATAAGTCTAGCCTAACCAAGACAGGATCAGGGTGTTGTCCGAGCTCGGACAAAGGAATCTCCGTCCGCAAATGCCAGCCACTGGGCGGCGAGTACCGAAAACTCGTACTCGAGCGAGTGCGACCCATGGCGGAGGGCCCCGGACTCGTGGGGACGTGGAAATAGGAAGTTCTGGTGACGTGTCGATGGCGACCGGCATCTTTCTTAGGCAGAGCTAATAGATCGCTGGCTGATACGTCAAGCTCGAAGGGAAGCCAAAGGATCCTGTTTATCCCTCCCTTTCTTTTTTGTGTTGGTGCCCTGCCCTACCTTGTCTTCTTGTGACAAATGTCGCCGGAATTTGGCGAACGCATGTCACCAATCACCACTTACAAAATCCAATTCTTAACATATTTTATGAGCTTTGGATCGAGATGCTATCCGATAACTTCTTCTCGTGCGATTGACTTTTGGGATCGTTAAGTAAAATTTCCTTATCGAGGTGAACCAAATATGGTAATTGCATTCGCCATTTCCTCGTGAATTACGTTATGTATGGTTTTTGCTACGAGGGTTTGGTGGATTTGAACCCATCAACGTACTAATTGCCAAGCTCGTTGTGAAAAGGGTTTGTCACGACTTTGAATTCTTGTAAAGGCAATACTTTCTACAGCCACTTTAGTATAGCATAGTGATAACGATATTACAAGGTGATAGGTAGACCATCATGACCAAATGGGAATCAATCGGATACTCCAACATGCTCGAACAACCAATTTTATATTTAGGGATAAAAAAAATGAGTAGCAATAGTTTGCCCGTAGTTATTAAGGGGTTATCCATTTCCCCAAATATTAGGCTAACAATGTTATTAATCACAAGCTCGGCCTTTCGGAAAGTATTTTATTTAAAGCTTAGTGTAATCGATAAGAACATTGCCCTAGTAATATGCATCCAAATCAAATTTGCATTTGGATTCTTTAAAACAATCTCCCACATTGGCTTGTTCACGCGTCACTAAGACAAATGATGTATTCGATGTACGAAATACTTAATTCTCAGCTTCAAACTTCAAATGAAGAGTTTCTATATTATTAATGCGACTGCTAAAAAATCCACTAAAAAAAATGAAAGGAAAAACAAGACTAGGTCCCGAAAGTAGGGCGTGCTTTAACAAGTGAAATTTTCCCACAAAGAGGCAATTAAATAACTCAAAGAGGCAACCCTCTTGATATTGAAGAATAATAAACCCAAACCAAAGTCTATGCTTATCACTATAGAAAGTGACTCTTGCCTTAGGGACCTTTATCCCACTATTACATAGTTTTGACTAAATCAAGAAGATAGGCTAAGATAGCTACATGCTTTGGATTTTTGCGAGTACAAGGGGGGAATAAAGAAGAAAGCATCATGCAACTAAAAAACCCTAGTTTAGCACTACTTGTTGCTTTCCTATTGCTGGCCAGTTTGGTTGGGGGTTGCAACTGTCAACCATCAGGTCCACCCAAAGTGAAATCAAGAAAACGTGTCAATCTTCACTACCACTTGATACTGTGAACCTCGACACTTGCTAAAACTATAATAAAGATAGAAGGGTGTCTTCCCACTTGCTATTGAGATGCATAAGCAAATCATACTTATGATATCAGTTCCCTAGATTGTTGGCAAAGCCCATGTGTTGGGTCATATGATTTTTACTTTGCCAATTAGGGAAAGTCCCAGATCTGAACAGTGCGAGCTGGCTTCCAAGTTAACCATCCACGCTTATTTGCGGATCGAAGGAATAAAGATCTTTACTATGTGGAAACAGAGTCAACTAGCTAATGAAAAGGAAAGGAAGAATATAAAGAAAAAAAATTAGGTAAAAGTGGTCCAGCGCTTAAAATCACTTAATTCATGTTTGGTTGTATTTTGGCTATATATATTGTAGAATCTTAATTAACTTTTTTCGCAATTTATATATAATTTATGCACCTTTCGTTAGGTAAGAAGGACCTTATCTGCTACAAATCAAGAGGTTAAATGCAAACAAAATCGTGACGTCAAATATCTTATGGAAGCTGCTAGATAGGGTAGAGTTCTAATTCGAAACATACAGTTCATGGATGTTGTTTAGATTATTAGGGTTCGTGATAAACACACTGCCCTTACTAAATTTTGTAGAAGGAAATAATATTGTTAAACGAAGAACCGTGTTGGAGATATCAGATCTAGGTCCTCATAGAATTCTTTTTAGGATACAATTATGTGTTAATCGTGAATCTTATTTAGAATGCTTATCTCGAGATTTTGAGGATGAACTTCCAATCTTGGGGAAAAGTGCTAAAAAAGTCCTAAACCTTTTGCATTGGTGCCAATTTAGTCACAAACCTTTTTTTGGTGCCAATTTAATCCTAAACCTTTTGCATTAGTACCAATTCAATCGTAAACCTTTTTGTCTTTGTGCCAATTTAGTCCTTCCGGTCAATTTTGATTGGATTGTGCTGACGTAGTCGCCGGTCGGTCACCGGCACTGACGTGGACAACTTTTAATAATTTTTTAAATATTTTTTTGAATTTTTATTTATTCTTTTATTCTTTTATTCTTCTTCTTTTCCTTCCTCCTTCCTCCAAGGTTGCTTGACCGGCGACCGGCTAGAGGCCGAGGCGGCGAGGTCTACCTCGCCGGCGGCCGGGCGAGGCATGACCTCGCCAGATTTGGCGAGGTCTAGCCTCACCTAGCCATGGCGAGGTTCACCTTCGCCGTTGCTGGCGAGGGCGAGCCTTGCCAGTGGCCGGCGAGCTCCTAGTCAGCCTCTGGCCGGTCACCGGTCTGGCGACGGGCAAGAGGAAAGAGGAAGGGGAGGGAAAAAAAAAGAAAAAAAGAAAAAAAAATAAATAAAAATTCAAAAAAATTATTAAAAGTTGTCCACGTCAGTGCTGGTGATCGATCGCCAGCCGGCCGGTGTCCACGTCAGCAAAATTCGGCCAAAATTGACCGGAAGGACTGAATTGACACAAAGACAAAAAGGTTTAGGACTGAATTGGCACAAATACAAAAGATTTAGGACTGAATTGACATAAAAAAAAGGTTTATGACTAAATTGGCACCAATACAAAAGGTTTAGGACTTTTTTGGCAATTTTCCCTCCAATCTTGCCTGGATCTTGTAAAGTGCATAACTACATTGTGGTAAACCTATTCAACCATCCTTTGCCCAAAATGAAAACTACTAACCTACTCTCATATGAGCAAGTAAGGAATGGAATGTTTCCATGACATTAACCCTAAGACACCTGAACTTTTCACGGCTCAAAAGGATACTCTTAGACATCCTAAAAAATTATCTAATTCAAGTAACAAAACCAAGATTAGTGCAACCAAATGAATTCGCGGCCTAGAGCCGACAGATATCATCAACTCCCACAATTTCTCTGACAATGGTTACCTAGAAAGCAAATTCAACTCTTAATCCCAGAATAGACTAATAGCAGGATGCACGTGAAGTGCAAAAGTTTTCATGAAATTTTTGCTATTTTTTACGTAATGCCTTACGCACTTGGTCGTAGCCTATCTCAATAAGGGACCATTTGTACAACAGACCACGACAATGCGAGTGATCTCAGCTTTCTTGCATTAAACTATGTTCATCCCTCTACTTTATTTAGTGCAATTGTACCATTCCACACTCCACAAATCTTTATTCTATTTGGGAATTGGGTTCTAAAATAAGTTGTGATTGGTGGAAACCCATGTGAACAAGATTCTGTAGATAAGTAGAGAGATACAGTATTCATTCTACGACATTAGTGTACAATTTAATATGCAAAACCTAGGATTTTGGGAACATACAAAAAAAAAAACCCTCCAGAGATTTGTGAATATTTTACGTCCTAAAGAACCTTGGACCCAAGTGCCAATTGGCCAAGTGTCAGGCATCAAGAAATCATGCAACTCCACGGGACCAAGCAAAAGTACAAAAGCGACTACCTTCGATTGTGTAATTTATTGGAGAATCATTATCCCAATAGTGGCTGGACATATATTCAATTCTTTTCCAAGTCATGCCATCAATATCAAACCTTGGCAGTTTAGATTATCAATAAGCAGTGGGACCTGAACCTTGAATATATTACTTCTCGGGTATGTGATTCTCGTAGGACTTTTATTTGGTGTATTGACGATGTAGAAAATTCCGTCGACGAGTATGGCGAAGATATAGTAATATGTGTATAGTTTTTAATTTCGATTAATTACTTCTATTCATCTATATCGGTTGTGCTTTTACTAAAAGTGCTTCTTTTTTGAAGTTTTGATTGGATCTCCAATCGGGGAAAAGCACCAAAAAAGTCTTAAACTTATTGCACTGGTACCAATTCAGTCATAACCTTTTAATTAGACCAATTTACTCATAAATCTTTTGCATGTATGAAATCGCTATGTGGACACTGACTGTGGCACGGATGGCGCTAACATGGATTTTTTTTTAATTTTTTTGATTTTTTTATAATTGTCTTTTTTCCTTTCTTTTTTTCTTTTCCTTTTCTTTTTGCTAGTGGCCAGTAGCCGATCACCGGCCACAGGCCATGGTCAGCGAGGGCGAGCGCCAGTGAGGGCTCCCTCGCCTAGGCTAGGGCGACGTCACCTGGGCGAGAGTTGGCCTCACCTAGGCTTGTGAGGCCGACCTTGGGTTTTTTTATTATTTTCTTTTTTGTCCTTTCTTTTTTTCTTTTCCTTTTCTCTAACCACTAGCCACAATTAAGGCCTGACGAGGGCTGGCCTCGCCTGGGCTAGGATCCCCCTTGCCGAGCCTTGTCTGGGCTAGGATCCCCCTTGCCGAGCCTTGTCTGGGCAAGGGCTCCCCCTGTCAAATTTGGCGAGGCCAGCCCTCGCCCAAGCCAGAGCGGCCTCGTTGAGCCTTGCCTAGGTGAGGGTGAGCGCCGCCGGTGAGGTCGACCCTCGCCTAGGCTAGGGCGGCCTCGCCCTTGCTCAGGTGATGCCTAGTGAGGCTAACCTTCATCCAGGTGATGCCTGGTGAGGCTACCTTAGCCTGGGCAAGGGTTAGCCTCGCCAGATCTAGCAAGGGGAGCCCTCGTCGGCACTCGCCCTCGCGCAAGCGAGGCCAACCCTCGCCAATCATGACTTTGTGGTCGGTGGGTGACGACCGGCCACTGGCAAAAAGAAAAGGAAAAGAAAAAAAGGGGAAAAAATAGAAATTATAAAAAATTTCACGTTAGCATCAACCGTCTCACGTAAGATGATCGACGTCAACGTCAGTAATTTCCGATCTAATTGGCCGGATGGACTCAATTAGCATAAATGCAAAATATCTATTATCAAATTGTTCCAATTGAAAGGTTTAAAACTGAATTAGTACCAATACAATCGAAGACTAATTTTTGTACTTTTGCCCTTCGATTGAGGTAAAGAGAAAGCATCATGGGTGTTCAATACAGTTTGTTGACTTGTCTTTGTTGACGTTTACTAGATTGGTCAAATTTACTACCTTGAATGTATCAATTCTTGGCAACATACAAGATCTAGGCAAGAATGACCCGCTATCTAGGAGGGCCTATAATTAATTCCTAGTTTGACTCATAGTGATCTGAAAAAAGGCAATTCACACACTTTCTTGCAAATACGTCCTTGTTGGATTGACCTAAGATACAATGTCTTCCATTTTTACTAACTTTAGTGCCGAATTATGTATGACCTTTTAAGTCTAAGTCTAACAGCAAGGATGGTCTACTTTTTACTACATACAAGGAGTTTATGAACTAGATAAACTCAAGTTGACATAGGAAAAGATACTAAAACCAGTAGAAAAGAACTTTATCCTGGGACCTCTCGTTCTTTGTTACACTTGTGATTAGTATGTAGTGAGATTACGCGGTTTGTAAACAATATAAAGACTTATAAACCCTATAAAATATAAGCTACATCAAAGATGGCATACTCGCCACTAGTTTTAAGTCTCTTTGCTTTCTCCATTTTCGAAAACCAAGGAACTTCTAAACAAGAACCTGAAAGGTGTAGTATTCCACTTATGGAAGCAGCTCTCTCTATTTGACCCCAACATCTAAAAAGACGTATATGGCATTGATCAATAGGTCTGCTTTTCACACTTAGAGATTCTCATCCTGAATTTACAACATTTGAGTTCGAAGTTTCAGAAGTTATAATAGCAAGTGGGTTCGATGTCGGTAAGTACGAGGATTATTCATGAGGATAGATAGAAAATCTTATTTTGAAGACCAATTGGTAAGCTGTAAAGGGTCTTTCTTGAGTGATGTTTCCCATTATAAAAGCCATACTCATTTCTGCATTTTTAAAACTGAGGCTCTCTCTCTCTCTCTCTCTCTCTCTCTCTCTCTCTCTCTCTCTCTCTCTCTCTCTCTCTCTCTCTCTCTCTCTCTCTCTCTCTCTCTCTCTCTCTCTCTCTCTCATGAGTCAAGCTAATGCTTTTTATTCCTAAGTAAGAAACTTTGTACTTTGTGACCACTCAAAACTATTTCACCTTTTGTGAAGATTCCTAATGAAGCATGAATATATAGTTGCAAGTGAAACCCCACCTTTTCTTCCCCTCTCAAATCTCATAATACGCGCCTCTCTCGCCTGGACAAATCTCTATAATCGGTCTCGATATTATAAATTCGTGGGTACATCGTACAACTCTCACAGGCTTAGACAGCGCGAAATACGCGCTTTACAAATAAAGATCAAACCTGCCGAATACTCGAGCCCTTTCAAATAATAAATTACTCGTCAGTGGAGCTTCATCGTTTCACGATATGATGGACACGAGAGAGAAACTAAATAAAATAATAAAAAATTTGTCATTAGGAAGAAGTGGTACACCAAAAAAATCTTTGGAGTGACTTTCATGCTCTCAAGTGGGCTTTGAGAATTAGGTTATTTATCTCCTCTTGTTCATTAGTCTCTAAGGATAGGTAGATGTTAGTTGTTCCACTGTTACATCTCTGTATTGTTTTTTTCCCCCAATGAGCTGTTACCATACCTGAAGCTCAGCTTTCTGGGATCCTTTTGTGAGAGAACTCTGCAACATCTTTTCTTTGTTCCTAAAGAAAGGCCATACAAAAGTTCAGAGTTCAAGAGACCGGTGTCGGCCTGCCTGCACCAGATAACCCCATACTGCTCTGATACACTTGTACTCGTCAATGGCAATATATGAGCAGCGTGCTTTGTGAGTCGTTCAAGAAGAGGAAAGCGGTTTGGTTTAGTGATATTTTATCGGATCTCCATCTTTCCAATCCGAGGCATATTCGGCCTGCACAGTTCTCCATTGGGCTGGTGTATTTTATGGGATCACTCCTATTTCGAGGTAGATCTTCCCAAATGTCTTTACAGAGCGCATGTAGTAATAGTTTGATTTTCCTTTTTGTCTTGTTCCTCTAACAGGATCTCTATGCCCATGTGAGTCGTCGTCTCAAGATTAGACCTTCCTCAGTTTCAGGTGGGCTATGTAAGATCATCTTCTTCAGCCCATGATTCACTGCGGAGGGTAAGCCTACGAAAATGAATTGTTGCCCAAACAAGATTGACCGGGAGACCTAAGATCAAGGCCGAATATAAGCCCCATTCACTCCGATCACACCGGAGTTCCTAGTTCAATTCAACCGATGAAATTTGCACGGAAAAATTACCAAAAAAGTGTTAAACCTATAGTACTTATGTCAATTAAGTATTAAACCTTTCAATTGTGCCAATTTAGTTATAAACATTTTTTCATATTTTGTCAATTGAGTCCATCCGGCCGATTTTGATCAGAAATCTTTAACGTGAACGCCGGCCATCCTATGTGGCACAGCCAGCGCTAACGTAAATATATTTAAATAATTTTATATTTTTTTATAATTTTTATGGATTTTTTTTTTATTTTTTCTTTTCTTTCCTTTACTTTTTTTTTGGGACTAAGTCCCGGCTAGCCCTCGCCAGACATGGGTCACGACCCTTGCCTGAGTTTATCCTCTGACTTTTCCAAGCAGTACAATGGACTCCTTTTGAAAGCCGCGCACAAAAGATTTGTAGCCGAATAGTGGAGGGACTTCTTGAAGCCGCACAAAGAATTCTCCGAATACGGTGAATTTGTGCTATGAATTTTACACCCAATTGAGTAATTTATTTATGAACACTTTAAATTTGAGTGTAATTTAAGTGTGGAAAACACTCAGAGCATATGAGCGATTATAACTCTAATTCTTTGATTATCGGGGATTATTTCCCACTGACTCTTTTCGTGGAGTCCGACACTCGCACCGAATCACGTAAATCTCTTGTGTCATTAGGTTCCTCATTTATTTCTCCAGTGATTTCGCATTGATTTAAATGCAAGATCCTGTCAATTTCCTCGTTAATTTTACAACAAACCATTCTGAGTCTTCCACTAGCAATGCCAATCCTAGAGCTCAACAGTCCTATTCCTTGAATAGTGCAAAATGTGCAGATAGAGAGAAATGACCAGGAAAATTAATCAAATTGAGTATCGAGGTCTTGCTCATACAAATAAGAGCGCCGACAACGATTCTTCCCCATCGAGTTCAAACTAACGATAACAAGTCGGATAAAACGAGGAAAAGACAATCGTTGTCTATAATTCGACGTGCTATACTATTCACTCGAAATATTTTGACATGACGAGAACAAGAAAAATTTGCTTGGCCGTCCCTCTTTTCATTCCTTTTCTTTTGGTGGGGAGTTTGATAAAAGGGACAGGGACCTTAGTACAAGATGGCAACTTCTTGTCATATTCATGATTGGTATTGACGCATTATTATGATTAATTGATTATTGTTGAAGATACCGTTGCCGATGCTGATTGATCTTAATTGATCTTGAATGGTGTATTGGTGGAAAATTAGAATATTGCATATCAAGCAATCTTAGGGAATCTTTTATTCTCTATTTTGTATATTTTCTTTCCCTAATCATCTAGACTTCTTGTACTATAAATAGGGCTGTAATTACACTTTGTTTGATATGAAAAGCAATACACAATTCCAATCTTCAATCGCTTTCCATCCTCTAAACTTCTGACATGGTATCAGAGCCTTCCTACATAACCTAGCTTCTGCACAGCATCACTTCCGCACACCAACATCCTGCATTTCCAAAGGGAGATATCATGCCGAGAAACCAAGACTCTGAAGCATCTTTCAACAATCAAAGAATAGAGGATACTTCCACAGAGCATCAACCAGATTCAACAACAGAAGAACAAGACCACACACGACCCAATGAGGGACTATCGGGTCCAGTACAGCCCATTTCGGGGCCCATTCAAACTAACCCTGGACAATTTTTTTCTGGTCCATATGTTCAATGGGTTCCTGCGCAGTTCAACCCATTCGGGGCCAAACGAACCGCAGAAGCTCAGCCCAAAATCTCATGGAGAGCCTGGTGAAAACAACGGGCCAGGAGGAGGCCCACCACTCGTCACCGAGCCCATTTCAGGGTATGGATCGGGTTGGTCTTTTTCGGGCCACAATGGATCGGGTTCGTCGGGTTTCGGAGGAAATCCCTACCTGACCTACGGACCCGGTTTTCTTCCGTTTGGGGTGTCGCGCGGACGGCCGTAACCCGCGATCCCTCGTATACGTCCGCCGCCGACACCCGAACTCCGCCTCGTCACCCGGCAGCCTCTCGGACCGTAGAACTATTCTCGTGTGGTCCCGCGAGCTCCGGCGAGCGTTAATTACCAAAGACAAAGAAGGCTTTATTGACGGCACCATCCCAATCCCGACCGACGATCGACTTGCACAACAATGGAGGAAATGCAACCAACTCGTGCGGACCTGGATAGGGAACTGCCTCACGCCGGAGGTCGCCGACTTCCTCCAACGAAGACGCGAAGAAAATATGGGAAAATTTGCGAGAAATGTACGGGAAACTTGACATGGCTAAAATTTTCTTACTAACTCAAGCCCTATCGACCTCAAACAAGGAAATTTGTCGATTTACTCGTTTTCAACCGGTTGTCCGACGTGGAACGAACTCGAAATGGCCGAGGAAAAATTGGAAGGACCCGAGACCACATTGGCTCAATATCGAGCCATGAAAGAACGGGAAAAGGTAACACGCTTTTTGCTTATTCTAAATGAATCATACTTACCGCTTTCGAGCGGATCTTGGCCATGGAACCCGTCCCCACGCTCAGCCGCATCTATCAACTTGCGGTTCAGGAGGAATCCCAGCGTTTGGCTTCATCGGAGTATATGAAGGTGGGGGACCGCGTCGTCCTTGCGGCCAAGGCCTCGCCGGGCAAGCGGCTTGTGGCATTGAGGTCCGGCCATGGAAGAAACTCACCACGGCACTAGGGTTCCTCGGGGAAGAAGATGAAGTATCTTCATTTGGAACGAGCAACCACGATTTAATCACCCGATCGGACGGCCCAGGAGTGTGGCGAGATCGACGGTTCATCACGATCCTCGCGGCACCCGATCGACGGCAAGCATCACGCTACATCGACCCGCCGGAAAGGATTTAATAGTCCAAATTCTGCCACATCATCAAAGGCTCAATCCAACAAAGGCAAAGGTAAATTTTGCGATTATTGCAAATGTCCTTATCATACTAAGGAAAATTGTTGGAAATTGCATGGAAAGCCGGCAGAAAAAAGGGAACGAGATGTCTCCATAGCGGCAAATGCCAAGGCCAACCAGCCCATCAATAATGATCGCTCAACAAATTATGAGGGCTTTAAATCGATGGGAATACAGGACAAAAAGCCTAGCTATGCGGGTATTTCCTATTGTTTGATGAGTGCTATTTCGAATAAAGCATGGATTATTGATTCAGTGCTAGTGACCATATAGTCTGCAATGAACGTTTCTTTTCCAAAATTACCAAGTCCTCCCCTCATACCTCCGTACGTCTTCCGAATGGAAGTGACACTTCCGTTGCTAAAATTGGAAATGTTCAGCTAAATTCTTTCATCACACTCAAAGACGTTCTATTCATTCCAGACTTTCATTTTAATCTCATTTCCGTGTCCAAACTTTGCAAAAACAACTCATGTCGGGTTTTCTTTAACTCTGATGTCTGTCTCTTTCAGGCCCTTTTGACTGGGACACTGATGGGCTTGGGTAAAAATCACGAGGGACTCTATTTTTGGGCCACATTCCCCAAGGATTTTGATGTTGCACCTTTTCCTTCAAATAAAAGCATCTTATGTAATGCCCATAATAATAGAAATGTTCCTTTATTTCATCAGCGTCTAGGCCACAGTGCCTCCTTTCCTCATCCCAAATGCCCTATATGTCCATTAGCCAAACAATCACGAATTCCTTTTCCAAAAAGCACATCACGTGCCAATCAAGCTTTCTCTCTTTTACACATGGATATATGGGGACCATATCACACTCCACATCGTGATGGGTCGCGTTATTTTCTCACAATTGTGGATGATCATACACGAGCAACTTGGGTATTTCTCATGCAATCCAAGGCCCAAGTACTTTCTCATCTCAAGAATTTTTTCATCTTAATTAAAAATCAGTTTCACAAATCCGTACAACGGATTCGCACTGATAATGCTCGTGAATTCTTTAATCATGAATGCTCTTCATTATTTCTCTCCAATGGGATTCTTCATGAAAGTTCTTGTGTCTACACTCCCCAACAAAACGGGATTGTCGAAAGAAAACACCGTCATCTCTTAGAAGTTGCTCGAGCCCTTAAATACCAAGCTTCAATTCCGGAAATGTTCGGGAGATTGTGTGGTCACAAGACCTACTTAATCAATCGGATTCCATCTCGTATTCTCAATGGAAGGACTCCTTTCGAGTTATTATTTGGCAAACGTCCAGACATTCGTCACCTCCGTGTTTTCGGATGTTTATGCTATGTATCTACGTTGGCCCTCGGGACAAATTGGGTCCTCGTGCCCTTCAGTGTGTATTTATGGGATATCCAACTCTTCAAAAGGGATATTTAGTCCTTGATCCTTCCACTGGACGATTCTTTGTCGGTAGAGACGTAATTTTTCATGAGGATACTTTCCCATTCCAGGATAAGTTATCTTCACATCGGGAAGAAGATCCGGCTACTTCTCATCATTTATTCTTAAGTGAAGATGATCCCCACAAGCACAATTGATTATGCTCCCACGGTGACACCTTCCTTAGCATCCCCCGATGTTGATGCAAGTCTCGCACCGATATGGATAATGGGGCATCCAACAATTCACCACCAGCAATGTCTAAGACTTCTGTTCTCCCGAATCGTCGAATAATGTCTCTACTGAATCACAAGATGATATTTCATTTGCACCAGTGAATCCTCGTCGTTCAAGCCGCACAATCCGACCACCTACATGGACATCGGATTATATTTGCTCCTCCTTGGGTAAATCTGGTACTCAATACCCTGTTACTTCCTATGTTAGTTTTGCTCACCTTTCACCCGAACATATGTGCTGCATTAGCAAAATTTCTGAGCATCAGGAACCCTCCTCCTATGACGAGGCTACCAAAGATCCTCGTTGGCGACAGGCAATGGCAGATGAATTAGGAGCTCTAATGGAAAACAAGACTTGGGATTTCGTTCCTCTACCACCTCATCGAAAACCCATAGGCTGTAAATGGGTATACAAAATCAAGTACAAAGCAGACGGATCCATAGAACGTTATAAAGCCAGATTAGTCGCGAAGGGATTCACACAACGAGAAGGATTCGACTATACGGAAACTTTTTCACCGGTGGCAAAAGAAGTCACCGTTCGGTCTTTCCTTTCTATTGCGGCTCTTCGTGATTGGCCTCTCCATCAGATGGACGTCCACAATGCCTTTCTCCATGGGGATCTAGAAGAGGAAATTTACATGGACCTCCCGCCGGGATTACGCAGACAGGGGGAGAATAGTGTATGTCGTCTTCGTAAATCCCTCTACGGGCTCAAACAGGCCTCTCGTCAGTGGTATGCCAAATTCACTAATGCACTTACAAATGCAAAGTTCCAACAATCCAGGCACGACTATGCATTATTCACATGGAAACAAGGTACATCGTCAATCTACTTACTTATATATGTTGATGATATACTGATTATGGGGAATGATGCATCTGCCATTGAGAAATTCAAGAAATACCTGCACTCTACCTTTCACATTAAGGATTTGGGATCCCCAAATATTTCCTCGGGATAGAAATTGCACGATCGAATAAGGGCATCCGTCTCACCAACGCAAATTTGTCTTGGAGATCATTTCGGAAGCAGGATTGTCGGGATCTAAGCCAGCTGCTATTCCAATCGAACAGAATATCAAATTGACGACAGCTGAGTATGATAAAGGATTATCACCCATGAACAAGGATCTTTTGCTTAAAGATCCATCTGCTTATCAAAGACTCGTCGGGAAACTCATTTATTTGACCATGACCAGACCCGACATTTGCTATGCGGTACAGATTCTCAGCCAGTTCATGCATGCCCCAAAACAGTCTCACATGAATGCTGCATTGAAAGTTATAAAGTACTTGAAAGGATGTCCGGGATTAGGGATATTATTATCTCGGGACAACAACATGGAAATGACAAATTGTGACACAGACTATGCTACTTGTCCCATGAGTAGGAAATCTATTACGGGTTTCTGTATAAAGTTGGGAGACTCATTACTTTCATGGAAAACGAAGAAACAATCAACTGTTTCTTTATCATCTGCCGAAGCAGAATATCGAGCAATGGCAAAGACTAGTTGCGAGATAGTCTGGATAAGAGGTCTACTCCAAGATCTCGGTATATGGGTAAAAGAACCAACTGTCTTATTCTGCGACAATGATGCTGCTCTCAAACTTGCAATGAACCAGTCTTTTCATGAAAGGACAAAACACATAGAGGTTGATTGTCATTTCATCGGGATAAGATTCAGAATGGGGTGATCAAAACAAAAGGAATAAGAACAACAGAACAGCCCGCAAACATTTTCACAAAGGCTTTATGTCACAGGCAACATTCATATCTACTAAGCAAGTGGGCGTTCTTGATGTGTATAGACCGCCAAGCTTGAGGGGAGTGTTGAAGATACCGTTGCCGATGCTTGATTGATCTTAATTGATCTTGAATGGTGTATTGGTGGAAAATTAGAATATTGCATATCAGGCAATCTTAGGGAATCTTTTATTCTCTATTTTGTATATTTTCTTTCCCTAATCATCTAGACTTCTTGTACTATAAATAGGGCTGTAATTACACTTTGTTTGATATGAAAAGCAATACACAATTCCAATCTTCAATCGCTTTCCATCCTCTAAACTTTTGACAATTATTACTAGTATTATTTATATCTAAATTTACACCTCGAACCCCCAGCTGGACTTTTCTTCTTGTTTGAAGGCTGAGGATCGAGCCTAAAAAGAATACTTGCTCGTGCTATTAAGCAGCACTAAATTCGTTGCGTTATCAAATGGAACTAGTTGGCGAATTTATGACACTTCATATGTATTCAGGAAATCATGCAAGCTCATCACAAACCCTAGAAATGGTGTCTGGTGCCCTGCACATTAGAAAATTTGCACCTTCTTCCTACTTCTTCTTTATCCCACCTCCCTTATAGGATATCTTTATAATTTATACAGATTATATCTCTATTATATTCGACTTTATTTTATCTTAGATAGGAACCAAACAAAGGATATTTTATCCTATTCTAAAATTTTATTTTGACCACCAAACATAGCTTAAAAGAAAAAGTGTTTGATTCTTGATCTCAATGTACGATTGTTGAGATGATTTCCACTTTATAAAGATATTACAAACAGTTACACTTTGTAAGGAAATAATACAGCAATGAAAAATAATAAATGAAAGATTATGTTATAAGAGTTGTCAATCCTTTAATTATAGCATCTCCATATTCTTCTCCATCGATTGAAAAATCAATGCCTCTATCTGTATCACAATGCACGTCGCTATTGACGTTGCTGAGCAGCAAAAGCAATGGTGAGGACGGCATTTGGGTGACCCAACGCTCCCGCCAGGTCTTCGCGGCAGTCACTCTTGTGCTAATTGCGCAATTAGGGCTCAAGGCCTTGCCGTTTGGCCTCAGTATCAAAGAGATTGATTGCAATGTCAATCAATCTCTCCATGGCTAGATATCACTGCCTTGCCGCTCATGATGCCTTACCCGGCCATTGATTGCCATGGTTGAAGCAAAAATCAGAGCTCGAGCACTCCACGCACACTATCTCCTCAAAGGATAGCCCTCCCTCCAGAGCATCTTCACCATCACATGCCCTCTTGACTACTATCAGTTAGTGTTGTTGTACATCTTTTTTTGCTTTCTCAATTTATTCGTAAGAAATCAATCGGTAACAATAGTTATAGATTGGCCACACTATTAAAGCTCAACGTTAATTTTGCAATTTCCGGCTATTGTCAAGAGATTGTACCAGAAATAGTCTTATACTACCTGGACTGTTTAATCCCATTGGTATCATTCAATGTGAAGCCAAGCATATCCAATTTTTGGCTTGTTGCCAACCAGCGCTTAGCTCATGGACCATGGCAAAGGGTGGCGAACAGTTTGAGCGGGCACACTAGGATACATGGCTCCCGAATGCCTAGTACCTGGCAAAGCAAAGAACAAAGCGGACATATACAGCTTCGGGGTGGTTGCTCTCGAAGTAGCATGCGGAAGAAGACCAGTCGGATGCTAGAGTGGAAGAGAACTTGTTCATTGTTGCACATAACTCAAAAGAGACGTTAATGTGCATGCTTGTTCTAATTATCGCCAGTTCTTAACATCATTATCATCAAACATGAGTCTTCGACTAGGAATGCCAATCCTAGAGCTCAACAGTCCTATTCCTTGAAAAGTGCAAAACGTGCATAAAGAGAGAAATAGATCAAGAAGAAAGATCAAATTGAGTATTGAGTTCTTGCTCATACAAAAAGAAATGAATCTTCCAAATCGAGTGTGACAAACTAGAAGAAGTCAGATAAAATGAGGAAAAGACAATCGCTGTCTGTAATTTGTCAAGCTGTGCTTTTCCCTCGGAATATTCTCACATGAACGTGAGAACGAGAAAATTTCGCTAAACCGTCCCTCTTTTCATTCCTTTTCATTTGGCGGGGAGTTTGAGAAAAGAGACAGGTACCTTAGTTCAATGATTGCGACTTGTTGGCATCTTTATGATTGGTATTGACGTACTATTGTTATTGCTAGTATTATTTATATCTAAACTTACACCTTAAACCCCCAACACCAGTTCTCCGTCTCTACTTCTAATAGTTGCGTGATCCAGGGAGATTAGCATCTTCAATAAATCCCACCTTCGAAAACTAGGCCTCTTCGCTACCTTCATTATCTCCATGATCAGAAGCTCTTATCGCACCCCGCTCTCCTTCAGATTCGCTGAGTTCAATTCGAGTACACCCAACATAGTGGTACAAGGATTCGCCGATCTCAAAAACGGATACATCGACCTCACCCATGATCATATCCCGTCCGACACATGCAGTAGCGTCGGCCATGCCACATATGGGGAACCCTTGCATCTATACGACACCGTAATGGGTCATTTCGCTAATTTCAGCACCCACTTCTCCTTCATCATTGATACACAAAATCAGACACAATTTGCTGACGGACTGACCTTCTTTCTTGCCCCCAATGGTTCTCGCTTGCCCGACCATAGCGACACACAAGGCGGCTTCCTCGGGCTCAGAAGCACGAACCCATCTGTGGCCGTGGTTTCCTCTTTTGTGGCCGTGGAGTTCGACACTTTCACCAATGTGTGGGACCCGCAGTTCCCACACGTAGGCATCGACGTCAATTCGGTAAATTCTAGTGCTCTTACTGAATGGGATCACCCAAAAAGCAAAGGCCTTACGGCTGAAGCCTGGATTTCTTACGATTCCAGGGCTGGCTTATTGAAAGTCAATTTCACTAACTTCAAGGACGGAGACACGCAGAAATTCGGCACCATCAGTCTTCGTGTCAATCTGAGCCAAGTTTTACCCGAGTGGGTCGTAGTCGGCTTCACGGCCACCACCGGGAATTACACCGAGTTGCACAAAATCCTATCACGGGAATTCTCCACAAATGGTGACGACTTGCCAGTCCTGGAGGAGATCGGAATCATAGAGTTTTGGTACCGTGGTTGTGCATCGTCTCGAGTACTTTGTGCAGCGGTCTAGCCATTGTCTAGTTTCTAATAAGGAGGAAACGGGTTAGGAATGAAAAGGATGATGTCATAGAGCTTGATGAAATAGACAATATTGATGATGACTTTGTTGCGAAATTCAAATTGGCATTAGTATAAATATTACGAACAATACAGAATTGTAAAGAAATGAAATTACAATAACAGAATTGGAATCGATACAAATGGATACCGAGGCCTGTGTTGGACACAGTTTCCTTAAAACAGATTCGTTCCCTCCAGCACGCGTATGAGGTTTCACGAACGTCTGTCTCCCAAGATACAACAGTTGACAGCTAAGAAAAAATCGGCACTTCAAAGCTTTCGGCGAACTTGAACAAACCGGAACCGAACACTATCGAAAAACAGTGCAAAAAGGCAGAGAATTGAAAGAGAGGAATAATTTGATGATTTTTAAAAATAGAATGGAAAAGGATATATTTACAAGGTCAGGGGGAAGCGTTTCGAGAATAATAACGGTTGATTGAATCTGCCGTTATAAAATTAATACGCATCGGGAATAACGGCCGATTAAATATGCCGTTATAAAATTAATTCCATAACAGCTTTGCCGTTATAAAATTAATTCTATAACAACATAATTTAACGCCATTAACCATACATTACAAATTTAAAATTTGTAACAGCTTGAGTTGAAAAATAAATCAGAAGGCAAAATTGGGCTCGTCGTAAGGCCCACTTTTCGGCCATGCAATCATGTACACGGGACGTGCGCTCGAGCCCAAGTTTCAGCTTGTTGGGCGTCGGATTTGCAGCCCCCTGCGCTTGCGCGCGGGACATAGTGTTTGTACTATGATAGTTACCACTTCAAATGAATGAAACTGTATATAAAGCACTCCATAACTTTCTTTCTTTTTTAATGTGGGACCAATGTTTTTCCACTTCCCACTTCCCACTTCCAACTCAATGGTGTTCTTTGAGCATCAATTTCTCATTCATTCACCCATCAATTTATCCCATATTTCAAACAATCCCCCACATGAATGAAAATTGTTTTAGTTTTGACTCTGTGATAGTGTTCAACAATTGAAACCTGCATAGGATAGGTAGGTGTTACCCTTTGAACCTTCCCTTGTGAAAGTATATTTACTTTACTAGTTGTCCGGTAGACATGATGTCCTTGAACTGTCCAGCTTTCTTATGTAAATGAACCATACACTTCACACATAAATCATCTAAACGTTTGTTCAGTTCTCATAGTTATGTTCGTTTTGGCCATGAACATCAACCTGGTTCTGCAAGAGTTTCTAAAGAATTTAGCCCTTAAATAATTCTCCTTTGAAGCGGCCCCACTTCTCTCTCACATAGGTGATTACTTAATTTTTGAGTAATTTGTTTACTCCACTTAAGAATCATTAAAGCAAAATTGCTATCATTTTCTTTACAATATCACTGATATTTTATATAGGAATGGTTTTAGGGATAACCCCCACAGTGACATCACTAAGTTTATATAATTAGGTTGTCCCTTTAAACCTAGATCTTGAGATCTCCAATCAACTAGGTTGGGTTTCCTTTATACCAACTTATTCTTTCATGGGCTTCAGTCCCATTCCTCTTGTCAATTTCTCAATTAACTCTCTGTTTAACCCTTTGGTTAGCGGATCCGCAATATTATCCCTTGACTTTATATAGTCAATAGAGATAATTCCTGTTGAGAGTAGTTGTCTAATGGTATTATGTCTACGACGTATATGTCTAAACTTACCATTATACATATTACTCTGTGCTCTTCCAATCGCAGATTGACTATCACAATGTATACTTATTGGTGGCACAGGTTTTTGCCATTTTGGACTATCCTCTAAGAAATGGCGTAGCCATTCAGCCTCTTCACCACATTTATCTAAAGCTATAAATTCAGATTCCATTGTGGATCTGGCTATAACAGTTTGTTTACAGGATTTCCAAGATACAGCTACTCCTGCTAGTGTGAATATATATCCACTAGTAGATTTTGAGTCTTTTATATCAAATATCTAGTTCGCATCACTATATCCTTCTATAACAAGTGGGTATCTGGTATAATGCAAGCCATAATTCCGAGCATATCGTAAGTACCTAAATACTCTCGCTATTGCTTTTCAATGGTCAGCACTCGGATTGCTCGTATATTTCCTCCATTTACTAACCGTTTAGGCAATGTCTGGTCTAGTACAACTCATTAAATACATTAGACTTCCAACAACTCTAGAGTACTCTACTTGAGAAATACCCTCTCCTCTATTCTTAGACAGATGAAGACTATTGTCTAATGGTGTTCTAGTAATACCAGAATCATTCATGTTGAATTTTCCAAGAATCTTGTCCACATAGTGTGACTGGTTTAAAATAAGACTTTCTGACGTTCTTGTGATTTTAATTCCTAAAATCATATCAGTAGGTTCCATATCTTTCATGTCAAATCTTGAATTCAACATATATTTGGTAGATTTGATCATTTTATCATCACTACCAACAATTAGTATGTCATCTATGTAAAGACACAAAATGACATAGCCATTTGTTGTCTCTTTAATGTAGACACATTTATCACATTCATTGATCTTAAATCCATTAGTAATCATTGCATTATCAAACTTTTCATGCCACTGCTTTGGTGCTTGTTTTAGGCCATACAATGATTTCACCAATTTACAAACTTTCCTTTCTTGTCCTGGAACTATAAAACCCTCAGGTCGTTCCATGTAGGTTTCTTCATCCAAATCACCATTTAGGAAAGCTGTTTTTACATCCATTTGATGTACTTCTAGATTTCGCAATGCTGCAATTGCAAGTATCATCCTAATGGAAGTTATTCTCGTCACAGGAGAATAAGTATCAAAGTAATCTAAGCCTTCTCGTTATTTGTATCCTTTGATCACAAGTCTGGCTTTATACTTATCAATGCAGCCATCTGCTTTCATTTTCTTTTTAAAAATCCATTTGGACTTTAAAGGCTTACAACCAGGAGGAAGATTCACTAGCTCCCAAGTATGATTCTGCAAAATAGAATCAACTTCACTTTTTATTGCTTCTTTCCATAGAGGTCCCTCGGAAGAATTCACAGCTTCTGCATAATTTAATGGTTCATTTTTTAACAAATAAGTTAGAAAATCATTTCCAAAAGATTTTTCCACTCTTGCTCTTTTGCTACATCTCGGTTCTAGTTCATGATCTGAGTCATGAACTTCATGAGCCGAATCATGACTTTCTTCATTCATAGTTTCATTCTTTCGTTTAGATGAACTTGATCCATCATTGGATTTACAAGGAAATACATTTTCAAAGAATGATGCATTCATAGATTCCATGATCGTATTCTTGTGTATATCTGGAATTTTAAATTCATGTACAAGAAATCGATATGCATTACTGATATGTGCATAGCCTATAAAGATAAGGTCCACCGTTTTAGGACCTATCTTTGTCTTCTTTGGTATTGGAACCGACACTTTTGCAAGACACCCCCACACTCGTAAGTGTTTGTAGGATGGTCTCACCTTTCCATAACTCATAAGGGGTTTTATCCTCTTTCTTTCAAGGTACCTTATTTAAAAGGTAATTGTTTGACAATATAGCTTCTCCCCACATATTTTGAGACAAACCTGAATTTAGTAATATCGCGTTCATCATTTCTTTCAATGTGCGATTTTTACGTTCAGCAACACCATTTGATTGAGGAGAGTAAGGCGCAGTTATTTCATGTATAATTCCGTGTTGCGTACAGAATTCACCAATTAGCACTTCATACTCGCCACCTCTATCACTTCTCAATCTTTTAATTTTCTTATTAAGTTGATTTTCAACTTCATTCTTATAGAGAATAAATTTATCTAAGGCTTCATCTTTGCTTTTAAGCAAATACACATAGCAGTATTTAGTGTTATCATCGATAAAGATAATAAAATATTTATTACCACCTCTCGTTTGTATGAATTTCAAATCGCAGACATCACTATGAATTAATTCAAGGGGTTCGGTGTTTCTTTCAATTGTTTGAAATGATGATCTTGTTAATTTTGCCTCAACACAAATTTCACATTGATGTTTTGAATCAATTTGGAATGAAGGTATATGTTCCAAGTTAATTAATCTACGCAATGTATCATAATTAACATGTCCTAGTCTACCATGCCATAAATTGGAAGACTCAAGCAAATAAACGGAAGACTTATTATCTTTATTGATAATTTTCATTACATTGAGCTTAAAAAGCCCATCATATACATATCCCTTCCCCACATACATTCCAAATTTAGACAAAATAACTTTGTCTGACTCGAACACCATACGAAATCCATGCTTGTTCAACAGAGACCTAGAGACCAGGTTCTTTCGAATTTCTAGCACATATAGGACATTGTTCAGAGTCAGCTCTTTTCCAGATGTCATCTTCAGTAGTACCTTCCCTTGGCCTTCGATAGCAGAAGAGGCAGAGTTTCCCATAAAAACCTTTTCCCCATTAATTGGTTCAAGATTTGTGAATATATCTTTATTAGAGCATATGTGCCTAGTGGCACTAGTGTCAATCCACCATTCCTTCATATTGGACCCAATTAAGTTTACTTCAGAAATCATTTCAAAAAGGTTTATGTTTGACACGTCTTGAGCGATGCCACTCACCATATTTGTCTCATAATTCTTCTTCTTCGAAAGTCTGCAATCCACAGATCTATGCCACATTTTGCCACAGTTGAAGCATTTTCCTTGAAACTTGTTCTTAGAAACTCCTCCTTCTGGTCCCAACTTTGGCTTGGCAATCTTCTTGTTCTTGTGGCCCTGCCTAAGCTCCACAACATTTTCCTTAGCTGTAGTAGGATTGAACCCTTTGCGTTCAGATCCTCTATTATCTTATTCGATTCGAAGTCTAACAATCAGCTCTTCCAAGTTCATTTCCTTTCGCTTATGTTTGAAATAGTTCTTGAAATCCTTCCACCCAGGAGGTAGCTTTTCAATAATAGCAGCCACTTGGAAGGTTTCACTCAAGTTCATTCCTTCAGCCTGAATTTCATGCAAGATCACTTGAATTTCTTGCACTTGACTTATCACAGTCTTAAAATCCACCATTTTATAATCAAGGAATCGACCAACAACAAATTTCTTTGCTCCGGTATCCTCTGTTTTATATTTCCAGTCCAGAACTTCCCATAACTCCTTTGCCGTCTTTATTGCACAATAGACATTGTACAATGAGTCATGTAAACCATTCATGGCATAGTTCCTACATAGGAAGTCAGAGTGCTTCCAGGCTTCAACAGCGTTGAAGACTTGCTTATCCGTCTCTCCATCGGATAACTTAGGAGCTTCCTCAATCAAGAATCTCGCAAGATTCAAAGTTATTAAATAAAACAACATCTTTTGCTGCCACCTTTTAAAGTTCAATCCGTCAAACTTTTCAGGTTTCTCACCATGGTGGATAGAAACTGCAGAAGGAACAGAGGATGAGCCAAGCAGTTGGATAGCGGAGGCATAGGCAGAGTCTTTGGCGATGTTGTCAGCAGCCACGTCCACAACTTCGTTTCCAGTAGCCATTTGAATTTAAGCACGAATCAAATCGAATCGAATTTGTTTTAAGATTGTTGTGAAATTCAAATTGGCAGTAGTATAAATATTACGAACAATACAGAATTGTAAAGAAATGAAATTACAATAACAGAATTAGAATCGATACAAATGGATACCGAGGCCTGTGTTGGACACAGTTTCCTTAAAACAGATTCGTTCCATCCAGCACGTGTATGAGGTTTCGCGAACATCTGTCTCCCAGGATACAACGGTTGACAGCTAAGAAGAAATCGGCACTTCAAAGCTTTCGGCGAACTTGAACAAACCGGAACCGAACACTATCGAAAAACGGTGCAAAATGTAGAGAATTGAAAGAGAGGAATAATTCGATGATTTTTAAAAATAGAATGGAAAAGCATCTATTTACAAGGTTAGGGTGAAGCGTTTCGGGAATAATAACGGCTGATTGAATCTGCCGTTATAAAATTAATACGCATCGAGAATAACGGCCGATTAAATATGCCGTTATAAAATTAATTCTATAACAACATAATTTAACGCCATTAACCATACGTTACAAATTTAAAATTTGTAACAACTTGAGTTGAAAAATAAATCAAAAGGCAAAATTGAGCTCGTCGCGAGGCCCACTTTTCGGCCATGCAATCGTGCCCAAGTTTTAGCTTGTCAGGCGTCAGATTTGCACCCCCCCTGCGCCTGCCTGCGAGGCATAGTGTTTGTGCTATGATAGTTACCACTTCAAATGAATGAAACTGTATATAAAGCACTCCATAGCCTTCTTTCTTTTCCAATGTGGGACCACTGTTTTTCCACTTCCCACTTCCAACTCAAGGGTGCTCTTTGAGCATCAATTTCTCATTCATTCACCCATCAATTTATCCCATATTTTCAACAGACTTTAGAAAGAGAGTAGGGCCTAGGAAATTTTCTTATCATGAGTTAGATCTCGCCACAAACAACTTCAACGAGAAAGGGAAGCTCGGAGAAGGCGGGCTCAGTGGCGTGTACAAGGGTCGCTTGAGGGAATCAGACTCCTATTTGGCAGTCAAGCAAGTCTCGAAGAACTCTAGGCAAGGGATCAAAGAGTATGCGTCCGAGGTGAAGATCATTAGCCAATTGAGGCATCGGAACTTGGTACAACTCGTAGGTTGGTGCCATAAGAAGGGACAACTGTTGCTCGCATACGAATTCATGCCTAATGGGAGCCTGGACTTGCATTTCTTTAAGGACGTTAGCTTGCTCTCGTGGGAGACGAGACATAGAATCGCGTGAGGCTTGGCCTCCGCGTTGCTCTATCTGCATGAATTCGACAACCAATGCGTCTTGCATAGGGATATCAAATCGAACAACGTGATGTTGGATACCGACTTCAATGCCAAACTTGGGGACTTTGGCCTAGCTAGACTTGTAGATCATGAGAAGGGGTCACAAACCACCGTCTTAGCAGGAACACGCAGATACACGGCCCCTGAATGTCTCATAACAGGCAAGGCCACTAAGGAATCCGATGTGTATAGCTTCGGAGTGGTTGCTCTTGAAATAGCATGCGGAAGGAGGTCAATTGAGCAAGGGTCAACTCAAGAATACCCGATACAATTAGTCGAGTGGGTTTGGGATCTGTATGGTTTAGGGACGCTTCTCGATGCAGCCGATCCAAGATTGTCTGGAGAGTTTGCAAGAGAACAAATGGAATGCTTGATGATGGTTGGACTCTAGTGTACGCATCCGAACTACACGAGTCGTCCTTCCATAAGGCAAGCCATTAGCATACTCAATTTCGAAGCTCCAATTGTCTCACTCCCGTAAAAAATGCCTGTCATGAGGTATGTTGCTGTTTGATGTTTGTTTATAAAACAAACAAAATAATGCTCTTTCCTTTGTCCCACATAGGAAAGTTTTGAGAAAGTGGGCCATTTTATAACTGTGAATATCTTCTTGCTCTTTAGAGTGAAGACAATGGGGTGTGTGCTAGTCCACACAATACCCGCGTACGGGTGTACGAATAATTGCGCGATTTTGGCGCGATTATTAGGCGCACTTACCACTAATCCTTTTATTTTTTATTTTATTTCGTAAGGTTATCTCATTAATCTTTATTAGTCGAAAGGTTGTTTTTTGTTTATCAAATAATTCTTGAAATTATGAAAATTCGGAATTTTATTTATATATATTTTTATTTTATTTTATTCCGAATTTTACATGTGTCTTTTCAAGACAATTTTTGGAGATTATATTTGTTCAGTTTTCAATCTTTCCCGAAGGGTTGCATTTGTTCAGTTTGTAACTTCTTCCGAAGGAATATCTTTGTTAGCTTTGCAACCTTTCGTGAAGAGTTGCCTATGTTCTTTAAGACCGATTTCTATATATGTCAGTTTTTTGCAAGAAGAAAAAATAGAAATCAATTTTTCAAGTCTTCTTTCGAAAACTACAGCCATCATTTTCAATTGTTTCCTAGAGAGACCCTACAGAAATACTAGAATTGCTATCTAGTATTCTTATTTTGAAACTTTGTTGTATCCTGGAGGATTTTTGCCGGTGACCATTAGCAACATTGTGGGGCAAATAAATCCTTAAAGAAAGTGATATCACGCCTCAAAATCCGACTTGATTGCTCTTTTGATTCAAAGCCATTTATTTTTACAACAGTTGCTCCTTGGCAAGATATGTTAATGTTGTCTCAAGCATCTCCTTCTATCGCTGCAAACATCCGTGCAAGCAAGATTTACGAAACCTCGAGCCTCGCTTGCAAAACCAGTTCCTCATTGTATGAACCATCCCAATCATCTTCCCCTTCTGTCGCCCTATCGATCTCGGTGGGCTAGACGGGTTGTCGAAAAAATTTGTGTGGATCATGCATCTTTCATGGATTGAAGTATTCCGAAACAATGTCGTTTGAATCGTTTGTTCCGAATAGCAAGACACATACGGTGGGAATTTGTGTGGTTTTTGAGTTCATTGTTGGGTTCGTGCTTGATCCAAAAAATTTGTGGATCGTGCGTCGTTATATCGCTCGCAAGAAATCACTAGAAAAGAAGGAAATCAAATAACCTGAACTTTTCTTGTTTAAAGGCTAAGGATCAAACCTAAAAAGAATCCTTGCCCATGTTTTTAAGCAGCACTGGATTCGTTGCGTTATCAAAAGGAACTAGTTGGCGAACTTATGACACTTCATATGCATTCGTGAAACCATACAAGCTCATTGCAAACCCTAGAAATGGTTGCTGGTGCACTGCACATAAGAAAATTCGCACATTCTTCCTACTTTTTCTTTATCTCACCTCCCCTATGGGATATCTTTATCTAGACTACGTTTTTCTTATATCCGACTTTATATTATCTTTGGTAAGAATTAAACATAGGATATGAAAAAATTTATCATATACTAAAATTTTATCTTAATCACCAAACGTAGCTTAAAAGAAAAAGTTTTTGATTCTTGATCTCATTGTACAATTGTTGAGATGATTTCCACTTTACAAAAATATGACAAACCATTACACTTTGTAAGGAAACAATACAACAATGAAAAACAATAAATGAAGAGATTATGTTATAAAAGTTATCAATCCCTTGATTATAACATCTCTTAGAATAAGTTTGTGATTTTGATTGATGTCTCCATATTCTTCTCCCTTGATTGAAAAATCAATGCCTTTATCTATATCACAATGCGTGATGCTATTGACGTTGCTGAGTGGCGTAAGTGATGGTGAGGACGGCATTTCGGTGATCCAATGGTCCTGCCAGGTCTTCGTGGCCGTTGCTTCTATGCTGGTTGTGCAGTTAGGGCTCAAGGCCGTGCCGTTTGGCCTCAGTATCAAAGAGATTGTTTTGCAATGTCAATCAACCTCTCCGTGGTTAGATATCACTGCCTCGACGCTTATGTCGCCTAACACAGCCATTGATTGCCATGGTTCAAGCAAAAATCATAGCACAAGCAGTCCAAGCCCTCTTGACTACTATCAGTTAGTGCTGTTGTATATCTGTTTTTGCTCACTCGATTAATTTCGAAGATATCAATCGTTCACGATAGTGATAGATACATTTGAATGTCGTATTCCGTCAATGTCCGGCTAGTGTCAAGAGATTGTACTAGAATTTGTCTTATATTACCTAGACTGATTAATCCTATAGGCATAATTCAATGTGAATCCAAGCATATCCATTTTTGGCTTGTTGCCAACCCGCACTTAGCTCATGGACCATAGCAAAGGGTGGCAGACCACAGTTTTAGCGGGCACACTAGGATACATGGCTCCAGAATGCCTAGTACCTGGCAAAGCAAAGAACAAACCGGACATATGCAGCTTCAGGGTGGTTGCTCTCGAAGTAGCTTGTGAAGAGGGCCGGTCGGATGGGAGTGGAAGAGAACTCGTTCATTGTTGCACATTTAGCTCGAAAGGGACGTCAATAAGTCTACTTGTTCGAATTATCGCCAATTCTTAACATCATTATCATCAAACATTTGAGTTTTCGACCAGGAATGCCAGTCCTAGAGCTCAATAGTCTTATTCCTTGAACAATGCAAAATGTGCAGAAAGAGAGAAATAGACCAGGAAGAAAGAATCAGATTGAGTATTGAGTTCTTGCTTTTATACAAATGAGAAACGATTCTTCCAAACCGAGTGTTACAAACTAAAAGAAGTCAGATAAAAAAAAAGGAAAGACAATCGTTGTCCGTAATTCGTCGTGATGTGCTTTTCACTCGGAATATTCGGACATGGACGTGAGAACAGGAAAATTTCACTAAGCCGTCCCTCTTTTCATTCATTTTCTTTTGGCGGGGAGTTTGAGAGAAGAGACGGGGACCTTAGTGCAATGATTGCAACCTGTTGTCATCTTCATGATTGGTATTGACGTACTATTATTATTATGTATCAATTTACACCTTCAACCCCCAACACCAGATCTCTGTCGCTACCTCTAACAGTTGTGCGATACATGGAGATTAGCATCTTCAATAAATCCCACCTTCCAAGACTAGGCCTCTTCGCCACCTTCATTGTCTCCGCGATCGGAAGCTCTTACTCCGCCCCGCTCTCCTTCAAATTTGCCGAGTTCAATTCAAGTACCCTGAACATAGAGGTACAAGGATTCGCCACTCTCAAAGACGGATACATCGACCTCACCCATGATCATATCCCGTCCGACACATGCAGTAGCATTGGCCATGCCACATATAGCGAACCGTTGCATCTATACAACACCGCAACGAGTCATTTCACAAATTTCGGCACCCACTTCGCCTTCATCGTTGATACACAAAACCAGACACACTACGGTGACGGACTGACCTTCTTTCTTGCTCCCAATGATTCTCGCATTCCCGACCATAGTGTCACCCAAGCCAGTTTCCTCGGGCTCACAAGCGTAGACCCTTCTTCTGTGGCCCCGGGCACTGCACCCACGGGCTCTTTTTTGGCCGTGGAGTTCGACACTTTCACCAACATGCGGGATCCGTGGTTCGCGCACGTCGGCACCAACGTCCATTCCCTAAATTCCAGTGCTCTGACTGAATGGGATCACCCGATAAGTGAAGGCCTTACCGCCGAAGTTTGGATTTCTTACGATTCCAGGGCCAGCTTATTGAGCGCAATTTCACTAATTTCAAGGATGGAGACGCGCATGAATTCGGCAACATTAGTCTTCCTGTCAACCTGAGCCAAGTTTTGCCAGAGTGGGTTGTTGTCGGCTTCACGACCACCACCGGGGATTACACCGAGCTGCACAAAATCCTATCATGGGAATTCTCCACAGATAGCGCCGACCCGCTAGTCCATGGAAGAGATCGGAATCATAGAGTTTTGGCACTGTGGTTGGGCATCGTCGCGATTCCTTTGGGCAGCGGTCTAGTTATTATTTGGTTTCTTTCGAGGAGGAAACGGGTTAAGAATGAAGAGGAAGATGTGATAGAGCTTGATGAGATAGACAATATTGATGATGACTTTAGAAAGAGAGCAGGGCCTAGGAAATTTTCTTATCATGAGTTAGCTCTCGCCACAAACAGCTTCGACGAGAAAGGGAATCTCAGAGAAGGCGGGTTCGGTGGCGTTTACAAGGGTCGCTTGAGGGAATCGGACTCCTATTTGGCAGTCAAGCGAGTCTCGAGCAACTCTAGGCAAGGGATCAAAGAGTACGCGTCCGAGGTGAAGATCATTAGCCAATTGAGGCATCGGAACTTGGTACAACTCGTAGGTTGGTGTCATGAGAAAGGACAACTTTTGCTCGCATACGAATTCATGCTTAATGGGAGCCTCGACTTGCATCTCTTTAAAGGCGTTAGCTTACTCTTGTGGGAGATGAGACATAGAATTGCTCGAGGCTTGGCCTCTGCATTGCTCTATCTTCATGAATTCGGCAATCAATGCGTCTTGCACAGGAATATCAAATCGAGCAACGTAATGTTGGATACCGAGTTCAATGCCAAACTTAGGGACTTTGGCCTAGCTAGGCTTGTCGATCATGATAAGGGGTCACAGATCACCGTCTTAGCAGGAGCACGCGGATACATGGCCCCCGAATGTCTCATAACAGGCAAGGCCACTAAGGAATCGGATGTATACAGCTTCGGAGTGGTTGCTCTCGAAATAGCATGCGGAAAGAGGTCAATTCAGCGAGGGTCAACTGAAGAATACTCGCTACCATTAGTCGAGTGGGTTTGGGATCTACATGGTTTAGGGATGCTTCTCGATGCAGCCGATCCAAGATTGTCTGGAGAGTTTGTGAGAGAAAAAATGGAATGCTTGATGATGGTTGGACTCTGGTGCGTGCATCCGGACTACACGAGTCGTCCTTCCATAAGGCAAGCCATTAGCGTACTCAATTTCGAAGCTCCAATTCTCTCACTCCCGTTGAAAATGCAGGTCATGAGGTATGTTGGTCCTTCGCAAGATACATTTACATTGTCTCAAGTATCTTCTTGTATCGCCGCAAACATTACTACAAGTAAGATTGACGAAACCTCGAGCCTCGCTTGCAAAACCAGTTCCTCATTGCATGTACCATCCCAATCACCTTCCCCTTCCGTCGCCCCTTCGATCTCGATAGGCTAGATGGGTTGTCGAAAACAGTTTCATGTGAACGACTTTGCCTCTCTCATGGATTGAAGTTTTCCAAAACAGGATCGATCGAATCAATTTTTTTCCGAATAGCAAGATACATACGATGGGAATTTGTGTGGTTTCTGAGTTCATAGCTGGGTTCGTGTTTGATCCAAAAATTTTGCGTGGATCGCCCGGCTAAAAAGAATCCTTTCTCGTGCTTCGAAGCAGCGCTGAATTCGCTGCGTTATCAAAAGGACTTTTGACACTTCATATGTATTTTGGAAATCGTGCAAGCTCATCGTAAATCCTAGAAATGGTGCCTGGTGCGCTGCAGAATAGAAAATTCCCACCTTCCTCCCACTTTCTTCTTTACTGAAAGATGAAGATGAACGTAAGCAATGGACGTTCCACTTGGCGCAAGATAAAAAAAAAAAAATAGCAAATGATGGAACGATAATGGCGATGGGACTTGTGTTTTGCATGGTTCTCGAGGGTGATCACGTGGTCCATTGGGGCATTTCGACCACTTTTCCATGCATCTGCTCTTTCTCGATAGGATTCGGCCGAGTTGCGAGCCTAATCATCCGCTTCTTCGTACATTGAAACTACTATAAAAATTTAGGATGATTACCCAAAAAATAGTCATATGATGTTAATTCAGTTCTGAACGTTTTAATTTGGCCAATTACATCCTAAATTTTTTTAATGATTTGTCGGTTCTTCGGACTTATTTTTTTTCGAAAATCGCTAACGTGGATCCCAACTGTTATACGTGACGCGACCGGTGTAGACATGGAGATATTTAGAATTCTCTTATCAAGTTGTCACAAAACATCGATTACTCCATCATATTCAACTGAAAATGAAGGAAGTCGGAAAAAATTTCATGCGCCAGGCTGGCATGATTTCTTTCCTTCCTTTTTCTTTTCCTTCTTTGAAAATTATTTTTAAAACTAGTAAAATACCCATGCTGCTCATGGGCTTGCAACATGCATGATGTAATTTTCTTATAAATACGATTGACTTTGGAAACTCATGAGCACGAGTTAAAATTCAGATACTTCACACATACCCTTTGTTTGTATTATTTGACTTGATTTTCATAATAAAGATGTTGGCTTAGTCTCTCTCTCTCTCTCTTTTTCTTTAAATTGAGGGTCTATCCAAATTGACTTTCATTTTTATTTTTTGCTTAATTTATTTATCGCGGTCCATGCATTTTGACTTTTTCAAATTTAAAACTTCACGACACTTAAATATTGACACATAAATAAACATATAATCTTTCGTGATTTTTTGCAACTCAAAATATATATTAAATTCTAACGGAAAAAAAAAACTTTTTGCTTTCCCACAAGTGCAAACAAACAAGATTTGGAGGTGTCCTAACTTCATCGTCTAAAAATAAGGGATAATAACATAAACAGTCCCGCGACTTTGGCCCAATGTGCAATGCAGTATCTAACATTTTCATTTGTTTAATGTAGTCCCTAAACTTTAGCTTACTGTGTAATATGGTTCATGAAATTTTAATTTGTTTAACTTGGTCCCTAGACTTAATTTAATGGAATGGTTACATTAAACATTTTCATATATATTCACGAACTAAATTGAACATATGCCAAAAGTTAGGGACTATATTAAATAAATTAAAATTTCAGGAACCACACTGCTTATTGGGTTAAATTTTAGGGACCACATTACACATTGAATCAGAGTTCAGAGATTATTTGTGTCATTTTCCCTAGAAACAATGACTTCCTATTTCGTCATTATTTCGAAGAGATTTCGCTCATCAATCAATAAATATAATTAAAAGAGAAGGTCGACTTGGCATCTCACTCTTCCTAAAGTGAAGAGTAATAAAAGCCCTTGTTTTTTTTCAAATTTCTCTAGTAACTAGTGCATATTAGTATATGTATATATAGATGGAAAATCTAATTCTTTCCAGATATAAACGAATTATTATGAAATATTTCCATTTAAAAAGGTATGGTATGATCTGGCTCACCTTTTTCGATTTATCCGCCGCCATCTTCGTCTCCCAAGATCTCCACGTACTCTCTCTCTCTCTCTCTCTCTCTAAAACCAGATGGATATCTCCATCTCAATCCGTTCTCCGCTTCGATCTTCGCCATGATTTGGCGTCGGATTTCGACTGTGCCGATCGTCGCGGACATGGTGAGCGGCGGAGCTACGGAGGCCTGAGCCTCTTCGGGACCACATGCGGTTCCTCGGCCCTCTCTCTCTCCTGGCAATCGCGTGCTTCCTTCTCGACTCGCTCAGCAGGTTCTCCTCCCACCACCTCCTGATCGGGCTCTCCGAACCGCGGTGCGCGTCGCTGTTGAAGTCGCTGAGCAGCGGGAGCGATGGCGAGGGCTGCGGCGGCGGCGGCGGCGGCGTTGTTTCGGCGATCCGATGCTCCCGCCAGGTCCTCGCGGCCGTCGCTCTCGTGCTGGTTGCGCGATTAGGGCTCAGGGTCTCGCCGTTCGGCCTCGGCAGCAAAGAGATTGTCCGATTTCTGTGTGAGTTCAAACGGAAAGCGAGTGAATTAGGAGGTGCGGATAAGGTTTCTCGAAATCGTGTCGATTTGAAGGTTCTGGAGACTTTCGATTCGCCGAAATGGAACGGATCGGTGACCGGTGAAGCGCTCGTGAGAGGAATTGCCGGTAAAGCCAACAAGCTCGTCGAAGAAGATGACGAGGAGGAGGAGGAGGAGGATAGAGAATGTTCGTGTCCGGAGGATGAAGTATTCGACGTTCTAGCGCTGAGGAAGATGGTGAAGATCGAGCGGCGGAGAGCGATGGCGGCGTCGATGGAGCTCGAGAAGGAGCGGATGGCGGCCGCGTCGGCCGCGGACGAAGCCATGTCCCTGATAATGCGGCTGCAGAGCGAGAAGAGCTCGATCGAGATGAGGGCCAATCAGGACCGCCGGCTGGCGGAGCAGAAGCAGCAGTACGACTGGGAGGTGATCGAGTCACTCCGGTGGACGGCGGCGAGCCACGAGTCGCGGCGGAGGGCGCTGGAAGATCGGTTGAGGTCGTGCGGGCGGAGGTTGCGCGCGAGCAGCGACGGCTCGAGCGGCGGCGGCGAAGGCGAGAGCTGTTCCGGCGGCGGTTCAGAAGAGAGCGTCGGCGATGCGGTCACGAGGTATGGAGAAGGAGAAGAAGAAGAAGAGGATACGACTCTCGATGATGATGTACTGATGAGCTCGCTCGAGCTTGATTCGCTGCTGATTGAGGAATGATCTTTGCTTCTCTGGATTTCGCTGCCCACCATTTTCTTTTTCCGGCTTAAACTTAATTATGAAGATTAACTTATATCCATTAAAGATATAAAGAAGACGAAATATCCTCTACGGTTGTATTTTTTTTTTTTAATAATTTTCCAAAACTGATTTTCCGAATGTCAAATTCCAACGAATCAAGGAAAAAAAATAGAAAATCATAATATTGATGAAGGAGAATACTCCCCGAACTACTGAGTCACACTGGAAATAAAATAATTCCCGCGCTTTAGATTTTGTTCTTTCGAAAAGGTTTTTAAAATTTGTAAAGGTAAAAATATAGATAAATAATTTCGAAATCTTATTGTTATTTTCGTCAAAATTAATATAAAAGTCGAAAAATTATTTTCCTCCGTTTCGTCTGGGCCGAGAACTTTTCTTGTAGGCCCAAAACCGAAAGAGAAAGAGAAGATGGGCTTCTTCGTTCGGGCCGAATCCATGCTGCCTTAAAACGACCTCGTTATTGCAGCGGTTTGCAATACGTCCTTCACGCCACCTGCAAACGACGCCGTCTAGAGGACTCTCTCCCTCTCTCTCTCTCTCTCTCTCTCTCTCTCTCTCTCCCGCTCCCGGTGTGTGTGTCTCCGTGCCTGCAAACGGAGAGAATGTAAAATATTTTCTCAGGCGAATTAGTCTGTATCGTTTTGACCAAAATAAAAAATAAAAAAAAAACTAGTCTGTGTCGTTTCCAGGGCCACTTCTTTGCAGAGCAGCAGCGGCCGGGAAGGGAAGGATCGCGCCTCCGCCTCGCGCTCCTCGGGAAGCGCTCTGGTCCTTCGTTGACGGGTAATCCTCTGACCCCCTCCGTTCTTGGAGCTTTCTCTTGCTGCTGCTGCTGCTGCTTCTTTGATCGTGTCCTCTAATTTATCGGTAGTAAAAGGGGCAGCTGAATTTGAAGTTTCGATCCCTGTTGTCCTGTTTGATTGCTTTCGTGCAATGGGTATGTCCGACCCATCTGTGTTTTTTATTCGCTCCCCCAGAAAGATTTCCTGCTTCGCGCCCACATGTTGGCATTCTTGTTTCCTCCAGGGGTTAGTGGAGCCTCGAGCTTTCTTGTTCTTTTCTTGATTTTTCGTGGTCAAGTGAATTCGCTTCTGTCGTGATCATCTGATGACTCGCCCGCTCCGATGTGTCTTCCATTTTTCACTCTCCTCAAATTGCTGCTAGGCTAAGCATGGTCAGAGGGTGTATCGTAAACTAAGAATGAATTTGAAATTGGTTCTGGTTCGATGTTTCGGAAGCTGTGAGAATTTGAGGGCTGTCGTTTGTTTCTCCCCTCTTCTTTGATGATGTGGTTTACTGGTGCACTAAATGGAGGCAGCCCTTATTTTTCCTTTCTTACACGTACACCCTGAAGGGACCATGCTCTTCTTTTCCTCAACGAAAGGCGGAATTCGGGGGTAAAAGGGTATAACTTGTTAGCTGCGGTGTTGCCTTAGGTGCGTATGTTTTTTCGTATTCGACTTCCTGTTGCTAGGTTTTTTTCATATAAATGGTTGTGTTATGGGAGAGATTTCAGATTATAAGCTTTCTGTGGCAATGCACCGCAGGGAGAGTCTTTCGGTTGTCGATGATGGATGGGGATAACTGCCTGGACGAGGAACCTCCTCAAATGCTTCCTCCTCCTCCTGGAACCTTTGTAGATCGTGAAGAACTTATTCAACACGTGGGTGATTTTGCTGTATCGCAGGGTTATGTAGTGACAATAAAGCAGTCTAAGAGGGACAAATTCGTGATCCTTGGCTGTGATAGAGGTGGTGTTTACCGTAATAGGCGGAAAACTGCTGATGATTCCTCTGGAGAACAACATAGCCGTAAGAGGAAAACGGCTTCTCGGCTTACGAATTGTCCTTTTGAGGCCATGGGCAAGAAGGATGATGGCCTGTGGATTCTCACGATTAAAAATGGAACTCACAATCACGAGCCACTTAAGGACATCTCTGAGCACCCTTCTGCCCGTCGCTTCAATGAAAATGAAGTTTTGCTCATCAAAGAGATGACAGAAGCTGGATTGAAGCCTCGTCAAATTCTAAAAAGATTGAGACAGAGCAATCCTGAGTTGATGTCAACTCCAAAGCATGTTTACAATGTCAAAGCTAAAATTCGGCAAGGAAATGTAACAGGTGACAACTATCTGATTTCTATTTACCCATCGAGATTCCAGCAAGAGAGTCACTCATTGTATAATTGCATCATTTGATTTTGTGTTAAATTTTCTTCATTAGTGAACTGGTTCTCATGTTTAGCTTTGTAAGCTTTTCAATGTCGTGCGGCATATGCTTGTGATTCAGATTTATTTGTGGAAAGGCTGTTGCTGAGTGTGTTCTTTTGCTATTTTGAAGAATTTAAGTATCAGAGAAGATGGATCTGACAAATAACGGGAGTGGAAGCTAGCATAGTTTGCATGTTTTTATTTGTTTTTTAGTTAAATGGTGCATAGTGGGATAGGGTTCCCCATTTTTGAGCCGTGATGAATCGGACATTTCAGTTTATCAATGTAAAATAAGTTTTAGCTGTCTCAGCTCAACTCTGCAATACTCAAATTTTAAGTCGTACTGCATCAGTTCTTTTTTTTTCTCCCTGGCATAGACTATCAGTCAATCAAAAGGATTTGGACATATTGTTGTCCTTCCAAATCATTTTAACACCTTCTGCAACTTGAAATCTAGTTAGACAGGATAAACCTCCATCTTTTCAAAAGCAATCTGGAAAAGTTTTTGCAAATCTGCCTTCGGTTTCCTGAGACCTAGATGGTTTGATGCTGCAGTCAGGAACTTCAAGTCTTTGAGACCGCAGACGTCTGCCATGATAAACGATGATCAAGCGGTGACTGAGCCATCTTGGAGACTACGGAACCCCTCAGTAAGTGTACATGTAACTTCACATGAGATAGCCCAACAAAGGCTTATCCCAGCAATCTTGGGTTTAAGAGAGTTTCAGCCTGAGGTGTTCCATATCCTTGTCCTTTCTATATTGCTTGAATTGGAAACTGATTTACATCACTGGGTGCTGTGACAGAGGGTTCCCAATCTCATTGGTGGGAGATTTGTTGATTCACAGTCGTTTTCATCTATAGATGTGATAAACCCCGTAAGTCTTGGAGCAGTTTCCTTATAGTAGAGTATCTAATTGCAATTTTCTTGTAGCTAGGGAGACTATTGACTTGTCCGTGTGCCCTAAATATGCAGGCAACCCAGCAAGTTGTTTCTCAGGTTCCTTTTACTACAAACGAGGAGTTCAGAGCTGCCGTGTTCGCTGCAAAAAGGACTTTTCCATTGTGGCGAAGCACATCAATTGCTTCTCGTCGACGAATCATGTTCAAGTTCCAAGAGTTGATTCGTAGAGATATTGTTAGTTTGTTTTGATTTTCTTACTTTGTTGCAATTATTCAGAGTGTTTCCAAGTCATGATGATTGTCTTTTCAGGATAAGCTTGCTATGACCATCACTACCGAACATGGAAAGCCATTGAAGGATGCGTATGATGATGTTTGGCGTGGGTTAGGTTTGTGCTCTCCATTCATTTACACATTTTAGACCAAGTGCCATTGTTGGTGTCCCACTATGGAGTTGCTCTTTCTGCTGCAGAGGTTGTTGAGCACGCTTGTGGATCAGCATCTACCCAAATTGGCGAATTTGCTCCAAATGTATCTAAAGGGATTGATTCTTACAGTATGAGAGAGCCACTTGGTGTTTGTGCTGGTATCTGTCCTGCTGAGTTTCCAGCAATGATTCCCTTATGGGTATGCTTGCTAAGTTCTATTATTCTCTTTTCTCATATATTGCTTATTTTACAATTCTTGGTGGGTTAATTGCTCGGTTAGATAATGCCACAATGTACTTTAAAGCTTCAACATTGATAATTAGCTTTTCATGAGGCTGACATATTATTAGGCTTGTAAAAGAAAAGTACTTATACACGCTAGAGTTCATCTAAAGAGAAACATTAATTAGTCTTTTCCAGGCTGGCTACATGCTCTGGACCACGCTGAGTGAAGAACAAAAACAGTGTTGCTAATGCCATTTTGTGCATGCAGATGTTTGCTTTTGCTGTCACATGTGGTAACACCTTTGTTCTGAAGCCATCCGAGAAAGATCCAGGTGACTCACTAGTAAATTCTGTTCTTCGGAAAATTACAGAAAGCATGTAAGGTCAAGAGGCAGAGGGCAGTTTCATGCGCATGTATTTAATGACATTCCTATTCACACACTGCAGCTGCATGATTGGCACAGATTAAAATTGAGTTCACTGTATTCGTGATCTGGATGGTTCATGTATAACACTAGTTTTGCATTGTGGATAAGTCGATCTTCTTACGATTTACTGTCGTGTTACTTTTTATAGTTTTGTCTGTTACTTCTTAAGCATACCTGGAGTCACGAAGCTTGTGAGTACATAACCTCTTGTATGGAAACTTTTGCTTGTATTGGAATTTGTTAAGCTACTAGCCTCCTAGTAATGCACTCCGCATCTTAGGGTTGTATGGGGTCTATATATTTCTCTTTGAGTTTGTTCCTCTGAATTATTTTTATATGACCTTTTAGTCACTGGAGGAATAATGGTCTGGTGCTTTAATTTTATTATAGATCAGTTGTCCAGGTTTTGCTTTTTTGAGTTTGTTCCCGTGAATTATTTTTTAAATGACTTTTAGTCACCAAGGTCTGTAATAGACTGGTGCTTTATTTATATAACAGATCAGTTGTCCTGGTTATTCTTTAGGCATGAGTTAATGTATGCAGATCCAGACTTAAAAATTATGACAAAAGTCTGATAATGCTTCAGGGGCTTCTGTGGTTCTTGCCGAGTTGGCAATGGAGGCTGGATTGCCTAATGGTGTCTTAAACATTGTTCATGGTACCAATGTAAGTTTCAAATGAACAAACAATTTTTTGCTTTCACATTTATAAAGGTTCCCTTCCTCAGACAGTGAGTGTATTGCCCTTATTTGCCCATAATTTAATTAGCCTATTGATTTGAATAAAGTTATCAATGAAACCTACTTTTTTCTTGTATTTTGTCTGTTATTTTTGGTGTGCACTGTGCAGTGTTACCTGGTCCTTCTTTGCAAATTGAACTCGACTTTTATTCAGATATGAGTCTGATACCTCACATATGATTAATTACCCAAATTTGGACAGGATATTCTAAATTCTATATGTGATCATGAGGATATTAAGGCCATCACATTTTCTGGTCCTGAGGCAGTAAGTGAACTTTATCTTGTCCTATTGCGAATTGCTTCAGTGTGCCTTATTGTGCTGATATTTTTGCCCTTCCCTTCAGATTCTTCTCCCACTTTTATTTTTTTTATTAATTATTAATAGATGCAATGAGTTAATTTCCTTCAACTGCTGGAGTTGAACTCATTGGTATTATTTTCCTTTGTGAAACTTTTTTATTTCACTTTAGATTTGAGACCCCAGATTGGGTCTCTGAAGATCTCTCTTTTACCTTTAAAAGTTGTAATATAGTATTTCTATTTATGTTGTGGATATCATGCATTTTGGCTAACTTTTGTTTACAAATGTTTGAAGGCTGGCGCTTATATCTATGCAAGAGCATCTGCTTGTAGGAAACGCGCTCAAGTAAGTAGCATATATTTACCTTCCATATGCTGTTATAACATCCTCCTGAGCAGAGTTATTGCTCTTTCACTGATCCATTGGTTGAAGCCAATGTGAATTGCCTGGCCGAATATTGTCTCTAGTGCAACACGGGAGTAAAAAATCACGCTGTCGTGATGCCTGATGCCAACATGGATGCCACTCTGAATGCTCTAGTTGCAGCTGGTTTTGGTGCTGCAGGACAGAAGTGCATGGCACTCAGCATGGCCATCTTTGTTGGAGGTTTAAGTAGATGGTAAGGTAGACATGTGAAGCTTTGCTGTAACAGATAAATATGTCTTGATGTCCATCTCAGGTCGTTTACCCTGATTCTGAAAGAAGAGGAACATTGAGGGCCTGTTTAATCTTTGAAATCTTTGAATTTTTAGTTTTAATTTCCATTGGAGAATGATAAACAAGCCTCGAAAAAGTATTCGGTGATTTGATATCAGTTTTCAAACAGAAACAAGGAAAAAACTTTTCAAGATTCATAAGGGAAAAATAGCTTTTCCATGTTTTGTTATTCTCTCTCCGCACAAAAAATGGAGGTATTGGAAAACCTAAGGAAAAGAAAAGGCCAATTGTATAATTTGATTGGTCACAAGCATGTTCTCACAATCTTTATTCCTAATGAGAGTTTTCATTTTCATTTTACCTGATGGTCATTTTTATGAAAATAAAAACTAAAAATGTTTCTTAAAAGCATCCCAAGTAGTCCGACAATCTCAGAGTTTAAAGCTCTTTTCTTTTTTTACAAAGCAATGGATAGAAGTTTGTTAGGTGTAGCCAATCACTTTGATTGATCCCAAAATCTGATTATTTACAAACCATTTGTCAAGCCACTCAGTAATTTTTCTTGTTATCCCTAGCATTACTATTGAGTTTTCAAATGAAGATATAGCTTAAAGTTTGAAGGATTTATATGGTTCTGATGACGTTTTCACTTTAGGATGAGTGAGCAGACAAAATATCAACATTTCACGAATCTTTTTTCCCCCAAAATTTCATATCTGGAAAGAGAGGCATGCTGATAAACTTTACTACTTTTCGCTTCTTCATTTTTGTTCTTATTATGAAGAGATTAAGACAAATGTTAGTGTGATTGCTGACATGAGATCGTCTTTTCTTTCTCCAGGGAAAGTAAGCTAGTGGAGATTGCCAAAACCATTAAAGTGAATTCTGGAAAAGAACCTAATGCAGAACTTGGTCCAGTGATCAGCAAACAGGTATTTAGATGGTCTGCTTCTCACCTGTCTGACTCTGGAAAATTTCTCAATCACTCAGCCTCGGTGGCAGATTTATTTTGTTAAGCTTGTTTTTGAACCAGTGGCATCCTGCCTTTTGGTCAAGCTGCATGTGTGTCTAAATTTGATTATCTTGTGATTTGACTGGCAGATGAGGGAGAGAATCTGCAAATCGATTCAAGCAAGTGTTGAATGTGGTGCGAGACTTGTGCTTGATGGGAGAGACATTGTGGTAACTGCCTTTACGACAATGTTCTCTATTTTGAGCATGTCTATTATTCTTCCAGACACGTAACTTTGCTGTTGAAACTTAGTAGCTTTAGATGGGATTTGCCAACAAACAAAGTTACTTTCGTGTGTAAAGTGTAATTAGAGCATTCTTCTAAAGAGACTTCTGTGTTTCAGTTATAGTTAAAGATATGTCCTGTGAAGCCTTTTTTGACATATTGGCATTCATAGACAGCTGAGACAAAGCCATGCCTTCCACTGGTGATACTTTTTCCTTACAAAATACGGACAGATGCATCTACCCTGCAATTTAGGGTACCAATTGTGCTGTAGCCATCTTCTGCTTTAGTCGATCATTTTAGCTTAGAGTGCAGGCTGCAATGTTTTCTTAGTACGTGAAGACGTGCTTGGGGCATTTGTGTATCCACTAGTGTGAATGATTGTCTTTGTGCACATGAAGAACAGGCAAACAAACCTTGGCTTTTTCCCTTAGAGTTTTTGCTTCCTTCTGTTGTCAACCATGGGATATTTTGTGCTAGATATCTCATGAAGTTATTTTAAACAGCTTTGCTGATCTATCTAATTGAGATAAATTTAGTCAGAACTTTCTGGAGAAGAGGTTACCAGATCAGCTCACCATGTGGTTACTCCTGTTCACAAGTATGCTGGCTCTACTGGGGTGGTTAGAATTTGGGAGATGTAGGAAGAGCAAGGCTGCTTTAAGGGACCCTTTGTAATTGTGCCTATTTGCTTTTTGTATGAGCCATTCGTCTGATGCTTAAGAACAACTTCCACGCACTAATTCTGAGTTCACTAAATATAATTTCAAGAAAAGGCACTGAGGACCTTAACGTATGATTTCTGTGTGATTGTTGCTATGGTCGCTCTGCACCATCATCAAAGAACTCTGACACTCATCAAACTACATGCAGGTTCCAGGATATGAACAAGGCAACTTCATTGGTCCTACCATTTTATGCGAAGTCAGAGTCGACATGGACTGTTGCAAGGTAGCTTAATGCAGACTATATTTCATCACAGAAGTTAACAAAAGTGAATATTTTGAGTTCCCACCAATTACTATTCTGCAGGATGAATCTTTTGGGCCAGTTCTCCTCTGCATGCAGGTAACAACCTCAATAGCTCTTGGTTGGAGATGGAATCGCTGTTGGGGGACACAAATTTTAGTAATTTTTTGTGTTTCCTTCTTTATTCAGGTTGAAAGCCTTGAAGAAGCCATAAACATCATCAACAGAAATCAGTATCCAAAATCTACTTTTTTCTCCTTACCTTTGTTTTTGGCAAAAGCAGAATATACTCTGCTCGGTTCTTTACGTGATGTTGATTTCCTGCAGGAATTGCAGCGGGGCATCTATCTTCACATCGTCCAGCCTAACTGCAAGGAAGTTTCAGGCAGAGGTTGAAGTCGGACAGGTATGCTCATAACAGTTGATGGCCACAAACAAGTAGCATAATCTATGTCGGCTCGATGCTTAAGCCTTCTCATGGTTTTATTTGTCTTTGGTGTTGAACATTTTTTGTGATAAATATTGAATTCTGTAGTGGAGTTACTTTTCTTCTCCATGTTACTTTTTTCTGCTTTAGAGAATAATTCTAGCTGATGTTCTGGAATGTTCTGATTTTGAGTCAGGTCGGTATAAACGTCCCAGTTTCAGATCCTTTGCCAGTTGCTTCATTTATAGGCTGCAGACCCTCTTTCGTGGGCGATATCGGCTTCGATGGTAAATTACACTCGACAGTACGCTGCGTTCTGTTTGTCTGTCTCCTTGGAATAAACCGGTCCACACGAAAAGTTAACATGTTGAGATCGTTGGATTCGCAGGGAAAGTCGGAATTCACTTCTACACCCAGATGAAAAGAGTGACTCAAAAATGGAATGACAATGTGAATGTGGTAGAGAGCACTGAAGAAGGATCCTTATTGACTGTATAAGTAGTTACTTATAGCTGTACAGATCCATTTGATTTTATGTTATCAGTTTTCTTTTTTAGTTAAAATATTTCCTGTGAATATTTGCCACCAGAAAATCCTACTTCTTTGTATAGTCAATTATTCTTTTTCTTTTGTTTAATCTAATATTAACCTCTTTTTGGTTTTTTGTATAGTATTCTTCTTGTGTTTGAACTGGTACAGAGACCCAACTAGATTGGCTTTCAACAGCAAAGGTTTGTGGTTTGTGATTAGTGAGATAAGCTTGCTTACTTGTAAACTAATAATGAGAAATAGAGACGATTCACACGCTAATGGAAGCGCGTGCTGTACAGTCACCACATTCGATTCGCAGTGAAGAAAAAATAGAAAAGAAAGAAAACGAGCTCATTGCTACTAAAATTCCCGCGCCCAAAGAACCATCCAAGAGTTTTAAGCTGAAAATTTATGAAATATCTCACTTATCGTGTTATTTTGAAAAGTGAATTCTCTTGAAATGGGCAGGGTTTCAATAGCAGTTCGTTTTTTATAAAAAGAAATTAGTCGGGCAACAAGATTGTCTTTCGCATCTGGTTTGATAAAACATGATTAGAATCTTTCAACAATGTCTAAAATCTGTCCAATTTGTCGATTATAGTATTTGAGATCGAAATATTATTTTGAATAGATATCAAAGACATTACAGCCATGAGCACCCGAAGGGTGCCAGGCCGGATCCTGAGTATCAAAAAAAAAAAAAAAAGACATTACAGCCTGTCACATCTATATCTATAGTCTTTTTAGATGATTTTCTGTAGAAATAATGAATTTTTTTTGTTTTTTTCACTGTAGAATCTCAGTTTGTCTGCTGTAAATATTACAGAGAATCCAAACAAAATGGCACGCGCGCGCGGTTGGTTCTTCATATCGAGACCACCCTTCCTTCCCACTTGAAATTTTTCTTCACTATAAAAATGCCTTTGTGTTTGGGCCATAACCAGTCGGAATCTTTTGTTGTTTTCCTTTCCTTTCCTGTTTTCGATCTTATCTTTAAATTCTCACGACCAATCTGATGATGTCCTAAAGGACAACGTAACGGCTTAGATTGGTTATGGCAACGCAACTCCGTCCCATTTCGAGTATCCCCCGAATGATTCTTGCCCATCACCGAACGGCTTAGATTGGTGGATTGCTCTGTTGGAAGCGCACTGGATCACTGACCTCGACTATTATATTCGTCGGAGATGATCTGAATATAAAAGAGTGACGTTCTTCACTTGGCCTCGCTTGGGCTCACTTGATCACCGAAACCGAAACCATGCTGCGGTTTTCGATTCAGAGAGGTACGGATTTTGGTGGGTCTTGTGCTTTTTGCTGAAATTCGATGGCTGATCGTTCGTTGGTTGGGAAAAGTTCGATTCTTGATTCGCGACGCTTTGTTGCAGTGAAAAAGTTGCAGGCTTTGAGGCCGCAGGTTCTTGCTTTTGGGAGCTCTCGCTTCTCTACCGCGACCGAACCTTCTTCGCGACATGGGCAACCGCCGGTCAGCTTAATTTATTGGTTTCTAGCATGAACATGTGGTGTTTCGGAAGCGATGCATTAATGGGCAGGACTTCTTAAGATAAAGGAACGACTTTTAAGTTTTCTGATTTTCTTGTTTTACTGGGGAAATGATCTTTTGCTCTGGCTTCATAGACATTGATTTTGGTGTTATGTTCATTATTTGGGATAAGACTGCTTAATCCTTGATCCCTGGAAGTGGGATTACTTCCTATTTCGTAGGATCGTCCTGTTTCAATCTTTTTGGAAGATACGTAAGTTGAAAGTGATTCGAAAGCTCTTTTGTGCTCAAAAGTTGATGATGAATGCATTTTATACTAATTTGAATTCATGCAATGACATCAATGACGAGAGTACGGCGTTGCAAATGTTGAATCACTTCCATTCTTTCTCGAATCTGATAATCTGTGTTTGTTTCAGAGGGTTCCCAATCTCATCGGAGGTGCTTTCGTTGATTCAAAATCATCTTCGTTCATTGATGTGATAAATCCTGTAAGCTCAGTTGCCTTGGCATCGCTCTCATTTTCTTTCTTTTGGTCTGTCCATTAGTTTCTCCTTGTAGACATGTGATTTCTGCAACGGACTGTACTGATTTTGACTATCTATAGGCTACACAAGAAGTTGTCTCGCAACTTCCATTAACTACAAATGAAGAGTTCAAAGCCGCAGTACATGCCGCGAAAAAGGCATTTCCTTCCTGGCGGAACACACCAGTCACGACCCGTCAACGCATTATGTTCAAGCTACAACAGCTTATACGGAGAGACATTGTAAGCATGTCTCAATATGTGGGCATTTCTTCTGTATCGCTAGCTTATGTCCTTCAGTTGATGGAATGTTGTGTAATATCCACTTCAGGATAAGCTTGCCATGAACATCACCACCGAACAGGGAAAGACCCTGAAGGATGCACAAGGAGATGTTTTTCGCGGGCTAGGTTGGTCCTTGAGTCTTTCCTTCGACAGTTAATCTGAAGTCGTTGTACGAAAAAAATTTCCGCGCTCAGTTTATCTCTCTCCAACTAATTGAATATTTTCCAAAACACCAAATATGCAGAGGTGGTAGAACATTCATGTGGGATGGCTACACTTCAGATGGGAGAGTATGTTTCCAATGTATCCAGTGGAATCGATACCTACAGTGTCAGAGGACCCCTTGGAGTTTGTGCTGGAATCTGTCCCTTTAACTTCCCAGCAATGATTCCTCTATGGGTAAGCTTGTTGATTTGATTTCCTTTGTATATATTATTAGTCTTGAAATATGCCCCTACGTTGACCTTTGATTTCAAGTAGCGAAAGATTTTCATCTCCAACTTCATAGACAACTACATATTGCCTAAGGTAGAGGCCAAACACCATTAGTTTGTTTGGCTAATGTTAATGTTTCACTGTTGGATAAACTTTTGGCTTAAAGCAGACTTAGAGAATAAAACGAGCATTGTCAAATTTAGACACTTTAATGTCTAAATACTAGCCACACAGAACTTATGGCTTGATGACATAAGTAGATTCCACTTTAGCAAAATACTCCGTATGTACTCTTGCTTATATTGCAATTCATCTCCACCAGTTTACTCTGACAATGTCTGATTAACGATCTATAATGGATATATCCAGATGTTTCCGGTTGCAGTGACATGTGGTAACACCTTTGTTTTAAAGCCATCCGAGAAAGATCCGGGTGAGCTCGAGGTCTTTTTTAGCTTGCTTACGTCTCACTGGCCATGGGCGCAATTGTTATTATAATTTCACTTCGTTATGAAGCATAGGCAGTTTAAAGCTCTGGCAGTAATGCCTGTAACAGGCATAATGAACATCATCATGAATTATGATCTCTTCTTCATTGAATGAACTGCAATTTGGTTGATGGTTTCGTATTTTCAATTGCTTTTCTATTTTAGCTCTTTTATTCATTCTACTGTCTTCTACTCTGCAAAATCATGTTCAGAATTATTTCTTCTGGTCTTTCTAATAATTTCCTTTCTTCCTACGTTCCTTGTGTCTATGTCAGGGGCTTCCATCATGCTAGCAGAGTTAGCAATGGAGGCTGGTTTGCCTGACGGTGTACTCAATATAGTTCATGGAACAAATGTACGATCCCAACTTTGCCTCGATGATGCCACAATTGAAATTATTGTTCTTTTGTGTTTTATTTCTAGATTGGACTTGGCAATAGACATGACAATATAGGGGTCCTTCTGGCACTGCCATGTCTTTTGGTTATCCAATATAATCATTATACTGCAGTAGCCCCATTATGGTTCATTCTTTTGCTTAGAGAAACTTATTCATTGGGAGAAAAGAGTATGATATCAATAGATATGGTGCGACTCCAGTACTTCATCCAAATGAATTCGCTTTGATTTTCTCTTTTGGTATATGTTGTCATACTTTACTATACTCGTAAGGACCTGAAGATTACGACATAAACCACTTTTAGCTTCTAATCCGGAATATTTCTAGTATCTTGTTACATCTTAATTTGAATATCTGCAAAGATTCCTGGTCTAAATAGCTTCTGCTATAATAATGTTACGTCAATTTAGTTTTACAGTGTATTAGGTCTCAAATTGTACGTGTTAATTGAAATTCTATTTTTCTAATTCAAGTTTATGGTGGTGTGCCTCGGCAGGATATCGTCAATGCTATTTGTGATGATGACGACATCAGAGCTGTGTCATTTGTTGGTTCCAATACGGTGAGTCAACTTGTGGAGTTTAATCCGTTTGTCAGTCGCACATGGCATTTCAGTGGATGAGGACAAGTAATTCTTTTTTAACTGACTATCACCATCATGTGTCCTTTCATATTGACTAGTCTTAGAAGATAGTTTGCAAAGGATTTTGAAAACATTACTGATGAGATGCACCGCAAGTACCACTACATCTGCATGAGTAAATGTAAAGCCACTTAAGTCCACGAGTTGCAAAGGCCAGGATAATATGATTAGTCATACTTGAGTTATCTTTTGATGTGGTGTTTCATATGATTTGAAGGCTGGCATGCACATATATTCAAGAGCATCAGCCAAGGGAAAACGTGTTCAAGTAAGTGCGGAGTCATACTTTTATTGAGTTATAGTGGAGAAATTGAATTTAGAGAATGTGACGCACTTACCATATTCGCTCTCCAGTCAAATATGGGGGCCAAAAACCATGCCATTGTCTTGGCTGATGCAAGTGTTGATGCAACTTTAAACGCTCTAGTTGCTGCTGGATTTGGTGCTGCTGGACAGAGATGTATGGCGCTGAGCACAGTGGTTTTCGTTGGAGAGTCAAAGTCATGGTAATCTATGTGTTTCCTGTCAGTTTCTCTGTTGTCAAAATTTAGACTTCTGGATGTGCTCTCTCTTAATAGGATGTTATGTAGAATCACAAATAGGACACTACAGACTCATCAGGAAAATTTCTCTGTCCTTGTTACGTTGGCATCGTGTTCACGTGCTTGTCTATTGTTAGCATACCCCTGTTAAACAGTTTTTCCAGGGCCTACATTGAAGTGGCTGCAATCCATCTTGCCTTTTCTCTTTCATTTCTAAAGATGCTTGTACAGTTGCATAACTAGGTGAGCACCTAATGATTAGTGCAACACCATTGCTCATGCTTAATTCTTAAAAAATGCTAGTGGACAAAAAGCTAACTCTAAGACTAACATGTGCAAAGGTAGTTTGCTATTGATATTGTTTGGGATATTCAATCTCATGAAGTCCTGCATTCGCTTATTAATATATCGATAAGATGATAAAATCTTTTCATAATCTCTATCGATATAGAAGCATTGAGTATGGTTGCAGCTCGCAAATGACTCGAACATTGAAAAAGATTTTACATATCAAAAGAAGTAGGGCTTGGATTACTCACTTTCGGTCCTTCGTTTTCTTTTCTTTTGATGTTTGCCTCACCGGACTGTTCACTGGATTAATCAAAACGAAATTCAAAACAACTAAGGTTAAGTTTCTGCTCAGCTGTTTCTGCTGGTTGCAGTGTGTATGTTTCACCTACCTATTCATGCCTCCTGCTTTTCATTTTCTATTGTCAGTCAAGTTTTCTTTTAGATTTCAGTGAGCCTTTCTTGTCCGATATTTAGATTTTGCTTGTTTTTGCATCAAAACACTTTAAGTGTTACGAGAGTGTTCTGTGTAGTCATTGTCATAAGTGTAACTATAATCTCCTTGGCTTGTATGTAGTATGTCGGTGTGGAAAATGTGTTGTAAGATAAGTTGTTTTGAACATAGAATCCCAACTGCAAGTTTTCAATGTGATTTTTTCAGGGAAGACAAACTAGTGGAGCGAGCACAATCACTTAAAGTGGATTGTGGAACCAAACCTGATGCAGACCTCGGTCCAGTTATTAGCAAGCAAGTAAGTAGTACGCGTTCAAAAACCTATTGACATTTTGAGCACGTCCGGGTTATTAATATTTTGATGATGGAGAATAATTGTCAAACTTGCAATTGATTGGTCCTGTGGCTGTACTTGTGCTGGTAGTTTGGATCTTTGTAAATGATGTCATAATTCATTCACATGGCATGTGCGTTTATTCTATTTGCAGGCAAAGGAACGGATATGCAACCTGATACAATCTGGCGTCGGTGATGGTGCCAAACTACTGCTTGATGGGAGAAACATAGTGGTAAGCTATGTCATATGAAATTTATTGGTGGCACCTATGTGATGCTATGTTGCATTACCTTCATAATTTGATTATTAAGCAAATAATGCAGTTAGCGGAGGGGATTCTTCATGAGATGAAAAAGAAGTGGAATTTATTTATGCATTAATGTTGTTACAATTATGTTCTCATTGAATTTGTGTTTGATATTAGTTCTATACTCTGGTAAAATTCCATCCTTTGTTTTCTTTTAAGTGAACAATGAATATTGACATCCTCGAAACAAAAAAATATGTGGTACATCTTACAGAATGAAGCTATAATATAGTTAACTTACAGAGGAATGCAATGAAAATTTCGAATGGTCACATCTCAGGTCCCTGGGTATGAACATGGTAATTTCATCGGGCCCACCATCTTGGCTGATGTCAAGCCTGACATGGACTGCTACAAGGTATCTTCATTTAAGTTATCTAGCCATTTGTTTATAAAATTTGAAAAAAAAAAATCGTCTATCCTTTGACAAGTGCTTGTATTCACTCTTTCAAATGATTCTGAAAAGTTCTGATTCTAAATGAGCAGGAGGAGATCTTTGGCCCTGTTCTGCTTTGCATGCAGGTCTGCTTACATATTAGCTTCTCTGAAACACGTTTCTAGTTGATTGAAATGGATGTTCACTAACCTGTACTTGTGCTTTTCCATTTGATTTGCAGGCCAACAGTTTTGAAGAGGCCCTGGACATTGTCAACAAAAACAAGTATTTCTATTTCCGCAACGAGTCATGATTTTTTGTGGCTTGGAACAAATTACTCATGCCGGTCTTTTTTTCCCCCAGATATGGAAATGGAGCATCTATATTCACAACATCTGGTGCAGCTGCAAGGAAATTCCAGACAGAGATTGAAGCTGGACAGGTACTATAGTTCTCTTGAGCTGATAATTCTTTCTCGCTGCATTCAATGGAATGCGATATAGGTAGACCTAGGCAATTAGTTTCGTACCAAGAGTAACAAGGGTCAGAGGAGAAAATCTCACTTTTGTAAATTAGTGGCTTGCAGTTTATTAGAGGGAAAACAATTTTTCTCCCCTGGCTTGTGTAGTTTTAATTCCTAGTGGAACTTGCATGTCACAAATGTCTGACATAACCTGGTGTCGATTTAGGTTGGCATCAACGTTCCTATCCCAGTTCCTTTGCCCTTTTTCTCTTTTACTGGTTCCAAGGCTTCATTTGCGGGTGACCTTAACTTCTATGGTAAGTTGCTCTTTTCCAAAAACTCTAAATGCATAGAGAGTGCATGCCTTTTAATCTGGACTGTCCACTAATCTTTACTTTGTCTCGATTTCAGGCAAGGCCGGGGTTAACTTCTACACCCAGATCAAAACCGTGACTCAACAGTGGAAAGATTTGCCTAGTGGAAGTGGAGTTTCGCTGGCCATGCCAACTTCTCAAAAGTGATCTTGTGCATCAGACTGTAATTCTCCCTGGACCTTCTTGGAAAACCTTTGAATAAATCAATGTAAAGAAATCTTCTTCCTTGCAAATTCAACTCCTTCTGTACTGGCTCTTAGGCTATGTTTGGTTCGAAGAAACGGAAATGGATTGGAATTAATAAACGAAAGGAATGGATTAAGAAAGGAAAGTCATGGAATTGGAATTGGGATGAGTTTCTAGCAAGACTACTTTGCTGGTGTACTCTAGCAAGACTACTTTTTTTTAGGGGTTACGACATATCTGAACTTTTTCCTGTTTTACAATCGAATACCTGAACTTTTTTGTTGTTCGATCAAGTATCTCGACTTTTCAAATGTGTCTCGATGTGAGAACTTATTTCAACTGAAATTCACATACAAATGCTCAAAAAAGGAACTACTGTTGGCCTCTCTCTCTTTCAACAATTTTCAAGATCCTGAAACTATTTTCAACAGAGTCCTGAAGTCCTCAGCAGCTCTGCCATTAGGTCCGGCCGCCACTTGAACAAGCTCTTTGAGCGCGCAGACCTTCTCTCTCATCTCCTTACCTGCTTGATCGGCCAAAATAAGCTGGAGGCTTTTGAGAACACCCTTCTTTGTAATGGCCCCGCCTTCAACACGGACACCAATCTCCCACACCTCCTCCACAATTCTTCCATTCATCCTGTGATCTCCAAAGAAAGGCCTGCATATCATCGGCATCCCATTCGCCACGCTCTCATACACAGAATTGCTCCCGCAATGAGTTACAAATACGCCGGTCGACGAGTGGGCTAATACTTCGATCTGTGGAGCCCATGAAACTACGATGCCTCTTGCGCCGATTCTTTCGAGAAACCCGCTCGGGAGTTTTTCCTTCGAATTGCCCTGTAGGGACCAAATGTAAGGGACATTACTTTCTTCAAGTGCCTCTGCCAAGGCATGAAGCTCGTTTTCAGGAAGTATTGCTAATGTCCCGAATCCTATATATGCGACGGATCTAGGCTTTTGCCTTTCTAGCCAAGATATGCAGTGGCTGTTTATGTCAGCTTCCGATGGCGGAGACCGTGGCTTCGGAGGCGGTGGTAACGATAAGGTGAGAAAACCCAAGTACAGCAAGTTTGGCAAAGTACTCCTGAGACTGTTTGTGAGAGCAGTAGGATCTAGTTCATGATAGAAGTTCATGACAATCGCGCTAGCTCTTGGCAATAGAGCTCCAAGGTTACCCAGAATTCCTACCAGATCCGATTCTAAGTCACCCGGCGCGAGAACTCCTTCCGGCAAATCTTCGACGAGAACTTCGGGCACGTCCGGGATGACTCTGTGGACACGTTCATTATTGACATCAGGAATTGCAGTAAGAGAGTTCGAACATATTTGCTGGATCAGGCGGATGTTTGTGTATACATAGAGGGGATACGGCATCGAAATCCACACTAGGATCCACGGAATGCGCATTTCTTCCGCCAATTCTCCGGAAAACGATAAGAACACATCCGATATCAAGCAGCTGATCCCCATACCCGTCTCCGCAACTGCTACACCCATGGCCTTCCTCATGTTCTCGGGCGCGGCCCCGAGGAATAAATTCGCGGGTTCGTGCGGGTTCCCTGTGAACGCATGGTCCGATGGCGTGCCGTCCTCTACGTCGTAGGCTGTTATGTTGTCTGGGAGATTGTTTTCTACTTGCGAAAAGATCAGTTGATTCGATCTTGCCGTGCTAAAGAACGAAAATCGTGCATCGAGCATCGAGGCCTGCGCTAACCGGCACACTAGTCCTAGGAGAGGCCGAGCATGCCCGCCGAAAGGAAATGCAAGAACAGCGCAATGCCGCTTTCTCTGGCTTTCGGAATGAGATATCGTCATGTGTTCGACAAAACGAATGCTGCGTAGTCACGCTTAACCGGAACCCGAATGTGGATCAGCGCCGGAACAAGCGAAAATGTGTATGGTTTCGCTTCTGCGACGGATCAAATAGAGAGAGTTCACCGAGAAATCTGTACAAAGATGGAGAAGTTCACGTTGTAGATCAATTGTTGTAAGTTTGTCAACTGCAAAATGAAGAACTCAGATATAGGTGTAACGCGTGACTTTGCACTCATTAACTTTCGTTTCTTGATCTGTTGCTTAAATGCAAATTAACCCTCCGTTCGGAAACGTACGTAACAATCTTCCTTCAATCTTCATGGAAAAAACATTATAATAGGCTGAAAATCATATCAATAATCTATTACCGCATTGAATTTATGTAAAGAAGTATCGTCCAAAAAGTCATAAACCTATTGTACATAGGGCAATCCAGTTTTAAACATTTCAATTGCGTCAATTTAGTTCTAAACATTTTGACAATTTGCCAATTCAATCATGAACCTTTCAATTATGTCAATTCAGTCCGAAACCCTTTGATGATTTGTTACTTTAGTCCTAAACCTTTTAACGTTTTGCCAATGTAGTCCTTCCAGCCAAATAACCAAATAATAGGTTTAGGAATAAATTGGCAAACGTTACTAAATTGACAAAAAAAAAAGGTTTATGTGTAAATTGACAAATCGTCAAAAAGTTTAAGATTGAATTGACACAATTGAAAAGTTTAGGATTGAATTAGCTGTCGTACGATAGGTTTATGACTTTTTTGGACAATTATTCATGTAATATAATATATCTATAAAAAAAACAAATAGATTAGAAGTCCTAAAACTTGTCGCGAAAGTGCAATTATTCCTCCCGTCTTCTTTCTCCACTTTGAATTTTCGAATTTTTTTTTTACACTTCTTCGGCTTTGACCTGCCTCTCCGGTGTTTTATTTATTGTAAGTTTGAGTTCTCATTGATATTGCGGCTGATGTATTTTTTAGTGCGGTTAATTCCAAAAAAAAGCACCAATTTTAGGTCGAGGGACAATTTTGACCCGAACTTTTTTTTGTTCCATAAAAAAGCATCAACTTTAGGTCGATGGACAATTATGGCCTGAACTTTTTTGTCTCGTAAAAGGACCAACTTTAGGTCGAGGACAATTCGGCCCGAACTTTTTTTGTCTCGTAAAAAGCACCAACTTTCACTTAAATTCCAAATCGGCCCTTATTGACTTAAAACCATTGATTTTCCAACTTGACTATTCCACCTTAGCAATAAATCCACGTGACTTCATTCGGATTTAAAGCATTATTCATTATCTTATTCTCTCGAACCACAACTTGAAGAATAACGGTGAAACTGTTCGTCTCCTTCACTTCACCAAGTCAAAATATCTCTAGATTGAATCTTTCCGCCAAACTTCGTCGTTTTGTCGTAATCTAAAGTTGTAGACCACCGTCCGTCGACGTACGCCATAGAATAGATTCGTCGGGCTCACCACCATAACTTTTTTCTCAAACAAGGGTAACTTCCAGACAGAAAGTCAATAGGGGGCCAAATTTGGGATTTAAATGAAAGTTGGTGCTTTTTATGAGACAAAAAAAAAGTTCGAGCCAGAATTGTCCCTCAACCTAAAGTTGGTGCTTTTTATGGGAAAAAAAGAAGTTCGGGCGAATTGTCCATCGACCTAAAGTTGATGCTTTTATGGAACAAAAAAGTTCGGGCAAATTGTCTCTCGACCTAAAGTTGGTGCTTTTTTTTGAGTTAACCCTTTTTTAGTGTTGAATTCAAAGGAAAATACCCCAAATAGGCGTAAGTTTTTCCATCAATATGGCTTTCCCTCTGTTTAGAAAGAAAGAAATTTACACATCAGTTTAGATTTTGAACACTATTGTACGCGGTAGGGGTGTGCATTGGTCCCGAGTTGAATCGGGGAATCAAATCGAACCGATTGATTTTGGGTTGTTTCCAATTCCACATAAGGAATCGGACCGAACTGATGGACCGGACCAGATTACTTAATTCTTTTTACTTTTTTACTCCAATGCAAATCATAAATTATACTTTCGTGATGAATGTTAAAAGAAAAGTCAGCTACTCGGAGAAAGCCGATTCGATACGACACTCCAAGATGAAAATGTCATACTTGTCTCCTCTATTTCTTCACGATGACCTACAAAAAGTTAATAGAAATTATTGCCCAATATATTCATTTAATAAATCAATTTGGTTAAGCTTAGCAGTAACCTCTCTCCTTAAATGACGTCGCCTTCGCATGCCTTTGTCGGCCTTCATAGGATTTGGTCCATGCTCAGGAGCCGACAAGTCGTTTCACACGTCTGAAAAGGCGGTGAGTACAAGAAAGAATAAAATTTACAAAAATCATAAAAAATAAAAGAGTTAATATTACGAAAAATTTTAAATCGATACATTTATAATAAATTTACATTATATTAATTTTTTTACCCTCAAAAACCTGAAACTGCTACACCAATGATAAATTTACCCACTGTTAGTTGACACGTGACAAATTTTACGGTCAAATTTCTGAGTTGGAAGATACATGGCAATTGACTAGTGTATATGTGTACTAATTTGCGATTTTTCGTGATATTAATCCAATTTAACAGAGAGTGAAGTTATCGCATGTATATCATTTTTGAGTTTTTTGTTGTAAAAAAATTAATTTGGGATAAATTTGTTATAGGTGTATCAGTTTAAGTTTTTTTTGGTGATATTAAAAAAATAAAATGTGCTGAAAATTTAATTAATGGAGCAATAACTATCCAAAGATCTACTCGCCTTGTGGACCGTACACGTGGCTCGTCGTCATCCAGAAATTTGCAAGTTTCGCAAACGCGTGACATCTTGGGACAACTCGTGAAGATCTTTAAATGCGTGCGTTTTATGCAATGCTTCTGTTAACACGTGTGATGTTACCTAATGAAGTTAATTAATGAAACTCCAAAGTTGTAATTAAAAGAAATTCCACGTCACGATGAGGCAGTCGAAGTATTTAAAGTAAGTCGATGAAAAGGGAAATAATTGAAAAAATTGAGATTTTAATCGCTGAATCTTTTTGTTTTGCGTGAATATAGGTTCGCTTGATTTTGCAAAACGTGATTGTATCCGGACGCCGTTTGTTTTACGGAAAATAAATAATTTATAAAAAAAATTCCTAAAAATAATCGCTCATATCGCTTAAAATAATTAGTTAATGAAAAATGTTCTCATTATCGATGACGATTTATGTTTAAATACTTTCATGGACAATGAAAATATTTTTTTACACGTGATATAAACGATCATTTTTAGAAAAGTATTTATTAAATCGCTTATTTTTCTCGAAACAAACGGAACTTCGGTTTATAAATCTGATTCGTGGGAAAATTTTCCCCTTGAAATAGCTTGTCAAATTGAGGTTGTTTTTGCTGGAGTTGAACGATTAGATCTTCAAATGGAAAACGGCTTGAAACTTACACTTTAGAGCCTTTGCTTGCATTATTATTCTTAATTATCCGGACTTTATGTCGGCTAAACCTGCCAAACGGGTGTGTCAGATCGGGTCGAAAAAGATTCGACCCGAATTGGTCTATTTAACCCATTTTGACCTATTTCCATGCATACAAATCTAATGAATACTTGACCCAACTCAAATTGACTTCTATTTTTAATGCAATCTAAGAAAACCCACACCCAAACTAAGGTGAGGGCACGGAGCAAGCGAACGTGAGATCAAACGAGGACGAGAAAAAGTGAAAAGAGAATCATTTATGTGAGTTTGGTCTAAATAAGTTGTGAACCTATTTAACATTCATATTATTTTGAGCAATATCATTCCAAACCCATTTATCACCCATTGAATATGGGTTTATAACACATTTTGATAGGTTTAATGGACACCATAAAAAAGATTGTATACCTTACCACCACCACCATCATCGTCATCATCTTGATAATTGAGAGGTGCGGAATGTAGAAACCGATTACATCGAGTTGCACGAAACACCCCGAGCGCCTAACGAACAGGTTAAATGCAGGTCAAAGACACATAGCAACTTGGGACGCGGTTAGCTAGAACGAACAACCTCCTATTTATGAATTTGGAAATCCCCTAACGCCTTGACCAATCGCGCTAATCCCAAGGGAATAAAGAACAATTTGAGAATCGCAGTTTTCAATGCGCCATATCTACGGAGCTATATATGGGCACACGACCGGACCATCTAAAATTCTAGTAATTCCGTACTTAAGTTACGTCACAAAACCACGATAATTCAAGAGACATTGGTATGCTTGGAGAAGAAGCCGATCTAAGCGCCAAATTCGTCAAAACCCGAAATGCGAAATTAACTAAGATTCACATGGCTATCGAGAGTCGCACTTCGTAATCCAATTTAATAATTTAAATAGCGTAACGAGATGTCGCGTGAGCGGGAGATAGAATATCACGTGATCCCGTCCGCCGACATCCCTGACATCCTTAGGTTTTTGGGACATGGTTCGGACCTAACCCGCGGATTTTGTTGGAAACGGCGTTGCCTAACGAGGCATTAAGGGCTTAAACCAAGGTGCTCTTGTCCTCCTCCCCCATTTTACCAAAGTACCCCTCGCCATAACGCATTCCATTTAAAAATGCTGCGCAAATTGCGGAACTTTTATAGTTCGAGTCCAGATTACTAAAGTACCCCTCGCCGTACGCCGTATTTCTTACTGATATGCACGGGGGCTATAACGGAACTTCGTGAGGAAAAATTGAAGTTCGATGGACTACACCGTCACGAACTTGCTATACGTATAAAGAGATAATTCGTTCTCGAGCCATAAGAAAATGACACGAACAGTTCCTGAACTTTGATCCAGCATGTAATGTGATCGCCGAACTTATAGTTTGTTTAATGTTGTCTAAGAATATTTGGTACATTTTCAATTTAATTTCTAAACTATATGAAAATGTTCAATGTAGTCCTTCCATTAATTCAAATTCATGGACTACATTGAACATGTATCAAAGGTCCAATGACCACATTTGGACAAATTAAAAGTTCAGGGACCACATTGAGCATTAGGCTAAAATTCAGGGACTACATTGAACAAATTAAAAGTTTAGGGGCCACATTACACGTTGGGCCAAAGTTCTAGAATTGTCTGTGTTATTATCCCTCGAGTCGAAGGAACGTTTATTCTAGCGCCAACACCAGATAGAGATCGGTGCCTTTTTCAATCATACAGTCCTCATGAAATATGTAAAACCGATTATTTAATTATCAAAATCAATACAGATCGATACTTATTCACCAACACAAATCGTCTCCGTTGCAGATTATCACGTGTTTAGCGATTTTTATTATTTGGTTAAACATTATTCTTCAAGCCACGACGCTTGTTTGCATGGTCGGCGGGGACGTGGCAATCCAATTTGTGGGAAGATCTCTTCGTCGGTGATCGCTAACTGGCAGCGTAATCCCTCATTAGTACTCAATTAATGTCCATTAGCCAAAAGACGCAAGAACAGCTTTTAAGCAAGAGCTAAAACCAATGGGGTCCGCAACACTAGTTGTCCATCTTTGATTAGAAGCTTCAAGCAAGAGCTAAAAACCGAAGATTAAGACCTAATTAATTCGGGGTCTCTTCGACATGCACGTTTCGGCTACATTCCATGCAAAGTTTCAATCGCGATCGATGCGTGCATTCTTCGTTACAACAATCGGTATGGATGGATAGAATAACATTGCTTAGGTCTTGCACTTGTAACCCACATTACGTGCAATTTTGGGACGCAATGTACTATGGGCAGCATCGGCATACCACACAGGAAGAAATATAGCTAGGGCGACCCACATTTTCTTTTATCGGAATAATGCACTATTGTCGATTAAGACTTTGCGTAAGCATACCAAGATTCCGTTATCTTTATAAGGTCGGTCCAAGAAATTTAAAGTCATCGCGTGCGATAATGGGAATCTTTCCTTAAGACGATTTCTTTTTCTGTTTTGCTCTTTTTCTCCATGTATGTAGTTGCCTTTTCGTTTCGATTCAGAAGAAATAATTTTCCCAAGATCCGCGGCATTATCGTTTGGATGTGCAGTTGCTTATGATAGATGATAATGGATATTAATTAGTAGTATGCGAAAGAGAATTGATTTGAAGTAATTTAGGAAATGGAATTTTAGATTTCTGCAATATTTAGAATAACTAGACCGGTCAAAATGGATCATAAAACCATTTATTAACCCATCATTCATATATATAATGGGTTGAGTTATTATATAAACTAGTTATATTCGGTAAATGAATAATAAACGAGTTTAAACATCGGTCATAAATGGGTCGTAAATAGGTTTACGATTTAACCTAAACTCAACCCATTCTCTCTTGATCTCATGATCAGTCACTCTGCACTCTCATTTCAGTTTTGGTATTTGTTTTCCAATGTTGGATTAAATATGAAAGTATTTTAGCAATATGAGTTGGATTGGTATAGGTCAATAGATTTGTATTATGAATAAATTAGTCGTAAATGGGTTAATGGGTCAATTAGGGTCGGATCATTCATGACCTGATCCACCCGTTTGACAGGTCTAACAAAAAAACTAATGCGAATTACAAAATGAAAACAAAAGGCAATTATGTGACAGCGTGATAATTATGTTAAACGAATTTTGGTCCGCATTAACAGGAGTCAAACGAGAAATAATGATCGCGGTCCATCAAATGGGTCACGATCTTTTCATCACGGTGATGAATTTGCGTCGAAATATCGCGCAGCCTCGAAATATATCTGTATGGTTAGATTACCACACGAGTCAATTGCCTCGATTTCGAGCCACAAACACGCCAAGTGCGCTTTCAAATCTGTCCTTGTCCTTTGCTTTCGTTCAAGGGATTGCTTCTTGCACCAAAAATAGCTGTTCGTGCCTTGCAAATTGAAGGTACCTTTGTTATTGGGTCCGGTAAAGGTTTGACAGAGACGACAAGATAGAACGGCAGGGGAATGTCGACAGAGGCAATCGTCAATGGGGATTTGATCTCATTAGGAGATTACCAAATTAGAACCGTGTCATCGCACACTTATAAGGGTGTGGCAAGCGATTTGCTTCTGTGGAGAACCCAGCTTTATGTCCTTCAAATGGATGTCCATGTGTACGCAACCATGGACGGGCGGGCGACTTTGGAATCAATTGTCAAAAGGAGTCGTTCGTTCGTTCGATCGGACGACCGCATTTACGTCTAGCCCGGCCGCGAACCCCGCTAGCGGTAGGACCGCGCGAGGGGCGGGGCTTGATTCGGAGCGCAAAAGTCAAACGTGGAATTCCACTCTGACCCCGGCCTAAGACTGGGAATTTGTATTGGGTTGGCTGAAGAAAATCTACGTTTGTGAATGAGATCTCCATTGGCATTGATGAATCTGTCGCGTAATCTGATCAAGATACACGCTCTCTCTCTCCTGTTGCGTCTCGGGCTGCGGTCCCCTTTTTTCATTACTCGACGGTCTTTAAGAGACGACCCTATTTTTACTCGCAAACCAACTTTTCGTCAGCTGAATAGTACGAGAATTCACGTCGGGTTTGGGTTGGCCGAAGGATTCTTCGTTTTGGGAATAAGATCTCTGTTTAGATTTCCGAATCTGCCCCATATTCTAATCAAGATACACATTCTCTTTTCCTTTGCGCGGTGTGATTCCCTTTCCTCGTGAGATATTATTCGGTGGTTATCGACTACAGTAGGATTTTCTTTTTCTTTTTTTCGCGGGCACTAGAAACGTGACATGTGTGCATAGTGCCAAATCACGATACAGCATCATCAGCCCACACGGAATAAAAATTTAAAGATCCCCCCCCCCCCCCCCCCCATTTCTTCTCTTCCTTCTCCACAGCCCAGTCGACGTTTGCGCCCTTGCCGTCAGCACCGTGTCCCGGTCACCACCTCCTCCATCGTCTTCGTGACCAACGACTACCGAGCTTTTCCCCGAGAAGGAGCGAAGGGCAAAGCACGAGCTTCTCTACCGGAGTTCCCCGTGGTTCCGAAAGAACTCACCACCCGCGGACGCGCGGGGCGCCGGCGGCTCCACCGGTGGCGACGGCGAGGGGGGTGAGACTCCCAGCGAAGCATAGAAACTTTTTGCGCAGCCGAGCTATGTTATTGTTTTTAATGGTTCCGAGTCAGCCGCTGATGTTGCAACGTGACGTGGCGCTGAGGACACGTGTCAAGTTCTGATCGGTCAGCTGATTCGACGGTCCCAACAAACCGCTTAAATACTTTCTCCTCCCGATCATAAACTGGCCGTCTAAATGAAAACCCTATTTTACTCCGACCAGCATCGCATCGGCCAACAGTATATGGAAAGGGGGTAGAAAAAACGAAAGAAGGGCGGGGGCGAATATGGGAATAGGACGCGAGATCGGGTACAGAATCGTAAATTCAACCCCGGTCCGTACGACCCTTTCCTGAGCTCTCGGGCAATCCCTTTGTATAAATCTGCTCCTGGCAATGGCCATGGCAATCATATTTGCAGACGCAGGACGTCCTCTTCGACAGAGCGGAGGAGAAGAAGAAGACGAGAAGAAGAAGGCGTTGTCCTCTCTCTCTCTCTCTCTCTCTCTCTAACTCTCTCTCTGTGTGTGGGGGCGTGTTTGGAGTTGGGAGGGGAGGGGATGGGGGCGAGGAGGTTCGCGGTGCTGCTGTGCGCGGAGGACTCGGAGTACATGAGGAGGCAGTACGGGGGGTACCACGGCGTCTTCAGGGGAATGCTGGCCGAGGATGGCGAGGCCTGGGACGTGTACCGCGCCGCCGCCGGGGACCTCCCGGGCGACGGCGAGATCGGGCTCTACGACGGCTTCGTCATCACCGGCAGCTGCAGCGACGCCCACGGCGACGACGCCTGGATCTGCCGCCTGATCGGCCTGCTGAGGAAGCTCGACTCCATGAAGAAGAGGGTCCTCGGCATTTGCTTCGGGCACCAGGTAATCATTGCAATTTTACCAGAAAAATCGTTCCTTGCTTTCTTTTTTCATTTTTTTTTTTTTTGGCCACATCGTATGGTCATCGCGGGTCCATCCTCGTACGCTGTCCTCCTCTCTTTATAGTTTCCTCCGGTTGTTTCTGCGTGAAAAAAGGGCCGATCGGAGTTCGATATAGAATCTTTGATTCGAATAGGAAATCGGGTCGACGAGAGGCTTTGAAAACCATCTGAAGATCTTTGAACCGGTTCAAAGTCCAAATGGGTACTTTCATTCTGCATCAGTACATGAAAGTTTGACGTGAAAAATCGTCTCTTGAAAGTGGTTCTGGTTTTTTCGACTGCTGATTGTCAATTTTTGTTTTGCATTTTTGTGGCGGAATCAACTTTTTTTCCTTCTTCTTTTGACGGTGTTTATGAGGGGGACGAAATTGCGAGGCGTTGAACTGGACAGCGGCGAAACGCCAGTAAATACGAGATGGCGACAACCGTAAGGGGGACGCGACTGTGACTGTCACGAGCCGGTTTCCGGGGCTGGGAGTGGCCCCGGCACCCCATCGCACGTTTGATGAATTGGTGGTCCATGAAATCGAACTTTAGTTCCTAAAAAAATCGAACTTTTAAGTTTGGTTGGCGGGTAGGTCGATGCGATTACACCGACCCGGACCAGCCGGGTCGACCTCGTGTCTCCTTTTTACTGGTTACTGAGTGAATCCTTGGACTAAGGGGTCTGGTTCCGGCAACAAGTTCTGCTTCAAGTCCCCATTTTTCCATGTTTTTCCCACAAGATGGCCGGACATTTTCCGAGTCAAACATGATGTGTTATTGTGAGATTCAGGGATTGAATATTCATAATCCTGGCAAGCGATATCTTGCAACTCGTGGGACCCGAGATTGGTACACGTCTGTATAGAATCAAGCAGGGTGGCCCAAGTTCAGCTTTTTCAACTGCTCCCACTTTGATTCACAGCACACGTGAATATGGCTCGTATTCGCACGTGCTAGTGATGCCAAATTCGGGTAACATATGGCTCGAAACGAGTCTTTCGCATGAGCTGTCCCAAGTATCACCCTCGCCAAATCAGTGATTCACTGTTTGGCAATCAAATCCACAATTGAAAAATGCTCCTGAAAAGGGCAAGTCCGATACAGCCCAGAAATGGAAAATGTGAGTAAACTATGTTTGTTTGTCATTCTTTGGGCCTTTACTATGGTAGGCGATGATGTGGGTTATGGTGTTTCTCTTTGACCTGAAGGGTGATGTGGGCTATCTTTAGCTGCACGCGACATTAATCCCGAAAACGGTCAGTGGAGAGATTGCCAAAGGAGTTCATTATAAAAATGGTGCTGAGCTGCCATTGGGTATTCTCAGCCTCTAATGTCTTGTCACTTTGCTTTCTTTATGGACAGATCGCTTTGATCTTGAATTTGGGTGGTGTTGTTTGTTTTTCAAGTTGGTCTTTTCTGCGAACTACGTTAATTAATTGCAGTTGCAGCGGCAACATGTATTTGCGGTTAGTGATGTGTTTCATTTGCAGAAAAATCCTTGCCATCAGTTACGAAACCAACATCAAACTGCAAAAAACAGAGACATAAAACGTGAAGTCGCTCGTGTTATGTGAGTCGGACATGGACTGTCGGTGGTTCAGTAGTTGTCCATTTCATCTGAATTTGATGCTGAGCTGCTCTCTGTTTCGTTTTTCTTAGCGCTGCCCTATTTCGTTTTTCGCCTTCATCTTTACGCACATCAGTCATATGCTTAAAAACCCAATTTAGCAACTCGCGAAATTTGTCGAATTGAAGTCGTGGGGTTGCATTGTCAGTGAAAAGATCCTAGTGTAGGGCACTCCTTAAATGCTGGATTATCTGGTTCGACACGTCCTTGTGACCCTCGTTTTTGTCTGCCATTATGTCAATTCGACAACACTGTGTACCTGCTTTGCTGGAAGGAATCTTATCTTTCCTTAGGTCACTTGTCGTTGTTCTCGTGACAGGACAAACCGATTTGCTCGTCTTAGATTTTTTTCTTCTTCGCCTCTCTCTCTCTCTTTCTCTTCGATTTGTGGTCATCTAGTTTAAGTTCGGCGCCTTTCTTGATCATCTTCTTGTCTTTGGTTGTACAGATATTGGGGCGTGCACTGGGAGGCAGAGTTGAACGTGCCAAATCATGGGACATAGGACTGAGAACCATACAACTGTCTCCATCCTCCAAGCGCTTCTCATCACTCGAACTTCCTGCGCAACTCTCTGTGATCGAATGCCACCAGGATGAGGTACAACACCTTACAACCTAAGAAAAGAGGAGAGAAAAATTAAATCGATGGCACAACGTTTTTTTTTTCTTTTTTTTTTTGGATTAAAGAAATATGAGGGTAGACTTTGAATTTGGGAAATTTAAATAGCTGAAGGAACTGCCGGCAAAAGCAGAGGTGATAGCGTGGTCGGACAAAACGGGGATCGAGATGTTTAGCTATGGGGATCATATGATGGGCATCCAAGGCCACCCGGAGTACACCCGCGACATTCTTGTTCACCTCATCGACCGTCTCTTCCTCCGCGGCCTCATCACCGTAGGTTTCCATCCAATTTCGTCTTCGCCTTTTTTGTACCGAAAAGATCAAGTTTAGGAGCTGGCGGTTTTCTCATTCATATTCCTTTGTAGGGGTCGTATGCTGATGAACTGAAGGCCAGCATGGGGGCGTGTGAGCCGGACCGGGAGGCATGGAAGAGGCTCTGCATCAGCTTCCTCAAGGGTGGTTTCTCGTAATGATTTCTTTGATTGTCAAAAATAAAGCGCAGCAAAAAAAAAACAATAATAAAAAAAAGTAGAAGAGGAGGAAAAGAGAAGGAGGGTATTAGTTGTCTATACCTTGGGATATTCTACGTTGCTTCCAAAGCGGCAAATGAAAGCAGTGCAGAGAAGTTAATTAAGAGCAGGAAATGGGAGTTTAGCCACATTGATTGGCCCCCTAATTGAAGCATTACGTCTGATAATTATTGAGAGGAGAGACGAAGCAAAAGTGGGCGAAGTCAACGATCGAGAATTGCGTGCGTGGGGGTGTAGTGGAGGCTTAGAAATTTGGTTCGAGTTCGGCAAGCATGCGTTGCTTTTTCCAAGTAGTTGACTGAGACCACCATTTGTCAATTTGATGAGAAAACATTACCTGGTTGCTGTATTTCCCATCTGGCATCTTGAATCTGACCTTTCATCTGCCTTTGACATTCAAACGTTTACCAATTCAAACACACTTTGATTTGCTTCCGGCACGACTTTCCTTGGATCGGAAGATTCCTCGCGATTTGGCAGGTCAAATCTAATGGACTACTACATTTTCTCATGCAAAATGCTTCAGCAAGTCTGTGAGTTACTGTCACTAAATTCTTTAAGATGTAGGCATAAATTGATCAATTATAGGGATGAAGAAAAATTTTAAGGTTTTCGTTAATATTTCCACCGGCCCTATTTAAAGATGCCAAGGCGAAAAAAATAGCTATCATCTCATCATATTCAAATATGGCTATTTTTTGAGAAATGTCCAAAACGCTCGTTCTTCTTTTTTCCTTTTTCGCCATATGTCTCCGTGGCACTACTCAAGCTATAACTAAAGCTTGAAGTAGCCAATACACCCTTGCTAAAAGTTAAGAAAGCACGATTTTGAATAAGGATGCCTCCGAAACCAAACGCTTTGCCTAATTATGTTTAGCAAAAGTGTCCCATAAGTGCTCTTTCTAACCCACGCTCTTTGCTTAAAGGAATTTGCAGGTCGCCTCTGATGAGACTTAACAACTCCCCCACCTATCTAAGTCGGAAATCGTCTGAGGACATGTAGTGGATACGACTATTCCTGATAAAGTGCTATCAATAGTGATTAGTGACGGCAAGATAATTTCAGATACAACTTCATGCTTCTAACCAGTTACAGTGTACGATACACGAAAGATATCAGTGCCATCGCATCTAAAACAAGGTGTCTCCGGAGCAGGCGGACCCTCTCCGTGCAAAAGACACGTGTCTCCGGAGCAGTATTTTCTCACAGTAACTTGCACCTCAACCTGCTTAACAGTATAGATATGTTCATAAAGACATGAACTAATAATCATGCCTCGGCATTCCACTTCCCACCACAAAAAATTATGCAATAGAAGGTCATCAGATTGTAAATTCTTCCACAGCAAAAGCATCCCAAGACATTACTATCCCAATCATAAGCCGTTCCAATGACGGTTTGACAAGGCTATGATACTTTAAAAAGTTCCGACCTCGATAGGTTTGACTCGGGATTATTCAATGTAAACGATAACCAAAGACAGAATACTGCTTCCCCATCACCAGTTCAATCTCAGACTCAGTGACAACATAGAAATATTCAAACGAATTTTTCCTAATCATGGTAATGGATGACAGAGACGATGATATGAGTTAGGCTCCCAGCATAGAACCGTTGTTCTTCCTGCACTCTGCCAACATATCCATGTAGAACTGGCACTTGCTGATGTCACTCCCAAAGTTGTTAACGCACTGCCAAATACAAAGGAAATACGGATATATAACTGTCAAAAGTTGAAAATATGTTCGCACCGAAATATGACAATATAAACCATACAGAAAGACATTGACATCATCACATCAGATCCTAACAAGATTTCATTTTTGGGGGGAAGGGGATGAAATCAAATTATGTTCTAAATTCATCAGTTATAACTTCTAAACTATCCACAACCTCAAATCAACCAAGACCGAAACCTGGAATGCACACTATAGGTCTCGGATCCCGAAAGAAAAAAAAAAACGGAAATTGAACCAATTTATATGTGCACCGGCCTGGCTGGATCCCAATTGTACTTGGGCACCTGGTTTATTTTGTATGAATCAACTAATTGATATTACATACTCTTAGTGTAGCCTATGACAAAATGAAGTCTTGTTAGTCAAGGTGGTCCTATAGCCTACTTCAAGTTGGAGGTCTCAAATTCATTCTTCCCAATTGCATCTCACTATTTTATTTTTCTAAATAAGGTTATGCAAGACTCTTTCTATATTGGTTCTAATCTGGAACCGACCTCATTGCTCTTGGGTCAAACCAGTGGCTCTGACATAAGAATTGGGAACCGGACCAATTAAAAGCCGGTTGCAAGGTTTTGGAACCGAGAACCAAACTGATGCTTCCCAGAAACAACCTGAAACAAGTTGGGTAAGGCCGATTCGGTCCGGTTCCCAATTTTTTGCTCACCCCTAGGACTGAAAACCTAACGCCAGTGCAGCTATTCATCAAATCATCCATACTTTCTCTTCTCCACTATGCTATGATAATCCTCCAAATACTAGAAACTGTTTTCTTCACCCAATAAGTTCAAGTCCTATGACTGTTAATGAGGCATTTCAAAGGAAGAGAAACCCATACATCTTGGAAGGCCTTGGAGTGGATGCTGCATGCATCAGCACCACCAATGCTGTTTGTAGTGGCTTCAGGGGCAGCAGCTGCCACTGTCTCGTGCTGAATAGTGCGCGGACCAAGCACAGCATCTACAGCCCTGTGAGCCACCGCACTTCCAGTACCAAAAGCCATACCTATTGTACAATCAGAGCAATAAGATCTTAGAGTCTCAAAGCAGAAGATCATTGAAAGGACGTATCTAATATGAACATTTAGGAACAAATGTATCGTCGACTCATACCTTGAGCTATGGTCGAACCAATGCCACCTAGCATAGAACCGCCGCCACCTTGAGCAGGGGCTGGAGGAGGAGCATGGTTAACTGTTTCGAGATATAAGCAGATCATTCACATTAGCGGCATGCAGGCTAACTTTCTTTGGATAGTTACATCATAGAACTTGTGTTCCCATGCCAACAGGTCCACCTTCAAAAGAATGTCACATGCACAAAAAGAATACCTGGTGCAGGAGGAGGACTGCGCGCAGGTGCAGGACGAGGGGCGGCACGGGGAGCAGATCTTCCTGCAGAAAAAGAATTTTGAGACAACAGCAGCACGGAATCAGCATATTACATAAAAGGCGGTCACTTATGTGTTAACAGAAGTCAGTTTGATAACTGTAAAATGCAAAAGGGCAACGAAGCTCTTAGGACGGCTCAGCAGGACAAGATAAAGGGGATAACATAGCTCAAGATCAATTCTTTTAGAACTAATAGCAGTGTGCTCTATCCTATCTTTACTTCATCATTGTTTAGAGCTCGTAAAGCCACATATGAGAGCTGCGACATACAACAATGCTTCAAACACCATCGACCTCATGCACTCATCCTCCAATTCCCCAATCATACGATAAAGAAACACAATCAGGAGGAGAGAACAGCCAAGGTAAATGAAGTAGCCAAAAACATGCCATAACTGCTTGTCCCAGGCTCCATTCACCGAGACAGCAAATATTAAGGGCAGTCTCACCGTGAGATGCATGCCCAAGTTGCATAGCTAAATTTCTCAGCAAGTGAGACGGAAAAGCACAAACTTTGAGGCGAAATGGACCAACATCCACGGCAGTTCGCATCAGAATCCAACCAAAACATGACAGCGGACCTAGCTACTTGTCCCCAAGCCAAATTAGCGAAGACAACAACAACTAACAGAAGAAAGCCCAAACCAAACCAAAGATTCGACAGACCACTCCCATTTTCCGGGAGACACGAAACCAGTAAACTCAAAGCATCTATACACACACACACACAACATCAAAAGTTCCAAACTTTCATCCGTCTCCTCATATCTTCTCAACAACCAAACCTACACAAGTACCGTCAAAGCTCAGAACCCTAGCTACCCGCGGACACCGAGACGAGAAATCGCGCGTACGAGAACGGCCGATAGCGGAAGGGGAGCAGGCGTTAGATCTAACAAGAGACAGCGCAAAACCCAGAGGAGAAGGAAGAGGAGGAAGGGATCACCTCCGGAGCGGCGAGGCATGGCGGCGGTCGGTGTTGCGGCGGCGGACGGCGGAGAGGGAGAGAAGGAGGGTTTTTCCTCGTTTGACCGATAAAAAGAGTGCAAATGCGTAGACGCGACTGCATGTGATCTTCGCATCCGCCTTTTATAGAAAGGGAAAGAATATCGGCATAAACGTAAAAAATTGATGCTTTTGGGGCCTCCGTTTCGTCCCATGGATCCACCATCCAGAAAGATCTCGACTCGTTTGGGCCCCACCGAGTTTTGACTCATTCAAAGCCTTCTTCTTTCTCTTGCCCAAATCCCTTCTTCCATCCAAGAAGCATCATCTTGATTTTGACACCCAAAATTACACGAAGTATTATAGTTCGGAGAAGGCACACGGTGCGTTGTCGACAAATCGACTGAATTATTGATCCACGATGAAGGCAGGGCGACTACTGTCGATAAGAATCGGTAACGATTGAGAATCGATAAAGCTGGCCGGTTGTAAACCCGATGAGAAAGTTGGAGTAGAGACAACCGGGCGAGAACCGTCAATGTGTAAGCTTGTTCGACCATCAGCAAATGGAGTCAAGGCCTAGAATCTCGATAGAATTGAAATTTGAACTATAACCGCTTTTGACGCTTACGTTATGTGTGAGCCTAGACAAGGCTAGGGGAAAGAAATGTAAAAGAGGATCCGTAATTGATAACCCTTATCAATTTTACTTGCAATTTACCAATTCTCTATTTGCATTCTTTACTCGTTACCGTTTAGCTAGCAGAATTAGGCACGTATCGATTGTTTTCTATCCGAATCGCCACAAAACCCGATTCATATAAAAAAAAAAGAAGCCGAAGATCCAACGTTCGGTAAAAGATATTTCGTCGAGAACTAGCGAAACAAAAACGAGAAGCTAATCCATCGAAGAGGAAGACAGTGATCTCTGGCAATTCATCTCCAATGTTTGTTCCTTATCGTTCCAACATACAAACGACCACATCGTCTATATACTCCTCGATAAGAATCGCCGTTCGTATTTGCTTGGCAGCAACAGGCGCACATTTTCTTTTTTCCCTTGTCAGCAAAATGGCCGATAATTAGAAGACGGGCAGGTAATTATAAAAAAGAGCCTTTCGAGTCGAATCATCGAAATTTACGAATCAATCCTCCATTTTTCGACAAAAAAAAAAATCCTCCATTTTTTCTCGAAAAGCCTTGGCTTGGGAAACAAGTACCAAAAATCGTGGTAACTCCGAAACGAAAACCACCTTACGAAAATTCCTGCGAAACCCAAAAGGGCCAGGCCATCGACGAGTCCCAAGAGGGGCAAAAAAAAAACGTAGGATCTTTCATTTCGATTCTTCCCAAAAATCTCCCGAGCAACCCAACTCGGCCTCAACTCAACCCAACTCGGCCTCGACTCAACCCCGACTCAACTCGGCCACCGAGTCACAAAGTCCCGCGCCGCGTAGGCCATGCCCTAACTCTCCCCCAATCGCAAATTCTAACCTCTTTCAAATCACAACCAGTACTCTCTCTCTCTCCTTCTCTCTAGAAGTGCGCATACTCTTCTCGCACCGGCACTGTGCCCCGAAACCCTCGGGCTCGGGCTTCCCCCTCCCCCGTCGCCGATCTGCCCCCTCGCCGCGCCTCCCCCCCCATGGCGGAAGAACCGGCAGCCCCTTCGCCGGCGGCGGCGGCGGCGGCGACGGCGGCGCCGCTCGGCCACTCCGTGATCCCCATAGTCAACAAGCTCCAGGACATCTTCGCCCAGCTGGGGAGCCAGTCCACCATCGAGCTCCCCCAGGTCGCCGTCGTCGGCAGCCAGAGCAGCGGCAAGTCCAGCGTCCTCGAGTCCCTCGTCGGCCGCGACTTCCTGCCCCGCGGCAACGACATCTGCACCCGCCGCCCCCTCGTCCTCCAGCTCCTCCAGACCAAGCGGAAGCCCGACGGGTCCGAGGAGGAGTACGGCGAGTTCCTGCACTTGCCTGGGAAGCGGTTCCACGACTTCTCCGAGATTCGGAGAGAGATTCAGGTGATTCCCCCACCCCGCCGCGGTTTTGATCTCTTCTCTTTTAGATTCCTGAGTTCGGGTAGAGGTCGAGGAAAATAATGAATATTGGGATTTGTTCCGGTAGGATTTTGAGATGGTAGCATTACAGCGAGGTTTGGATGTTTTGCTGGCTACTTGTGCTCGAACATATGATTTGCCGCATCTTACGTTGTGCTCGCTTCAAGTTTCATGTTGTTTTCCGATGTTTGTCCAAGTCTTGACTGGGCATCAGTCTTATCTAGTCTTTTGACGATCTCCCCTTGGTCACAGGCCGAGACAGAGAGGGAAGCGGGTGGGAATAAGGGTGTCACGGACAAGCAGATTCGTCTTAAGATTTTCTCTCCTAATGTTCTAGACATCACGCTGGTCGATTTGCCTGGGTTGACCAAAGTTCCGGTGGGTGATCAGCCCACTGATATAGAGGCACGCATTAGGACGATGATAATGTCTTACATCAAAGTTCCGAGCTGTTTGATACTGGCAGTCACGCCAGCAAACTCGGATTTAGCAAATTCTGATGCTCTGCAGATGGCTGGAATGGCTGATCCTGATGGTACATTTTATTATAGCAGATCATCGAATGCAATTCCCTTTTTTTGGGGGCTCAGTCTAACCTAGAATCCTTACTTGCCCAGGGCATCGGACAATTGGTGTCATCACTAAGGTGTGGCGTTTGATCGATCAGTGAAAGATCTGTGAATCATTTAAAATTCTCTCTGTTATTTGCTTTTATATGTTTTTTTCTGTCTTTTTTCTTCTGTGGCTTCAGTTAGACATTATGGACAGAGGTACAGACGCACGGAATCTGTTGCTTGGAAAAGTGATCCCCCTGCGACTAGGTTATGTGGGTGTTGTGAATCGCAGCCAAGAGGTATTGGATAGCATGAAAGACATGATAAAGTCCATTTTTTATGACCTTGAACAATAATTTTGAAGCTAAGGGGAGCATTGAACTTTTCTAAATTATTTACTTTTCTGAGCTTTTCAATGATATCACTTTGAGCGCACAGGATTTGATTTTCATTAATAGAAATTTGCTGTCAGCTCTATGATGGCATCATGAGTGTATTTTTGTGTCAATATTCTGTGGCTTATAATTTGTGTGTCTGCCTAATTTGGCTGTTGAACATTGACATTTGACAGGACATCTTGCTTAATCGGAGTATCAAGGATGCACGAGTGGCAGAAGAAAAATTCTTCCGTAGTCGTCCTGTATGAATATATGAACTCTTGCCTATCAGGGTTTATGTATCTGATGGAGATTTTGAGCGTTTGTTTTAATCCTTTTCTTGGTATCGTATGCAGGTATACAACGGCCTTGCTGATCGCTGTGGTGTTCCTCAGTTGGCAAAGAAGTTGAATCAGGTAAGGGAAATTTCAGTCAAGTAGGGAAAATTTAATATCGAATACTGTTTTTAATCAATATCTTTAATTCCGTGCTCCTTTGTGCATCGAAGTCGTGTTACATGTTATAACTTAAAATACGTTGCATATCATGTAATATATGTTTACTTTCGCTCGACAAGTCATGGCTAAGAATAAATTTTAGAACTTCTTATGAATCACTTGAGGGGGAAAGGATAGCAATATCAAGGTAATGTGTTTTATGCAGTTGACACTCCTCACTTAGTACTAGTTCTCTTTAGTTTTTGCTTGTCTTTCTTTTTGTCTCTATTCTTTATATGTTGCTATTGTACTAGAACATTTACTCTTTTAATAATTACATCTATTACTTATAGAAGAATATAATTCGTCGGACGGAGTTGTTGATATGTAACCTAAATATTCTGTTTGCATAACCTAATATAAGTTTCAGATTCTAAGATAAATTTGGATACCAAAGAAGATTCAGATTCAAAGATAAATTCGGATAGCTGAAGAATGATGCTAAGAGGCTCTTACTGTCATATGAAAAGGCTTCTTCTGAAAGATAAGGCTTTAGTCATGGTCCCCTTTGGGCTCTGGGTTCCTGTGTAACAGAATGCAAAGGAAGAAATGGAGTTGACTAGAGCTATAGAGTTGAGGTGTGTTCAGGATGCCTTTGTATTGATAACAGATCTGATGTGCTGTCACAACTTATTTGCAGATACTAGTACAACATATCAAGGCAGTGCTTCCAGGGCTAAAGTCTCGCATCAGCTCTGCGCTGGTTTCTGTTGCAAAGGAGCATGCTAGCTATGGAGAACTAACTGAATCAAAGGTGTGGTTTTCCCATTTCTATTTTGAGTGATGACTGGTCGTTAGTTTTCCCTGAGACACAAGTTACTTTGTAGGCTGAGCAATTGATTTGTGTGTGCTATGCTTTCCCCTATTGTAGTCTTGGAATTTTTGAGTTTCGGATTAATTTTCACCATTGTCACTTTTTCCCCTTTCTTTTCTGCTGAATAGGCTGGTCAGGGAGCCTTGCTACTGAACATTCTGTCCAAATACTCTGATGGTAACGTTTACTTGTTTTTTTGGTTTCACTATATTTTCGTTTTAATTTGCTGGATTGGCTTCTTAGCTCACTGATAATTCGCAAACTATTGTTTAAAACAGCATTTTCTTCAATGGTCGAGGGAAAGAATGAAGAAATGTCTACATCTGAGCTGTCCGGTGGAGCACGCATACATTACATTTTTCAATCAATTTTTGTCAAAAGTTTAGAGGTGTGTATACTGGCTTAAATTTTTGGAGATATACTTGCAATTTATGTAGCATTTGGACTGCTTCCTTGGCTCATGACTGGTTAAGTTTAATGCCTGAGTTTGAGTGTGGCTTTGTTTGCTTGTTATCTCTTTTGCCATTGACATCTCTTCGTGCCATATTTGTGCCTGTCTTTATTTTGTTTTATTTGATCTTTTCCTTGTAATATGTTATTTGTCACCGAGTCCTGGAGGCAAGCAGTTGATTAGCATGACGACAATCTAACTTGGCGGTTGTGGAATAATGACACTTTATCCTCTCATTTGGTTCTTGGCTTTTTTGCCTTGTGACCCAGTAGCTATGAGACATTGTCAACTTTTAATGTGAGTTTGAGATGTCTTTTTCATATGCAATGCTGCAACGGAGCAGATCTTGTTACTATCTGTCGCGACCTCCACTATCTAATTCAATAGACACTTTAGAGGGTTATTGATCTGTTTGATAGCGAAAGCATTCAATTTCTGTCTTTTAGGAAGTGATAAATTACAAATTGTTTACTCGTTTCGTTAAAATTACATTCAGTGCTTTCATGGGCTTGATTTTCATCTAGCGGCGTAGACGATTGGCTGAGTTTCTGCCTGATATTGATTTGTTCAATATTTTTTGTTAATATGTTTTACAGGAAGTGGATCCATGTGAGGACTTGACTGATGACGATATTCGGACTGCAATTCAGAATGCAACGGGTCCTAAATCTGCATTATTTGTGCCAGAAGTAGGTGTATGCATCTTCTTTTCCTTCTGAATGTTTTTTTGTCAAATATGCGATAATCATGTGGTACTTCCCATGTGATAAAATGTGCTGTGGTTAATTTGATTAGTTTCTTGTAGGTACCTTTTGAAGTTCTCATTCGAAGGCAAATAGCTCGATTGTTAGATCCGAGTATTCAATGTGCCAGGTTCATATATGATGAGTTAATCAAGGTTGTGTATATGAGATCGCCATATTGTATCCTAGGAATTATTTTGTTCAGTCCTTTAATTTTCAAGTCCTTTCTTCAGATTAGCCATCGTTGTCTTGTGAATGAATTGCAACGCTTTCCGGTTTTGCGAAAGCGTATGGATGAAGTAATAGGGAACTTTTTGCGGGAAGGTCTCGAGCCATCCGAGACTATGATAGGTCACATTATTGAGATGGAGGTATGGCGATCTCTTCATTCTTAGGTTTTAATTGTCTGGTATTAGAAGGAAAGTAGTTTTATCGTGTAATCTTTCATTATCTATGACATGTCTTGGAGGACGGCAGATACAGTTTCAGATGCAAGTGTGGCATACCGAGAGAGAGAGAGATCTTTCTCTGGCATATATTGGTAGCATTGATAAGATGCGCTTTGTTCTCCTCAATTAGAAGTCACGACTCTTTGGGTCACTTGATGATATATATGCTTGTCACTGGACATAGTCGGGTGATCAGGATACAACTATGTCCAAAAGTGGGAATAGTTTCCCAATGAGTAGAGGGAGGATTATTAATATGCTGTCATTTTTATTTTATGTTTCCAGGAAAATTATTTTAGTGCTGTACCAGCAGTATTATTCCAAAATTATGATTCTTTTGGTCTTCCTATACTGTTCTTCTTTGATGGCCTTCCTATGATCATTGGTCAGGATTATTGTTTTTCTACACTTTAGTTTATTTCTTTCGTTTTAATATTGACATAAGCTAATCCAACTTAACAGATGGACTACATAAATACTTCACACCCAAATTTTGTTGGTGGGAGCAAAGCTGTGGAGATAGCAATGCAGCAGATCAAATCCTCCAGGGTTTCTTTACCTCTTTCCCGGCAGAAGGTAGTTCATTGACACTGTTCTGTATTTTTGCAATGGTTTAACATCCATGTTTCGGAACATCCTTACCATTTTCTTCGTTGATTAGGATGGTATAGAAACTGATAAGGCACCGACATCTGAGAGGAGTGTGAAATCTAGAGCTATTCTTGCCAGACAAGTCAATGGAATTGTACCTGATCAGGTGTGTAACATTGGGTTTTTCCTGCTTGCATTTGTTTTTCTTAGTTAAACTAGGAGACAAGGAAACATCATCTCCTTTTTGTGGTTGTTATGGATGTACTGGTGAAGGATTTATATCTTACTTTTTTTTTTATGAAATATCACTTTTCATTTTGTTTAATTGAGGTACTTTCTATTTGTCTGAATGAGTAAATAGGGTGGCCGGCCTGTTGCGGATGCTGAGAAAGTGGCTCCTTCTGGTAAGTCACCCTTGAAGCTATGACGGATTTAAATGAGAAATAGTATGTTGAATATCTAAAGCAATTGTGCTAGTTATGTTGTATCTTGGACCTTTTACGTGTATATTCTTTTGTGGCTTTACTTTTTGCTCTTGCTTTGCTGAGGTGGAAGAGGGCTGAGCTAGTCCTTTGGAGTGCTTATAGAGATGCTAAATTATGTTATCTTATAATGTTTGTATTTGTAAAATTTATTTATAATTATGGTTGTTAGGAAACACAGGTGGTTCAAGTTGGGGTATTTCGTCAATATTTGGTGGCAGCGATAGCCGTACATCTGCTAAAGAGAGTTCAACAAGCAAGGCACATAACGAGCCTGCACACAACATGGAGCTGGCCATGTCTATGATTCATTTGAGAGAGGTATGCGCTTCACGTTGTGGTCCATGTGCATCATCCACATCCTTCTGGTAGCATTCAATTGCTTAATACAGTGGCAAGATTCTTGGCTAGAGGCATTTAATGCCTGCTTGTTTGATTCAGCCCCCAACTGTTTTGAGGCCGTCTGAAAGCCATTCAGAGCAGGAGGCTATTGAAATTGCAGTAACGAAACTGCTGCTTAGATCATACTATGACATTGTGAGGAAGAATATTGAGGATTCTATTCCGAAAGCAATTATGCATTTCCTGGTGAGTATTTGAGATATTCATGTTTTTTCCGCCTTTCCATGTCCTTCTCGTACCTAAGAGAACTTTACTAGTTGCTCTGAAGGTTTTTACAATTGGGTTTTGAATGACATGAGAAATTTTGTGTGAGTGCTTGGACATTTTAAATAATAGGTGTAAACTTTGTGCGATGTCCCTTGATTAAACACAATTTGCTTATTCTCTCATAAAATATGGAGAGTTCCAGTATTTGAAAATGCTTTCCTCTTTGGCCACGTGTCTGTTCAGTTGGAAGCTTGAACTGGATGATTAAGTGAAAGTCAGTTTGCCCAATTGAGTATTTGGACTGGAATTAATTAAAATGCTTAGCTTTGTTGTGAGCGTGAACCACTTTTCTGAGAAGCACTTTTCTGTGAGTCTGTGACTCTTGTATGCTGCTATTGTGCTTCTTCATAGGTCAAGGCAATCATGTTAGACGTCATCTGTTATGCTACATTGCCTTGTCATTATTAGGGTTACTGATGACCAGTTTTAGCTCTTTATTTACCTTTAATGTTGTCTCTGAACTGATACTATCCAACACTGATTGTAATTCAAGACTATGAAAAACGAGCTGATATGGAACTTAATGTTTATGTACTCTCTCTAAACAGGTGAATCATACAAAACGAGAGCTGCACAATGTTTTCATCAAAAAGCTTTACAGGTAGGTCAATATTCACTCTCATTGTCAAAATTTTTAAGTTCAGTTTCCACTGTTGCTAATTTTTCTTGTTAGTCAGTTAGTTTGCCTGTCTTTTGAGTACTAATTCTGCAAGTATTGGCTGTGAACAGAGAAAACCTGTTTGAAGAGATGTTACAAGAACCTGATGAAATAGCAATGAAGAGGAAGCGCACTCGAGAAACCCTCCGAGTTCTTCAGCAAGCTTTCCGGGTGAGTTTTTCCGAACTTCTTGTCACTGAAGGCATAGAAAGAGAAGAAAGAAAATAATAGAAGTCGAGATTCTCGTTTAGAGATCCATAATATCGTGCATGCTCAGTGGGAGAGAAAAAGGCTATCTTGCACGACATATCTAAAATTTTAGCTCGGTGACTAATTTTTTTGTATCTTCTGCGGTAGACATTGGATGAATTGCCATTGGAAGCAGAAACGGTCGAAAAAGGTTACAGTTTGGGTGCTGATCGAACTGGGTTACCGAAGATTCATGGGTTACCAACTTCATCGATGTACACAACGAGCGGCAGTTCTGGTGATTCTTTCGGGGCTTCCCCGAACAATCCAAAAAGTCGAAAGTCATCCCACTCTGGAGAGCTGCAGTCGTCACCCTTTTATGCTAATGCTGATTCTAATGGGAGTGGACGCCCTAACATGCCCAGTCTTTATCCAACGCTTGATCTGTGAAACATAGGGTTACTTCATCACGTCCAAGGCTGCATGGTTTTGCTTACTATGTCATTGTGACATTGTCGCACAAGAGCTTTTCAACCGTGGGGCTGGCTCGAAATGGTGACTCGTATATCCTCAGTGCACAGGCACGAGTCATGACTGGTGGCGCATATCTTCTATTGATCTACAAAGTAGCATTATAGTTGCATTTTTTTTGGAAGCTCCTAAAATTAGTAACAGGGAGCTGATGATTCTTTTCTTGTTTCATTTTCTGGAAAGCAGCTTCTTTTGATGTGTAATTTTGGTGGAGAAAATCTCATTCTGAGATTAATGGAGGAATCCTTATGAGATGCCCTTTGATAGTTGGCAGGCAATGGAACCAGAAAACCACCAGCACTGTCTCATAATCGTTGAGAGATTCTCACGAGTTTATGTTATGTCCCTTTATACCTAGCTGAGAAACCGATTTGATCTATTAGGAATGGCATCTGTGCGTTTTTTCATAGATTTGTTTGAAATTTTGGGGTTTGCTTATGCACAACTGTGATCTGGGTTGTGCAAGAATTCAATGTGTACTGAATGAATAAGATGCTAAATGCCGATGTACAGCTCATTTGATGCTTGAAAGTCTTGTGATTGGAAAAATATTAGTGTAGATTCAATTTTTCACTGCAGTTGATTACGGCGTGCCCTCTGATGGGAGATGCTTTCGAGATATTCTTCTCTTTGACATGGCGGATCACTTGAGATTTTTGAGAAATCATGGCGTGTGGAGTTTTAAGGATCTCTTTGTTGTTCACTCTTAGCTAAATAGACCATATTATAAGGACTATTATACGGGCATATGACCAACTTCTTTACAGCTTACAAAGACCTGATAATTTCATTCCTGCGTGGGTGACATTTTGTCTTTCATCATTTCATGTCGAGGGCTTGATCTATGACGGTTCATTCGCGAGGCAAAGATGCTAAGATGATATTCGTGTTAGAATAAGATCTAATGATCATGTAACCAAGGTTTTTGGATCACTAAATATATAGTAAGGTTAATCAAGAATAGCTAAATCACGATGAAAGAAGCCCCAGCCTCTACACTAGATTTAATGGTAATTTAAATTGAGCAAACTTCCGACCAAAAAAAGAAAAATGAGCAAACTAGTGTTAATCTCCCGCGGCACCATCAACGGTTGTCAATTGGTGGATGCACATCCTACGGTTGTTATCTTGTGCTTTTTCCACGTCATCAACAACAACCATAGCGAAACGAACTCAAGAATCAAAGGTTAGAAACCGAACTTAACCGACTCTCTTTGCAACTCTAACTGTCAAAACAGATTATACTCATCGCCCGCTCTTATATTTCAAGTTAAAACTCCACCAGCTCCGAATCATAACCCTCGCACACTTCCCGAGAAAAATAACGGCCGAGCTCGAAGTTGTGCATTGCACGGTACTTTCTTCGAGAGTGACGATGATGAGACCATCCGTGGTGGCACGGCCACGAATGAGGCTTCCTGCCGGCGGCTGCTTCTTCTGTTTCGTAGTGGTACTTGGACTCCTCGTTATGTACGAAAACTTCTGGTTCTTCTCCTCCACGCTCTCCTCATATCCTATGGATATGGTAGGCTTTCTCTCTCTCTCTTTCTCTCTGCGCGCGTGCATGTGTTCTCCTTGTTGTTGAATTCGGCATACTCCGATTAGGTGAAGGCCGATGCAGGAGGAAAACGCAATGTGGATCTGTCTTCTGGAGTTTACCACTCATGGAAGGTGTTCAAGACGGACTACGAAGAGATGGAGAGGAAGCTGAGGGTCTTTGTGTACCCGGGGGGACACCGCACTCCAAGAAGGCTCACCGGCAAGTACGCGAGCGAAGGGTTCTTCTTCAAGAACATTCGTGAAAGCCGGTTCGTCACACTCGATCCCAATGAGGCTCACCTCTTCTTTCTTCCCGTTTCTTGCCATAAGCTGCGAGGCCAGGTCTCCTTCCTTTCTGTTCTTTCTTTTTTTCTTGGGTTCTAAGCAAGCTGAATTTGCTCGCATCTCACTGAAAGCAAACTTCTCTCGCGGATTCTGATGTTCGGAGCAATTCTTTATGTGCAGGGAGTTTCCTGGGAAGACATAACCAATGGCATCGGAGATTATGTTCGGAATCTGATGCTCGAGTTCCCTTACTGGAACAGAACACTTGGCGCGGATCACTTCTTTGTGACTTGCCATGACATCGGCGTGAGAGCGACAGAAGGCGCTCCACTTCTTGTAAAGAATTCGATTCGTGTTGTGTGTTCTTCAAGTTATAACAACGGGTATATTCCACACAAAGATGTCGCCCTTCCTCAAGTGAGGCTGCCGTTTTCTTATCCTCCCGGAGGAAATGATGTGATCACCAGGCATGTATCGAATAGCTTAATTCATTTTATGTCCCTCCTGGAAGAAACTATATGATGAAAGAGATGGATGGATGGTAGAACAGAGGCCATTTATCTCACATGGCATAACTTTCTTGATTTAGTGTAAATAAACCAAAGGAAGTGTCATTTGCTGGTTTGGTTTGATGCGAATGTTATGTATTGAGTGCTACTGCTTTCTAAAATAAAATATATGAGGAGCTGTCACTCACTGCCGATTTCAAAACCTCACTCATGCTTGATCAAGCTTTTGAAGCTATGATCGTCTGAATTTCATAAGCTGCTTAAATGCTTAATCTACAGTATGGTATCCAGTCAGTTAATTCCCATTTGTTCTTTAGGGTAGGATCAAAACATCAGAAATGAGGAATACTCGAGTAATACTGAGGACTTGTGTTAGTGAGGATTATAGTCCTCAACTCACTTCTGTTAGAATTAACTTGCTTGGCTGCCAGGAAGATGCTTGGTTTCTGGGCTGGACGAACTGATTCCGACGTAAGATCTGCATTAACGACCGTATGGAATGGCGATGCTGAACTTGATATCCAAAACAGCCGAAAGAATGGAACTACAGGGAAGCATAACAAGTTTTATGAGGCTAAATTCTGCATATGCCCTGGAAAGTCGGAAGTCAACAGTCCATGGATAGCAGAGTCAATCCGTTATGGATGTGTACCAGGTATTATTACTCTCTGTTTACATTTTATGCTGTTGTGGCAAGGACGCTATTAGTTCATATCTCTATTCTTAAGCTGTTATATTGGCCCTTGACGATTAGGCTAGTTCTTCAAATGCATGAATGCCTGGAAGTGAAAAACACTGGTGCATAGTTCATAATGGTCTAAATAATACTTCACTTTCCATTTCTTTTGGTTTGAAGCTGTTATTGGAAAAAGAGAAAAACTCGGAGTTTCAATGTTGCTCGAAAGAAGTTTTGGATAAGCAACCCTTCTAGTTCTTACTCACTGTGCCTTTAAACCCTTGTGCATCATCCCTTTTGGATTTGAGCACAGAAAGTATAATAAACGTTGAACTCTCAGAAGTCTAGTATTTTCCATGTATTAAAAATCTGCAAGGATGACTATGGCCTTTTTGTCTTTTACCTTTTCTGAGCCTCCAATGCTTTTGCTCTCAGCTGGGCTGCCCCAACGTCTGCTTCTCTAATTGGTAAATTTCTATTGTTTGGCAGTGATTATGTCTGACTACTACGACTTGCCTTTCAATGATATCCTGGACTGGCGAAAATTCTCTGTCATACTTAAGGAGAGTGATGTCTATCAGCTGAAGCACATTCTTCAGAACATTTCAGATGCAGAATTCATGGCATTGCATCGGAATTTAGTTAAGGTAAAAGCAGTCCCTGTTATAATACTTTCTACAGTGCTATGCTTGTCCTGACTTTAGCTTTCAACAATACTGGTGGATCAGGTGGGGAAGCCAAATGTGGACTGTGGCTCTAGTTGATTAGCTGATGGCATTACTTTAGCAAAATAAAGAAAAAGAACAAGAAACTAGAGTCTAATCCTGGAAGAAAATTTTCCTTTTGTATGTTCTGTGCAATTTTCTCAGTAACTTCCTATTGCATGGGTTAGTTCTCTCATTCCATCTTTTATATCACGTGTTTGGTAAGCAGGTTCAGAGACACTTCACATGGAATACACCTCCGATGCGGTATGACGCATTTCATTTGGTCATGTATGAAGTATGGCTTCGCCATCACGCCATCAAGTATTGATTTGTCCTTGTCCATTCCAACCTTACCTCTGTACATGATGATATTCTTAAACCCGTCCTGTCTATGATCCTTTTGGCACATTTTTTGAACCAAAGCGCATGTATAGCATTGTAATTGATCTAATTGCTCATTTGAAGCTCCCACTTAGAATATTCTGGACAGATGGGGATTATGTACAGTTGGCAATGCCATGCTTTTGATAGCAGTTTACTCTCTTTTTGAGAGAAGCATCCTTGTACTCTTCTTCCACAGATGTTGTTCCTTTATTACATACAATCTCAGAGAACTCCCTGTTATTAATCCGTTCTTTGTTATGCATTCGTGAGCTCTTCCGTTCCATTTCCCAGATACGTTTTTGAGAGGGTAATGGCTTGTGAATTGTAAGTTTCTCGGATGGACAGATAGTACCTTCGTATTCCTTATACATATGGACATTTCGTGTGGACTTCTGGCTACCAACCAGATGTTACAAAACAACGGCATAAACAAACATATATAAACAGCTAAATTGCCAGTGGAGTGCGGGCACTCTCCTGCAATTTTTAAAATAATACGATGAGCAATGGACCAACTTCTATATATAGCCTTTCTTAGGGAATAGAGAAACAAGGCAAGAGTGCAAGCTCATATTTTCTTTTGCAAAAATTACTCCCATCCGGCTCTTGCTTCCCCTGCTCTTGGTAGTTGCTCTTGTACCAATTCGAGCAATCTGAGTTGCTCCTATTAGCCCAACTGCAAGAATCCAATAAGAATTAACCTTTGGCAACGTTTTTGATGCCGGTTATTCCAAGTTTGAGTTCTATATCGGCGATGGTTATGCCTTGCGTGTTCTTTCACTCGCCTCTGACTTCGTTTTGAAAACCTTCAATCAAAAAGTAGGTGAGGGAAAAGGTTACATGGAAGTGATACTGTCTTATGAAAGCTTTGCTGGTAAGGGAAATGGGAGCTATCCTCTTGCTGTTGCCAGCATGATAGGCAACAACATACGCTTGGACTCTGACTATATACTACGTTACAGTGGCAACGTCCGAGCAGAGTTAACAGGAATCCTCTATCATGAGAGCACGCATGTGTGGCAGTGGAATGGAAATGGTATGGCCCCGAGTGGCCTTGTTACCGGCATTGCCGATTACATGAGGCTGAAGGCTGGCTGGCCTAAGAGAGGATTAGGCCTGCGATGGGATGAAGGTTATGCAATCACCGTGTACTTTCTCGAGTATTGTGATGGCCTCAGAGATGGATTTGTTGCGGATCTGAATGCCATGATGAAGTATACATATAGCGACAGTTTCTTTGTACAGTTACTCGGGAAGATGTGTATGAACTGTGGAATGACTATAAGTCGGCATATGCGAGCTATGCACCGGCACCGGCACCCACTGTGGCACAGACACCGTCACCTGCTGCTGCGCCTCCATATACAACATACTAATGGATCCAGAATCTATTGCATTAGAGAAGTCCGTTTATAATTTGTTTTATGTGTGATCACAAATTACAGGTTCTGTCATGTCAGAGTACTTGGTTATGTACTTATGTATAAGTGTTAGTTGCATTTTTGAGAGAGGGAGAGATTTCCCCTTCCAGATCCAGAATTACTTGAACAAGCTGAAGTTGTGCTTCTTCTTTTTCTCCCTTTTAATTTGGCAATGCCACAAAACGTCTCTCTCAGAGTAAATCATGAAACAAAAAACTCCGTTTCAAATTTTCCTTGCAAAAAGTTTCAACCGAAAATACACATGTAAATCTTCAAACTTTATTGACGCTCATGGCCACTTGGATAGCATCCCATCTCGCTTACTTAAGAACAGTTGGCAAGACAACTTCTCAGACTACCTTAACCACACAAAACGAGAACTTTCCTGTTGTTTTTAGCTTCACAAACTAGACGGGTCGACTAATATGTGTAAAGCTACAGAATATGAGATCACTTTCTTTTTTCAAAACGATGAAATGTAATGCCATCGCAATAAAAAGAAAACAGTCCAAAATGAGACACTGATTTGAATTCAAAATTGAATTCCCAAAAACTTGGAATCTATCAAAAAAGATTTCTCGTCGTATCATTAAGGAGATAAGTCGTCCTCACTGATCATCTTACAGTCAACATTGATACTGCTTGAAGTTAATTTTTCTAGTGCAAGTGCAACCTTCACAAAATATTTTACAAAAGAAGCTCCATCTTTTCCAGTACCTACATTACTGAACAGATGCCTAAGTTAATCCATAGATTCGATATGAAGTTTAGCGTCAATCTGATTTCGATATGTTGCAAACAATCAGGAGATGACAAATTCGGAGCAAGTCTGAAGGTTGGATTGGATCTAACAAAACTAACTTTGGAAAGTTCGTCTTTTTCATGGCCTGCAACCTATTTCCTCTCCGTTTGTTCTGACATTGGAGCCTGAATTATTATATTGGTCGTATCATCTGAAACTAGAAGGAGGTACATCAGTTTCCAATTTTTTCTCTCAAAAATTTCTCTTCAGTTTTGGAGGATTCCTTTGAATATTCTTTAGTTCACCCGGTATGACGCATGTAGTTTTCTGCTGCTGCAGTCCACATGGTGATTTCTCGGTGCCTTGTTTGGCTAACAACGACAAGGTGATAGCGGACGTTATGTTCAAGAAATTGTTGCCAATACAATATCAAATAGTGTTTTTTTGGCTACATTTATATGTTTATATCAAACGCCATAATGAGATAAGAACAAGTATATGCTCCCTGAAAGTTATAGATAGAATAGATCTAAAAATAGACTGCTGATGATTGATTGGTTTCTCTTTGTTACTAAGGTTGCGGCCTCTAGCTACCAAACATGAAAAGGAAGACAACAATTTGTAAGACAATTTGGTTTGCCAAACTTTGCTGGCATCATTGAGTTTTTCGGCAAACCCAATGATCCGCATTTGCGAATTCTACAACCAAATTTTAGTGCAGGGTCATCTATATAAGTAACCATGCGGAAAGATGTGTGAGATCAAGCCATACAAAGCCACAATTTCAACTTTCTAGGCAAAAATGTCTTCGATACAACTCTTCCTCATCCTCCTCTTGGTGGTTTCTCTCGAACCAATACAATCAATCCTATACGAGCCCTTCAAAAATGGAGACACTATTCGCGCCAGTGAGACTGGAGTTGTGGACTCAATAAGTCCTGGAGCACCAATCCCAGTACAGGGGTTTGAAGTCACTGACGAAAGCCCTGGGAACAGCAGGTTCAAGATCGAAATCGGTTTGACTTATGCTCTCCAAAGGCTCGAGCTTGCCTCCAACTTCGTATTGAAAATTTTTGACCAAAAACCAGCTGAGGGAAGGGGCTACATGGGAGTAAGCTTGGTTGTAGAGAGCTTTGCAGCATATGGCATTGGGAGCTATCCTGATGCAGTAGCCAGCACCACTGGGGACAACATTTACATAAACTCGGACTACATTCAGAGTTACGACGCTGCAGTACGTCCCGAATTTACTGGGATCCTCTACCACGAGAGCACACACGTGTGGCAATGGAATGGAAATGGCATGGCTCCAAGTAGCCTAATCGACGGAATCGCCGACTATGTGAGGCTGAAGGCCGGGTGGCCATCCAAGTACTGGCCGAAGAGAGGGTCCGGCACAAGATGGGATGACGGATTTGCGGTCACCGCATATTTTCTCGAGTATTGCGATAGCATCAGAGCAGGGTTTGTTGCTGATCTTAATGCTCTGATGAAAGATCACTATACTGATGCCTTCTTTGTGCAGTTGCTAGGCAAGACTGTTGATGAATTGTGGGATGATTACAAGTCATCATACCTGACCCTTGCCAAGACCGTTCAGTATGAGCTCATTGACAATTCAACTAGCCCTGGTAACACTAAGTTTGAGACCGACATCGGCGCGGGTTACGCCATCATGATCCTGCAGCTCGCCTCCGAGTATGTCATGAAAACCCTTAATCTAAGCATAGGCAAAGCGAAACCATACGAGAAAGTAACATTAATTGTCGAAAACTTTGTCAATATTGGGATTGGAAGTTATCCTTTTGCTGTGGCCAGCACTACGAACAGCAACATTCGCTTGAACTCCAACTACATCGAATACTACACTTGCGACGTGCGCGCCGAATACAACGGAATCTTGTACCACGAAAGCACGCGGGTTTGGCAATGGAATGGCAATGGTATGGCCCCAAGTGGACTCATCACTGGCATTGCAGATTACGTGAGGTTGAAGGCGGGGTGGCCGTCCCAAAGCTGGCCTGAAAGAGGTTCCGGTTCGGGTTCGAGGTGGGATGAAGGTTATGCGGTCACAGCCTACTTCCTAGAGTATTGCGACAACCTCAGAGAAGGATTCGTCACCGATCTCAATGCCATGATGAAGGATTACTACAGTAACGATTTCTTCGTGCAATTGCTCGGGAAAAATGTTTACGAACTGTGGTCCGAGTACAGGTCTGCCTACAAGAGCGATGCACCAGAACCAGGAACAACTGCATCACCACCTGCTCCATCGCTCTAGATAGATAATCATGTCCATACTAGTTGGACATTGTTGCTTTTGAGAATAAACACAGTTCGTTCTTTTACTCTCTGAATTAGTTGAACAATGATTAATGAACATTTTGACATTACATGCATTGAGCTATAGGGGTGACTACATGTCTACATCCTCCCGAAACTGTTCAGCCATGAATGCTTCTTCCATGGTTTAACCAAATCCACTTCATGGCTTGAGGGATACTGATGTACCTTCTTACAGAGTAACTAGATTGTTTTACTTACAGATCTAGAGAAGCATCCTGTGTAATGTAAGGTGTCTAAATAGCATGAAAAGGTAATCGAAAAACAAAACGGTTCGAGTTTGTGGGTTATTTAGATTTTGATTCGGATTTGCCTTAGTTGACCATAAAAAAGATTAAATGACTCGAGCAAATCTGATTAGTACTCCTCCCATGCTTATATGATTATTCTTTTTGGAATTATTTATTTCGTTCAACTCTTAAAGCAGAATAATTTAGTTACCGAAAATTTGACAACCAAAATCTTTCGTTTCAAGCAAATAAAATAGTAAGTCTTGGCGCCTGACATTTTCCTCCATTTACCCTTTGATAATCCAATTGGAGATTTTTTATGTGAAGGAAAACGTTGCTCAGAAAATATCTGCATAATGTGCATTCACGAAGTAATATCTATATATACAGTTTTCGAACAGGGGAAGACAACATCGGAAGGAAAAAAAGACGAGAAAAAGAAACCATGAACGTAGAAGAAGAGGTCGAGCGACTCAAAGAAGAAATCAAAAGATTGGGCAAGATCCAAGCTGATGGCTCTTACAAGGTGCACATTCTTTCCTTTGACCCTTTTTAACTCGATCTGTTTGCTCACCAACGTCAAATTCTCATTCTTTGCCACTGAAGCTGCCGACCCACCTCCTATTCTCGTTTCCATTTCAAGAATTTTAGATCTCCTGGAGCAATTTGATATGGGATCAGATTCAATTTTCCAATTATGCAAGTTAGGTGCGTGGCTGGACATCTGATCTGGAAAGAGAAATCAAGATGGATCATCTTTGATTCTTCGAGAATTCAAGCATATCATTTTAAGGGTGTGCCAAGATTCATCATGTACAGATGATATCTCGAAGATTCGTTTTTGGTGTTGCCATCGAAACTCTCGGGTGCCAAAACCAAATAGAAACATGCCCTTTTGTTCTTTTTGATTGAACTGATGGCATTTGAAGCTTGCGTAAATTTGGACTTAAAGCCACATTCCAAGTATTGCCTAGTATTGCTCAGCTTGCTTTTCTTGCTACATCAACATACCGGCTTTTTATGCGTTTTTCTATGGAAAAAAGTTTGGCTTTTATACCTAGATCTGCTGTAACTTGTTCCAATTGACTTGTACTCAGTAAGGATTCCAGCGACATATTCCAATTAAGTTAGGTCTATGATGGGCCGTTGGATGATTTGTTGAATGTTTCAGCACCTCGTTTGAACTTAGTTGCAGGTTGATTTTCTCTATCTAATTTGCAATTTGAGATAGAACACATCGGTGTCAGCCAATCTCACTTTCTGTAAATGTATTTTCATAACCATACGACTAGTAATCCTTAGAATGAAGCAAAGTAGGCTTTTAATTCATCCGGTTTCTTATCTTTTTTGTATCCTGTTGGCATCCATTTGTTACTATTCCCTCCTGTAGGAGCACAGGAAGTTCAAACAACAATCTGTGTCCTTAATAAGAAAATCGTGTCCATCTTGTATCCTTCGATTAGTAATTGAAACACACTTAAATTTGCCCACCTGGTGTTAGTTTCTTTACTACCCCTATCCAACTGAATCCAAAAAATTTAACTTCATTTTCTCTCTGGATAAACTTTCTATGGAGAACCTTTAACTAAGGAAAACTAGGAAATAGGCAGAGAAATGGAAATAGGTGTAATTGGGACGAGAGCTCAAGCTCATACCCAGATGCAGTATGTCCTCCACTTGAGGATGTGTAAATGTCATTCAGAAACTGAAAAGCCCTTGATTGATCCTTTTCTTCTTTTTGGTTAAGCAGTTTATACCTTGTTCACCCAACTTTAGCAGCAAAGTCCCAGACCTTTTCTTTTCAGCATTTTGTCATTGACATTGGAAATGGAAACCAAGCAGTTGTAAGAGATAGAAATGTTCTTAATGAGTTTAGGTAGTCCTGCTGGAATGAGCTACGGCTTGCACATGTACTGAAATATGCATATGAAGGTTGGTAAGAGACCTGATACGTGTCTTTGACCACTTTATTCTAGTGATGATGTGTGAAAGTTAGGCCTCATGAGATCTCAGTTGATATGTTAAGCTAAGAATTGCTGACTTTTGTCCTGCTGTTTTGCCATATCAAGACTGCTTTTACTTATGCAACTCTTCCGTACACCACCAACCTAGTATGAGATTCTAATGAAAAACAATCCAGTCGCCAAATTGACGTTGTTGCCTGTCTCAAGGTAACATTCGGCGTGCTATTCCATGATGACAAGTGTGCAAACATATTTGAAGCACTGGTTGGGACTCTAAGAGCAGCAAAGAAGCGCAAGTTTGTTACTTACGATGGAGAGCTCCTGCTACAAGGGGTCCATGACAACGTTGAAATCACTCTTAAACCCTCGCCACCAGCTGCGGCAGTGGCAACAAGCTGATGTTGATTGGTCCACCTGGCTCAGTCACGAAAATAATCACTACTGTGTTTTCTGTTATGTAATGGCTTGTATCTTATCTCGGATTGTATACATGTTCAGGAAAGTCAACATTGTGTTGGACAATTTCATCTGTCGTCGTTGCTCCTTGAACTCGATCTCAGTAAAACCAAATGCTATCTGAAGGGCATTTTGTCCTACTGTATAAGGGACCTATGTTGTGAAGAGTTTTATTTGTCGGTAAAGTAGCAGTGGTTTTTCTTGCTCGAGTGATTCTAAAATTGTTGCGTCTTCACTGAGAAGTACGGAATGGCTTTAGCCGGTGATTGGTTCCAACTTAAATATGAAATTTAACCTCCTATTTTAGGGGAAAATAAAATTATTCTTTCATGTCAGGATAACGCTTTAGATTCTCTGATCTTTTGTTCCCTGAGACAAAAAAAAAAAGAACAGAAATTCGTTTGGTAATGTCAGTCAATTTTGTTCTCTAGAACAAAAAAGTGATTAAGGAATAGATTTGGAACAGAATCAAGAAGTAAAAAAAAAAGTTGCTAAAAAAAAGTTGCTTTTTGATTCTAGGAACAAGAATAAGAAATACAAGAGATTTTTTTTTTCTTCTTTCCTGTTCTTCTTTCTTGGCCAGTGGCCGGCGAGGGCGTCGTGGCCCTCGCCGGCCACAGGAATGGGTCCCCCTAGCTGCTGAGGGTGAGGGCTAGAGTCGCCCAGGCCGCAAGGGTCCAGCCCTCGCCCTCTCCTATGGCCGGTCACCGGCCATGGCCGGCGACCCAGCCATGGCCAAAAAGGAGAAGAAGAAAAAAAAAAGAACAAAAAAAGAACAAAAAAATTAACATATTATTAATAAAAAGAAATTTGGTGCAGTTAACAAACGCATTTTTGTTCTTTTTCTATTCTAAGAATAAAAAGAAATTTTGGGCTGTTACCAAACGCTTTCAAATACTTAGAAATTGTTTCCGGGAACAGAATAAAAAAAAAATCATTTCTAAGGAGAAATTATTTCCGGGAATAAAATGGTTACCAAACATGCCCTAATACACCAAATGCCATCTTAGACTTTCTCAGTGATTATAAAAATGTTCATGAAGAAAACAGTAGGTGATTTATTCCAACTACTTGGGCAGGAACAAAATTACAGCTTTCATGTTATATTCGACAATTTGTGGTACAGGTTATAACTATCGAGCCAATTTGCAGTTTAAACGATTCATATGATACCTGACGTAGTTGCAAGATACTGATGGGAGGCATCCAACATTCCTCCCATCAGTAGCATAAAGGAGTTGAACCGAGCATAATCTGCAACTGGGAGGAACAAAGCATATATGCATAAGAGGAATGTTGAATAAGTGACAGGGCAAGATACTCTCCTTCAGATGATTTTCTAGAAGCACGAATCTCGTGCCAAGGATATGCCAAGAAAAGTAGTATTTAAACGATCAACACGAAACAAGTTTTCATGAAAAAGAGGATTAACAACGTCTTTGCATTTGCAGAGAAGATACAAATGGCTTCCAAACATTATGAAATCATGATGTTCCCATGGTTGGCATTTGGCCACATCCTTCCATATTTCGAATTGGCCAAAAGATTGGCTTCGAAGGGGATCAATATTTCCTTCATCTCTACTCCCAGAAATATACAGAGATTGCCTCCAATTCCTGATAACTTAATGGAAAACATACAGCTTGTCCAGCTTCCACTGACATCAGTCGATGGTCTGCCAGAGAATTCCGAGGCTACTATAGACTTGCAATTAGAGTGCACTGAGTATCTTAGGAAGGCCTGTGACAGGTTACGAGAGGCACTAGAGCAGCTCTTGTGCGAGATTTCACCCGACTTAATACTATTTGATTTTGTTCAATGCTGGATCCCACAAATAGCTGCCAAATTCCGTGTGCCTTCCGGATATTTTAGTGCATATGCTGCTTGTACACTTGCATTTTTAGGGCCGCCAGCAGAGCTCGAGTCATTTGGCCGGAGAAAGAAGCCAGAAGATTTTGCAGTAACTCCAGACTGGTTTCCTTTAACTTCACTGGTGTCTCAAGGTCGTCACCAGGCACAAAAGATGTTCAGGAATTTATATTTTCCTGATATATCCAGCTTATCAGGCAGCCAAAGGTGGGCAGCGACTCTACATGGTTGTGAATTTGTTGCTGTGAGAAGCTGCTCAGAGCTTGAAGGTGAATATCTAAACCTTCTTAGAGAACTCTACCAGAAACCTGTACTGTCAGTAGGTTTATTGCCACCAATGTCCAAGAACAAAGTATCTGATCAGGCAACTGGCTCAAATTGGTCACACATCTCCAAATGGTTGGACAAACAAGCTAGAAAGTCTGTAGTGTTTGTGGGATTTGGAACAGAATACAAAATGCCTCTGGAGGAAATCCACGAGTTGGCATATGGGCTCGAGCTCTCCAAGATGCCTTTCTTCTGGATCCTCAGGACGCCCGGTGGACTTGAGTTCGATATCTCTGAACTGCTTCCTGATGGGTTTCTGATGAGAACCTCAGAACGGAGTATGGTTTCAATAGGGTGGGCGCCGCAATTGGCAATCCTTGGTCATCCTGCTATCGGAGGGTGCCTATACCATTCTGGGTGGAGTTCTATCATTGAGTCACTTGGATTTGGTCATCCACAGATTCTGATGCCCATGGTAGATGACCAGGGCCTTAACGCGAAGCTGTTAGTGGAAAAAGGGGTCGGGTTTGAGGTGCCCAGAAATGAAGATGGATCATTTCACAGAGATGCAGTCGCCAAGTCCATCAGACTTGTGATGCTGGAAGATCAAGGAGAAGGATTGAGGGTGAAGGCAGCTCATATACAGAAAATTTTCGCTGACCAGGATCTTCACGACAGTTACATCAACAGTTTTGTAGAGTTCCTGTACAGCCGCAGAAAAGGATCATCACAGACCCGTGATAGCTAAAAAGACGTCATATCTTGGGAGAGAGGCATTAATGTCTGCATTATCGTTGAGGAATGGAGAGTTGTAGACTTCTAGTCCACGTAATTAGCAGTATGCCATTATAATGTATTAGGTATATGTTGTATTCTTGTTCTAGTTACAGAAGAGAGGGATCTATATATTGTGAATGAGGCACTGATAGTTGTTATCACACTTCAGTGACTTAGACAAAGCAAAATGCCAATCCTCAATCACGTATCATCTGATAAAGCTCAAGAGAAAATCGATTTAATTGCCCTATCGTTTAACATTGCACAAAAAGTTGGTCCTAATTTGGCATGCATTATACAGGAATTGCTGATTTATATTTAGTATAGTACATATTGAGTTTCAACCAAAAAAAAAAATACATATTGAGTGACTCGATCCCAAAACTGTAACAGGTAGAGTACCATAATCAGGAAACCCATCAGGTCAACACAACTGGGTTACCTAAACTTCATATCCAGGATTTACTTTTTGCTGAACATCTTCGTAGCTCTCCAATTCTTCAATGTCCTCCGGACTGCCCAAAAACAGTGGCAACCTTTGATGCAGCTTCACAGGTTGAATAGAAAGAATCCTACTTTTGCCGTCGGAGCCCTTGCCACCCGCCTGCTCTACAAGAAAACTTAAAGGATTTGCCTCATACACCAAACGGAGGTGGTCTCTAGGATTCATTGCCACGCCACCATACAGCAGAGTGCGATGAAAATCAGCCACCAGAGAGCATATATAACGTGCTGAATATTTCTTGGGGTATCTTCCTTTCCCTTGCCTAACAGTGTCGATATACCGCCTTAAACCATCCGGCCAATCAAAATATCTTGCATCATTTACAGAATAAATTTGCCCTGACACCAGAAGGGAAAATTTTTTTAGAAAAGCTTCCATTTTGGCTCCATAAAATTTCCTATTTAAGAATGTCTCAATCATCAATGCTGCATATTACTGGAAAATTCAGAGACAATAGTTGGAAAGAGGATCAAGTTCAGTCAGCATATATCACCCTTACCTGAAAAATGCAAAATCGTATAGAAATTTCCTTGGAACCATACATTTGGACTGCTGCTAATATGAATTTTTCAACATTATTAACTTCAGCTCTACTAGACTGATCATAAGATAGAATTACCTCTAGGAGGAATTTTAATATTTGGATGAGTTAGAATGAAGTCTCCTGTAGACTGATCCAGAGTAAAAGCATGTGTTCCGGAACCAAAGGTAGCACAGAGAATCGTGGCTGAAGAATAGAGAACATAAGCAGAAGCTACAAGCCTGGTTCCACTCTGCAGTGAGTTCAGCTGAGCCTTCTCATCTATAGGTAAATGATCAAGTTCCACGAGCCGATTATATATGCCGAAAATTGATCCTGTGGGAATGGATGCGTCAATGTTCCTAGAACCATCTAAGGGATCCGTTACCACAACAAATGGGCCATCATCAGCTATCCAAACTGGAGTATCATCTTCTTCTGAAGCCATGACAGCAACTTTTCCAGAATTCTTTAGAGACGACAAGATAATTTCATTCTGCGCAATGAAGACACAGCCATCAGACATGTTTTGTCTCTCTTATTAGTAACTATATAGTCTTGAAATAACTGATGTTACGGTTAACAATACGACTGCACTCAAACATCATCATCATGAAGATCAGCAATCTAGACCAGCTTCTTACAGTTGCAAGCAGTAGGAGCTAGAAGGCTAGAGTCAGATCGCTTCTCAACCAGTGGAATCAAACATCTGTTCCATCCCAAGTTTAAGCAGACTCTTTCGGAATATACAAGGGCTACCTCTTAACGCCATGTCAATATGGGGTAGTTACCAAGCTAGCCAGCCCCCAACCACTAAATTATGGCAACTTTATTGTCCCCAAAACATTGGCAATCAGTTCAGAACTTATTTTCTAGCTGTCAATCACAATGAAATTTGATCACGCCGCACGTAGCAAATTTTTTTTTACAGAGTGCCCATTTGCCAAAGCAACCAAAAACCAATGGTGGAATTTGCCCCTGCTACAATATAATCGGTTCAGTTACGAGCCAAATTCTGTAGCTTGAGTTCAACTTTGCCTTGCCGAAAGTTGATGTAACTTCAAACTTTGACAAAGAAAAGTATGGCGCTTTCATCTCACACAAAAGTCCAGAAGATATGCTTCATAAATTTTTCAAGCTGACTTCTACAACATAAATTTTCAAGCTTTTGATTGACATGTTTAAGCGATGTGACAAAGTCCTATTCATAAGCACCATCACATAGAAACCTCCTGAAATCTGCAAATTGAGTACTTGACTCCAACAAGTGACATCGACAGGTATCATGATCGCACACATAAGCTGCACCCAACGAAAAAAAAACACAGATTGAGCTGGACAACTTCACTCACAGAGACGATGTCCAGAGGCTTTGGGGCATCTCTGCCTGATTCACCCCCCACCCCACCAACAAGACTTGCTTGCTTTCCCAAGCTGGAATTGAAAGGAGAAGCCACAAGAGAAGCAACCCTCTTGCAAGCATACTGTATGTGATCAAACAGCAGCACCACATCATCTCCCACACCAATCCCCGCCTTACCCAAGAACTCTACCAATGTGCGGTATTCATTACGGCTCTCCGTTGCACCTCCGGCCACGCGGCACCTCACTGACAACCCAGGAAAAGAAGCCATTTTCGGGGCGCAAAGCCCGTTTCTTGGAGGAAAGTTTGGCAGTGTACGAAAATTCTGGGTCTTGGGAATGAAAAGGAGGGACTTTGGAGAGGTCGATGGAAATGGGTATTCGAGGGTCGAGGATAATCGCATAGTAATAGTCTCGAGGACTGAGAATAAATGAAGGGTCAAATCAAGATCCTCGATGTGGTGGCTACATGGGAAGTACAAGAACACTCTTTCTTTCGGAGTTTCGATAGACGAAGGAGAAGATTGTACTTGGTTTAAAGTTGAGATGGAGATGATTCTATTCGCAAAATGGATAAATGGAGAGTTTCTGGTGGTGGTGGCGGCAGACTGTCGGTGGCCCAGGCGACGGTCAGCAGCAGCAGCAAGCAAGCAAGTGCTGCAGATTATCTTGGCAGCAATTGGTAGCAGAAGACCAAGGTGGTTCCAAAATTTTTTTCTTTTATCTTTTTCTCGTTAACTTTTTTCATCTCTGTCTTTTAATTTTTATTAACAGAAAATTGGCAATAAAAATATTATTAATCAATAATTTTTTTTAATGAGAAGTATATAAATTATCTAATTTCGATTAACACATGTGTCTATTAGAAAAGCCTTATCAAAAAAGGATATTTTTTTATTTAGATTAACACCGAATTTCTATTAATACTGGTGTCTATTCGAGAATTTAGAAACGAGGCAGAGGATGATCGAATGCATGATCTCACGGATTGGAGCAATGCACTAAAACATGTGTGTCGGCCTCTTCTTCCTACTTCTTCCTACATAATGGTCTTCGTTAAATAATCATTTATTCCAATTACAAAAATAGTCATTCATGATCACAACTTTGAATTAATTATTTCAATCAAATAAGAGACATTTTCTTTTGTTGTACAAATTTCTTATGCCGCTAGAAAGGTGAGACCAACTTTAGAATAGTGTATTGGATCTTTTCCTAAAATGGGAAAACTTTAGAACATTGATTCACATCTCTGTATTAATGTGGATTTTTTTTTCTGTAAAAAAGATAATGAAGAGGCTCCTTTTATGATAACATTAAGAAATATGGTAATACAAATGTGAGGGAAAAAATTGAAAATTGGGTGAGGCAACAACAGTATCCTTCCAACTTGATCAAACAGCCCTACTGCCCATTTTATTTCATATTTCATCTCAGGATTCAAATAAAAAAATAAGATAATGACACGAACAATCCTTGAACTTTAATTCAATGTATAATTTAGCCATTGAACTTTTAATTTGTTCAATGTAGTGCCTGAACTTTAACCTAATGTTCAATTTGATCGAGTTTAAGAACTAAATTAAACATGTACCAAAAATTCAAAAACGATATTGAATAAATTAAAAATTGAAGAACCACATTAAATATTAGAATAAAATTTAAGAATTATATTAAATAAATTAAAATTTTATGAATTAAATTATATATTGAGTCAATATTCAGAGATCGTTTGTGTCTTTTTCCCTAAAAAAAATCATGCTTTGCTTTAATCTAGAAGATCACAGCACGGACAAGGCGACAAGGTTAGGTTGGAGGGCCGCTCACGCTTGAATTTTTATCCTAGTTTATCTTGTCCTAACGTCAGCACATGAACACCCCTTTTTGGCTTTGCGAGAAAAAAGTTGGGAAGATTTTCTCTGTCTCTGCTTGATCTTCTGTGATTCATATGACCCTTCTCCGTGGCTCTTCCTATATTCCTCTCGGGTAAAAGAAGAGCAAGAAAAGGGAGAACCATGGTGTCTCCGACGGTTGATCTACTCAAGAGCGAGCTTCCACTCGAGCAAGAAAGCGCGGTCTTGGGTGAAGATGGAGAGACGGGGCTTGTTCTTGTGGACATCATCAATGGCTTTTGCACTGTTGGTGCTGGAAATCTTGTGAGTAAAGCTTAAGCAGTGTCTCTTGTTAGCTCATTTTTTTACGATATGACTATGCTTTTGGATGCAGCATATGAAGTTTGTGCCTAGATATCTATCATGAATCGATGATTGATGAACTAAGGGACGTTTGGCAAGTGTTGATCAATGAGTGAGCCTCATCAAGAACTGTCATTTGTTATATATTTATAATTGGTTTGCACACGTTTATATAATTAATGTGCCAAGGGACGCATGGCAAGTGTTTGTGTTGATGTCTATGTTATATATACTGGCTGGTTGCATACTTTTTCTTGGTTTATATGCTCATGGGTTTGGGTTTTCCATAAAAAAAACTAGTCGAAATCTGCCCAAAGTTTTGGTCTTCACTGTGGTATTTGAAGATCTTGAGAGCTGATCATTATGTGTTTGGTATTTGCTGTTCGTAATTTAGGCTCCCAGAGAGCACAACGAGCAGATCTCGAGCATGGTAGAAGAGTCTTCGAGGTTGGGCAGGTTGTTCTGCGACAAGAAATGGCCTGTTCTCGCATTTCTTGATTCTCACCAACCCGACAAGCCTGAGGACCCTTATCCTCCTCACTGCATCACTGGCACTGATGAATCGAATCTGGTCCCTGGTAAGCTCTCCAGCATCTTATGGAATAACCTGGAGTTAGCTAGTTTGATCTATGCGCATGTTCATTCGGTAGAAATGAACACATTGATCGTGTGGTGGTATCATCTAGTTCAGTGATCCTTGTTCTGAGAATGAATGAGATAGTGGCAGTAATTACTAATCTCTCCCACGCCCGCATGCATGCAAGCACATATTGATCGGTTTTGTCAAATTGCAGCTCTGAGATGGATAGAGAAAGAACCAAACGTGACGATCAGGCGCAAAGATTGCTATGATGGGTATTTAGGCTCATTTGAGAGCGACGGCTCCAACGTGTTTGTGGATTGGGTAAAGAAGAATCAGATCAAAACCGTGAGTACTCCGTGATCTATTTTTCCCTTTTCCCATTACATCCAGCAGAATTGGCCTCCCTAACTGAAGGAGGAGTTCACCATACCATAGCTTTGACTCTAAAGTAACCATTTTTGTGGTGTGTGAAGATGCTGGTGGTTGGGATATGCACGGACATATGCGTGCTGGACTTTGTTTGCTCGACCTTATCAGCTAGAAACCTCGGCTTCCTCAAACCGCTGAAGGACGTAGTAGTGTACTCGCGGGGTTGTGCCACCTTCGACGTCCCTCTCCATGTTGCCCGAAACACGAAAGGAGCCATGGCTCATCCGCAGGTACCATCTCGCGCTATGCCCCTACATGCCATTCTGTAACTTGCGTGCATACTTTCGACACGCTTTCGAAACAAAAGCATCGGCTAAAAGACATGCCTTATGCTCGATCAAATTGGTCTTTGGCAGGAACTGATGCATCATGTAGGCCTGTACATGGCTAAGGAAAGAGGAGCCAAGATAGTTGATCAACTGTGGCTGGATGGAAAGGAGGCGCCATAAGCCCATCACAGTTTGTGTAGAAATAAGAACATATCATCTGCCACACAATACTACATGGCCCCCGTGTGTAATGTTCCTGTTCATTCCATGTCGGATCGAGTTTCTTGGAGACATACGATAAAATAGGAACAACGGAGAGCAGTTTAGCGCAGACCCCACCCATTTCATGTCCGGTAGAAGCTTGGAGCAATAAGTGTATAAGTGGACACTCGATAGAACATGATGGAACGTGTTGTGCTTATGTTTTTAGTCTTAATTTGATCATGTGCCATACTTCTAGTTCTTATATGAGGCGCTTCCGGGTATCGTGTGGAAATTATGGCACTCCATCTCGTATGCAAAGTGGCTGGTTATTTCTGATTTACCGTTTATAGGCAATTTACGGACTTAAAAGGTAATTTACAAATCATAAGATAATTTTTGCATTTTCCAATATTTAGGAATCTATAGAAAACTTACGATGGTGAAAGTTATTTTACGAACACAAAATATAATTTACATACATCATTTTGCATTTATGATATAATAAGGTACGTTACGATGATTAGATTTTATTAGCAATTCACTAGCAATTTACTATAAATAAATATAATTACGATCGTCAACAATTAGCATTAACTCAATTTACTGATCACAAGAGGAATTACTACGTTTAAGATGAATTAAATCTTATAAGGTCAATTGAGTGAATGTTAATTGTTGATGATCGTAATTATAAGGTCAGCAACTGATGGTTCACAATGGTCAGTAACTTTCCATCATTAATAGTAAATATCTTTTATAATACTTAACAAGTCAATGCTATCACCCAGTAACTATCCAATAATATTGTAATTTTTCTCGGTAGGTCATAACTTACAACTCCTATTGTTAGTCATTATACCTCCATAACTGAAATTTGTTTGAAGTCCTATAGCTAGTACTTCCCCTTTTGGAGTAGTAACTTAGCTATAGAGTTCGTAAAATAAAAATGCTATCATTTGGTAATTAACCAATACCATAGTAACTAACCACGAATTATCGTAAGCCATAGAACCTATAATCAATAATCGTAAATCACCTATCAGTTCATGTAAATTACACTTAGTAATCTACCTTTACGAAAGTATAAAAATCTAATTTCTGGTCAAAGAACCCATTATGGCAAGAGATTTCAAGTCAAGTCACTCGGCTAGATTGAACATTATTAAGATTAGCTATGAGAGATAAAATAATATACAAACAATTTAATTAGTAGCTACTTTTATTAAATTAAAATTAATTCAAATAAAATTAAATTTATCGGTAATCTTCATTAAAAATAAACTATTACTGATAGATAAATAATTTTTTTGTTAAATTTTACGTAAATAATAACAAAATCTCTAACACGAGTTCAGATAATAATAACTAGAATTCTTGCACATGCAAGATTGTGCACATTTATAACTTAAATTATGGAACCTTCGAACGTTCTATTTGATTCCTAAATTTAAAATAGGCTTAGACCAAGTAAAATGAAATTTAAATATAGCGAGAAGAAACAAGAATGAGAAAATGAATGAGAGATGTAAGTAATATATTCGATGGTAGATATGCAGATCCATTGCATGAGAATGAGAATGAGAAAGTGGCAAAAGAGATTGAAGTAATAAAACCCAAGGATAGTTAACAATTTTGAAATTCACATTTTGGTCCACAAATAATACATATCTAAGTTAAGATATTAAAGAATATTCATGGGAAAATAAAGGGATTTGATTGTCTAAAATGAAGGATGGGAACCCTCTTCCAATAATTATAGATACTATACGTAGATTAGATAATTAGCTTTATGATAAATAAGGGTAAACAACATAAATGGTAATGTGGTCCCAAATTTTTAAATTTGTTTAATATGATCTTTGAACTTTAGACTAATGCACGATGTCGTTCCTGAGCTTTTAATTTGTTAAATATGATTTTTAGTACATGTTCAATTTAGTCACTGAATTGTATGAAAATGTTCACTGTTGTCCTTCTAATCATTCAAGTTCAGGGACAATATTAAATATTTTCATACAGCCTAAGGATTAAATTGAACATGTACTAAAAGTCCAGAGACCACATTAAATAAATTAAAAATTCGGGTACGACATTATACATTGGGCTAAAGTTCAAGAATCACATCAAACAGATTTAAAGTTGAGGGACCACAGTTCATATATCATTTGTGTCATCACCCCATAGATAATATACCTAGATTATGACATTGGTCATAATGTAAAAATTAGCCTAATTTTCAGTTCTTTTTATAATTTTCTTTTTTTTTTTCTCTATTTTTTGTTCGGTGTTCTTTTAGCCCGTTACGTGTCCCCTTCTAAGATGTAAGACCGCCTTAAAACCCTAGGCGGAGACCAATTTGCCTTCTTCTTCCTCCTCTTCCTTCTTCTTCTTCTTCTTCTTCAGCAATCCTCAAACCAAGCTCCACCGTCCTCTTGAGCATCGCGCCGTCAACTTCAAGAAAGGTCTGTTTTTTTCTGTTCTTCATCTTCTTGGGATGTGTCCTTACGTGTCTCTGTTCCTCGGTTCTTCATTTTTTGTCTCTTCCGAACGAAACCCGTGTCCCAATGCTTTGCTCTTGTTGGGTCAGTTGTTGTCGAATTCAACTTGTTCATGTGTTGTTGTCTTTCGCTGAGATAAGGAGCATCTATGAGGTTGTCGCCCATGTCCCCCGAATAGTTGAGGATTGTGGGATCATTGAAGCGGATTTTGTATTGTTCGTTGTGATTGGGAGTTTAGACTGATCGCTTGAATGAAAAAAAAGTTCTGAATTTTGGACTGCGGAGAACGGTTTTCAATCAACCCAGTTGAATTTTTACAAAGTTATGGCGATAATCAGTCCCGAAAATGAAAACTTGATTCAGTTTCAGAAATCCGTGCCCCACAGTCTTGTTCTCACGGGAACGAGCTAAAGCTTGACTTTTGTCAATTGTATGGAGCTGGAAGTTTGATGAGTATTTTTGTTTGCTTTTCTTCCGGCTTGCTGATATGCCTATGTGTTGTCTTGCTTTGATATCTTTTCTGGATTTTCTGGTGTTCTAATGTCTTTATCTGTGAATTTTCAGTGTATTGCAGATAGCAGCATGGCTGAAGAAGCAGGCATGTTTACGGTTCAGCAAACTGTGGGCAGCGTTTTGTGCTGCAAATGTGGTATTCCAATGGCGCCTAATGCTGCCAATATGTGCGTCAAATGTTTGCGGTCTGAGGTTGACATCACAGAAGGTCTACAGAAGAATGTTATAATTACTCATTGTCCTGAATGTGATACCTACTTGCAGCCTCCAAGAACATGGATTAAAGCGCAGTTAGAGTCGAAGGAGCTTTTGACTTTTTGTGTCAAGAGGCTGAAGAATATGAATAGAGTCAGGTTAGTGCATGCTGAATTTGTCTGGACTGAACCTCACTCCAAGAGGATTAAGGTGAGGCTAAGAGTTCAGAAGGAGGTTCTAAATGGTGCAATACTCGAGCAGGCCTATGTCGTTGAGTATGTTCAGCAAGAGCACATGTGTGAGTCCTGCTCCAGGGTTCAGGCTAACCCTGATCAGTGGGTTGCTGCTGTTCAGCTAAGGCAGCATGTTTCTCACAGAAGGACATTCTTTTACCTGGAGCAACTGATACTCAAGCACGACGCTGCAGCTCATGCCATAAAAATCAAGCAGATGGATCAAGGAATTGACTTTTTCTTTGCCAATCGCAGCCATGGTGTGAAGTTTGTTGAATTCATTAGTAAAGTTGCTCCGGTGAGGAGTCGCAGTGACAAGCAACTTGTGTCTCATGATACGAAGAGCAATAACTACAACTACAAGCACACTTTCTCGGTTGAGATAAGTCCGATCTGTCGTGAGGACCTTATCTGTCTGCCTCCTAAAGTTGCAGTGAGTTTGGGAAATTTTGGTCCTCTTGTTATATGTTCAAAGGTTACCAACAGCATTGCCTTACTCGATCCATTTACTCTGAGGCAATGTTTCTTAGATGCTGACCAATATTGGAGGACATCATTTAAGTCCCTGCTTACTAGTCGACGGCTTGTTGAGTACATTGTGTTAGACGTGGAGTTGGTCTCGTCTGAGGTTAATATTGGGGGCTCAAGGTATGCCTTAGCTGATGCGCAGGTGGCTCGTGTATCAGATTTCGGTAAGAATGACCTGATTTTCTCCATTAGGACACATCTTGGTCATCTTTTGAGCCCTGGTGACTACGCCCTCGGCTATGACCTTTATAGTGCAAATACAAATGACATGGAGCTGGAGAAACACAAAGGTCTCAGTCTCCCCGAGGCAATTCTGGTAAAGAAGAGCTATGAAGAGAAACGCCAGAGGAAACGCGGCAAGCCTCGTTCGTGGAAGCTTAAATCTCTCAATATGGAGGTTGACGAGACAAGAAACAGGGCTGATGAGGAGAAGGTGAACACCGAGTATGAAGAATTCTTGAGAGATCTCGAGGAAAACCCTGATATCAGGTTCAACATATCACTATACCGAAACAGAGATTACCAGCCATCTGAGGTGGCGTCTGTAACGGATGGAGATCTACCCTCTGTTCCCCTGGAAGAGTTGTTGGCAGATCTTGATTTGAGCGACGAAGAGATGGAGGACACCGCTTGAGAGAGAGCTTAAAATCTGTATTAAGAACTTATAGTCCCTCATTGCCTCTGTGTTATTTGGGGAAGATATGTTACTTTTTTTCCATAAAAAATTGTGTTTTGCCGAATCAAATATGAGAGCCGGCAGACATTTCTGCCATCATTTTTGCCCGATGAACTTTATGTTTGGGACTGTGAGGGTCCTGGAAGGGGGAAAATTTCAAATCAGTACCCAAAATAAGATCATTTTTTCAAAAAGGAGTCCAAAATAGACATAGTACAACTAAACTTTGTTATGACACATTTACCCGATATACATTGTCCATGGGCATTTTCGTCTTTTTAGCTTTTTCTTTTTCTTTTTACTTTTTTTTTTTCCGCCCTCCGGCTGGGGCCCCCTTCGCCGTGGCGTCAGCGAGGGCCCTCGCCGCGTCGAGGCGAGCCGCCCCGCCGCCGCCAAGGCTCGCCTGACGTCAGCTAAGGCCGAGTCGCCTCGCTCGCCCTCGCCTGAGCGAGGCGAGCGCGCCCGCGGCTCGCGCAGCCTGAAGAGTAATTTCGTCTTTTACTTTTTAAATATTTTTTTGTTTCCTTTTTTTTCCTTCTTCTTTTTTTTTTTCCTCTTTTCCCTTTGTCGGCCATAGCCAGTGCCGGCAGAGGTTGCCGGCGTTGGGCGAGGGCGACCCATGGTCGGGTGAGGGTCGAACTCGCCGGTGTTGGGCGAGGGCTACCCTTGCCCGGGGCCGGGCGAGGCGAGCGGGCGACCCCATGGTTGGGCGAGGGGCGAACTTGCCGGCGGGCGAGCGGCGAGGCTCGCCGCCCTTCGCTCGAGGCCAGGCGAGCCTCGGGTGACCCTCCCTTGCCTCGAAGCGAGGGGCTCGCCGAGCCGAGAGCAAGGGTTGTTGTCGCTCGACCGAGCCTCGTCGCCCGGGGCTCGCCTCGCCGAGGGCGAGCGGCGGCGAGGGCCGCCGCTCGGCCTCGCCCGACGCCGTGAGGGCCCTCACTGACGTGGGGCTGGGCAAAAAGAAAAAAAAAAACAAAGAAAAATCCCATGGCAACTATATCGGATCACGTCAAGGGCAACTACGCCGTCCTCAAATAAGTGCAGCGAGGGCAGCCCGATGCCCAATTAGTCCAAATAAGGGCTTGAGTTCGTTGGCAGGGCTGGCCCGAGCCGGAATAATTTACTTTAATTTTTTGTTTTTTTTTCCTCTCTTTTTTTCCTCTTTCCCTTTGTCGGCCATAGCCGGGCCGATCGAGGTTGCGGCGTTAGGCGAGGGCCACCTCCCTGGGGCCTGGCGATTATGTTGGGCGAGGAGGGAAAGAGGAAAAAAGAAGGAAGAAAAGGCAAAGAAAAACAAAAAAAAATTAAAAAGTAAAAGGGGCAAATTGACCCTTGCCGAATCCGGAGAGCAAGGGTTGTTGTCGCTCGACCTTGGGTCGCCCTCGCCGACGTCGGCATGCTTGTCGGCCGCGAGCATTTGACCGGCGAGCGAACTCGCCCTCCTAGCCTGGCGAGGGCGCCCCGAGCCCGACGCATTTGACGCCGAGCCCGATGCCGGCCCTCCGCCCGGCCTTATGGCCGGAGGGAAAAGAGGAAAAAAGAAGAAGAAAAGGCAAAGAAAAAAAAAAAAAATTAAAAAGTAAAAGACGAAATTACTCTTATTCAGTCGCCGAATACGTACGTGCTTTGCCGGGCGAGGCATTTGACCGGCCGAACTCGACTTACTTGAGATTAATTGAGAATTCCGGGCTCCTATTTGAGATTGATTGGGCATTTCAGGCCCTTATTTGGTACTATGTCCATTTTGGATCCCTTTTTTAGAAAATGACCTCACTTTGGGTATCAATTTGAAATTTTCTCCCAGAAGGTGCATTGCATTTGTACTTGCAGATAGCCAGTGGAAAGGTTGGTTTAGTTTTCAACCAAATCTGCGTTAATGAATTACTCATAACAAGAGTTGATTCTTTCACCCCTGCGTTTAAATATAGTCTTTATGAAGGCTTTGAATACCTGGCGCTGTATTCAACTTGGGGCTTTGGCAATGCGGATTAGTTTCTTCTCTTACACTGATTGACCCAGTTTTAGCACTACCGCACGACATTGCAACGAGACCTCGTAATTAAGTATAAAAACTTCATAGATAGTCTTAAAATCATTTTAAGACATCATGAGGTGTTGTCGTGCTTGGTGCACTAGTGCTGTAAGAATTAAGAAGGCTGTACTGTATCATTGTTGTGCCTTAGAAATGTCCCTCTTCCACGGTTGTGGATCCGAATCCATTAGAATAGAAGATGTTCTTTTCCAGATGAGTATAAAAGAGTAAAAAGCGCTTTCATTGTTGTGGAATAAGAAACCTTCGTGCCTTGATACATGTATTCAATTTTTCGGAGTTCACCCTGGAGCATCATGTTCTTGACCTGTCATCTTGAGTGAGCTTGTGCGAAGATGATTAAATCGACATTGGGATATAGCCATTCTCAAGTTTTATCTTTATACTTCTGAATCTTGACTATCAAATTGTTCCCTCTTTGCCTTTCTTTGGTTTTCTGAAATGTCTCTGCATATTCACCTTAGATATTGTGAGCACCCACGCCACACGAAATTTTGGAATAAGCACTAGCTGATTTAACCAAATGCACCTTCGTAAGATGTGTGCATTGGAAGGATCTCCACTGTTTTCTGTGCTTTTACTCGTGAACACAAGGGGCTGCTACTTTAGAATCAAAGTGTCGTATCTCAGCTAATGATGTTCCTCTTTCTGAGTGGTTGTGTAGAAACATTGTAGTGAAATAACAATCTGAGATAAATGTGCTTCTGAATATCAAATTTTACTGAATTATAAGATGAACGGATTAGAGGAACCAAAAATATTGCCATGTGCAGCAAAAGTTCAGGTCACCGTGCAGGGTAGCCATAGCAAAGGCAGCATTTCAAGAAACTCATTGCTCTGTGGCAGCACTTGCAGCATTCAGGTCAACGGAAAGATTGAGAACCTGCAATGTTGAAGCACCAGCGTTATCGAAGTATAAGATGATTAATCCTCTCTTGACAGCATTTTTTGTCATTACTAACTTGTTAATTACATACACTTGCTAGGATATGTATAATCACCATGGCTGTGCAATTTTGCACCATCTAGCTCTATATGCCAAAAAGAGAGAAACCTGTGCTGCTTTCAGATGCGTTTTTTTCTTCCCTTAATAGGGACAATGTTGTACTACTCTATATTATCCTCGTTCTTACAGTTTTTTACAAACAAGTGAGAAAAGTATAAAGTTGAGTTACCTTTCCAGTAATTCTACTGTACATCGCAAGCACATCTGTCACCGTGTTCTCAAAATGTGTAGATGCATCATAACTCTGCAAAATTTCTGCTGGTCAGTGAAAAATCTAACAACTGCATAACGCAAAGCCAAAGCAAGACATTCGAAGCCATCAATATCAGCAAAAACTGTCCTTCCAAGAGAGCTATTTACTTCATTGAATCGTTAGGTATGTGAAACATGCACCAAGTTTCAGTTCCAAGCTATTTTATACTCAGAAGATGTACCAATTCTGCAACTAAAGTGACCAGTTTGGGAAACAGTGTCCCTGGCGAAAGAAGGCAACTACTTGTTAGATCTATAGAAACTCAAAATACTATCCCAAGCTTAGAAATCTTGATTTCTAGACCTCCTTTTGATTAGAATAAATGAAGGACCTGGTATGGGTAGAGCTAAAATGTGTTTCGTTCTGAACTTAAGTTTGTGCTCTCTTATGAAATAACTTAATAAAATTTCACCCAAAGTAAAAATGCCTAGAGAAGGAGACAGGAAAATCCACTCACAGTTGATATAAAGCAGTTGTCAACTTCATGGTTGTTTGTGGGCACATATCGATCGTATATATCAAAGAATATTTCATCCATGGGACCAAGTAACTCGATACCGGGTTTTAGTTCTTGTTGAGGGTTATCGGTTTCTGCTTCAGCAGTCACAAAAGCTATGTATTTTCCTTTTGGAGCTACATTGTGAGCATAGGAGCAGCAGAACAGGTACCTGAAAGAAAGTTGCAAGTTGAAACACACATCATAAACTTCTATCTATCTATTTGGAAATCGATTCTCATGTAATGAATATTTGATCGAATTAAACCTAGGAGGACACAAACAGGGCACTGGTTCTATATGCCAAGCTTTTCCTGCCAAAAGTTTTACGGCCTCCACATGATAAAGGATGCCATTATTGTGGAGGCCATCTCAAACCAATCCAGTTATATCTTCAGATGGTGTAGGCATTTCATATTCCTATCATAATTCTGGTCAGACATGTATATTATGCTTTTGTCTAGGCTAGAATGTATCTGCTGTGAACCATGAGTCCGCCGACAAACATGCAAAGCAAGACAGAGAGGTCTTGTATAACTTAAAAGCAAGGTTAGGAGGTCTTCTATAACTTTAATCCATATCCCAAGGGATCCAGTGACAATTATTTTTTACAACATGCGAAGAAGACGTACATGTCTGATTTACGACCAAGTTGCTTCTGCGGCAAAATGACTTGAGCTGAGTGAGAATCATTGGTATCCGGGATTGGATGGCTCATTATGCAGATAGCACGAGCGACTTTTCCGACCTTCCTGACCTATGAAGTCAAGCCAAAGGCAAAAGGCACATAATCAATATGATCACAGAGCTGCAATAATGCCTTCTTACCAGGAGACCTATGCCAAAATTCTGCTTTTTCATTCTACTTGACTTAATGTGAGAGCTTACCTTGCCAGGCAAATACGATGGATCACAAACAACTTTCTTGCACTTAGCAGTTTCTCCTGCAGAACTGACACCGATGACTTTCCCACTCGCATCGAACTCTACCTGTCAATTCACATTGAACAAATTGGATCTTACCTTTACTCTGACAATTCACTTCACTCAGAAAAGTTTAAACTTTCTTCGTATAAACATATATCCACTTACTGACCTTACACTGTGGTTTGTTAAGCATGTAAGTTCCACCATAAACTGCACTAAGACGTGCGAATGCCTGGCAATGGAGCATGTATGTCACTGCAAAGCACATTATACTTTGTTTTGATGCATGAAAGAGCAATAAGGTTGAGGACAAACCTGAGGTAATTCTCCAAGTCCATACATAGGATAGATATAAGGAGAACCTCCTTGAAAACGTGCCAAAGACTCTGCATAGAGCTTTAGATGACAAGTAGCAAAGGGCGCTGATTACCATCATATGGCTATGGCCAAGAGTTTTTATTAATCAGCAGCATTTAAGAAGAGATAGCAAGAATATCTACAAATGGCAGAGAGCGCTAATTATTTTCTTTGAACAGATGAAGCTCTTATCTTCTGATGAAGTTTCCCGAAATCCTCGGCCATAATACAATGTTTGTTCAGTCCCCCAATCATCTGGTGTTTGTCCGCGTATTTTTAATTTTTCAATGCATCACTCTTTATGTCATCAGTCAAACTATTAGTCAATATACCAGATTTGGATCTATCGCCCTATCAATATCAACTGAAATGCCTAAGAGATACGCTTCATTTTGCAGAAGGCAGTCCCATTCGTACTACGAAGAGATAGCTGTAATATCTACAAGTGGCAGAGTGCACTAATTATTTTCTTTGTACAGATGAAGCTCTTATCTTCTGATGAAGTTTACCAAAATCCTCGACCATAATACAATGTTTGTTCAGTCCCCCATTCATTTGGTATTTGTCAGCTTATTTGGATAATTTCAACCCATCACTCTTCACGTCATCAGTCAAACTATATGGCAATATACCAGATTGTGTCTATCGCCTGATATTAACTGAAAATGCCTAAGAGATCTGCTTCATTTTGCAGATGGCAGTCCCATTTGTAACTCAATCAAGCATAGAAAAAATTAGAACAGTCTTTTATATAGGGAATCGCTAGGAAGATGGTGGAGGAAAAGTTGAACCTTCATTCTCTTCACAAAATCCATAGCAGGCTTATCCAAATAACTGTCATCAATATGAAGTGCCAAGGCATGACCGATAAAATCAATTGTGTCGTCTTCTAGCCCATACTTGCTGCCAAAAGAAAAGGAGGGAGAGAGAGAGAGAGAGAGAGAGAGATTATACAATTATACCTATGGATGCATGAAAATTTCAAATTCTCATGCAACAGAAAAGTGCGAGGAACATACGAGATAACTTCCCTTGCTGTAACTTTGTTGAGGTCCAAACCTTCATGAGATTTCGGATCATTTTCTTCATAGTCTTGGACATAAATGAAGAACTTTCGTGCTCGTCGCTTCTCGAAAAGCCCCATTAGAGGCGATTTCAGTGCTTCAACATCAGTGGCTGGAACTTTATAAATCTAGAGGCAAGATGGCCTTGTATTAATCTCACTTCAGACCATGAATAGTACGTCTTATGACTTCTCAAATTTTAAGAGATTCTTTACTAGAAAGAATGAAAATTGCAATATGAAGGCACATTTTTCGTACCTTTCCTTTGTTATACACAAAGCTACCATCCACAACCTTGAAGTTCAGGTACTTTGTGACATCCGTGTGAATGAGAACGCGCACCAGAGCACCATTAGCCATTGTGAACTGGAAAAAGCACGTAAGAAAAAAAAAATTATCATTGTAACAATGCAGTGCATTCAAAAAAACTTCAAACCGATGGATGAAATATATATTATAAAGATACAGAATAAGCTAAAAGGAGAGTGCTTTGATGATGCAATTCCAACGTTTCTAAGAAGGGACCACTGGCATTTGAGCAGAGATAAAAAAAAAAAAGCTTAACGAGATTGTATGTTGTCACTACCTTAGGAATCATATCAACATTGTATTCTTTGCTTGGTCCCAAACTTTCTGGAGGCTTGTCACTTCCCCTGAAACGTTTCCAGAGCTATTTGCAGTAGAAAAAGACTTATCATCAATTTATGAAATTGCCAAAGCAGTCTCAATTTTTGTTTCAATACAAGGCTAAAAGCTTCACCTGGTTAAGATTGAGCGAGGTTGATTCGCCTCCATAGTAGTCATTCTTGTCCATGTGTAGGACCTGTTTTGATCAACAAAACTCAGTGAACTACATATCAGATACCATAAGATCAATGCGAAACGTCCATAAAATATCTAAAAGCAAATCAAATTTATTCCAGAAAATTGTAAAAGTTGAACTTTTAATAACAGATTTTGCTTAGTTCAATTGATCAACTACCACAACAGATAAAGATCTCAACTTGACATTACATACCTTGAGACCATCAACAGAGAGGAGGCCACTGAGAATGCATTCCTTGAGACCCGTCCCGAGAACAATCACGTCATACTCCTCGTCCATGGTGGTCGGTCGCGGCTTCGAGGCGATGGAGCTTGCGAAATGGAAATAGGGAAGTGACTATTGTTGGCCTTGACAGGGGAGAGATTGGTGATGTGGGTGATGGTTAATATGTTTCTTGCGACATAAGGAGACCTGGTCTATAGCGGGAAAAGCTGCTATGTTTCCGCTTCATGAGGCAAGTGGAGAATTCCAAGACCGTTTGTGTGGTTTTTAATTTGACTCGGGGAATGAATCTGAGATGAATAAGAACAAGGGCAAATCATTTGTCTTAGAGAGGATATAACTTTACATAAACTAAAACTTTCGTTTTTTTTTTCTTTTTATAAATTGGATGACTTGATCAAATCCAATGACATGAATTGATTTTTCCAAGTCCATAAATTTAGATAGAGCACGAAAAAAAAACCGTTGTACAAGCCAGTCAATTCCATTGTAAAGTCACTAGAGAAATTCGTCTACTTATTGGTAGCTCCATTATTTAATTCAACAAGATTTGTGATAGTGTTCGGCGAAAGAGAGATGCTAAAAACAACTAGAGTATTTCACGGGACCTTTGATTAAAAAAGTGATTTGGCAATGTCATATGGTGTATTCAAATGAACCAATCACTTTGTTCATGGATTTCACTTGCCCAAACTTCTAATAATAAGATCTAGCAAAATCCCTTAGTAAACAAATTTTAGTGAAAATCATACTATTTCTGGCATTATTTGGTGCATGGACTCATCCCATATGTGATGAGATGAGCCAATAGCTCAGTAGTACCATATTTCAAAACTTTCTGTCCCTTTACTTCTTGATAAGCGATTGTCATATCAATCGGCAAGAAATTGTTGGTTAATGCAAGTAACTTGAGCATACCCTTCGCATGTTTCTGCCTGCTGGTACATATTAGCTTTGCTATCGCAATGCCCAAAAAGAATAGCATGGTCACTTTTGCACAGTGCCTCCGAAATTGTGAAAATCGCAACAAATTACACATGCAGCTACCGAATTAAGAGAATCAAACCACGCAAGCCCCGCAAAACCAAGAAAAGAAGCATTGTTTGCCCTCCACTCAATAAAATTGAAATACATCGAAGAATTTTGACGATGTCGCATACATGGGATGGTATAAATACACAACTCCCAGAGTCCCAATCACCATACAAATCCTCAGAGAAATTAAAGGGGAAAAATGGAGCGAATAATTAGAAAAAGCTCCAGATTTATATAAAACACAAAGATTAAATGACCAACCCATGGACAAAAAAGGTCTAACTCTTTCTGACGAGCGTTGTCTCAAAGCCTGATGATACGAGCCTCAAATTAATCATCTGCAATCTGCACCTACTGCTTCGAGTATAGACTTGAAACCATCCCTTTCCAAGCACTCCGACAATTCAGCCTGGGTGAAGATACAAGCACATCAAGGTGGACAGCAAAAATGGATAGAAATTAGAAAAATGATGAATCTGAATAGATAAGATGTAAATGCTTAAGAATCTCATGTAAAAGAAATAGCCTAATAAACAGACCTTCATTTGTGGAATTAGGGCGGGACCCCCATAAGCAAATGCTGTGTAAAGCTGAAGAAGAGAAGCACCAGCTCTTATTTTCTTGTATGCATCTTCACCACTGATTAGGGAAAAACAAAATTAGGAAAGGAACGAGAATGCCGGCAATAGTTCTGACAACATGATGCCAAAAGAGCTTTTTACCTGCTTATACCCCCACAGCCTATCAGAGGTATTTTTCCCTGGAAAATTATAAATAACAGTTTAAGCAAATTCGCAAGAAATAAGACCACAGCAAGTTGTCCATGCACAATACGATACATACAAAGGGCCGTCGTACAGTACACTGGAAATTGGCATCCTCCTTGCCATATGTGAGTGTTTAAAAGGCACATATCTTTTATCCACAAGTAAAAAGATCACTTTTGCATTCTTAACAATGCCTAGAGCCCAAAACCCACCAAAAAGTAATTTTTTATCCTTTACGACTATAATGGTGGGGGCATCTGATTAATTCCTACTTGAGCCAAAACCACCGATTCCAATCATGCTAACCATGAATAAGTCCATATTCTCAAACGATCAAGCAGCATCGATAAAATAAGCCACACAAGAGATGAGAGTCCAACATACCCGTGTTAAAATGTACATCTCCTTCAAGATTCTGGTAGACAAGTTAAAGAGAGGTTTGCCACTCAAACCACCTGCCTCCTCAGACACTGGACTTTTGTTCACAGGATCTGGTCGAGAGATGGTTGTATTTGATATGATCTAGAGAAAAAAAATAGAAGTGTAGTTTAATCTAGACAAATTAAACAAGGTCTTTCAAAATGGCATAGCAACAAGACAAAATAACACTGTCCGACAGCAGTTACTCAACGCATACTATATTGATAAGACAGCACTATAAGAGAACATTTTGTAGACATGTATAATAATCACGTGTAGTTAAAATAGGGTTTCAAGTATAGCATGACCGAAAATTTTCAGGACAGTTTCTACTCCCAAAATGTGAAGACTAGTAGGGAAAGGCAATGCCCCGGATTGATGAATAGTTTGAGGACTGAAACTTGTTACAAGGAGCTATAGTTGGAACAAAAACGTCCTCAACATATCTTTCCTGGCTAAGCACTGCAAGAATCTATCAGGCATCCATTATTGCCCTCCTCTAAAGTGTGACAGATTTAAGAAGTCATGAAATGATAGCCATTTGGTAGCTGGCAGTTTTATTGGTAAAGAACATTGCTATTGGCTCCAACCCCTCAATGTGTCATGCAGGAAGCACAAAAAAATTTGTTTTTCATGGTAGAAACTTCTAACTGTTCTGAGTCATAGGTGGCTGTCCTATCTAAATTTATAGTAGAGCAAAGCATACTTTTCCGATTTGATTCTTTCTATTCAATTGATTCCATATTTCTGCTACAGCTGTGCATGAAGTAATTGACAGTCAACAACTATAAAGAGACTTCCTACGATTATATTCATGTGAGGTTAGTTTATTCAACCAACCCACATCTAACTGAGAAAAGACGATTGGAAAGCCCAGAAAGGAAATTTTACCAATCCATCCAGGCGGAGAGCAAGAGCTACCTGTAATGAAGAGCAAAAAGACATCAAGAACGTTAAATGAAAGAAATAAGAAAAAGCATGTTAAACAGTAGGACAAAACTGCATACCGCTGCAATGTCCTCAAGGTCTTCTCGAGACAAGTCAGGAGCAATTTTAACAAGTAAAGGAGGGGGACCCTCCTCACCCCATTGCATTTCATCACGAGCAGCTTGAATCTTAAGAAATATGATATTAACAAGACCTGCATCTAATAATGGTATTTTAGAGTAAACTCAGACTACTTGTACCTTCTTAACAAGGTCTTTTAACTGCTTTCTTCCCTGGAGCATACGCAATCCCGGAGTATTTGGTGATGAAACATTAATAACCTGCAAACAAACAGCATGTGAATGGTCAAAACAATGGTTCCTAGAAGATCAAGATTGACTCAAATTCCAGGTTACCATGATTTACGGACGCATTCTCAGTATAATTAAGAGTTTCTTATTAATCACCGCATCAAGCAAGGCCAGCTAGTAGTATTGCAGGCCAGAACTAATGCAACTTGCACAAATGAAAATTCTCATGAAGCATAACAAATTATCTACCAAGTAATCAGCATACTGCGATAATGTATGGACCCCCTGTACGTAATCTGCAGCAGCATCTTCACTTGTCTTATTTTTCCCAAGATTTACACCAAGAATACCAGGACCAGCTTTTCCTCCATGTTTTACTTCCTCAATGGATGAAGGGGATGTGCTTGAGGTCTCATCCAACTTTCTTTTACCATGCTGGGCACCCAGTCGCTTAGCAACAGCAACTATGCCTTCGCTGTTGAAGCCACAGCGATTTATGATAGCACTGTTCATAAATAAAAAAGGAAGGTATAAATATCCTCAAAGAAACAAAGGCAAGGTTGAAATGTTTACACAATCATATTAAGAAACTCCGTGCTGCTTATAAGGCATTCACCCTTTAATTCCAGGGGAATTTTATGTAGAAGATGACTTAATAGCCTAAATTAACACAGCAACATCATTATCAAATTGACAATGAGAAAATGAATTAATTCTCACCCTTCTTCACGCAATCTGAAGATGCGCGGCTTTGGATTACCCTCCTGTGGTACTGGCGTGACAGAGCCCACCTCTACAAATCCAAAGCCCATCCCTAGTAAACCCTCAACAGCCTCAGCATTTTTATCGAAGCCAGCAGCAAGGCCTATGGGATTGGAGAACTTCCTTCCCCAAACTTCCAGCCCTAAATTTGCCGGATCAGGCCGCTTCTCCCTAGGAACCCAGCCACGAGAAGCAGCTGTTACAGCTAGTTTATGGGCAAACTCAGCATCTAGAAGAGCAAAGAACGGATTCACTAGTTTGGTTGCTGAGAACAGCCATCCACTGGAAATTGAAATGATGTAAAGGTAAATCTCATAGCCAAAAATGAAGAGACGTTCAAAATATATCTAAAGAACGACAAGTACCAGAAAGTTGCTTCATCTACAGTACTCACATAAGCTCCACCGGCTATAACCAGGCCTATAGTGGCTCCCGTCAGCAATCTCCCCTACAGTTGTTTTGAGACCAATTTTACATGTCAAAGTCATAAATGTCTTTAAAGTTGCAATGAGAATAATATGTGGTCTGACAAATTAAAGCTTGAGCAGGATCTTTGGAAAAGTAATAATCCAATGGAACTGAATAACTGTTATATGTTAAACAGGCAAATTAAAGCTTGAGCAGGTCTGACATTTGAACATGCTGAATTAAACAGGCAAATTGCACTTTACACAACAACATATTAAGTTATATGTTAGAGAGAAGCATTTTGATTGGTATTTATATGGCACCGGCGTCGCGAGGCAATAATCAACTTCTCATCTCCAACAGGCAACAATAAGTTCAGAAAACTATTCAACAGAGAAAATTAAGCACAGAAGAGCCAAAATTAGGGTAAACTATCTCTAGTTTCCAGACTATGCCAAACACAGAACTACTTTCCTCAGAGAAGAAATTTTAAATTAATTTCAAGAAAATGGAAATATGACAAAAGCTTAAACTATCCCTGGACAAACCTACTTTGGTAATAGCAGTCCAATGCCCACTGACATCTCAAATTCCTTAACGCATCATGTACAGATAGTGACAGAAGAACATTAAAAAACCAGCATTTGAAAAACCAAATGATGTCAAAATTACAGGTTGGCAGATTCTATCAATAACTTATGCTTAGCTTTAACTCATGCTAACAGAACTCAACTTGCACTTGCATCGGAATCGCTATATTTGCGTTCGCACGACTTCCGTTTCATTCCTTCTAGATATCTATTGTCTCCGGTCCTAAATCCATCCGTCTTTGGCCAATTCTTACTTTCCGAGTAATAATTAGTTCTTCCAATGCCAATAAAGTCATAAAGAGGCCTAACCATAAGATCGGTGACCAATTTTGAACTATGAAACCCAGGTTCAGCAGCCAAGTTTCAACTTTTAAAAATCACAACGCTAAGTCGTAATCGCCATTTTTGACCCGAAGGCCAACAAATTAAACACAAGAATCCTAGAGCAAATACTTCACTCAGTCGCCCAAAATGAAAGTTTGATCAGGGTAATGCTAAAAAGCAAGCCTTTTTTACACAAATTTGACCCAGGACAAAAGAAAAAAAAAAGAGAGAACTTTGAGCTCACTTTCTTGGAGAAATGCGGGATTTTTGGAGAAGATTCCGCAGCGGAAGAGCAATGCCGGCAGCTCCCGACGGAACTCGAAATCGCCCTCTTGGTGATATAATCAGAAATGAGCTTCCTTGAAGCCCTCGCAGCCATGACTCCGAATCGACGACGACTTGAAGCCAAACAACCAGCTGAGCTAGTTCAGAAATGCATGCAGGGAAAGTCGAGAAGCTACTGCAAGAAATTGGGAGAGATAGGGTGGGGGGGGGGGGGAGCTACAGAAGAGAAAGAGAGAGGTGAAAGAGGAGACGGTGAGGGGTTTTAGCGCACGGAGAGAGAGAGGCCGAGGTTGTTTGTAAAACCCTGATTCCTCGCGCCCCCACGCTCGTGTATCGTGCGACTTGCGAGCTGTCCCCACCTTTTCAGCGTTCGCGTTAGGCTTTTGGAAACATCGGACCCGGTTCCATTTGTCGGGGCCATCCGGGTCTGTTGCGGTGAAAGGTGTGCATCGGCCTTGATTCAATTTGGAAACCAGATTGGACCTACGGTTCTAGATGATTTCTTGAAAAATCGAACCGATTCTCAATTCCAAATTTTTGAAACCTTATCCATCCTCTCTAATTCTACTTTCTTTCTTTTTTTGACTTTGGCTTTGCTTTTTGGCAAAGCACGGGAATCGAAACTTACACTTATGATATTAACATATTCATTCTCCGATCCCTTTATCAGTAGGGCCGCATGCAAGTAATCCTAATTAGTAATTTTTTTTTAAATGTTTAGGAAACTATCATAAGAAATAGAAGAAATCCAAAAAAAGAAGAAGAAATCATCGGTTCCAAGATCAGGTGGGTCGGTTTTCGGTTTCACAAACATAGAATCTATCCTGCCCGGTCCTGTTTCCAGTTTGAGGGTGGAAATCTATTCGCCCTGAAATTAATCACCCATATTGGGTGTGGATGGACGAGCGGTTGGGGTCGGGCTTTTTGTGATACTCGCTAGGCCCAAAGAGACCGGGTTGATTGAGCCCGAGGTCAAGCAGAAAAGTTCATGCTCTCGCCTACCCGTTGATCGAACGACAAAAGGGCACGCACTTGGTTTTTTCTCGGAGAATTAAACGAGAGCGACCTTTAAACAAAACAGTAATGAATTCATAAGCACAAAAGCCTAAGCATCGGCTAATCATAAAATCAAACACGTTGCGGACAACTGGACCTTGGTTTCTCCGTCTTTCTTGGAGATGGGACAAGTGTCCGTCGATCCCACCAACAGCCTAACCACTTCCTCGAACTTGTTTATTATCCCGGACAGATCTGAAGTCCCGCCAGCTGTTGCCGATCATTCTCTGCTTTCTCTGACCACCCCTGGTCGGGATTTGCAACGCCTGTTTTCATAGCTCGGCGCCGGAGGAAATGGCGAATCTTGCACCGAGTTTCGTTTCTCTCCCCTCTGAATCTTGCAGGGGATCACTACTTGGAACGACCCGGGTAGGTTCTCTATCTCTCAATCTTTCGCGCTCTGAGTCTGAGATATGTCCAATCTGTGCTTGAATTTTTTTATCTCCTGTTTGTTGTTGTTGATGCAGATCTCTGCTATTAAGCTCAAAGTAAGGGAAACTGAGCAGACCCATTTAAAATTAGGATCTTCTTCCAGGTAATTCAGTGCCGTATTTGGTTTTTTCTGCTGAAAGCTTTGTTTATGTGGTGAATTGGCTGCTGCTAGTGCTATCTCCATATGCATTGATAGTCTATGCTTGTTGGAGCTCTCACTTTTGTTAATTTTGTGAGCAATGTTGATTAAGGTAGTTGAACATGTTGGATTAGTAGGTCGTAAAATATGTTGTAACATAGACAATGTCGTTTTGGTATGTCGGAAGCATGTAGGCACAAACAACTCTGTAGAGCGAAAAATCCGAACTTTGTGTGAATATGAATTTTCATGATTTGAGGTCTATTGAATACCGGTCGCATTACTGCTGTGCCTAACTATGGACTTCCTGTCCAGTTGTTGATGCAACAGCTATTTGGCGTCAGCAATTTGGTTAAGCGCCTTTTTTCCTATGGAGACTTTAAATAGACCATATGATGATACGTAGTTCGTATTAGAGCTCCTCCTTGGGCTTTCTCACTCTCTCCCCTGTTGAACCACTCTTCATCAACATAACAGGACTCTGTGCTCTTTATTTTTGGATTCGATGGAAGGAGCAAGTAGTACATTGGTAACCACTCTTAACCAGCAACTTCTTGTTGCTTGCGTTTTTTCTCTCTTGACTGGCTACACCACAAGGGAATGTCTCAGCCTCCTTCGTTGCAGATTGCCACATTCATATGACCTGCCTTTTGCCAGTTTCTGGAAATATGAAATTAATACAACACTCACATGCCTATTGAAGCTTTGAACTTATTGATTTTGTGATACCATCGATTTCTATCTGTCTAGGAAGCTTATTGTCCCTAACTAGAAGTTCTTAAATCTTCTGCCCCACTCCTAAAATTCATGTAATGTGAGTGAAATTGTTGTCTGCATGTTCGTGAATGGCACATTTATCACATAGTAGAAAGTTTTCTAATTTTTATTATTTGGTGGTTTATTTTTAGGAGATGTTGTACATTTATGATTACGTACGACTACAATGCAACATTCAGGGTTGATCCTAAGAGATAAGAATGCTTCTTTTTTGTTGGTTCCCATGCCTGACCAAATCTTTGGCTGCAATGTACTGATAAATATGTTTTCGCCTCTGCACATGTTTTGCTTGGTTGTTTGCAGGAAGAAGCAGGGTTTAAGAAGGAATGCATCAAAGGAGACTCCAGGACTGATGCACGGAATTAGGAAAGATGAATACAAGACTGCAGAACAAACAGAAGGATATGACTCGTTCAATGAGATGAAGCAACGGTTTCTGACTTTTAAAGAGAAGAAATACTTGTAAGAGCTTCTTACTTAACTACTTTCTACTTGTATTGACCACTGAAATTTAATGCTTTATGATGAGCAGTGAGGCTTAGGCATATCTTATTTTGTGCTAGCAGGGAAAATTTAGAGCTCTATCACCGTCTTGCCGAGAGTCAAGCACCTGAGGTATAGCATAGCTATATTTCTTTAAATGTATATATAGACATCCACTTTTTGTGTGTGTTTCCCTTGCTCAACAATTCGATGTATTTGTCTTCAACTTTTTGCTTCAGATATCTTGCTTTAAGAATAAGACGTACATATCTCTTGAACTAACTCTTTCAAACAACAGTTCATGGTGATTGCTTGTGCAGATTCCAGGGTTTGTCCCTCTGTCATCCTAGGATTGGAACCTGGGGAAGCCTTCACGGTTCGGAATGTGGCAAATCTTGTGCCGCCATTTGAGGTGCTTACTTGGCATTTTGCAATGGTTTTTCTTTGTTTCGGGTTTTCTCCTTCTCCTTTCTTTTTTTAAACTTATTATACTGTTTGATGACTTGAGTATGAAGATTTTGGTGTGGTATGGGATGGGAGGCATCAGGTCTGCTACTTAGTGGTAAAAAATACCATAATTTATGCTTCCTTCCTCTTTTTCCCTTATGTGTGCAGAGCGGACCATCAGAAACCAATGCCGCGCTAGAATTTGCTGTAAATTCTCTTAAAGTAAGTAATTCAACCTAATGGCATGCTTGCCTTCATTATTCTGGTACATATTGTGAAAGATCATAGTTAAAATTGTACCATTAAGTCGCTTTCCCTTGTTGTAGATTTAAGTGGGAAATTTCACCTAAAATTTCGGTGCTGTTTACTTGTGATGCTCTTGACAGAACTTTGAGGACTTTCAGGGAAAATGTATCTCACTGAGGAAAATTTTCCCATAGAAGAACTTTGAGTGTTACAAAACTGGGAAGAGAATGATGTGGAGTGGCAGTGATGATGCTGATACTTTGTTTCTTTTTCTATATGTGGCGAAGATAGAGGCGAAATGTTGAAATTGCATGACTGTATCTTAGGCGAAAAGTTTCATGAGATTGTGATTGAACCTCATATAGTTCAGGGATTGTAAGGATAATACGCTCTACTAGTGCATTTAGTTTTAATTTTTTCTCCTGGTATCGTAATTTAGATTTGGAAAATAATAGTTTCTTTGCACAGGTGAAAAATATACTAGTAATTGGCCACAGCTGTTGCGGGGGCATTCGCGCACTGATGAGCATGGAGAATACAGATGGAGATAATTCAAGGTTGTGGTGTTAAAAAATATTCTAATTCTCCTTCAGTTGCAGCTAGTCAGCTTTACCTATTCATTCTATGTTCTCATACAATATGTCTCCTTCCAGTAGCTTCATCAGAAGTTGGGTTATAGTTGGGAAAAATGCTAGACTAAGCACCAAGGAAGCTGCTTCTCACCTCAGTTTAGACCAGCAGTGCAGGCACTGTGAAAAGGTAGGAGACAACTCGTAACAACTGGATTTGATTTGTATAAGATAACACTTTGAAATCACGAACAGCATTGGTCTAATGCCTCGAAACTGCTTCTGAGTGCAGGAATCAGTGAATCGCTCGTTGCTAAATCTGCTCACTTATCCATGGATAGAAGAACAGGTGATGAGGGGAAACCTCTCTCTCCATGGCGGCTACTATAATTTCGTCGATTGCTCGTTTGAGAAATGGACACTGGATTACTATAAAACCATTTCGAGAGGAAATAAGGACACGATTGCAGTCACTGGTCGCTCATTTTGGAGCTGAGTCTTACTCTTCACGTGTCCTTTACCTGTACGATAAACTGCAATTCTAAGTTAATATGGTTGGCCAAGGAACTTTCTTTTGTTAATAATGCCAGGCTCTGCCGGAATGGCATTGGCAAATGCTCTTATGTATTGTCTGTGACCAAACGATTATGTATGAGGAATTGAAGTTTCAAATGAATCTGAAACTTGAATTGTGCCATGATGTACCAGAAAAGCATGATATTCTGTAAATTTTGGTGGGTCTCAACTTTTCCTTGATTAAATACCTGCTTAAACTTCGAAGGTTCTGCTTAGAGAAGGAAATATCGAGTCGATCCACAACACGAAATTGATCATTTTTGCATGGCAAGTTACAATCAAAGAGCCAAAAACTGTTAGCTTCGCTTCCATCGTACTTCCAATTTGCAGGAAAAGTGTCAAAGTGTCAGAAAAGTTCTAAATCTTTTGCATTGCCAATTTAATCTTAAACCTTTTTTTTATGTCAATTTAGTCCTAAACCTTTTAATATAGTGCCAATTCAATCCTTCCAGCTAATTTTGACCGAATTTTGCTGATGTGGACGCCGGCCGGCGCTAACGTGAACAACTTTTAATAATTTTTTTTAACTTTTACTTATTTTTTTCTTTTCTTTTTCTTTTTTTTCCTCCCCTCCCTCCTTCCTCTAGCCGGTCGCCGATGCTAAAGGCCGGAAAACCACGCCTGCCATTGGCGAGGGTGTCACCAGTGACGGCGAAGGTGAGCCTCACCCAGTCATGGCAAGGGTTGGAGCCTTGCTAGCCCAGCGCGAGGCCGCCATCACGGCCATCCAGTGAGGGCGAGCCTCACTAGCCTCTGGCCTTTGGCCAATCCCCGGTCCGGCGACTGGCTAGAGGAAGGAGGGAGGGGAGGAAAAAGAAAAAGAAAAATAAAAAGAATAAATAAAAAATAAAAATTCAAAAAAATATTAAAATATTATTAAAAGTTGTTCACGTCAGCTTTGGCAGCTGGCCGTCGGCCGACCGACGCCCACGTCAACAATATCCGGTCAAAATTAGCCGGAAGGATCAAATTAGTACAAAGACAAAATGTTTAGGACTCAATTAGCACAAAAAAATGATTTATGACTCAATTGGCACCAATGCAAATGTTTAAGGATTTTCTGACACTTTTCCGACACATTTCCCTCCAATTTGCTCGCACAAAATTTAGAAGCAAAGGTTTCAAAGATCTGGCCCTTGTTCTATCTACATTGGGGGAAGTTGAATTGGGATCTTCTTTGAAGATGATGGCAAACTTTCCCCAACGGTCTTGTAGCATGGACAAGATGTAAGAAGCAAGAACTCGGCAAAGTTCTGTTGTGCGATCTCTAATGTATTAATGTGGGTACGTAGTCCCACATCGGCAGCCAAAAGAATATAATCACACTTTCCGAATGACTTTTGAAATGCGGTATAGATTATGAAATGAAATCAAGCAAGAAGATCTTACAACTTTCTTGCTTATTTAGGAAAAAGAAATAAGGGCAAATGATCGAGCGGCTGGTTAGAGCTCCTAAACAGTATTTGCTTCCCTCTCTATGGTAGTATAGATTTGTAGCAACAATCCCATGACATATCTTGCAATCTGGCTATATGAATCATCCTTAGATTCGTTCATCCAAATGTTAATACTCCCGTTGATTGGTAAACTTAGATGTTGGTGTCTTGTTCCGGCATCCGATTGGTAAACTTAGATATTGGTGTCTCGTTCCCGCATGATCCTCAACAGTGAAAAGAATTGACAACCCCTGAAGTAGTTGGACGAAGCTACATCCCTGCAACACCTTCAAAAGTACTGTGCATCGTTATGTATATGGCTAATGCAATTTCAATATGACATTGCTCGCATTGATAGTTAATCAACCTATGTCCTTATTTGGGAACATGAACCCGCCACATCTGCTTTAGAAACCTCCTCGATAAAGTTGATAAAGTTGAGACGTGGCCAGGAACTTAGCGTAGCGAGCCACATTCTAGCTTTAGTGATTGAACCAATGCATCAGAAACTTTTAACTTCTGAATTGTCTACTTTTATTGATAGAAAGAGAGCCGTGTAATCGTAGGGGGCGTGATTGCCCGTCCAAGAAAAAGAACGATCATACATTTCACCTACCTGATGACATATTCAGTGATCTAATCCATTTTTGGCAACAAGACTTGGAGGTGTTTGATTGGATCTTTTGAACTTGTGGAAGCAAAGACAGATAGGAAGTTGAACAATCTCTACTGTTCAGATCACCCCATGTCCTAGATCCTCTCGAATCTCCTCGTCCCCCGACTATAAATCAGTGCGAATTTTGCACTTCAGAGCCACACTCACACGCCTCGAACAATCATTCTCGTACCCTTCTCAAAGGATAGCAACTTGAACCAATGGCAAACCAATTATCCCTCGTCAAATGCGCCCTCCTGTTCGTCGCGCTCTCTCTCCTAAGCGGCAGTGCCAACTCGGTCCGAGCACGCCATCTCCTCGACACATCGCTGCCGGAGATCCCCAAGCCCGAAATACCTGGCCTCCCGGAAATCCCATCCCTACCCAAGGTCGAACTCTCGCCTCTCCCCGAAATCCCAACCTTGCCTAAGCCCGAGCTGCCAAGCTTCCCAGTTCCTGAATTCCCAAAAGTGCCAGACTTCCCTTCGATCCCTTCGATTCCGAAGGACTTACCCGTGCCTTCCGTGACCACCACTAACCCTTGAAATCATGATCATTACATGGCCTAATGATGCCATTATAAGTTACTGCTGAAATCTGTATTTCATGATCATTACATGGCCTAATGATGCCATTATAAGTTACTGCTGAAATCTGTATTTCGCATGTAAGGTCGAATATGATGAAGTGGTGAAGATGGGTGCGGTTTGTATGATATCGTCATGTGTTACTCCTAGAAAGAGTGACGTTCTAGGAAGTATTTGATATCGTGCTTGGGGTATAGCTTTCTAAGAGGCCTATTTAGACTCTATGAGTGTATAATTTCATGTAATTCTATATGATACAAGAAGAATTTGTCATATATATGTTCATTTATGTCAACTACCATTAATTCGTAATGTCCTGCGCTCATTTTAATCTCTTCGTGACTCTCAACAAGCGTTGACAATGTCTATGCAATAGAGCGCGCTAGAATTATGCGAGGACTAATTAGTTTGGATAAATCGAAACCGTATGTGATGCATCAATCAAGGCAAATTTCTAATTTCAGGGAAGAAAGAAAGAAAACAATATCTGGAAAATTAAAATGAAATATTTCTAGTCGTGGCACAAAGCCAACTTTATCAGATTGCTACGATAACACTTGCATAAATATTCCGAATTAGTTTAATCGTGGATAAATGCACAGAAAGATGCTTCAGTGCAATTTGATTAAATTTAGAATTAGAATTAATCTGGTCACGCGACTCACACCCTTGATCGACTTGAGCTTGTACATGGCAAAGCATTTCAGTTGCTGATGAAATAAAGTAGAAAGATAATTAATCTCTACTCTGGAGCCTTCAATGTATTCACATGAATTTTCACATAGATTGTTAAATCATAATTTTCTCCGCGAGTTTAATTTACATGATCACTTTTTGATGAGGTCTAATCGATGTATAATTTGCCTCTCGAACAACTTATTGCTCGGAATTTTGCCAAATTCCCTCTTCTCAAGTCCCAATGTTTAGTTTAATTGAGTCAAATTTATAACCAACTCAAATTTTATCAATTGTTAGAATATCCAATCCAAAAATTTAAACTGAGTGGGATTAACACCCGTTTTCCCATCCAAGCAGAATGCCAGATACACGAAATAAACTGGGTCAAACCAAACTCGGTTCTCCCATATCATGTTAGAACGTCAAACCAAAAAGTTTAAATCGATAAGTAGAATGAGACACGTGTATATGAATAACACATAAATTTCGTTGATAAACGATGTGGAATTAACAGTAGTTACCTTACTTCGTCACAAGCTTGTAGGCGCAATGTCATTTAAGGGAAAATAAAAGATCAGAGATAGCATGAAATTTAATTAATTTTTTATATTGGCTAAGAAAAGTGGTACTCTGTTTCACTCCTAAAAAGAAATTTCTTTGCCTGTGTGCATAGACACCTAACTCCTCCAACCCAATCAGACACCGACTGTCAAAGGTTGTCTAGAAACGAAAGTACGAAGCGAACACCAGCACTGAATCTTTGATCATAACGCTAAACTGCCTAACCAAAAGCTAGAAGAGCAACCCTCGTTGAACGGAGGATTACTCGGAATCGATCATGTGGAAATAATAATTAAGTCATGACAAACTCCATTTGACATTGGATTTAGCAATGTAAAATTGAGATTGCAAGGCCAAGCTTGACTTCATGGACGACGCCTATCGAAATTTGACATTTTGTCTTTAATTATGGAAAACTGAGACGAGGAGGTGAGCTAACAAGAATGCCAAACCAAGATTGCAATTTTTTCTTAACCATATCAATGGCAAGTCACCAACCTCACAACCCAAAATCACACATTCTCTTCCTATATAATCCCAACATCCATCCCTCAAATTCCTCACTCAACAAATTGGCAAATTGCATTGCTTGCAACACCGTTTCATCGCATCAATCCGATCCCAATCGCCAATGGCTTTCTCCAAAAGCTTCGTGTTAGTACTTTCCGTTGCTGTTCTCTTCTCGAGCATCAATGTGAGCTCGGGGGCTCGTCATCTGCTACAGGCCGGTCTCCCATCGATACCGACCTTGCCCACCATACCCACTTTGCCGAATCCGGCGGCAATACCCCCATTGCCGGCAATCCCGACATTGCCGAAGGTAGTGGTGCCGCCCATGCCCGCCATCCCAACTCTGCCTCAGCCCACATTGCCAACCCAGCCTTCTCTCCCCAAGGTCACTCTGCCTCCGATGCCAAGCGGCATCCCTTCATTCCCTAAAATCCCTTCCATCCCCTTCCTCGCCCCACCACCATCATCCTAGACGGCTAGCCCTTGAGAGTGTCCGTGTTGCGACCGATGAGATTTCAGCGGTGAACGTATTAGCGTCCCTCCTGTTGGTGGAACGATGTTGCTTGTGCTATATGGTCATTATTTTGTACGCATGATTGGGAGTTTCTCCTTCTTTTTCTTCTTTTTTTTATTTGTGTGCACGATTGACATATGTTCAGAGTCAGTTCTTTGTATTGAATAAAAGTTTTTCAGTGATGTTTATGTGGTGTTGTACTAGTTTGGATATATTTATTAAAATTAGCGATTGCCCATTTCGTCGCTCTTCATGCATTTTCAGTATGTACGTGTAAACCTCTTCTCTGGCCTCTTTATGCCATGCATTGACACGAAGATGGTGCTTATAAGTTATATCCTGGTGGAAAATGTAGCAGGAAAAGGACGTTATTGAGGGAAGCACAAGTTTGAAAGAATATAAGATGAAAAATAATTAACTTTAAAGTGACGCAATTTAAGATATTTTCATCACAAAGACAAGACATTAATCTGGTGATGTAACTAACATCTAAACCTATACGTGATCGTATCCAGTCAAGTGTGTACAGACCACTTGTCACAATTAAGGTTATGATGATCAGATGAAAGGTTTCATAAACAATGAGCAACAACGAGCTGGATGTTTGAAGTTAACTTTTCCAATGTCTGCATTGCCTCCCGAGGAAATTAGAGAAGTTGAGAAAACACCAGAATATTTCTCTGTGCAGTTAGTTTAAATACGATCACGTTGATCATCATTGCAACTTTATCAATCGTTATCAAGAAAACTTTTACTAGAATTTTATAAAGGGAAAAAACCACCAAAAATCCCAAACTTTGCCATCTGTGACACATTTACCCCGAATTTTGCTTTTTGTGACACATTTACCCCAATGTATTTAGTCCATGGGCATTTTCGTCTTTTTTGCTTTTTCTTTTTTTTTTCTTTTTTTTTCCTTTCCGGCGAGGGGGGGCCTCGCCGGCGTCGAGCGAGGGCGGCCCTCGCCGGCGTCGGGCGAGGTTCGCCCTCGCCGGGGCGAGCGAGGGCGGCCCTCGCCCGACTCAGGCGAGGTCGACCCTCGCCGGTGTGACATTCCGAATTTCGGCCCATAGTTGGGATTTATAAAACGTATAATTCGTCAGTGTGCTTATAGTAAAATCTCGCCCGGGAACTGATCACTCTCGGTTATTGTTTTAAAATTGAGATTTCGCTAGAATCGCGCTCGATCGAATTCGGCCGTTATTTAGACCCCGAACTTGGCAGTCGATTTTCGGGAGTTTCAGGACGAAATAAATTGGACGGTGTCAATATTATCGTAGCCAGCGTTGAGATTGTCAGGAATAATGGAAAAAGGGGAGTTTTTGACCAGGTGCGAATTTGGACTAGTAGACCTCCCTCACTATAGTTTGATTTAATTAATTCGGCCTTTGTCCCTTTTTATATGCGAGGCTTATTTTGGACCGGTAGATTGCTTTTGGTTTTGAATTTGGGTCATCGGATCGCATTTAATATTTGATTGAAGTTAATTTTTTTTATTGTTTTTCTCTCTCCTCTCTCCTCCGCGCGCACGCTCCCCCTTCTGACCGCGCACGTTCTCTCTCTCTCCCTCCCTCTCTCTCTCTCTCTCCCCGGTGACCTTTTCCCCTTGCGCACGTTTGGCCCCCCCTTGTCAGACTCATCCACGCATCTCTCTCTCCTTCTTTCTCTTCTTCTTCCTTCTCTCTCCTTCTTCTTCCTTCTTCCTTCTTCCTTCGTCGACCCCGACTGGTTCTGCTTCTGCCTTTGCTCGTCCAACCAGTCGCCGCCGACCGCCCTTCGCCGTCCGCCTCGCGCCACCGTCGCCCGACCGAGCCGTGACGCCGCTCGTCGCCCGCGACCGCCGCTCGTCGGCCCTGTCCGCCTGTTGCCGGCTCTGTCATGACAGACGCACGCGAAAGCAGCCGGCTTCGCCCGGCGGAGTCCGCTGCGGCCCGGCCCAGGCCGCCAGCCCGCCCGCGGCCTCGTCCTCCGTCGCCCGGCCACCCGTGACGCCGCCGTGCCGCCCGCCGCCGCGCGACTCGCCCCTCTCCCTCGTTTCTCTCTTCCCCGGTCCCTCCCTGTTTCGGCTCCGACCGTCTAGCCGCCGCGTCCGGCGAGTCCCAGCCGCCGGCCAGTTTCGTCCGGCCGCTCGCCCTAGCACCGCCGCCCAGCCCGATCGCCGCCGTGCCGCCACGTCGCCGCCCGGTTTGCCCTCTTCCTCGGCCCGATCTCTCTCTCTCCTTCTCTCTCTCTCTCCCGTTGTCACCACCTCCCCGGCTCACCTTTCCCTCCCTTCCAGCTCGTCGCCGCCGCGTCGCCGTCGCCGCCGCGTCGCCATCGCCGCCGCCGCGTCGCCGTCTGCCGCCCCGTCGCCGTCGCCGCCATCGCTCGGCCGTCCCATTAGCCCGGCCAACCCGGCCCAGGCCGGCTCGGGCCGCTTGCCCGGCCGTGCCCGAGCTTGCCCTAGGCCGTGGCCAGGCCCGTTGCCACGCGACCGGGCCGCTCGCCGCTGCTCGGCCCTTGGCCCGTCCCGTTCGGTCGCTCGCCCGTGCACCCGGCGCGTTGCCCGTTCAGCCGGGCCGTCGTCCGGGCACGTCGCCCATCCCGCTCGGCCGTGCGCCCCGGCACGCCGTTCGGCCACCGCGCCCGCGCGCCAGGGCACGCCGATCGGCCACCGTGCCCGTGTTGGCCGGCCACCGCGCCCGTTTGCCCGTGCCCGCGCCTAGTTCTAAGCACTGTTCACCCGGGCCATTTTAGGCCCGAGCCGATTTTCTCCGGGCCAAAATCAAGTAAGTGACCTCCTATTCCTTATTTAGGACTATGGGTATTTTTAGACTTGTTTAGGATGTGTTTGGTACCGGGTTAGGAATTAAATTAGGCGTGGGCTGATTTGACTTGATTGTGCTCAATTTGTGAATTATTGTGGCGGTAATTGTGTGATTAATTTAGTGATTGACTGAGATAAATAGCATGACTGAATTGTCGTGGCGCTTGTGGGTGAATTGGATTAATTGAATGTGTTGACTTGAATGTCGGAATCGTGAGCTTGTGTTTTGAAATTGGGATGATTGAGGGTACATATTTGTGGCTATTGTTGGTGGGTCAATGATTGGCTTATCGTGGCATTTGTGAGTGGAATTGATAGCTGAATGTGACCGACTTGAAGGTCGGGTTGGTGGAATATTGTGATGAGCATGCCTTGAGTTCGATTGGTATGATTTGTGAAAATTGCGAATTGTGTTATGGTGCATGTGCATGAGAAAAGCCCGGATTGATCGGAGGGCTGCCAACCTGAAGCGTGGTTACGCGGGTGTGGCGAGAAAGGCATGACCAGACCTGAGGCGTAGGTTACGCGGGTCAATGGAAGGGGAAAAATGTCCTGAGGCGTGGTTACGCGGGACCGAGCCCGGCTTGATCTAAGGGCTGAGCACCAGGCGCATGGCGCGGGCCGTGAGATTGGGCCGAGGCGCGATGGCGCGGCGGTGTGAAAGGACACGGGAGGTCGTGGAAAGTTGTTCGGCCACGTATGCGAGTTGAGTGTGATTGAATTGATTGACGTGGCGATTGAATGTGTGATTGAATTGGTTGGATTGATTGAGTGCTAGTGTGGTTGGTGCTTGAGTGATTGTGATATGTTATTAGACTATTAATATTGCATTACCACGTTTAACTAACGTGCAGAGCATGCGTTTGATGGCGAGGTAAGTACAATGACGTGGATTTTATATGTTATGGGGTAGATTGCATGTACGACTTGTCGGGGTACGCATTGGCCTACGTGGGGTATAGGGGGTTGCTTATTGAGACTCGTTCTCACGGTTATTATATAACCATTTCAGATCCGCGACCATGAGTGACTGGAGACACTGCAAGGGTATCTCGGAGATCAAGGACGGGTCAAGTTGCCCCATATTTTTGTGTGCCCCTCTTTTGTATAGCGAAGTAGGATATCCAACCACTACTCCGTTTTAATGTTGTGTATTTGGAATTATTGTTTTGTGCTATCCCTTCGTCATATTTTACTGTCTGGGTTGTTTTATTTCGCTTCCACTTGCGTAGTTCGTTTGGGTCGGCGACGCGTCCTGGGACGTCGCGTTTAATACGACCATGGAAGGGGTGTCGCGCGCCCGTTGGGGTTCGGGGCGTGACATCCCCGTTGAGTTGGTATCAGAGCAAGGTCAGCTCGATCCAAGTGGTCGAAATCTGGAGTGATAAGGAGCGATGACTTCGGGGTAGCCGATTAGGGAAATTTGTGTGCAATGCGTACTCCAGGATCGTGTGATTGTGATTTGCTAAGTGATTTTTATGCAATAATGTGTGAGGTGCGGGTGCGTCGGGACTTGAGGTAAGTGCACGAACTCGGTTGACGAGATTGAGTCTTGTATGTGATTGGCTGTCTGCTTAGTGAATTATTGTTGTGATTCACTGCCCAGAGCTTAGACTGGTATAGTTGGCCTAGGTTTTTAATTCTTGCGTGGAACTTAGCAGGTGAGCGTTTGTGAGAATCAATAAGATGAGTGGCCGAGGTCGAGGTAGAGGTCGAGGTCGAGGTCGAGGTTGAGGTCGCGTAGTCCCGCTAGCTGAACTAATGGGGGACCCCAGGGTAGATGAAATGTGGAGGGCGCTAGAGGATGCGGGAATATTATCAGGTAGACAGACGGGGGAAAGAAGTGCTACTGTCGCCGCTGCAGCTGCTAGTGAGATTATTGGGGATAATGGAGGTCAGGGGAATAATGTGATTGGTGGAAATCCTGGTCCAGTGCGAGTAAATGCAATCAGGCCAATGTCCAAGCTGGTCGAGCAGTTTCTGAGGTTGAAACCCCCAAGGTTTGATGGGAGAGGTGACCCGAGTGCACCAAGATGGGTAGAAGAGCTAGAGAAAGCTTTTGAGGTCTTTGGGGTGTGCTGAGGAAGAGAAGGTAACGCTAGCGAGTCTACCAACTTCAGGAAAATGCCAGCGATTGGTGGAGAGCCACCAAAGGTCAAGTGTTCCCCGCTGGTACTGCCCCAAATTGGACCGTTTTTACCGAGACCTTCAACGGCAAGTATTTCTCGAGAAAGTGCCGAAACGAACGGCGAGAATTCATGAGACTCGCCAAGGTCGGAGGTCGGTAGATCGATGAAGCCGAGTTTGCAAGGCTGTCCAAATTTGCCCCTGAATAGTGGAGGACCCAATGGACAAAGCTAGGAGGTTCCGGGATGGGCTGAAGCCGGACCTTCGCAGTCAGATGATCTCATTGAACTTGAGGGGTTATAACGAGATATATGAAATGGCCCAGGCAATTGAGCGAGATCAAACGGATCGAGCTGCCGCTTCTGGATCGCGGTATGCCCCGGCTAGGGACGACCGTCAACTTGGGAAAAGACCCATGGCAGGAAATAGTCGCTTTGTCCCTTCCGTTCGGAGGAATATTGGGAAGCCAAACCGTTATCAGAACGCCCCATGTAGGCTATGTGGAGGAAGGCACGGGAATGGACCTTGCCCAAATAGGGCGAGTATGTTTTACATGTGGTGGAAGGGCCACCGAGATGAGGGAATGTCCTAACAATAGGCGAGGCCGGGTCACTCGCTCCTGCCGCCGCCGCCGCCACCCCAGAATGGGAATCAGTTTACAGCTATCCAGCCGGCCAATCAGAATAGGCCGCCGGCCCAAGGACGGGTATATGCAATGGCAAGGAGGGAGGCTCAGGACGCGCCTGGCGTGGTCACAGGTACGGTCTCTCTCTGTGGATCATGCTTGCATATGCCTTGTTTGATCCGGGGGCGTCGCATTCATTTATATCTGAGCAGTTCGTTAAATTATCTGGGATTGAGCCAAAACCGCTTGATGTTATGCTGTGTGTGACTACTCCGCTGAATGATAAAGTACTGATTGTGTTGGGATGTCCCGATTGTAAGATAGTGATCGGTGATAGGGAAGAAAGGATAGATTTGGCGGTTTTATCTATGCATGACTTTGATGTGATTGTCGGTATGGACTGGCTAGTCAAACAGAGAGCTGTTATGGATTGTAGTAGCAGGGTGATCCAATTTAATCCGGTTGGACATCCTAGATTTGAGTTTGTGGGAAACCGAGGAGGAACCTCGATCCCTTGGATTTCGTCGCTCGAAGTAGCCAAGCTTCTGGATGAAGGGTGCCAAGGATTTCTGGCAAATGTAGTTGATTCGACGGCTGGAGAGCCGAAGCTAGAAGATATAGCCGTGGTGTGCAATTTTCCCGATGTCTTTCCTCAGGAATTGCCGGGACTGCCACCACGATAGAGAAGTGGAGTTCGTGATTGAGTTAGCCCCAGGGACGGAACCAATCTCGAAAGCGCCCTATAGGATGTCACTGTCTGAATTGAAGGAATTGAAGGTCCAAATGCAGGAGTTGCTAGATAGAGGCTTTATCCGCCCGAGTGCGTCTCCATGGGGAGCACCGGTGTTATTCGTGAGAAAGAAAGATGGATCTTTGAGGTTGTGCATAGACTACAGACAGTTAAATCAAGTGACCATTAAGAATAAGTACCCACTACCAAGGATAGATGACCTATTTGATCAGTTGCAAGGAGCATCGATGTTTTCAAAGATCGACTTGAGGACGGGGTACCATCAACTGAGGATTAAAAAGGAGGATATCCCAAAGACGGCATTCAGGACGAGGTATGGGCACTATGAATTCACGGTAATGCCGTTTGGACTGACTAATGCCCCTGCTGCTTTTATGGACTTAATGAATCGGGTATTCAAGGAGTTTTTGGATCAGTTCGTCATCGTCTTCATAGATGATATTTTGGTGTATTCAAAGAGCCCCGAGGAACATGAGGTACACTTGGAAAAGGTTCTACGAACGTTAAGAGAGCATGCACTGTATGCTAAGTTTAGCAAGTGCGAGTTTTGGCTGAACCGAGTAGCATTTCTTGGGCATGTAATTTCCGGAGAAGGAATCTCCGTGGATCCGGCAAAGATTGAAGCAGTGATGGATTGGCCGAGACCGACGACGGTTACTGAGGTTCGAAGCTTCTTAGGACTGGCAGGTTACTATAGACGATTTGTGGAAAGATTCTCAGCAATAGCCACTCCATTGACAAGGTTGCTTAAGAAGGAGACTAAGTTTGAATGGACGGAGAAGTGCGAAGAGAGCTTTTAGGAGTTGAAGCAGAGATTGACGACTGCGCCAGTGCTAACGATCCCTTCAGATTCGGGAGGATATGAGATTTACAGCGATGCTTCGCTCAAAGGATTGGGATGCGTGCTAATGCAACATGGAAGGGTGGTTGCTTATGCATCGCGTCAGTTAAGGCCTCATGAGATGAACTATCCAACTCACGACTTGGAATTGGCAGCAATTGTTTTCGCACTTAAGATTTGGAGGCACTATTTATATGGAGAAAGGTTCCAAATTTATACGGACCATCAGAGCCTCAAGTATTTATTTTCGCAGAAAGAATTGAATATGAGGCAAAGGCGTTGGATGGAGCTTTTGAAGGACTATGACTGTGATATTTTGTATAATCCCGGAAAAACCAACCGGGTAGCGGATGCCTTAAGCCGGAAATCGAGCATCGTGCAATTAATAGTCAAAGAGTGGATTTTATTGGAAGAAGCGCGAGACTCAGAGTTTAAGTTCGAGGTAGGACGCCTCTCCAGTTTGGTGGCAACGTTAAGGATTGAACCGGAAGTGCAAACCAAGATTAAGGCGTTACAGTCTACGGACCCTGAGATTCAGAAAATTCTGGAGATGGATGGCACTAAGAGGAAACCGGACTTCCAAGCGTCCGAGGACGGAATTCTTAAGTTTCGAGGACGGTTGTGCGTGCCCGATGATTTGGAACTTAAGGAAGAGATTTTATCGGAAGCTCATAGGAGCAATTATAGCATTCATCCGGGCAGCACGAAGATGTACCAGAATCTCCGACAGCACTATTGGTGGAACGGAATGAAAGCGGATGTGGCCAGGCATGTGGCTAAGTGCTTGATGTGCCAACAAGTGAAGGCACAGCATTGTAAACCTGGTGGGATGTTGCAACCGTTGGAAATCCCAGAATGGAAATGGGAACATATTACAATGGATTTTGTAACGGGATTGCCAAGGAGCCAGAGGGGACACGACTCTATTTGGGTGATAGTGGACAGATTAACCAAATCAGCGCACTTCCTGGCAGTGCGAAAGGATTTTGAGCTAGAAAGATATGCAGATTTATATGTACGGCAGGTAGTCCGATTGCATGGAGTACCGGTATCGATCACTTCGGACCGTGATCCTCGGTTTACTGCGAATTTTTGGAAAAGTCTGCAATTGGCCATGGGGACTAAGTTGCAATTCAGTACGGCCTATCATCCTCAGACGGACGGCCAGTCTGAAAGGACGATTCAGACATTGGAAGACATGCTGCGAGCATGTGTTTTGGATTTTAAAGGTGGTTGGGAGGAACAGCTGCATTTAGTCGAATTCGCCTACAATAACAGCTTTCAGCAGAGTATTGGGATGGCGCCGTTTGAAGCACTTTATGGCAGAGCGTGTAGAACACCGTTGTGTTGGGATGAAGTGGGGGAAATAAGTATAACGGGTCCAGAGTTGGTTCAACAGTCGGTAGAAACAGTAAAGATTATCCGGGAAAGGCTAAGAACAGCTCAGAGTCGTCAGAAAAGTTACGCAGACCGAAGGCGTAGACCGTTGGAGTTTCGAGTTGGCGACCATGTGTTTCTTAAGGTCTCACCGATGAGAGGACTATCTCGGTTTGGCAAGAAAGGGAAACTAAGTCCAAGGTATATAGGCCCATTCGAGATTTTGGAAAGGATTGGGATGTTGGCATATCGTCTCGCCTTGCCGCCGAATTTGTCGCAAGTTCATAACGTCTTCCACGTGTCAATGTTAAGAAAGTATGAACCGGACCCGACCCACGTGCTGAACTACGAGGAAATAGACGTGGACGACAGAGTGTCGTACGTGGAAAAACCAGTTCGGATCGAGGACAGAATGGAGCGAGTGTTGCGGAACAAGACAATTCCGATGGTTAAAGTGATTTGGGAACACCATGGAACCGAAGGTGCGACGTGGGAAAGTGAAGAGTTGATGCGACACCAATACCCCCATTTGTTTGAATAGTTGGGTTGGATTGTAAATTTCGAGGACGAAATTTTTGTAAGGGGGGAAGAGTTGTGACATTCCGAATTTCGGCCCATAGTTGGGATTTATAAAACGTGTAATTCGTCAGTGTGCTTATAGTAAAATCTCGCCCGGGAACTGATCACTCTCGGTTATTGTTTTAAAATTGAGATTTCGCTAGAATCGCGCTCGATCGAATTCGGCCGTTATTTAGACCCCGAACTTGGCAGTCGATTTTCGGGAGTTTCAGGACGAAATAAATTGGACGGTGTCAATATTATCGTAGCCAGCGTTGAGATTGTCAGGAATAATGGAAAAGGGGAGTTTTTGACCAGGTGCGAATTTGGACTAGTAGACCTCCCTCGCTATAGTTTGATTTAATTAATTCGGCCTTTGTCCCTTTTTATATGCGAGGCTTATTTTGGACCGGTAGATCGTTTTTGGTTTTGAATTTGGGTCATCGGATCGCATTTAATATTTGATTGAAGTTAATTTTTTTTATTGTTTTTCTCTCTCCTCTCTCCTCCGCGCGCACGCTCCCCCTTCCGACCGCGCACGTTCTCTCTCTCTCTCTCTCTCTCTCTCTCTCTCTCTCTCTCTCTCTCCCGGTCACCTTTTCCCCTTGCGCACGTTTGGCCCCCCCCTTGTCAGACTCATCCACGCATCTCTCTCTCTCTCCTTCTTTCTCTTCTTCTTCCTTCTCTCTCCTTCTTCTTCCTTCTTCCTTCTTCCTTCGTCGACCCCGACTGGTTCTGCTTCTGCCTTTGCTCGTCCAACCAGTCGCCGCCGACCGCCCTTCGCCGTCCGCCTCGCGCCACCGTCGCCCGACCGAGCCGTGACGCCGCTCGTCGCCCGCGACCGCCGCTCGTCGGCCCCTGTCCGCTTTCTTCTGCCTGCTCAAGGCCGCGACGCGCAGCAGCAGCCGACGCTTGAGTCCGCCATGCGCCCGGCCCCTGCCCCGCCCGCCGGCTCGTCCTCCGTCGCCCGGCCACCCGTGGACGCCGCCGTGCCGCCTCCGGCCGCGCGCGACCTCGATCCCTCTCCCACTGTTTCTCTCTTCCCGGTCCACCCCTGTTTCGGCTCGACCGTCTAGCCGCCGCGTCCGTGAGTCCCGGCCACGGCCGATTCGTCCCAGAGCCGCTCGCCTAAGCACCGCCGCCCGGCCGCGCCGCCGTGCCGCCCCGTCACCGCTGGTTCGCCCCTTTTTCTTTGCCCCGATCTCTCTCTCTCCTTCTCTCTCTCTCTCCCGTTGTCACCACCTCCCCGGCTCACCTTTCCTTCCCCTCCGGCAAATCGTCGCCGCCGCGTCGCTGCCGCCATCGCCGCCGCGTCGCCGTCGCCGCCCGTCGCCGTCGCCGCCATCGCTCGGCCGTCCAGCCCGGCCAACCAGCAGCCCAGCCCGGCCAAAGCCGCTTGCCGGCCAGTGCCCGAGCTTGCCTAGGCCGTGGCCGAGCCCGTTGCCACGCGACCAGGCCGCTCGCCGGCTCGGCCCTTGGCCCGTCCCGTTCGGTCGCTCGCCCGTGCACCCGGCGCGTTGCCGTTCAGGCCGGGCCGTCGTCGGCACGTCGCCCATCCCGCTCGGCCGTGCGCCCCGGGCACGCCGTTCGGCCACCGCGCCGCGCGCCCCGAGCACGCCGATCGGCCACCGTGCCCGTGTTGGCCGGCCACCGTGCCCGTTGGCCCGTGCCCGCGCCTAGTTCGGCACTGTTCACCCGGGCCATTTTAGGCCCGAGCCGATTTTCTCCGGGCCAAAATCAAGTAAGTGACCTCCTATTCCTTATTTAGGACTATGGGTATTTTTAGACTTGTTTAGGATGTGTTTGGTACCGGGTTAGGAATTAAATTAGGCGTGGGCTGATTTGACTGATTGTGCTCAATTTGTGAATTATTGTGGCGGTAATTGTGTGATTAATTTAGTGATTGACTGAGATAAATAGCATGACTGAATTGTCGTGGCGCTTGTGGGTGAATTGGATTAATTGAATGTGTTGACTTGAATGTCGGAATCGTGAGCTTGTGTTTTGAAATTGGGATGATTGAGGGTACATATTTGTGGCTATTGTTGGTGGGTCAATGATTGGCTTATCGTGGCATTTGTGAGTGGAATTGATAGCTGAATGTGACCGACTTGAAGGTCGGGTTGGTGGAATATTGTGATGAGCATGCCTTGAGTTCGATTGGTATGATTTGTGAAAATTGCGAATTGTGTTATGGTGCATGTGCATGAGAAAAGCCCGGATTGATCGGAGGGCTGCCAACCTGAAGCGTGGTTACGCGGGTGTGGCGAGAAAGGCATGACCGGACCCGAGGCGTAGGTTACGCGGTCAATGGAAGGGGAAAAATGTCCCGAGGCGTGGTTACGCGGGACCGAGCCTGGCTTGATCTAAGGGCTGAGCCTGAGGCGCAGTGGCGCGGGCTGTGAGATTGGGCCTGAGGCGCAGTGGCGCGGGCAGTGTGAAAGGACCTGGGAGGTCGTGGAAAGTTGTTCGGCCACGTATGCGAGTTGAGTGTGATTGAATTGATTGGTGGTGATTGAATGTGTGATTGAATTGGTTGGATTGATTGAGTGCTAGTGTGGTTGGTGCTTGAGTGATTGTGATATGTTATTAGACTATTAATATTGCATTACCACGTTTAACTAACGTGCAGAGCATGCGTTTGATGGCGAGGTAAGTACAATGACGTGGATTTTATATGTTATGGGGTAGATTGCATGTACGACTTGTCGGGGTACGCATTGGCCTACGTGGGGTATAGGGGGTTGCTTATTGAGACTCGTTCTCACGGTTATTATATAACCATTTCAGATCCGCGACCATGAGTGACTGGAGACACTGCAAGGGTATCTCGGAGATCAAGGACGGGTCAAGTTGCCCCATATTTTTGTGTGCCCCTCTTTTGTATAGCGAAGTAGGATATCCAACCACTACTCCGTTTTAATGTTGTGTATTTGGAATTATTGTTTTGTGCTATCCCTTCGTCATATTTTACTGTCTGGGTTGTTTTATTTCGCTTCCGCTTGCGTAGTTCGTTTGGGTCGGCGACGCGTCCTGGGACGTCGCGTTCAATACGACCATGGAAGGGGTGTCGCGCGCCCGTTGGGGTTCGGGGCGTGACAGCCGGTGTCGGGCGAGGGTCGACCTCGCCTGAGTCGGGCGAGGGCCGCCCTCGCTCGCCCGGAGAGGGTGACCCTCGCCGGCGTCGGGCGAGAGTCCGCCACTCGCTCGGGCGAGCGAGGGCGGCCCTCGTCCGATCTGGCGAGGTCGACCCTCGCCGGCGTCGAGCGAGGCGGCCCTCGCGAGATCCGGCGAGGCGGCCCTCGCCGCGTCGGCGAGGTCGCCCTCGCCCGAGGTCGGGCGAGGCGACCCTCGCTCGGCGCCGGCGAGGGCCGCCTCGCCGATCCGCGAGGGCCGCCTCGCCGGCGTCGGGCGAGGCCGCCTCGCTCGCCCGGGCGAGGCGACCATCGCCGGCGCCGGCGAGGGTCGACCTCGCCAGATCGGGCGAGGCCGCCCTCGCTCGCCCGGCGAGGCGGACCTCGCCCGACGCCGGCGAGGTCGCCCTCGCTGGGGCGAGCGAGGGCGGCCCTCGCCAGGCTCAGCGAGGTCGACCTCGCCGGCGTCGGCGAGGGTCGACCTCGCTGAGCGGGCGAGGGCCGCCCTCGCCGGATCTGGCGAGGGCCGCCTCGCTCGGCGCCGGCGAGGGCCCTCACTGCCGGATCCGGCGATGGGCGACCCTCGCCGGAAAGGAAAAAAAAAGAAAAAAAAAAAGAAAAAGCAAAAAAGACGAAAATGCCCATGGACTAAATACATTGGGGTAAATGTGTCACAAAAAGCAAATTCGGGGTTTTTGGTGTCACAAAAAAAAGTTCGGGGTAAATATGTCATAGATGGCAAAGTTTGGGGTTTTTGGTGGTTTTTTCCCTTTTATAAATGCGCAGTTTTATCCACAGGTGTGAGTTTTGTTACTTCATACAGATTAGTCCTTAGTGCAAAGTCATAGCAATAATTTCTATTATAACTTCACATCCATCGAATGTACAGATGCAACGAGAGCTTCTTTAACCGATGATCTGTTACGAAGTTGATTACATGAGTTACCCACTAAAGGGGGGCTCCAGAATATCCCCGCCACTTCATAAACGCAAGGTCAACATGTGGAAACCCTAAGAGTCAACAAGTTGATGCGACCATGACATATAGAAACCACCATACTTCACTGGAAAGGAAAAAAAAAAGAATTTATCTTCTATATATCGGCGGTGGAAATAGTCTCTTTACGTTACAACTTTGAGAGCCGGGCACACAATTAATTATCATTTCAGGTAGCTATTTATACGAATTAAGTGTCTTGATCTCAAGGTGCAAAAGAAATATCATAAATGCAAGGAATAAAAGTGAACAAAAAAAGATTAGCATAATCTTGGAAATTACCAAGTTAGATGGCTGTAGGCCACATAGTTAAGCAACTTATGTCATGATGGAACATCCCCTTTTTCTTTTGAAAAAAAAAATAAAACTTGTTAAGAAACTGTCAACTGTTTTCTCAACTATACCAGGGAAGGAGGGTGAAGGTGAACTACCAAAAACTTGAAAATCTCAGAGAATGTCTTTGCACATTTTCTCATCAAACACATGGCCGATCATTCACCTACCATCGATTAAAAACCAATCACGAAGGACCCACCTTCGTATTATAAACGCCTTTCTCATGCACCCTACGCACCATCGTCAAATCACACATTTGAGTTGACAATAGAGATCCCCCATTGCACCTTCTTCTCCAACCAAAGCGAAGCTTGATCTATCCCTTGAGAATCACCAAATTTTCACTCCAACGGCATCTCACAGCCAGGTCGTCTTCGCAATGCTGGTTGCGCTGGCGCTGTTCGACGGTGGGCTAGCGGCACGCCATCTCGTGGACAAGACTCTACCACCGGCCGCGGCGACCCTGCCCACCATCCCCACTTTGCCGTCTCTCCCAAAACCCACTGCACTGCCGCCAATGCCCACCCTCCCAACTACTCTTCCGCAGCCGACACTGCCCACCACCCAGCCTTCCCTGCCGACGCTGCCCACTTCGCTCCCTCCGCTGCCAGCCGGCTTGCCCGCCATGCCAACCGTCCCAAAGGTCTCTCTCCCCCCACTTCCGAGCAGCTTTCCCTCGATCCCCACCACCATCCCGACCACTTTCCCGTCCATTCCCTTCCTCTCTCCACCGCCATCAAAATAATCGAGCCAGGGTGCTTTGGGTTATCTTCTTCAGTTTATGAGGAGTATGACATCTCATATGTTTCAGACACTACTTATCCATAGACCGTTGGTTCTTGCTATTGCGTTATTCATTTGAGCTGCGTATGTAGGCCAGAACTTCTGTCAGCTCTTAGCTGATATTGCGCTTCTCCGCTGCTTTTGTATGGTTGTGTACTGTTTCACGCACTTCTGTGATGTATACTAATTAGATCTCGTCTGGAGGTAGTCGTTCTTTCTCTTCATGATCTTTGTTGTTTCATACTATTGCCCCTTAATTCACTACCCATTATTTCGATTTTCCATGCAAAGTTTTTGTATATCTCCGCATGCAAAACAACGTTCATTCAAGTTTGAAATTTGATTACTTCAAACGAGAACTGACGGGAAAATGAATATGTGCAAAGGGAAAGCCTAAAGGATGAGAGAAAGACATTTAATATATGGAATTCAAGGAACAAGGCATGGGAACACGACGAATAACAATGAAGTGCGCAATTTTACTCTTTTCAAAACCTTAAAATGTTTGTACGAGCAGATAACCAAATTTATATGTTGATATAGGCACTTGAACCTGTGGTATGTTTATAATCTTTACTTTTACGTCCATTCATAACGAGTAAGCCAATAACGCAGTATACCCTAACGACGAATGTGCTAAACGTCCATAGAATGTCTCCCGCATTTTCTCATCGACATGGATGACGACGCCCTCGCCCTCGCCCGCGTCTCTCTTCGCAACCCTATCTCTGTCTATGAGATCGTTCGCGGCTCGTGACGGTAAGGCTACGCGAACTCAGCTTGAGCCCACAGCTCGCAATCGCCAAGGTCATGCGAGATTGCCTCGAGATTGGACGGTCGTGGCCAGCCACGAACCTCTGTGACAGGCTCTATGAGCCACGCGACCTCTGCAATGGCCGTTAGTTGGCAAATCGACCTTCACTGGCTTCAAATCTTAGGCTTCATTTATTTAGTAGAAGACATTACATTTCTTAAAAATGTTTTTCAACAAGTCATTTTCTAGAAAAATGATAATATTTTCTGGTATTTAGTTGAAATTCCAAAAAGATCTGGAAAGTACTTTTCGTCCTTTGGAAAGGAAAATCTAATTTGTTTTTCCAAATACACATACATTATTCAAGTTCTAGTAACTTACGCAACGAGCAACTGGGAAACCAAGCACAGGCACTAGGATCTTGGGTCCAACCTCGATGGATCTCGACCTAAGCGTCGGGAACCCAAGCACGGGCACTTGAATCTTGAGCAAGAGCACATGCACTGGTCCTAGGTCCACAGAAGTAGGGCTCGAAACCTTGGTTCTCATGCCCAGATCCCTAGCAGCCAGGCCTTGGTCCACAAAAGCTGAGTGCGGGACCTCGTTGCCTTGGCCTAGGCAATGGTTTTGGTGCTCAGACTCAGGTCCCTGACACTCGAGCCTTGGTCCATGGAGGCTAGGCCTAGGATGCTAGTACCTCGTGCTTGAGTCCCTGACAATAGTCCCCGGGTTGTTGGTGTCGAACCTGAGTCCTCGATGCTCATGCTCGAGTCCCCGGTGCACGTGCTCGAAACCCCAAGGCTTGTGTGGAATACAGGCACGGGTACAAGCATTGGGGTCTCGGGCACGGCTCCGGGACTCAAGCTACAACTCGATGGATTCAAGCCCAACCGTTAGGGACCCAGGCCCTAGCCTTGATAGGCCCGGGCTCGGGGGATCCAGGCACGGTCACTGGCAACCTGAGCCCAAGCATCGGAGACCTAGGCACGGCCTTTGTGGATCCAAGGCCAAGTGCTGGGGATCCAAGCAAGGGTATTAGGGTCCCGCACTCAACCTTTGTGGATTCGGGCCTGAGTGCTAGGTCATCAAGCTCGGGCACCGAGGCCTCAATGGCCCAGGCACTGGCATAGTGGTCCCAAGCCTGGGCTCAATGGACCTGAACTCAAGTTGGGCACGGGGGATCCGATCCTAGACTTTGGGGATTGAGAATAACTATTAGGTTTTCTGTGCCTAAGCGTAGAATCTTTGGTTCAAGCGTTAATATTTAGTTATATTTTTGAAAATGATTTTCGACTTTTTAAAGAGAAAATCATTCTTGAATTTAAGCGTATGTTTTACGTTGGCTCATTTTTCTAAGGGATTCAACTGCCGGCAAATGAGGAAAATATTTTTTACGAAACAAACGGAGCATAAGTCAATGACGGCCTTCAAAGAAGCAATGGCGGGGGGCACAGGAGAAGGAGATGGAGGGGGAGACGTAGCAGTGGCTGGGTAAGGCTACAAGTCCGTCCGATGGGAAGAGAGTTTGGGTAAAGTGTTGAATTTTTTAGAGATGGGAACAAGCTTGGGAACACAAAATGACAATTTGGTAAATTATATGTAGACGGAAGATGTAGTTCGAAATTTATTGTAAAAAGTGAGAATGATAATTGTTGATTTTGAAATGATAATCATAGATATAGCAAAGTAAAATTGAAGATGGTTTTTGTAATTTTCCAATTAAAATATTAAGTGATTCGGCTCCATTATATTGAATGTTTTAGCACCTCAATTTACTTTGGGCATTTCTTCTAAAAAAATCCATGATGACTTCATCACATTATTAAGTTTGCGAAAGGTCCGAAGAGGATTTCGGGAATTCAAACCTGCTTTTAAAAATTTGATTGACGATAAGCAGATTCGGCCTAGATATAAGAATGGAAATAGGAATAGAAGTGATAAAACATAATCGATAAAATTCATCTAAAAGTTTTTCTTGTAAAGTTTTATGGAACCGATACCAACGTCATGTCATATTCTAATCACGGCATGTTTCTAAATAAGCTAACGTTTACCTTCAACATGTATCGAATAGGTCGGTGGCGTCAATTTCCACGTTGCCCTTCAAATCATTTATGATTTTCCCTTTATATAGGTGCCGTTTTTCAATCATTGTGTATCTAATTACCTTTTAATGAGTTAGTTTTTCGTTATATCGGATTTATTAAATTATAGATATTAATGAGGTGGAACTTATGATCTCTTATGATCTATCAAGAAGAGATATTTCATTGGGCATTCCAACTGTTAACTAATTCAAGAAAAGTGAAGTTAACTGTTGTTTGTTAATCTAACTGTAAAAATATTGCTACTATTTTTACACACCCAAACATACAAAGCCTAAGCTTTATTTTTTGGTCATATACAAAGCCTAAGCTTAGTCAGTGCAAAAGCAAAAAAAACGTTAAACCGGGTTAGAAAATTCAATTCAAAAGGCAAATCGTCTTGACCCATATTAGACTTACAAATGAAAATAAAGTATTTCCAATTTTCTATTTCCTTGAAAATACAATTTCTACTAGATATGAAAAATCTGAACTCATGCTTGGTTTTTGTATATATTTGTTGCTTTTTTATTTTCTTTATTTGACGGCATTTTCACTTAAACTTTAATGTCTAACCTAAATATAAGATTTAAATAACATAAAAAGGCGTATATATTTTTAATCTATATGTTCTTAAAGGCACGTCTAGTTTTCATGAAAAAAGCTCCTAAAAGATGAAAATCAGGAGAATATGTTTGAGTTCATGGTCTTTTTGACATGAATATTTAAATTAACTATTGTTTATCACTTCAGACAGTATGTAAATTAACATCGATAATATGGATAAGATGCAATATATAGATGAAAATCATGCAAATAGGTTTGAGTTCATAGCCTTTTGACATGAATATTTAAAATAAGAACCGGTATTTCTTAAATCGAAATATATCACCTGTCAAATACATGGAGTGGGATATTTTTCCTTTATATATAACCCCTGTTTTTCCATTCACTTTTACGGTCCTTCTTCTCTTCCTCTGTTATAACTTAAATGTCATCTCCTTCGTTCCTCCTGCCTCCGCCATAGCCGAGGGCAGAGATCGACGCCCCCTGTGCCCTCCTCGATTCGACGCCAACGGCGGCGTGGAAACGAGCTCCCACCAGTCACCACTTCCGGCGAGCCTTCGTCGACCGTCGTTCGCTGCCGGCGGCGAAATAACCACCAGCGATTCAGCTGATCAGCTGTCGGCCGGCGATCGATCGGGACGGGGAGAGAGAAGTGCGAACGGTCGTGAGAATTGATTTGAGCAGGCCCTCGAAAACACTGAAAACCACTCTGAGCTACGGGCACCTTGCATCGGGGCCTCGGTGTCGTGAATATGGGTTACGATTCTGGGGATGCTTCGGAAGACAGTCGAGATGATGGTATGCCGATTCTGCACTTCCGCAATGGAATTTTTAACTGTTCATTATGTATCCCCTCATGCGGATTGCATGATATGCGGAATACTGTGTGACAGAGAGTTTTATTGCGAGTGCGTTTGCCGTATACCTAAGTTTTTTTTTTTTGTTTGTTTTTTGGGTCGAAAATACCTAAGTTGAAGACGCAGTAGTCTGGTGAAAGAAGTGAACTTTGCTCGCGCTATCTGTCAATCTTGAAATGATTGTTTTTTCTTCGGGTGAATTTCTTTCAATTTCTGTCGCATATAAGGTGATGATTTGCCTCAAATGACATGACAGATGACGAGGAGGAATATGAAGAGGGCGGGAGCGGCAACCGCTTTCTGGGGTTTATGTTTGGGAATGTGGATAACTCGGGTGACCTCGACGTTGATTATCTTGATGAGGTGATTTCTTTCGATATCATTGTTTTGCGTGCATCTTTTGAACGTGGGCAGCCTACCCAAGAATACATTGCATCTATGCTTTTGCGCCTGACGCAGGTGTGGTTGAGCTCAGTAAGATTACCGGGTGGAGCTTTTAATTTGTTAGAGGTGGCCGGGAGCTTTTATTTGACTAATCTTGATAAATTATGGGTGGCTGTGGTGCGCTCTAGCTGGAATAATTTAATGCTGAAGTATTCTATGTCATACTCCTTGCGTCCTGTGTAAATGAATATCCGAAGCCGCTTGAGTGCATTCTGGACAGACGACGGCTGTAGATATCCAAACTTCCTGGCTGTGGACTTGAGTAGATTTTGTTGGATAGTTTCTTGCCAGCTCAAGTATAGGTGCATTACCAAATGGAGAGCTAAACATTCGATCTTGTGGCATCTATGCAAGTGTTAGCAAGCTTCCTTTTGAGCATGTTTTCTGTGCATAATAGGGGTAAATGTAATTTAGTGTCTCATAAACCTGCTTTCATGGCTATCGTGCACTTTATGCGTGTCGCATATGGGGCAATAAGTAACGTAAGATAATTATGTAGCTCAAATGCCGCAAGTAGAGTGTTGCTATTCTACTGCTTGCTTAAAAATAATTTGTCAGAGATAACAGCCTCTCTTTTATATGGTACATATATAACATGCTCCTGGGCGCTGTATGTTCTACTTATCATATTTATTTTATATTGCAGGATGCAAAGGAGCATCTTGCAGCGTTGGCTGACAAGCTTGGTCCATCTTTGGCTGATATTGATGTATGGAGGTTTTAATGCTTTGCATGAATTTGTTTAAGCTTTGTTAAGAATGGATTCCAAGAGTTTTACTCTAATGTCTTAGCTTATCATGCTCGCAATTTAAGCTATTTCATGAATTCAATGAGCTAACAATCTGTTGATTTTCAGTTGTCTGTAAAATCACCAAGAACACCTGTTGATGCTGCCGAACAAGGTGATTCTTCTTTTTTCCCTTTTTGCTTGGTTTGATTTGATGACTCCGAAGTCAGTAGATGGTTTCTGAAGGATCTCTGACAAAAATAGCATCTTATGTTACTAATGTAGAAGTTACATGTTCTATCTTCAACACTACGAAAATTGAAACTTTGGTTGGACCAGTGGTTCTAACTCACTGTTGATCTTACAGCTTGGGATACTTTCATGATGTTGTCAATCTGGAAATTTGTTTGACTGATTTTTTTCTACAATATGCTTTATGATTGTTCTTTATTTCCTAATTGACTGGATGAAGATTCATCAGGGAATCAATAGTTGTTGCAGTTGAATCCCCATATCATTAATTTGGATAACCTGTGCTCCAGGGACCCTTTTTTTCCCAGTAGTGTATGTTAATGGTGGGGGTGCCTTTTTCTCCTTTTTAAGTTATAATGTCTGGTCAATTGAAAGCACATTTTTGTATAAATAATTCTTCCATGATGGTTATAGTATCCCATATTGCTTGCATACGCCATTTAATGGCCTTACAATTCATTCTATTGTCACAATTGCAGTGAATTTTCTGTTAACTTTTTGGGTCTGTTATGCATATCTTTCTGTAGATCAGGACTCCTATGGCTTCATCTGTCTGTATGTTGGTGTAGTTTCAGCCATTTCTTCTGATTTCTTTTGGGTCCTTCTGCCACCAGATTACGATGAGAAGGCTGAAGATGCTGTTGACTATGAAGATATTGAGGAGCAGTACGAGGGTCCAGAGATCCAAGCTGCCAGCGAGGAAGACAACTTGCTTCCAGAGAAGGATTACTTATCTGCCGAAGTTCCTTTTGCTACTTTGTATGATAGAACTTCAGTATATGACGATGAAAATTATGATGAGGATGAGGAAAATGAGAAAGAGCAGGAGTTGGTGGATAAAGATGCAATGCAAACTACTTTATCAGGTTTGCTATGCGCCACATTACATTATGAGTTCCTTATAAAGATGCTTGTTCTCACTGTGATTCATTTGGGTGCGATCATTAAAATATACTCCACATGCATTGGTCTATGCCGTCCTTTCTTACTTTGTGAGTCATCTTTCTCAAGTATGGTATAAATTACACAACTGAAGCTATTTGTTATGAGTTTTGGAACCTAGTAACGTATTTTATGCTTACCACTACTTCTGGATTCCAAACATCAGGAGAAAAGTGAGGAATGCTAATTCAAATAGTATAGGGTTGTCACCTAGGTTTTAAGAAAATGAGCATGTTATTTTTTTATCAGTTTGATGATTTATATTCCTTTAGAATGTCTGGTTCCTTGCTTCTTGCAGAAAGATGACAATAAAGCAAAGAGTTCATCATTTACACCATGCTTTTATATCAAATGCAACATTAGCATGGTTTGTTTCTCTGAAATGGTTATTGGGTGCCATTCTGAAGGAAAACTGAGAATTGACAACGTCCTTAAACCTATAACATCCAAGAGGTTACCTTTTTGATGATGCTACTTAGAGTTACAGGAGGGTACCTGGAAATACTGGTGCCTTGACATTATGTCTGAACTGGAAATGTTATTGGTGCCTTGACATCATGTCTGAAGTGTTAATTTTTTGGTTTCAGACCACATCATTCATGAATTTGTAGCTCAGTAAGTAAATGGGAATTGTTGATAGTACTTAAAATGGAGAATCAATCTCTATTGATCACAGCTATTACAGTAAGATGTTGGTTGATATGTGTCTTAACCTTTTGGATGGTCTATGTCTCAATTCTTAACCTTTCGTGAATAATAAGATTGGTAATAATGACATTCTTCCTTCAGAAGTGCAGGCTGCAAGTCCTGCAGTTTGCTCTGAAGGCAGTATTTCCGCTGAGCATGAGCAATGCCATGCCTCTCCACGTAATGAAAGTCCAGTTGCTTCTTTTGAAGAATTTCAGGTCAGATTGGGTGTTTAATTTGCTTATAATAGAGTTGAAGTTTTCCCTTCCATGTTACAAGACTACTGCTCTTCGGATGTCTTTCATTGTGGCGATTGATGAAATTTTGTATCTTTTGTATACTCACATTCCTTTCGCAAATCCTTGTCTCTTGCTTTTTGTTGAGTTAAAAATTGATTCTTTGGAGCAAAGCCTATATAATAAGCACATCATAAATCTTCTATTCTAAGTAATGCTTTGTTGAAGTCGTGAATTAAGCTTTATAAAAGCTTTGCAATCAAGCAGCTTTATTGACATCTCTCATAAGGGCTCTGCTGTGTTTCCCAGCATAGTTGTTATTGGCTAAGTTATATTCAACTGAACTATTTGTGCACACATCAGGAGATAGCTGAAGCTGATGAGGAGCCACCGGAGGATAAAGCTTCTTCCCTGTTACCAGTTCTGTGTATTGAAAATGGGATGGTCATTTTACGGTTTTCGCAAATATTTGGCATTCATGAGTTTTCAAAGAAAAGCTACAGAAGGGATCACAAGACCTCGGTCCACAAAGGTATTTTGCTGATGAATTGTAATCTGTTCCTCGAATATTCCCCTTTATGCAATTGCCGATAAAAAAAAGTTTTCCCTATGTCCAATTATTGGTTATGTTACTCTTTTTGGCACCAAGCAGCACAAATACGAAACCGACAGTTGTGTACTGGACATGTGCAAACCAACAAAAGAAAAGGCAGTAATAAATAACAAAACCAAAAAGAATGATATACAATGGCTATAGCAGAAGAGAATTTCTAATTCTTTTATCACTCAAATCCACAAAAGAATAACGGAAGGAAAATTTAGAAAGAATCGGAAGAGAAGCATCTGTGACCTTTCTTGATGATTTATCTCTGTTCTCTGATGCATGTATCTCCTTCATGTCGTTGATTTGGTTCTGGCTAAATGTGCACTGCGTGATAAATTAAAGGAGATTATGGTAAAACCAACCCATGGTGTAGGTATTACATAGAGAAAAGGTACCATAAAAAGCAAGATATAAGCAGCCCAAAGCTATTCAAATGCAGAAGAAAGAGTGAAGCTTGGAGCCATGGCCACTCCAACATTGTTCTGTCTGTTTCTATACGTGCTGATCTCATTGGGAACTGCAAAGCAACTTAAAACCATTGTTGGGGCTGCTCTTTAGACTGTTGGAGTGCTATAGACTATGATAGATTATATCCTATTACTGTGTTTGTTCTTGGAGGAGTCATATATCTTAATCACCTCTGCTGGCGGTACATGAGAAAGTGTGGAGAGGAGCTAAAGGCCTGCAGCATTTACGTTTTGTAAGTAAAGAAGATAAAAGTAGACTACTTATTCTTCTTCTTCTTCTTCTGGAAAGGAGAAAAGAGAAGAGGGGGGGGTGTGTCTGGAAGGAAGAATAGGAGAGTTTTGAGAAACCACTGCAGCTTCAGTACAAAAGAACAGTGAAATAATCTCATGATGGTATTATACATGGTCCTTAATGAACGGTTTGATTGTTTTTTGTGCTTTCTCTTCAATTAGGCTGGGAGGTTCATTCCTTTCTTTGTTAGAAGTCTTTCTTCCTTTCCCTTGTAAACTTTCTTTGTTTTGTCTTTCATGCTTGTTCTTAGGATTGGGAGTGATTTTGGTTTCACATTTTGTTCTGAATTTCTTTCACCTCCTTTCAGAGACGTTTAAGTCTGCAGATGCTTCTCATGCCGTGGAAGAAGATGAAGAGGCTTTCTTAAGAGGTTTGGGTCAAGGTTTTTCATCCCTTAAACTGGCACAAGAAGTCCAAGATGATATATTGGGCAATACCGATGGTGATACACGGTTTGAAAAATATGGTGCTAGGCACGGTGAAGGCAGATTTCCTCTGAGAGCTGACGAGGACATTTTTCTTAGTGGAGGACCTATGAAAGAGGATCTAACAATAGATCTCTCAACAGTTTGGCAGTTGCCTCAAAGTCCTAATTTCTATCCTCTTGGTCAGCAAGACTGGGAAAATAGCATCCTCTGGGATGGTTGTCCTCTAAGCCCTGACAATTCTGCTGAAAACCATGACCTACGCAGAGCTGATTTAGGAGACTCGGTCAATGGAGTTTCTGGGCCACAAATTGGATCAGAAAATCTTAAATTAGGGCATCAAATATCCCAAATTGAGAAGACAGATGGATTCGGGTGTCCTGCTACTTTGGTTTCCATCGGATCAAACAGTACATTGAGATGTTCCAATCTTGTATTTTCCAGAAAGGATTTCCATCCCCAACTTCTGAGATTAGAATCTCATTTGGAAATGGATAAATTTTGCCATGGAGATGGTTTGGAGGATAAAAGCACAGAAGAGCAGCTTCAGCATGATGCTTTAACACAATTTAGCAAAATCTCGTTGCAGAATAGACGCATTCTGGATGGGTCCTGGGTTGATGAGATAAGTTGGGAGCCTAATGTTTCAATTGCAAAACCAAAGCTTATTTTTGATCTCCAAGATGGACGTATGCTTTTTGAGGTTTTAGATGACAAGGATGGCAACAATTTTTGGCTTCATGCAGGGGCTATGGTGATGAGTCGATCTCCAGAACCCATTAGTCATGATTCTCTTGAGCTGATCAGTCATGGTGGACTCTCTAGTTGGCAGTTTGACATTGCCAATGACATTTTCTATTCAAACAGGAAATCGTCTCAACAGCTTAATACTAGCTCTGAAAAACGCATTTCGTATGGTGGTGAAGTATATCATTCAGCACCCGCCCTTAAGTTGGAGACAATGAAACTAAAGTTGAGCAAGTAAGAATGAGTTGCTATGGTTCATAAGGATTCCTTGGGTCTGGTCTATTGCTTGTTTATGGAACATCATATGATTGTTCTGCGTTCAGCGTCAAGATACTTATCTATATTTGGATTTTTATCGAGCCGTTTTCATAGATTTAAACCAACATCAGTCCTTTGTCCTATCATTTTTTTATTTGAAGTTCTTGAATAGGTTATCTGACTATTTGTCCTGATCTTGCCTTGCTGAAGCTTTTCTTGAACCAAAAGCTTGGTCTTTTGTTGATGGCACAGATATCTGTAGGTTAATTCAGTATCTATACTTATCTCTAATATGACCTGTTGTCTAATGTTGTAATGCCCAGCCCCATTCAAATGGAAGGTCTTGTGTGAGCGGATACCTGTTTCATTATTTCCATTATACTCAATCTTTTCCTTTTTTTTTAAAACTATAAGTTTCTACAATTGTATATTGTTACGCCCCATAAAATGATTATCGAATGCATAGGCTGATAATTGATATTTACGGTCTAACAATATGATGTGTCCGCATTTGGTCATTCATGTTGTCGAACCTTTTTTAAAGTAGGTTTTATGGGCAGTTTAAGTTATTAGTCTTCATTAATGCAAGTTCCTAAACAATTTAGGAGTAGCGTGTGAAAGTGCTCAGAGCATTGGATGTTCAAATGCACTGGCTATAATTTACCTTTCTTGAAGACTTCTGCTTCAAATTATCTCCTAAATGAGGCTGTCAGTTGTTTGTTTGATGCATGTTCTAAGATCCATCTGTCCATTCTGGTGTGATTGCATATGGTTAGTGTCATGTTTGTCGTGTTAACGTTACCTGTTAACTTTGAGATTCATATCTTGTATGTCCTTTTGATCTTGTTTGCAGTAAAGATGTGGCCAATTTTCATCGACCTAAAGCTCTTTGGTATCCGTACGACAATGAGGTGGCAGTTAAGGCGCAAGGAAAGCTATCTACTCAAGGGCCAATGAAGATTATAGTAAAGAGCTTGGGGGGCAAAGGAAGTAAACTTCATGTTGACGCTGAGGAGACTATCTCGTCAATCAAGACAAAGGCTTCAAAGAAGCTAGGTTTTAATCTCTCTGCCATTATTTCTATTCAGGGTTGAGAATGTACCCAATTTTCATCTTGCAAATGTCTCTGTTTGTAGAAATTGAGCTCATTTTTTTCTTACAGATTTTAAGCTATCTGAACCAGTGAAGATCTTTTACCGTGGAAATGAACTTGATGATCATAAATCTCTTGCTGATCAAAATGTCCAGCCAAATTCCTTGATACATATTGTACGTACAAATTTACATTTGCTGCCAAGGGCACAGAAGATTCCTAGTGAGAATAAGTCACTGCGTCCTCCTGGTGCATTCAAGAAGAAATCTGAGCTCTCTGTGAAAGATGGCCATGTGTTTCTAATGGAGTAAGTGACTGGAAGCTAGTATTTATGTAAGAATATTTATTTGTCTATTATACCATCTTCTTTTATTCAGCCCACTGTTTAATGATTGATGCTATGCTTTTCCATGGATGCAATTGAAGGAAGTTTTTGTCATATAAAATAGTTCCTTTGAGACCATTCTTCTTCAGCGCGTGCTTATTCTGACTCTCTTTTGGTGATTGAAGTTCTAAAATGATGCTTCTCTGAGCAAAAATGTAGGTATTGCGAGGAAAGGCCCCTATTGCTGAGCAATCCAGGGATGGGTGCAAGACTTTGCACATACTATCAGAAAACAGCCCCAAGTGATCAAAATGGCATCTTTTTACGTAGTGAAAACAGGAGTTTGGGGACTGTGATGGTACTAGATTCTACTGATAAATCCCCTTTCCTTGGAGACATAAAACCTGGTTGTGCGCAGTCATCTGTTGAAACAAACATGTATAGAGCACCTGTATTTCCCCACAAGGTGTCCTCGACTGACTATCTTTTGATTCGCTCTGCGAAAGGGAAGCTTTCTATTAGACGGATTGACAGGATAAATGTCGTAGGACAACAGGTCTGTCCTAAAAATTAATGATACTCTTTCTTGGGTGCTTTTTTTTTATTAATTATAGTTATGATGGTCTTTCTTTCTAATCATTCTTTGACTTAAAATGAGGTAGATATAATTGTTTATGGTGTGTGTTTTATGTCCTTGCTGCTGGTCTGTGGATATCAACTATAACTTGTGTGGGAAATAAATTCTGTTTTCTTTGTCATATATACGCTATGTATCAGCTTTCTAGCATATTCACTTTTTCTTGAGATGTATATAAAGTGCTGATGTGCTTTTGAGGTTTACTGGCTGTCCCACTGTAACTGTGGTACTGGCTCTATACACTGTAATTAAGTTAATATGCTATCGAAAAATACGAAGGTCTCTGCACAAAACATATTATATGTGTGTTTTTTAAAGATCACATTGAAACATGTTAAAATCATGTCTCGGACACGCAAAATTAGGGTCAGAGAGTTATCTGCAAATGCGAGCCTTCAAAAATTTGTATTCACATTTTGTCAGTGTGGCAAAGAGTTTGGCTGTGTGTTCAAAACATGCTGGATGTCGAAGAAATGTCAATATAGTCTCCTTTGCCAGTTTAATGTTTATCCTTGACTTCTCTTTAAATTTAAAAGTTCCTATTTTCTGTCTTTTGTGCTCGTTTTCTGTGGATAGATCAAAGAAATTTTTTTGACTCGACCATAATGTTGAAAAGGATAAGATAGAAGATTGAAAATGGTTCAGTGCAAAACTTATGGATGATGAGATGTCAAGAGTGTCATATTTCAAAATAATTCATTTATGGAGAAAAGGCAAGTGGTGTGAGAATTTTGTTGTCAGTTCAATTGGTGATCATGGGGGAAAAGCTGGGAGAAGTTTGAAGATTTACAAATACTTAAGATTGCTATTTAGCGCACTATCTAAGACAATCGAGTTACGTTTCTGGTTAGCTATCTTGCGGAGGCAAATCCTATTAGAAACTTTCTTTAAATTAGAGGAAGCTAACTGGGAGTGCAATTGTTTCGAAAATCTCGATGACAGAGGAATTTTAGTGGCGAATAGATGTACTGTGTGAGTAAGAAAGGAAAACTGAGCTAAATGTTCTTAGAAGTTTCGAAGGCATGTAACTTCCTGTATTGTAAAATACAGCCAGGCAAATAGCATTAATGTGGGCCTTGCTAAGTCTTTTTTTGTTCGGTCATCTTTAGCATTGAAAGGAATAGGAGAGCTTTTGAAGGTAGAATCTCTATTTGATGTGGTCACAGATAGACTGTTGATGAATGTTGCTTGTGAAACAATGTTGCATCTCCTTGAATTTATCTCACGGTAGGTTGCTTAATTTAATAAAATTCCATCTAGACAATAGGGTTCGTGGTAGACGGGGGAGACTGATTTTAGTCATCTGATCTTGTTCCCACACTTGCAGGAGCCTCTCACGGAAGTTATGTCTCCAGGAACAAAAGACCTGCAATCTTTTCTCATGAAAAGAGTACTGGTTTACATGTTTCGACAGTTTCGTGCCCTTAAAAAAAGTGGCGTAGCTCCTTATGTACGTGCAGATGAGTTGTCCTCACAGTTCCTAAACCTGTCTGAAGCCTTTGTCCGTAATAGATTGAAAAAGCACGCATGCGCTGAGTTGAAGGTAGTTTTGCATCAATACCAAAACTTTGGAATGTTCCTGACTTTGTTGGTTGATGTATAATTTGTCTATTATATACTTATATAAATGCTTGTTTTTGGCTCTTTTTCCTGCCGTTGCTGTACTCTGAACTTGCAGTTTCTTCCCTGACTGTAGTCCTTTTTTATGCATGAACATGACAGAGGGGTTCAAATGGGGAATGGATTTGGAAAATGAGGCCCAATTTCCACATTCCATCAGAAGAAGCATTGAGAAAATTAGTGCCACCAGAGAAGGTAAGAGTTGTTTTCTATATTGTCTCTGCTTCCCTTGAAGCGAATAATGTGTTTGAGTTTGCATCTTTGAAGTTCATGCATAAGATTGAGTAGGAAGAGATGGTGAAGCAGCATGTTTTAATAGATATAGTGAGTTTTAACCAGAACTGTAGGATAAATTCATCTATCAACAGAACTTTTTGCCTGATGGTTGGGTTAGATTTGTGAATAATTCGCTAGTGGGGAGATGTATCTTATGCTGATGGACGGTAGGTAATAAATAGATTATAATCGGAGGTTTACCATCCAAGCTTCTGTTCTTTGTGAAGTGACTGAACTGAATTTATGAATATGGCACCTGTAAAAGTATGCTCAGTAACTGAAGGGTTCTTTGTTTATTTCAACTTATCTGAATGTGAATAGATCAATCACATCCAAACTTATCTCCAAGTCACATATACAGGCATCCCATCTATAGTAATGCCATCTACTCTTAAACATTTGTTGGCATCTGCATATCTCAGAGTTGGATCAAAATGGAAGCCTTTCTAACTGCTATTTGATGTTGAGAAAGTTGGGTAGGTGAGCCAAGACTATTTTTTCAGTGGAAGATTGTTGGCACGTGGCACAGTTCTGTCTAATGGTTCATAAGTCTGCATGTTTTAGCACCTTCTTGCTCTTCATGATGTGCTGTTTTGTGTGGATATTACTGATGTGACCTGTGTTTGTTTTATTTGGCCATCGATATGACCTGTGCTGATCAATCGCTTCGTCTTTCATCTGCACTTGGAAGTCAGACAAGTGTGCGAGTAATTTTAACCCATAAGTATGACTTTATAGTACTATAACACTGTATTAACTGCCCCTCTTAAGTGTTCCTTATGAAATCAAATGCTCCCGATGTATTGATTTTCTGCTCCATTTTGGTGTTAGGTCTGTGCATATGAAAGTATGCTAGCTGGTCTTTACAGGCTCAAACATTTAGGAATCAGGAGACTTATGCATCCAACTGGAATTGCATCTGCAATGAGTCAGCTTCCCAATGAGGCAATTGCCCTCGCTGCTGCATCACACATTGAGAGGGAACTGCAAATTACTCCATGGAACTTGAGTAGCAACTTTGTCGCCTGTACAAACCAGGTTACTTTTTGCAAAATAGATGAAATATACAAAAGGCTTTTGTCCTTCCTTTTCTGCAGCCCGGGACCCGGGTGCACTTATCTCAGTTAATGTGTTGATATTTGCTGTTCTCATTATACTTTTGGGACTCAGGTGCACTTTACTCCCTTTTGTCTTTTTTATTTTTTTACTTTAACTCATCATCTGTTGGTTACCTTCTTCAGGTTCGAGAAAATCTTGAGCGTTTGGAAATCTCTGGTGTTGGCGATCCATCTGGCCGGGGTCTTGGTTTTAGTTATGTTCGTGCTGCTCCAAAGGCACCAATGTCGAGTGCAATGACAAAGAAAAAAGCTGCTGCTGGTCGTGGAGGTTCAACAGTTACTGGCACAGATGCTGATCTACGTAGACTGAGCATGGAAGCTGCACGAGAGGTTTGTATGCTTGGTGACAAATTGAGATGAAGCATTTGACAACTTTGCATTGAATACTTTTTCATGCTTTTGTTATGGATTTACCTGAATCCTTCCTTATTTTGATTTGTCATGGTCGTCTTGCTTTGCTGTGTATTGGAGGCAAATTGGGTATGGTTACTAGATGACTTGTATTTCTCTTATGTATTGCACCATGCACTAAAATGTCCAGGTAATTCCATTGAAGAAAAGACACCTCCTAAGAAATCTTTAAATAGTAACTGATTCGAGTTTGTGTGCTTCTGTCCAGTCAAATTATACTACGCTTCCCTGTGTCCTAGTTGAAGATTCTTTGGTGCTTCTAAGGTTTTACTACTTTTTGAATTGCAGGTTCTTCTAAAATTCAACGTACCTGATGAAATTATAGCTAAGCAGACTAGGTGGCATCGGATAGCGATGATCCGTGAACTTTCTAGCGAACAAGCTGCTTCTGGAGTTAAGGTTGACCCTACGACCATTAGCAAATATGCACGTGGTCAGAGAATGTCTTTTATTCAGTTGCAGCAGCAAACCCGAGAAAAATGTCAGGAAATTTGGGATCGACAACTCCAGTCTCTTACAGCTATTGATGGTGATGAAGGTGCTAGCGATTCGGAATCCAACAGCGACCTAGATTCCTTTGCAGGGGACCTAGAAAATTTGCTTGATGCAGAAGAATTTGAAGGGGATGAAGCAATTAATGAACGCAAGCATGATAGATCTGATGTTGTCAAGGGACTAAAAATGAGGAGGCATCCGTGCCTGGTTGAGGCTGAAGAAAAGGGTCAAGATGAAGCTGCTGAAGCCGCTGAATTATGCAGGATGCTCATGGATGGTATCATGTTTGTTAGTTATTACTTACAAATTGCTCAATTTATAGAAAATAAGCTTTAACATGTGATGCTTACAAGACGATTCACTTAGCTGATTGTTAATTTAAGAACGATCATTCTTCCCTGCGCCAACTTCAATTTCTTTGATGCCTCTGCAGCATGTCTGGTGCCTCATGAGTTCTTGTTTGTACCATTCATTGGGAACGATTTTTCTTAATTTTGATAATAAAAAATTAGGGTGTTCTTTGATGATTGGCTCATGATAAACATGGTTTCTCTAGAGAATATGTTGGGTACAGATATAGCCTTCTGATTGAATAATGGTATGCAGAAGATGAGACGGAATTGCTAAAGAAAGAAAAGATTGGAGCTGCGCGGAAGGAACTTGGCCCTGCTCTAGGCTCACAACCTGTTTTTGTTTCCGAGAAAGGAGAGCGCGTCAAGAAACCAAAGAAAGTAGTGAAACAAGTATCAAGCTCAGTTGCTGGTGATGGTTCAAAACCGAGTATTCATGGTGATCAAGAAGATGTGAGCATTAGTCTTAAAGTTTGACCTTATTCGTAGTCCTGCTTTTAATGGATCATTTTCTTTAACATCTTGTCAAATTTCACTTTCTACCCATAATTTGAGTTAACCCTCTCCCTAGTATTGGTTGGATTGATAATTAAATCTTTTGGCAGGTGGAAGCTCTTCTAGCAAAAAACAACAACTTCCCAACGAAGGTGAAAGCTAAGAAGATTAAAATATTGGGTGACGGAATGAAGGCAAGTCGTTACTTGTTCTATCTCTTCCTTGACTGTAATCTAATGAATCTTTGATTGCGCTTATGATAGGAAATGTCTTATCTGTTTTTGCAAGAGTGCCTGTTGCCATTTTGTTTTTTACAGATTGTTGCTTGGGTTGCTGTTGCACTTGGATAAGACACTATCCAGTGAATATTATAGCTTTTGGGGGAAAAGTTCTCATTTAGAAATTCCCTTGGGCACTAGTAAAATAATTAAAAATAAATAGAACACTTGTCACAACACTTTGGAAAATGAAAGTTCGCAATAGAAGAAAACTACCTACGTCTAATAGGAAAATTTGCAAGTTTGAAGTATGTGTGTCCTGATTATGTAACATTTTCGGATGCACAGCAGTCTTCATTTGTAATTATTAGATCGGATAGAAGAATCTGCCAAGGCAGCAAGTGAAGGGGCAGTGGGAGCAAGATTGTTGAGGGAATGGGGTGTTTTGTTTTTGCTGTTAGATTGACCAAGATAACAAATGTTCTTTTTATCTAATCCAGGGCATAATTTTTTTGAAGCCATCCATATGCAAAATTATGCTCGCATATATTTGATTCATGGAATATTAAGTGAGCAAATGTGAGCAGATCTCTTTTTTCTCTGTGTATGGATTGTTGATGTTTACCTTTGGCTTCATTTTATTTACTAGAGATAGCATATTTCTCCCATTTGAAATAATCTATAAACATGCTTATCTAAATTATTATATAATATGAACTCCTAGTATATATCTGAAGAAAGATGGGATAAAGAATGGGCCTCTAACACATCAACACAATTGCAACATATCGAGCATTAGTACATTTGCTATTTCTTGCTTCTGCAACATTTGAAATTCGTACCTGATATGTCCATGAAAATCAATCTATAGATTTAATCCTTCGGCAGTCATGTACCACATCATGATGTGTGTTTCTATATGTGTGAGGGTGGACCTTTATTCTTCTTTCTCCAACACATGTTATATCTATTGTAAGACACTACTTCTTCAGTGTGTGTTCTCCTGTTTTACTTCCTATCTAATTTGGATCTCCAATTTGAGTTAGATCTTTAAGGAGAAGAAATCAGCCAGAGAGAGTTTTGTCTGCGGGGCCTGTGGACAGGTCTGTGACTTCAACCATTGTGGAAAATTTATGTTGTGTGATAATGTTGTAATGTTTGTCTCTCTCTTTTGTCCAGCTTGGACACATGAGAACCAACAAAAATTGCCCCAGGTATGGAGAGGATCTCGATTCGCAGACAGAAGCCGTTGATCCCGATAAAGCATTGGGGAAGTCAAGTTTAGTCAATCCTGCTAGTCTTCCCCAACAGAAATCTGTGACAAAGAAGATTATGCCTAAGAGTGCAACAAAAATTTCTCTGGCAGAAGCAACAGAAGGTCAGAAGTCTGGCGCCAAAACAAAAGTTCACTCTTTGAAGCTCAAATGTGGATCGATTGACAAGCCTTCTGATGATGTCACTCTGGGTTCTACCCAAAGTTCAGACCAAGTGGCAATGTCCATTGTCGATGCTGTGAACAAGTCTACTGTGAAGGTGAATAAGATAGTTATCTCTAGCAAAACTAAACCAGCAGATGTACAACTTGAATCCCATAAACCTTCTATCGTGATACGCCGTCCAACTGATGCTGATAGAGTCCATCCAGAAGCCCAGAAGACCTCTATTGTATTTCGGCCACCAGTGGATACAGATAAAGCACAAATTGAGCCTCATAGGCCATCTATTGTCATAAGGCCACCGGCAGATATTGAAAAGGAACAGTCTCACAAAAAATTAATTATCAAAAGGCCAAAAGAAGTTATTGACCTGGACCAGGCCAGTCAGGAAGGAAGTGCTGATTTTGAGCACAGAAAGACAAAAAAAATAGTTGAACTGTCAGATTTCGAGAGATACAGAACGCAAGAGAAGACTTATTTTACTGAGTCGTCATCAAAGAAGAAATCTCGGGAAGATAAAAGATGGTGGGAAGAAGAAGAGAAGAGGAGAAATATGGAGAGATTGAGAGAAGAAAGGACGAAGAGGCAGTATATGGAAGAAATGAGAATGTTAGAAGAGAGAGAAAAGTTAGCTGAGATAGAAAAATACGAAGTGTCATTAAGACGAGAGAGGGAAGAGGAAGAGCGGGAGAAAGCAAAGAAGAAACAGAAGAAGATGAAAAAGGCTGAAGTTAGAGATGAGTACCTAGAAGACTATAGGGCTAGAAGAAACGATAAAAGGATGCTGGAAAGGGACCGGACAGCAAAGAGGAAGCCTCTTATTGAGCCTGGAAAGTTAAGTGCTGACTATGCCCTACCTACGAAGCGTCGTAGAGGCGGGGAGGTACTCATTCTGTTGTTTCATACCCGATTTTCATTTCTATTTAGTCCGTTGCTTAACTACTGTTACTGGTAACTATATTGCACTTTAATGGATGTTCGATAAAATTGCATGACAGTAAGCGATAGCGATTACATATCACGAGCAACTGCATTGACCAGTTGATGCCATTCATGGATGACTTGTGGATGATTTGATAATTGTTGTTTATTGCTGTGTTCCAGTGAACATGAAATCTTTGTTTCAATTTGCTGGTCCGATGATCCCTTTCCAATTGGATATACTGATTTTCATATGGAGCATATTCCATGCATCAGGTGACTCAGTTTTCTGAGTGCTTATTTAATTGTGGAACTTATTCCAGGTTGGATTGATGAACATCTTGGAGCGCATAGTGGAGACACTAAGGGGCAGGCAGGAGGTTTCTTATCTCTTTTTGAAACCTGTCCCCAGGAAAGAGGCTCCAGACTATCTGGACATCATTGATAAGCCAATGGATCTGTCCACAATTAGGGAGAAGGTTAGGAGGATGGAGTATAAGAACCGCGAGGATTTTAGGCATGACGTGTGGCAGATCACCTTCAATGCCCACAAATATAACGATGGGCGCAATCCTGGGATTCCTCCACTTGCGGATCAGCTTTTGGAGTTATGTGACTACTTGTTAAATGAAAATGATGAGAGCTTGACTGAAGCTGAAGAGGGCATTGAATATTAGTTAGAGCCTGGAGGGATGTGTATAGTTTTACTCTTCCAAAATTTCTACAGTAGCCATCTCCTTTTCTGTACATATGGGGTGGGTTTCTAACTTCTAAGGAGACTCGACTTTGTGGGGTTGTCCCTAGGTCAGGTTGTTTGTTCCCTGTTGTATCCTTAAAAAAGATTTTGGCTTCTGCTGAATGATTATCTCAGATGCATATTGGAGAAATAACAGGAGGAAAGGTTCTTATATCCTTTGTTGATTGTATTTTCCCTTCTGTTATTTTGAATACCTTCGTGTGCTGCCCATCCCCAGAGTAAAGGTATTTATCTATCTTTAGATGTATTTAGAAGATCATCAGCTGAATTGGGAAAAGCTTTAGAGTTCGTGAAACAGACAGAAAGCTTAAAAGTTGAAAAATATTTTTCGAAAAATGATTAGTTATTTCGCTTTGAAAAATCTGTCAAGGGAAAATGTTTTCACTATCCACAACAATTTATGCTTAATAATTCTTGTGAGTGATAAAAATATTTTTTATTCATTTATTTTTGTAAGCGATATAAGTAATTGTTTTCTGAAAATATTTTTTAAATTTTGAGTTTTCCGTGAAACAAATGGAGTCCTTAACAAATGGTGATTCCTCTTTTAAAATTGAACATTAATGTGATATAATTGCTTTAAAATTAAACGGTGAAGTCACTAAGAAATGGTGATTCCTCTTTTTCACCGGAACTTAATGTGATAATCACGTTGATTGACAAAACTAGTTTTCATACCTGTTTGGGTAAATATTATAGTTATGGAGCGACTAAATGAGTGAATATGTTGGTGAATTATAATTCATACATTTTCGAAATGACAATTTACTTGATCTAATTTTGGACAACTTGACCAACATATTCTCGATATTGAGGTGAGAATTCTATGAAGAACAATTTAAGCTCCCAATGGCATGAATTGTAGTTCTTTTAACAAATTTGATTATTGTACAGACTCACTTCTAGATATATAGATTTGATGAAAGTAATAATTAAATTCTCAATTGCCTAATGATCAAACGTGTCGTTTATGAATGTAACTATAGACTATAGACATAGATTGTGGGTTATAGATTGGATTATGTATTTAAATGCTTAATTTTTTCCTAGGGGGCGGCTATTTTTAGGAGAAGCACAAATCATTTTCCTCCGACAAGGAGAGGATAATTCTAATAATTTACAATCCTAAGTGGACATCCAATATTTTTCATGGCCATAGCACAATTGCGTGCTCAATTAAATAACAGTAAAGTCACGTCTCATCAAAATTAACCCGTCGGATGATTAATTGTATGTATCGAACTGATCCCTCTATTGACGTTACATGTAACTGTCGGCGAAATAATAACGCGTGTACGGGATGATTCATTGGTCAGAATCACGCATACCAACAAGGCAAAATCCCACTGAAACCTTTAACAATGTCAAAACCCCATGACAGGTCTCCCATCGTGATGGGTTGACGACTGAATTGATCTTACAGTAACGTTGTACCAAATTGTCTGCGAATGCTTTATTTCATATTGTACTCACCAGCAAAGAGTCAAATACAAAAGGAGACATCAACAACAAACTCCCGCGACGTATAAATTCTTCCTCCATAAAGGAAGCGAGAACCAGACATCTCAAACATGCACAGACGATATCGACGACGACGACAGTTCATACATCAAACTGCGTCTGCACTTATTGTTTATCAAGAACAACCACAAGACTCACTCATGAAATTGAAGACCTAGCCGTGAGGTGATTCAAGGTTGTCTCAAGCCCACCATTGGTGAACAGCAACCCCTGCGTCCCTCAACCTTCCATACAAAGCCAGGCACTCCCAGTAAGCCCTTTTGCTCCTATTCGTGTGCCGGTACCCCCATTGACTGCTACACTCTAGGAACATTTCGTCCACCAGATGTATCGCCCTCTTCCTCATCATTTCTTCAGCCACTTCCGCGTCGGCCTTCATCACGACGTACTCTTCTTCTCTCACATTCTTGGTCAGCCAATCCGATACATCCAAGTGCGCATCCCCAGATCCGGTCTCGAGATGGTGCACCTCAAAGTGTTGATTTTGCACGGGGTAGTTCTGATGAAACCATTGCACCATTCCCCTGTCGTCCTCCTGCGAGCCTACTGTGATGAAATTGCGGCGGTTATAGCCTTGCAGAGAATCACCCAACAACTCAGGAAGATATTTGACCTTCTTCAAGTACTCGCCGGATCTTACTAGAGCTCGTCTTGGTGGTTCAAGCAACACATCCTCTAAGCCCTTCAGGGTGGCTTTCTTGGCTTCTAATGCCAAGTTGCAGAGTTTCCTCTTTGTCGAGGAGATTGTGAGCTGAACGTCCAGAGCGACCTTCCTCATTGCCACGACGGTGCAATCATATCTTCTCATATACACGATTTTATAATTTGACGGTTCTCGGAAAGCATTCGAAGGATCACTGCCAAGCTGAACAGCAAGAATGCCACCTATTTTCACTACCCTATCCACGAATTTAGGGTCAACTGAACCAGATACAAGTGCAAAATCAAACGTCCTGTCTGGGATCAGACTCTGACTCTCCACATCCGATTCCACAGCAAAATCGATCTCATTGTCATCCAAGAATTGGAGATTCTCACCGAGCTGCCTAATACCAGAGCTCACAACCAGAGCTTTATCACCTTTCTTGAGGAGGCCCTCATGAGACAAATCATGAAATAGGACATTCATGGACTGCAAGTTGCTCATATCAGAGACAACACCGAACTCAAGCGCATTAAATCGAGATCTTGAATGAGGGGATTTCATAAGGGACCCTATACAAGGCAATGTGAGTATAACCGCAGCCAGAAACAATGATCTCGACACGACGCGGAGGACCTTAGAATTGGGCAGCTGAATCAACAACTGGGAGTCGCAATCGGACGCAAGATTCACTCCATTCAAATGTTTCATCTTATACTGGTTCTTGGCTCGAAAACTATGAACCAAGTCCATTGAGCTTTTAGCCCTTCGGTCGATTAATCACAATGGTTGCCAAACTCAATGCACCGCAAAAGCAGCCGCTTTTGGCCAAATTAGCCAAATTGGCGAACACCCAAAATCGAGTAACGAAAGATGAGCGCTCGAAAAGAGGAATTGAACACAGAGACAAAGAAAGGGGGAATCTTTTAGCGAGTGCAAAACCTAGCAGCGGTGTGATTACCACCCACGAGGGCAACACGGATGCTTCGGACTCTACACCACAGTAGCATCAATTGCCTCATCCTCTCTGCCCCCATCCTGGGAAACCAAAAACCGAGCTTCTCTCCACCAGATCCTTACCCAGACGCTATCTCGTCACGCATCGTTCGGAACCCGGCGAATCAGAGAACGCGGTGTGTCGGAAAAGAACAAAAGGGAAGGAGAGGGCTGAGAAAGAAGAGAATGGGATTGTGCTTTTCGTGTTGCTGTCCTTTTATTACAAAATCGTTGGAGACAGAGAGATGTGTGTATATATATATAGGGAGGAGAGAAGTTTGCATGGAAACGGTTAAAAGGGCGAATGAAATGGGGAAGAGTGAGCTGTGAATGGGTAACTAAATTAAGGCCCTTCTCTTTGCTGGCTCTGCAAATCTTGCATTCCCATGCCGCGTAGGTGCAGTGTTTTTCCGTTAGACAGAGGAAGAGAGAGAGAGAGAGAGAGACAGACAGAGACAGAGGATTGGCGAAACTCGTTCATGGGCTTCGGCCGATTACCGCGCCATGTCCTTCCGGTGAAGCTCTGCCAAGTTCAGCAAAGCCCAAGAAGCCTTTTCTTGCCAGCTTCGGCCCAATGAACTTCTTGAGACAGCCTTCGAATTCAACATATGAAGACACTAACATTCGACCCAAACCAACGATTTTCCATCGTCGAGAGGAATCGCATTCTCGATCTTTTCGACTCACGTTGTCTATCGCATTGCATTGCATCGATTTGAATCCAAAAGACTCTGTCTTTGGTCTTTTTGGTCGGGCCATTGTGGACCGTAAAGTGATGAGGTAATCTCCATCCAGACACTAGTGGGCCAAGAGGAGAAGAAAAAAACATTGACGGAAATGTCAAAAATCGAACTGTATATAGAAGGGCTTCGTTCGTGATTTGCTGCGTATTGCACCTGAAAACCTAGCGAGAGAGAGAGAGAGAGAGCGAGAGCGAGAAAGATGGGAGTGGAGAAGGAAGTGCTGAGAGCAGGAACAGGCCCCAAGCCCTCTCGCGGTCAGAACGTCACCGTTCACTGCACTGGCTACGGTCGCCCCCCTCTCCCACCTCCTCTTCTTTTTTCTTTGTCTACTTGCAAGTTTAAGAGTTCTTGATATCTTGTCCGTCTTTCTATTTCACTGGGTATGCAGAATTGAAACTTTTAGTCACGGTATGCGTTGGGAATTGTACAGCCCCATGAGCTCCTTTAATGCTGCATGAATTAGATTGAAGTATGCTTGAATTGAATCGACACAGACTCGAGATCGTACTTCGACCATCACTTCTGTCGCCCTTTTCTTTTGTGTTCTATCAATTTGTGTTATGAACCTCATTGGTGCTTGTCGACCATCACTTCTGTCGCCCTTTTCTTTTGTGTTCTATCAATTTGTGTTATGAACCTCATTGGTGCTTGTCTGGAGTCAATCACTGAAAGGGTGTCTTAAAAAGGGTTCCTTTCTCACGCATTTTCCTTTCTCTCGGAACTTGTTCCTCTTTCAACGCAGGTAAAAATGGTGATCTCTCCCAGAAGTTCTGGAGGTATGGGGGTGTTGTGCTTTCTCAGTTTGACAGAGTTTATACTTTAATTTGAGGCTGGTTTTCTATTTGTCGAGATTATTGAGATCTGCATATTTCTATGTAGCACAAAGGACCCTGGACAGAAGCCATTTTCATTCAAAATCGGTCAAGGATCCGTGATCAAAGGTAACTCTAGATTCCAGCTTTGACTTTTGGAAGCATGACGATGGGATTCAGCTTTTCCCTCAAATGGAGAGCTCCATTATTTGTTATCCTGTGTGTGTTGACTATATAATTGTAATTTGCCTGATGATCGTCGAGGACTCAATTTGCAAAGTCTATCTTTTGCGTTGGCCTTACTGACGTGGTTGACAAGGATTACCGTTGTGTTATAAGATTTTTCTCTCTCTTGTAGGATGGGATGAAGGTGTGATGGGAATGCAATTAGGGGAAGTTGCTCGTCTTCGGGTGAATCTCATCCCTTATGTTCCTTTCTCTTCAGTTTTTTTTATCCTTCTTTAGGTCACAATGCATTTTACTTTTGGAAATTTATGACAAGGACATTGCATTTCCAAGATTTGGGTACATTCATGTGGACCAAATTATTTATGCTTCTTCCTAATGTTGATATCTCTAATCATCTGATATATTTGAATGGTTTTGCAGTGCTCTCCCGATTATGCTTATGGCCCAAGTGGATTTCCTGCTTGGGGGATCCAGCCGAACTCGGTTTTAGTGTTTGAGATTGAAGTTCTTAGTGCGGAGTGACTTAGTACCCTACTTGGCATGTGATGTGCTGGTGCAGAGGCATATTTCCGTACTCCAGATAATGTAATGCATGTGTGTTGTTGGCTTTTGGCTCTTGATGAGATTTGAAGTGGCTAATACTAAACTGGATTATGATGCTATGCAATGTCAAGTTTCTGAATAATTGACAAAAATCAAGCTTCCTAGTCATTCCGCCAAATAACAATTGCCACTCACTTGTTCGGAGCTTTGATTTATCCAAAATTTGCATGGAATCTATCCTCCGCAGGCCTAATTTTGTGAAGTATCCTCTCATTTCCATTTATTGATACCCCATGATTAATATAAATTTCTCAAGCAATTCTTTTTCGGTCAAATATTCTCTGAGACTACGGTACTGATCTGATGGCTAAAGCAGAGCTAAACCCGCTGGAACCTGCACCTTATTAGAGTAGTTCATACGTGAAAAGGTTGAGGTATTGGACAATCAAGAGGTAATGCTTTTGATGAAATCTTCCCTGGCGCAATATGTAGGATGGGTTCAAACATTTGATTTTATTGTTGCAACGGCACTTTCTCCTGGCCTAGAGAACTCTTCCACAAGTACGTCGAGAACGCTAGAGAAGAATAGACATGTTTGTTTTGTTCTTTTTATGCATTAAACTCTATGTATAGTTTGAGATCTAAAAGAGGCTGATCTAGCTGCAAGCACAGCCACCGAAAGAATTCTTCGACGGTGCTCCTACTTTCCTGGTGGTAATGACCTCTTGAAGGACATTTCTCGTCCACTCTGTAAAAAATGTCTTGTTATATCCAATTTTGCCGCTTTTGTAGATGGACATACATCGACGATCTTCTTCCGGATAGGGACATGGTTCTCCATCTGGATCCCTCCAAGCACCCTTGTGTCTCATCCCTGACCAACTAGCTAACCAGCGATAAACATACTGGCCGACTCCTGCATTTTTCAACCACCCTTTCGGATAGAACTCCATTATGCTGCTGTTTCTGTCCATCAGGAACATGTTGGTCAACTGCGCACCATGTGGAGACACTAGAATGTCTGTCATGCTCATCAATTTCACCTGAAACGAGATCCTTGATTATTATCACGGACTTGAATGTTACTAGCGAAGCCAAAAGCAACCCAAGATTATTGTGTCTGGGTCGAGGATCTTTTTCAAAATTACAAAAGCTGTTTCATTGATAAGGTCGAGTGAAGTTCCAGCTTAGATGTGTGAGGTAGGCGTATGAAAATCTTGTACGAGGCATAAGATATCAATGCATGTAGTCACCTGTTCACAGAAATTGAGATTACTGGAGTAAGCCACCATCAGACTACACCTTTTGACCTTATTGCATTCTCTCTGAAAAATCTCGATCACAGCCGAGTCATTCTTGAATGATCTCGCTCCTCTTCGCATGAACATAGTCAGACCAACAATATCATTTGTCTTTTTTCCATTAACCTCTTCGATTTCACCTCTCAATTTCATATTACAGTAATTTCTTGCTTTGCACCTCAATAAGTCGTAAGCCTCCACTCTTCTCTGTCTAGACATACCACCTTCACTGTGTCTCATAACAACTGCCTCCTCAAAACAAACTGGACCATTTTCCTCATTTTTGTCAAACTCTTCTATGGGTGGTTGCTTACCAAACGTTGCCTCCATCAAGTTATTCAGCCATGGTGACATCTTGAACCTGAGCTCCCCCCAGTGGTACAAGACCCACCGGTCTGGGGACCTGCAGCTGTTCCTCTGATGCCACGATATGAACGGGAAAATGGATGACAAGCCGTGCCAGAGGTTATCATAATGGTAGTGATTATACGAAACAAAGGTCAGGCCTCTCATGAATGTGGCATTTGCTGGGAGAGTTTCAGGCCACGCTAGCGCGTAGTAGTTCCACGACCCATCATGGGTGTCGCGTCCTTTAACGCACAGAACCCTACCTTTCGACGATTCCGAGGGGAAGTGCTGGTACTGGACCTCGCCTTCGACATGAGTGTCGTACATGGAGCTCATGAACCACGTGTGGCCCTCTTGAGGTCGGTCCGCAAAGCGTACGTCCTTGAGTGGAAGAAACGTGACTGATTCACGGAGCTTTTCGGCCATAGCTTCGAGCTTAGCCTCTGGGGTCGAATCACCAGAGCTTCGGGTGGTGTTGAGGATATCACGCCACTGCTGCTTGAGAGACCAGGGAGGTGACGGTGTTAAAGGTGAAGATGGTGGGGTCTGGAGATTCGGGATTCGTGAGAGGGCAAAGATTGTGAGACTTGTGGTGAGGATGAAGGCGGAGAGTCTTTGAGAATTGATAGAAAAAGGAAGGGTGAAGCATCTTTTGCTGTACTTGGATGAGGAGGAGGTTGTCTTGGTGTGGATTGGAAAAGTGGTGTTTCTCTCTATTTGGTGAGATGCTTTAGCCATGAATGAATGATTGAAGTGGCAGAGATGATGATGATGATGATGATGAAGCTTCTGTTCTACAGAGATCCCCTTAAGCTCTGTAACTGATCTGCTGCTTCTCATAGGCAATGTCGAAAGATGTCCACATGATCTGTGCAGGGTCAGGCCAGATCGGCGTTTTTACTGTGACACAGAGCATCTGTTTCATGTTGCAAACTCATGGTTCAAGCACTCTACTTGCCTATAAGATGGAGGTACTGATAATAAATTTCTACGTGGTTATTGGCCGTTGGCTAATTCTGTTTCAGTAACATGTTTTTTTTTTAAATTTGGTTGTTGTCAAAATTGAACATACATACATGCACATGTATTTGTATAATTGAAAAGCGACTTACAAAGAAAAAAAAAACTTAGAATTTAGAAATCAAGATCCATATATGAATTGATCGTACATTTCATATGACTCTCCTCGTATGTAAGACGAGATTTACACATTCAGTGCGAGATGTGGATGTAACCATGTCAACTGAACAAATAGAGGTACAAAAACAAGTGAAATAACAAAGAGTAATAGACAGAATACATACACAAGAGAGGGTGCTATATTATATGAACTTGTGACATTTGCTAAGATATGAATTGGGAAAATTGTTCTATCGCAAAAGCAAAAATTATTACAAAGCGTGCCAATAACAAATGTATAGTATATTTCTTTTTAAATTTAATTGGTTTCTCCTCCAATACAGCTAGCCGAGTGGACCATCCACACACATCTTACTTTCTTTTCTTTTTCCTATTTCCCTCCACCGGTCCTAGGCCCTGGCAATGGCTGACGGAGGTTGCCGGTCACAGGTGAGGGCCGCAAAGCCCTCACTAGATTTGGCGAGGCAAGGGTTGGCGGCCCTTGCTCAATGGTTGGCGAGGGCAGGTGATGGGGACTCCCTCACCTATGGCCAGAGGAGGGAAATAAAAAAAAGAAGATTCAGAAAAAAAATTTCAAAAATTGTCCACGTCACCGTCGGCTATACCATGTTGGTGATTTTCAGCCAAAATTAACTGAAATGACTAACTTTGACTTACTTGGCACAATTAAAAAGTTTATGACTGAATCGGTCGCCGTACAATGGAATTAGAATATTTTGAACAATTATCCCCGTTGCATGATAGCCAAGTAAGAGCATGCATTTTCCTTGACAATCGATATTCATCTTTTCGTGAGGAATCAAAGGACTCATGCAAAACTTTAAATTACTGTAGTGTGATGGACATGATTACGCATGGTAATCCATATCACATCGAATTGATAACTCCATACTATCTGACGAGTGCCCATGGTTTCACAGCTTTAATGTTATTTACTAATATTATGGTCCTTGGTTTCATGCAGGAATTATCAGTTCGTATGTGTCCTTGATATGAATATTCAATCCTGTGTTAGGTTAACAGACTCACCCTTAATTATTTCCAATCAACGGGAGGATGAGATGTGCCTTGTTATGCTATTCCTTGACCTAATCTATGATGGTGATCTAAGATAGGAATTATTCAAGATTAGATAGTAATTTCTCAACTTTTGCGTGCTTCTATCACGTGAATTTGAATCTACGCTCATGTGAGACCTTTGTGACTAGCTCGATGACAATGTATTGGGTTGAATCATTCAAATTGCTTGTGTCCTTTGTTTTCGTCCGACCTTATCCATGATGTGACTGTTAATCAATTACAAACTTTAGCTTGCAAGGAAAGGGCAATGAAAAGTCAATTTTTAGAATATTTATGAATGTTTCAATTTGAGGTAGGTGACCACTGACCAGAAGCTGTCAAAGCTTGAGCTTGACGTCAACGCACGTTGGAAGCATCACACCCCATCGCTTGACGTGCTTGTTTTGTGTGCCTTCTCCTCCTAAACTTTCCCAGGCGTTGAATCAAACGAAGAGCCTTTTATGCATTCTTTCACGCCAATTTCATTCCTCTTCCGAATAACGTAGCTCCACAAGAACCATCATTCATTCACCCCTCACGGATATGCTGAGTAATATCCACCCAAAGCACTGGCTTTTATAAAGAGAGATCCTTTGATTTCACCCATTTGCATTTAGCTTATCCAACATGGAGAGATTGTTCAGGATGTTCGCGACCGCAACTTTTTCATCTTTCCGCTTATTAAGAGGTCTCGTTCAATCTCCTAACCCTGTTATTGCGAATCGACTAAGCCAGCACCATGGCGATGCGATGTTCGAGTCCGGCTATTCGACTGATTACCGGGGGTTGCAGCAGATTTCCCGAGCTTACCGCAAAGAAGTGGACAGACCTGATTCCAGTAACGAGTATGATTCTTCTTTCACACCACTTTTTCAAAGGGAAAAAAGGAATTCGTATTGTGGAAATCAACTGCAAATCAATCCTGACCCTCGTACATGGTTATTTGTTTTGTCCTACATAGGGAAAACAATGCAAGTAAAGAGATCCCAAAGCCACTGCCAGATCCTCCCAATCCATCAAGGTTCCCACCATGGTGTTTTTCTTTTCCACAATACTTCTCAAAAGTTTTCATCGTGTATATTATGAAACCAGGAAAAGATATGATACAGACCAGTCTCGCCAAAGAAAAAGAATGATGAAAATTCAAACCATTGCAGGGTTAGATGGGTCGTGGGCTCTATATTGTCTCTCCTGATACCCTTTTGGAAGCTCAAATGGGACCAGCTGCAACAAATAGAAGGTACCATCTCCAAAAGTTCTTAATCCTTACACAGTTGACAGAATACCATATCTGATATATTTGAAGGAAGAATTACGTCTGCTATGGTATTCACTTCCTTAGGTATCTAAATATATCGATTCGGTGTCATTACTCAGCTAACTTTACTTTTACTAGACATAGCATTTTGAAGACAAAGTATTTTAAGTGTTTTTTTCCTAAAGAAGATAATCTTCAGGGAAGGCTGAAGAGGTGATTGAAGATGCCGAGATTGTGGCCGAGGTGGTAGAGAAGGTTGCGACCGCGGCTGAAAAGGTATCGGCCCAAGTAGCTGATGAGCTCCCCGATGACAGCAAACTCAAGGAGGCTGCATTGTTTGTTGAACACGTATCAGAAGTTACTGCTCAAGATGCTCATTTGACCGAGAACTTCATTCATAAGGTATTTGTGTCCTCCTCCTCCTCTCATCGCCTTCTTTCACTCATGAAATATCATATGCTTGCGACCGGTTAACATAAATCTCGAGGAAGGCCAACCGCAAGCATTTATATTAGTTGATAAATCAATAGAGAACAAAGAGATTGGTAGCTAGATATCACGAGTAGTTGTTCAACGGCAAACTGCATTCGAATCGAAGGGAAATAATATTATCATCGGGTTGCCATCCATTTAAGGGGAAGCATAACGAAGTACTGATAATGGGGCGGTTCCATACATGTAGTTTGATGAAGTGAAACAAGAGGTGGAGACGGCGGTTGAAACCGGCATCCGGAAGATGATGGAGCAACCGTCTGAAGAACTCATTCAAAAACCGTCTGAAGAAAAATAAACATCTATCATTTTCAGCCATCCAACCTCCAAAAATCTCCTTCCAGAGAATGGTATAGAGAGAATACTGTACATACCATTTAGGGGAGGGAAGAAAGAGTTTTTAAAGGCTATAAATAAATGAAGCGTTCGTCGCAGTGATGTAATTGTACATCAGCACATGACATTAATTTCGATTTCTAGGAAGGCACAGTCTCTAAATCCTTTCCTTCTTCCCGTTCATTTTTACCATGTGAGTTCGATGCTTGGGTGTTATACTCAAGTGAAATTTGGTTCTCCTCTTGAGGGTTTAGTATACGCTTGCCATACTTTCATCCTGCAATGCAATTATGGACCATTTGCCTCGGAAATCATTTGAACTTCATCGAAAACAAAAGCTGACTTGTCCTCGGATGCCTCTAATCAACCATCGAGCTTCGCTATGTCTCGACTTTGATGAGAATACATTTAATCAAAATTGCGAGGCACACAGAAAAAGAAAACTGTAACTGTGGAGTCACGGAAGGAAAGGAGAAAATTTATGATAAAAGCACGAAAATGTGTCATCAAAATCCTTTCGAAAGGATCGAATGGCATAACGAGAAAGGATCATCCTTCAAGGATCAGCGGTCTATGGACAGTCTCCTAGTGCCCAAATTGTGACTTTTTATGTGTAATTTGCCTAACCATCTCATGCAATCATACCTATTTGTATACAAATGTGGATTCTGACTTAAGCTCTTCCAATTTCATCCAATGGACATTGTTTTATCGAATCAAAAGCCATATTTATTCCTGAAAATAGTCCTAACATTGAGCTCTTATATTGCATGACACTCCCCGCTGTAATATGGACGTATCTTACTGCAAGTTAAAGAAAAGGTGAATGACCAAAAATTGCCGCCATTTAGGTTAAAAATAATAAGTCATCGCTTATCAGTACTTCCAGTTGGACTCTTTGCCTCGTACAAGATGGCATTCTGATAAACTCATGTAAATCGAAACTAATAATAGCATATTCAGGACACCATAAGCATCATATGTATACTCTCAAACATTACATTAAACTTATTGTAACCGGGAACCATATAGATCATAAACATGACACGCATGTCAACCCTAAGTGTGATTGAGAAAACCAGATTAATCTGTCGGCCCAAGACATGGGCTTAAAATAAAGCTCTTCACGACTCGTTACACGGCCAATGCGGCAGCGAACCCAGCGGCCAAAACCCCTGAGAGAGCAAACTTATTCGTCACAGCGCCACTACTGGGTGCCTCCGGCATCACTGTACCTTCAACTGGTGGAGACGAGGCGGCCAACGGAGGCAGAGAGATAGTCGTCGATGCGGTAGTTGTCGATGCAGGTGGGGACGGTGGCGAGGTGAACATCGAAGGGGAGGGGGCACTCGCCGCCAGCAGCAGCGACAGCAACGAAGTCAACGATGTGACCCGTGGGGGGATAACCGGTGCGGACGCTGATGCTTCTGGCATCGATGAGTTTGCCGGAGACGGCGACTGAGCAGGCGGTGTAGGCGGAGACTGCACCACTGATAAGCTGAACGAGAGTGGCGAGATGACGGCCGCGAGGAACAGGATTCTCGGGACCGCCATTGTTGCCGAGCGAAAATCTCTCAACCTGCACTTGGAAATCAGAGTCTGGTTGCTGATTCGGTTGCCTGAAGAGAGCGAAATATATAGAGGAGAGCCATTGGACGGAAAGTTGGAGGTGAGCGGGACATAGAGTCGTGCTCCTCCACTGATGCCCACGCAATATGGTTATATCTAGCAAAATTTCAATTTGATTTTTAAACGCAACATGCTTATAAATCTAGGTTTTGAGAAAAAATATGGAGAGGGAAACGAGAATTAAATAACCCCTGGTCGAATCTAAATTCCGGAAAATACACATTTTATAATCCAAGCCCCAGAGGGATGTTTTTCGCCTCTGCAAACAAATATTTGTGCACGCGTATAATTACACGTATCCCGCCATGTTAGACGTAATATAAGTACGAGATTATCATAAACTATGTAAAGTTTGAGAAACTAGAAAGTTGAAAATTCTGGGTGAAGCGATTTTTATGGGGCTTATTGATTATTTAGATATGAAAAGTTTAAGATGCCAATTCTCTAAGTTAAAGTTTGATCGTTTCCCCCATCCATCCCGGTATCCACGTGTTTGATATTTTGAATATAGGTTTTGAAGCACCAAAAAATTTTAAAACTTAGCTCCGCCTATTTTATATGATGGAAAATCTCACCTGACTTTTCTAGTATGTTTAAGGTTACTTGACGCGACCGATTTGACACTTAATAAGAGTTGAAGTGGAGCCATATGAACTACGTAAAATGATAAGAAAAGGAAGAGAGAGAGAACACGCCACCCAGCCTTCCTTCATTTGGACACTTGCGTGACCATTTATGATGGCTAAATTGCTTTCGCCATATTACAGGGTGGCCGAGGGGTTTAATGGTAGCTTTTGTTAATTTTACAACTTAATTGCACTTTCTCTACATGATTTAAGATTTCTAGTGCGATAGTCTCGTAAAAATATAAATTGTTCCACACATTTATTAAAGAAAGGAGTAAAGAGATTCCTCGAAATTTGAGTATCTCTTCCTATTCAATAATTAATAACACCCAATTACCAAATGACATTCTGTCGAGGATAATAAGTTTGATAACGAACAAAACTCTGTGTTGCCGGTTATAATCATTTTCCTTCAATTTATGCCTTTCTATAAAAGATCATATATGTAAAAAAGATGCAACAATTTTTTTTTTCAATTTAAAATCATTCTCTACATTTTTTGCTTTGGCCAATTGATTAATAGTGCCTATAAGTAGAAGTAGCTCCTTACCCTACGAAAAATATAGGTAATCCCATAAATAACCAAATAGTACATTTGAGTACTATTACTAGATTCCTTAACGAAAGTGACCATTACTAGCAATTCTCGAAAATGACGGATTTTAATTTTTCTTTTTTCTTTTTTTTTGAGGTAAAAGAATTTTGGAAATTCCAACTCGTGAAAGGTCACCCTTTGCGTGCTTGCATAGGGCTCTGGCCAGCCTCGGCCCATAGAGTTTGCCACGTCATCGTTTCAAGGCAATCGACGAGTTTAAGGTGCTAATTGTCCTTGGTTAAAGTTTGTATGTACACCCATCCACCCTTTAATCCACGTGTTTGTTCTAAAAATAGGATTAACTACATCAGAAGTCTACGACTTGTAACTTTATCAATCCCGTTCATTTCATACGATGAAAAATCTAATCCGACTTTTTTAACGTATTTGAAGTTATTTGGTATCGATGCGACACGGAATAAAGGCTGGCTGACGAGTTGACGCGTCACCACGTAAAGTAAATAAGAAAAAGACAAAAAAAAAAAAGGCATGAGAAGAGAGAGAGAGAGGGATTAGCTCACGAAGCAGACCAAGTCATGGAGAATCTATTTCAACCTCACGTTTTCCTCGTCATAATCAATTACCTTTTGAATCAATTCACATCACGTCCTCATGCATTGCATAACACGCTGAAACACTCTGGCCACTGGCACTGACCAAGAGACGTTTTCCCTCCAATTTTATGCCTTTTTACAAAAAGAGAATTAATAATAATAAAAAAGCTACAAATTTTTTATTTTTTTTCGGTTAAAATCATTCTCTATACTTCTTGTGCTTTGAGCCAACCGATTAATAATGCCTTAATATTAGGGATAATGACACATGAACTTTGACCCAATATGCAATTTGATCCCTGAACTTTTAATTTGTTCAATATAGTCCATGAACTTTAACTTAATGTTCAATTTAGTCCCTGAACTTTTAATCTGTTCAATGTGATCCCTGAACTTTTGGTACATGTTCAATTTAGTCCCTGAACTATACGAAAATGTTCAATATAGTCCCTGAACTTGAATTAATGGAAAGACTACATTGAACATTTTCATATAATTCAGGGACTAAATTGAACATGTATTAAAAGTTCATTGATCACATTAAACAGATTAAAAGTTCATGGACTAAATTGAATATTAAGCTAAAGTTTAGGGACTATATTGAACAAATTAAAAGTTCAGGGATCAAATTGCACATTAGGTCAAAATTCAGGGACTTCTTATGTCATTTTCCCTTCATATTACCCTTAAAAAAAGAATTAGGTGATTCCATAAATAAGCAAATAATACCCGAGCAGCAGCAGCAATCCACGAAAATGACGGATTTGAATATTTCTTCTGTCTTTTCGATGCGAAGATATTTTGGAAATTTCGACCCACGCGCTGATTGGAGACTTCGCTTCGCTTCGCTTCGGGGAAAGTTCGCTCCCGCCCGGCGTTGCGGCGCTTCTTGGGACTCGGCCCGTCGGATCCGCCACGTCATCCCTCCGAGGGGATCATCGAGCGCCGCACGGCGCGAGGGGACCGGTGGGCGCGGGCGCAGGGGATCCCCGCACAGTCGCTGGGATAAAAGCGCGGCTTGACTGGAAAAAGCAAGCGAAACCCACCCCCCGCCCTCCCTCCCTCCCTCTGCCACGTCGGACGAGGCAAAGATACGACGCGTACCGCCATGGCCATCACCGTCTACCATTCTCTCTCCGCGCCGGTGCGGACGCAATCTCATTGGCCTTTTGACTTTCAAACCTCCTTCTCTCTCTCTCTCTCTCTCCCTCGATTCTGTTGGATTATTATTATTATTATTATTAATTTTGGGATTTTTTTTTACGGGAAATGGTGGATTTTACGCGCTTCTCTGTCTCCGATGTTCTGTTTCCCTCTCTCTCGCTCTCCCTCTCCCTCTTCTTCAAATACTCTCGTTACGCCATGCACACTCTCCATTTCTCCCTCTCTCCCTCTCCACCTCCACCTCCCCACCTCCCGCCCTCCGTCGGTCGATCCTCGCCGCGTTCCGCTCCAGCTCGATTAGGTCCGCCGCCGCCGCCCGCCGCCTCCTTCGCCAGCCGGGAGCAGCGCCGTCCTCTCGAGCCGGTCCCGGCCGCCGTGGACGCGCATTTCCGTCCGCCGGCCGGTTCTGGATGCGATCGGCGACCGCGGTCCCCTCGCGATGAGACCTGAGGTTTCCGTCGGGGCATTGCTTGCGCATGGCTGAGTGTCGGAGATACCTGCCCGCCCAACATTCGGGTTGGTTTTCTCGTCGCTGTTCGCTTCTGTCGGCTTTTGGTGGGAGATGGATGGGGTTTTTTAGTTCGTTTCGTTCTGATTCGCGTGTTCTGTTGCGCGCGCGTGGAATTTTTTTTTTCTTTTGGCGTGCTTCGTCGATTGCTTTGATGTAGATGTAGGATGGCGATGTGCCTTGCGTTCGTGCTTGCGTGTGCTCGTTTCAGTCGGGTATTGTTCTATCGCGGTGTGAATTAGTCCGATTACGAAGCAATGATGAGGACCGAGACATTTGAGTAACTTGCCTGCGTGAATTTTTTTGTTCTCAGTAATTGTCGGGACTGACCGAATCACATTGAATTGCTTCGTAAATTAGCTACGCCTGTAGTTGCAGTTAAGAACTGGAATATGTTGTAAATTAGGGTGAGGAAGTATGCAGTGCTTGTCCTCTAAAGATATAGCCTTGCCACTTTTTTTCATTTTGGATGTCGAGTAGTGATATTATTGAACTTTGGCAGACCTACAGCAGATACTTCAAGAAGCACAGCACCGTTGGCTTCGTCCGACAGAAATTTGCGAAATACTTCGGAACTACCAAAAGTTTAATTTGACGCCAGAGTCACCCTCAAGGCCTCAAGGTTGTTATAACTTTTCATTTTAATCTTTATATTCAATCCTGTTTCTTATTTAGTTTGATTAGCTTTCACAAAGAGGCTCCTTAGTAGCTCTGTGGCTGTTCCTTTTAGTTTTAATAAATAGGCAATTGATGGTTCTTTTCTCTTTTATTGCTTTCAGTTCCCTATGTGCAACTTCATTGATTCCATTTATGGAAGATATCGATAAACAATTGAGTCCACTCGATCCTTTTCTGCAGTCTTGTGTAGTTTATGATAAGATACCATGTCAAATCTCTGTTGTGGATTTCCTTGCATCAGATTGAATTGAAGTCCCGATGGTGTTTTTAATCACCTTCTCTGTGTGTTTCCTTTTTTGGCTGAGTGGTGTTGTTCTCTTCATGAAAGGTTTGGGTTTTCGTTCGATTACGGTTGAAGGGTTCTAGGATCAACAGCTAAAATCATATATTGCAGTTGATTTATCTCATCGGTTTTCTTGAATCAAGTGGAACCCAATGGGATCTATCGAAATCGACAACTGGTTGTAGATGAACATAACTATACACTATTGTTTGATGCATGAGACGCGCATCTGATGAATTAGATATATCTAGTAGTTTCTATTCTCTCCTTTTGCTTGTGCTGCTTTGTTTGTCCCTTGCTTGAATCAAGCAGTTTGTCACCTTTTTAAACATGCATGTGCGTGTGAGAGTGTGTGTGTATTGGAGCTGATGGTTCAACTCAGGTTCCAGCCAAAACAAAGTAAGCTGTGACATGGAAAAAAGAAGAAGAAATTTACGTGATTTTAAATGAGTTTGGGATGTCAGTCTTTTTGAATATTTGAGGTGTCTAGCAATAACTCAAATTCAACTCAAAAAGAAAAATTTCAAGCAGAAAGCTAAAACAAGTTGTTGGAAACACACTTCATAAATCTTGGCAAAAAAAAATAAAAAAGACACGCGCTCGCTTAATTATTTCTCTCCCGACAGGCACATGCAACTTGTAGAATCCAGTACCACTTTTTGGATAATATTCCTCCTTCAGAGATGGAGCATTGCTGTGACTAAATGTCCCTTTTTTCTTCAGCTGGTTCTGTATTCTTGTTTGATCGTAAAGCACTCCGATATTTTCGTAAGGATGGTCATCGCTGGAGGAAGAAAAGGGATGGAAAGACAGTCAAAGAAGCACATGAAAAATTAAAGGTACTTTTTCAGACAATGACTTTGATTGGGGCAGTCATAGGCATTAGTGAATAAGCAATCGGATCAATGCATTATGAAGCTGATTGATTAGTATCGAAGTCTCTGTTGTCAGTCCAGAAATTTATGTTCCCACAATGTACATCTGTATTCCCTAGCACAACTACATAAAGAAGGAAAAGAAAAAAATTATATCAGGGTCCTGTTCTTAAATAATATTATAACTATTGAATCTGAATTGTTTCGCTGTGTGCACATCTTATCAGTGGAGGTATTATTCAAAAATATTTTTTTAACCAAAAAATTTCGGGTTGTGTATCTGCGGGCACATATTATTTGTGGAGGTATTAGCTAAGTCATATACACTTTGGCTGGTTTCATGAACGACTCACATAGGTCTGTCCACATGATAGGATCCATTTTAATAACCGATGAATAGTGTTTCAAATGTGAAGTATGTTTCCGGTGGTGTTCTGGTTTCTGTATGCTAGTTTAAATTGACTTATGAACTCAATTTTTTCTTCAAATCATCTGTTTGACATTACTACATGTATCGCGATATTTAACATACTCTACACTCGGAAGTTTAAGGATTAATGGAGGGTGATTTGATTGCATAATAATCTCGATGTTTATCGTTGGTCTGCATTGAAAACACCACGAGAATCCTCCTTTCTAGGCCGCTTTTCTAGCATTATAGGTGGTCTGCTCTAGATTATGCTGATGCTAGTTAATTTTGGTAGCTTATCACGGCTTATATAACTCTACATTTGAACCTTTTCGTCGAGCTGAATTCCCCTGCTTTATTAGTCTTGGAGATTTCCTGTGAACTCAGTAAGATTTAAAATGATCTTTCCAGGCAGGTAGTGTGGATGTTTTGCATTGCTACTACGCCCATGGGGAGGAAAATGAAAACTTTCAACGCAGAAGCTACTGGATGCTCGATAGGTGAGCTGCTGTTCTTCCTTTGGATGAATGTGTTCTATGTATGGAACTTACAGGAGTTTTGGAAATGCTCATCGTTTATAGTCATTATTGGACTGGACAGCCTCGTAAGGTCTTCCATGCAGATTTTGCTAGATGACGTTTCAAACTGTTTGCTTGTGTCTTCAAACTTGCAATCATCACCTTGCAGCGAACATATTTTCAATCCATTCATATTGAAAAGGTTGACATTGTCTTGCTGCCACACTCGCTGGTCCCACTCTTTTACAACTTTAATGACTGAAAGCCGTCATGTTGTGACAATGCTTTGGATAGATTTTTTTTGTCTTTCTCATGGGAATCATCTTTATGTTTCACGCAACAGCTTTTGGCTGTATGTCAGAGAAAAAATAGGTCCATTGACATGATTTTCACAAAAATTGTGTATTGCGATGAATAAAATAATGTGTTCATTCATCATGTTGGTACGATGTTTTTGTTACATTAATTCCTCTCATCAGTTACATTTTTATGCTTCACTCTGTAGCTAGTAGTGGCATGTCAGTGCAAAAAAAGTGCACCTGAGAAGATTGGCATGAAGAAATTCGATACACATATATTATATTCCATTTAAAAAGTCTGTGTATGTTAAGCCACTTTCTGGGCCACCTTACTTTCACATTCTTGAAGTTTTAAGAAAGAGCAAATCCAAACTTAAAATGTTGTAGTTCTAAAAGTTAATTCATATAGTTGTCATGACCATGACTAGCTTGTATGATGATCTTCTCGGCAACCTAACCTCACCTGTCCTGAAATTGGTGAAGAGCAGAAAGTATCTGGAGATCTTAACATCCGACAAGAGAAGTTTGTTTTGTTTGAAAACGTTAGCACCCGATTATGTAAAATATGAGTTATCGGTCAGTCTACACTACTTATCGCTGCTTGCTGTTTTCCTTCTTTGCAGGCAGCTGGAGCACATTGTTCTTGTTCACTACAGAGAAGTGAAAGAGGTAATTGTAGTAGTCTGGCTTTACATTGAACCACATATATATTGTTTTGGTTTTCTTCGTTTTTTTAATGGAGATGGTCTTTTATGGAATGATTAGAAGTAAAGTAGGCTCTTCCCCATTCTTTTATGGGTGGTCTAGAGTTAATTTATTTCTTCTCAGTTGGCCTTCACCGTGATGGAACTATCTAAGATGAGCTTATATTATGTAAGGACTTGTTAAGCCCTATACTTGATGAGGGTGTTCTTGCTGGGAAACTTTTAGCCAGTTTTTTCAGACCAAGAGTGGACCAGCCGGATCAACTAGCTGAATCGGGAACCGGAGCATGATTTGGTCCAGTTATTATGAAATATCGTAGTGCTCAGGTTCCGCTGAGACTTGGCATTGACCTTGACTGGTTGAACTGGACAATGTTTTGACCGGTTCATTGACCTTATAAAATTATATTTGAACCTTGCTTGAACAAACATTTGAATTCATGTTCACTTGAAAAGGGCTTGTAACCTTTTCCAGTGGACCACTGAGTTGTATTTAATAATTAAGTACAGACTGATACTTATTATTTTAAAAAGTAGTGAACTTACAAATGCAAGGCAAAGGGATTCAATCCCTTGACCTTAAAATGACATGAGAGGAGTACCTTAACCAACTGAGCTATGCAGAGGATGTGCGTCAGGTTGGTAATTTAAATTGATTAACTATATAATTGTAGACAAAAGTGCACAACCGGTTCACCCGGAGGTTCAACCGGTTGAACCAGTTCACCTGTGAATTGCCAGGCCTCCCGGTACTTTGACGGGGCTGGGTTTAAAAACATTGCTTTTAACTAGCACTAACCTGGTATGGTTTTGTACTTTCTATTGCATCCATTGAAGGGCTACAAGTCTGGCATATCCCGCTTACTAGTAGATCAAGGACTGCAAATTATCAGCTCTCAAACTAGTTCAGCTGGTTGTTTTGCCCTAGCAAACTCACCTGCTTTGACTGCTCAGACATCTTACGTTGCAAGTGCGGACAGAGTTGATAGAAGTGAACAAACAATTTCATCTGATCTGGAGGATGAGGATTCATTGGGGGGTTTGGGAGCATCTCTCACTAAATCTGCCTATCCCTCTGCTCCTCATGATGCTTATAAGTTTTCTGGTGACCCTGCAGGTAGAATTTACAGCATGTTTATCCTTGTCTTTATATTTTTCTTCAGTGCATAGAACTTTCGGAAAGTGTATTGGACATTTTTGTGATAGAATTATTGTATCCTCTAACTTCTTCTTTAAAAGCTGCATTTAATTTTTACTTACATTGGAGTAAGTAGTAAGCTTTGCAACCATGAGTGTATGATGGGTCTTTCTTCGGTTTTCAGGGCTTCCTGCATCATCTACATTTCAGACAAGTTCCTGGTTTTCTGGAGGGACTGTTAATTTTAGTACCAGAGTTCCTATCTCAGCCCAAATTTCTTGCAGAAATGTGGATTCTTCACGTAACCAGGAATTTCAAGTTGACAATAAGTTTCCTGTTAAACAGCCTGTTGTTGCAGATTTTGATGCCCACAGACTAACAGAATCTAAATTGGATGCTGACAGTGGAGTTCTAGATACAACTAGTGGTAATAGGTTACACGGTGTTTCTGAACTTCAAGATGTGGCAGGGACTTCTCGGTGTCAGGTTCTATTTCCACCTTTTAGATAGAATTTTGCAAATGTCTAAACTGTTGTTGCTTCTGGATTATTTAATTGAGTTTTGAATCTAAGATAGAAAAAGGATGATGATTATGACATTGATTATCTGAGTTTTATATGTGTCTGGAGGGCATGAATATGACTAATTACGTCTCTGAGTTATTGTTGAAATTTAAAACATATCATCATCTGAAAAAGATTTTTAGCTCCTTTTGCTGCTGGAAATTTGAAATATCATGTTCTACTCTGATAAAAACTGCAGGGTAGCCTCTTTGCCTACAGTAATAACAATAGGACTATTCTTTAGAACGGGTATTATGTTTTGAAAATTTCTTTTCCGTACCCGTAGATATGTGTTAACTTGAAGTGACAGATAATACGAGTTTGCTTGGCTTTCTTGTTGTTCAAAAAGCTTCACGGTATAATTGGTTCTCAGATACATATTTAGAAAAGCCAAAGTTCACCTAGTTAATTTGAAATGTTGCAGGTGGCAGCTGAAAATGATTCCAAGGCAATGAAACCTCAGAACACAAGCACTTCTACTGCCCATATTGGAAGCACATCCAGTGGTGGAGAAATGAACAATCAGGAAGCTGGAGAGCTAAGAAAACTTGATAGCTTTGGGAGATGGATGGATAAAGAAATAGGTCAAGATTGTGATGAATCCTTGATGGCCTCTGACTCTGGAAATTATTGGAATGCACTTCCATCTGAGAATGATGACAAGGAAGTATCTAGTTTGTCGCGTCACTTGCAGCTGGATACAGACTCATTGGGTCCTTCTCTCTCTCAGGAACAGCTATTTAGTATCTCAGACTACTCGCCAGATTGGGCTTATTCTGGCATTGAAACAAAGGTATGCTTTTTTGTCTTGGGCCAAAGACGAAGGCGCGCTCGGAAAGAAATTAGTCACATGCTTAATTTTTGTAACATATTGTTCTGGTCGTAGGTCACAGATACTGATTCCACATAATGTCTGTATGTTGCTAGGTTCTGGTAGTAGGAACATTTTTGGGTAGCAAGAAACTTTCTGCCGATACGAAATGGGGTTGCATGTTCGGTGAAATTGAGGTTTCTGCTGAAATATTAACCGATACATCAATGCGATGTGTGGCTCCGGCACATGCTCCAGGACGTGTTCCGTTTTACGTTACTTGCAGCAATAGATTAGCATGCAGTGAGGTGAGAGAATTTGAGTATCGTGAGATGCCATCTATGCCTTCCAATATCGCACCAGAAGATGAAGTTTGTCTTCAATCACGTCTGGCAAAATTGTTATATGCAGATCCAGTTGCACTGCAGCTGGACTGCTCTGTTGAGGTATGTGATAAGTGCAAGTTGAAGAATTTCACAAGTTCAATGAATACGATTGGCAAATTCGATGTTGGAAGAGTGGAAGAGGCTTCTACATCCCCAATGTTTGATTGCTCATACACTGGAGATGCAGCACTTCGGTGCTTGCTGGAGGACAGGCTCTCACGGTGGCTGGTCTGTAAACTTCATGAAGGAGGCAGAGGGCCAAATATTTTGGATACTCAAGGTCAAGGAGTCATTCATTTGGCCGCAGCCCTTGGTTATGAACGGGCCATTAGCCGCATAATAGCTGCAGGTGTTAATCCCAACTTCCGTGATGCACGCGGAAGAACAGCTCTGCATTGGGCATCATATTTTGGAAGGTGAGACTGTCAAGGTCTTGGAAAATATCTATATACGCCAGAACATAATAGATCTTGTTATATTTTTTTCCTGAAGCTAGACGTATGATGCGAAATTTTTCTGGTCACGATTCACTGGATGGTAACTGTTATTGGTGTATTCAATCTCTCCACTTGTTTTATGCAACTTCCACTCCAGAACCAGATGCACTTTACAGTCCGTTTCTCATGACTCATGCTCATATTTAACTACACAGTGATAGACTGTATGCTCTTCCACTTTGAATAAACATGGCGGACTGTGGGGCACATGCTTGACATTGCCTCAAACTTACAGAATCAAAGGAAATGAAAGCTTTTTACTATCTTGACTATTCTGATTAAAGATAGGATAATTGCTGGATGAATTGACTATGATGCCTTCAGTTTTCTATCTCCATATTTAAATCTGTTTTTCTAATAATTTGTCCTTCTACAGGGAGGAAACTGTTATTGCACTTGTTGGATTCGGAGCAGCTCCGGGAGTTGTTGATGATCCAAGACCAGCATGTCCTGGAGGTCAAACTGCGGCAGATTTGGCTTCAAGTAGAGGGCATAAGGGAATTGCTGCATATTTGGCTGAAGCTGATTTGACTAGTCGTCTTTCTTCACTGACTGTAAACGAGAAAGTGATGGATAGTGTTTTAGCTACCCTCGTTGAGGAAAAGGCCACTGAGGGTGCAACCCCAGTTGTTTCCACTGCGGCTGAGGACGAAGAACGTTGCATGAAAGATTCTCTTGCTGCAGTTAGAAAATCGATACATGCAGCAGCCCTGATTCAAGCTGCCTTTCGAGCTCGTTCATTTCGGCTGAGACAATTAACAAAGAGAAACAGTGATGTATCTGAAGTTTCGGCAGATGTAGTAGCAATTGGTTCTTTTAACAAGGTCAAGAGTTTGAGTCACTATGAAGATTATTTGCATTCTGCAGCGACCAAAATTCAGAAAAAGTATCGTGGGTGGAAGGGAAGAAAGGACTTTTTGAAGATACGCAACCGGATTGTGAAAGTTCAGGTGATTCTATCGCTTTAACTGCTACACAAATTTAAGTTGCTATCTTTTCTGAGTTTTTCTTTTCCATGTAATGCATCAACTGTTAAGTTTTCACAAAGAGGGCCTTATAATTCATTGGTAAAAATGTTTTCCTCTAGTGTTGCCATAAACCAAAGAGCAGGATTTGCATTAAGTGGATGACCAAATTTAAAAAGCTGCAACAGTAGACAGAGCTCACCTAGAAGGAATAAGGCTTGTCCTGAATTACTTGGATTAATGATATTTCGCCAAGTAAAATAATAGTTATTCTGTGTATAGGCTCATGTCAGAGGACATCAAGTACGTAAGCAATATAAGAAGGTTGTCCGCTCAGTTAGTATAATGGAAAAGGCAATTCTTCGATGGAGGCGCAAAAGAAAAGGTTTGCGAGCATTTCAAGTGGAGAAAAGAGTGGGTGATGACCATGGAGGGGATGAGAGAACTGACGAGTACGACTTTTTACGGATCGGTCGTAAGCAAAAGTTTGACGGAGTTCAACGAGCTCTAGCAAGAGTCAAATCTATGGTGCGGGATCCAAAGGCCCGTGATCAGTATATGAGACTGGTCCAGAAGTTTGATAATTTCAAGGTGATGTTGACCCTTAAAATATTGATTATGAATGTATTTCGTTCTTTTCTCTTCTATTATGCTACCTTCTCGTGCTTGGTTGAAATTCTGTGCGTTGCATTTTTCAATAGAATTTCCTTTTGCCAAATTTGGGAATCGGTTTTAATAGCTTTTCTGGCACTTTTACCAAACAGATGGTAAATAAGGGGAGCTGGGAGCCAAATGTTGACGCCAAACAGTATAGAACTGAGGGAGAGTAGCTTAAGCTTGCGGAATCCGGTGAGTTAGCCAGTGTTGGTGTCGGATAGGTGAAGCCTGTCGGTTGTACATTTATCCTTTAGATAGTTTTGTATCTAGAAGTTACACTCATGTCTAACCTGCATTTCACATGCGATCTTTTCCTAAGAAAATCATAGAATTAGAGGGTGAGAATTGGTGGGTTGGGGAAGCTAATTGTGTATGAGTTAGATATTTACCTTGTAAAGAAAAAGTTAATTCCTGTTAGAGATGAGGTTGACTGAGTTGGAGCAGCTTTCGATCGATGACGAGACGTCTAGGTAACACCTTGGAACTTGTCCGTCAGTAAGTCAGCGATGAAAGTAACTTTCATCTCCGTTGTCATCAGCAAACAGAAGATGGTAATGGCCTTTTTCTTTCCCTTTCTTTTCTTTATCAAATACTGGTTATGGTATAGGCAGCACTGATTTACTATTGAGATTAATCCGTCGTCACTTCTGTGAGCAAGTTCTTCTGTTTCCAATTAAGCTTCTGATCAGGAAGCTGACACTGGGTTTTAGATTAGAAGTGTATATGTGCTGTTTCATTGGATATTAGATGTTTGACCTTTTTGGATCCAGACTCGTATTATCACTTTCTTAATTTAAGCCCGTTCTATCATATTTACCGGCTCAATTTTGAGCAGTGGAACATGAAGTTACTATTGAATTGACCTAGCGAATGAATTTGGGCCAAACTATGTTCATGGAGGCCAAAAATTTGGGTCGTACGAATAGGCCGGCCCGTACTACAATAAGGTTTCATAGTGAGCCCATATCAACAGCTGAATATTTGGAATTAATTGCGCTCCGAAAGGCCAATAGACGTCCGTATAACTCCTATTGCCGGATCTGGCTCCTAAGATCAACAATGGGCCAACAGTAGGTACAACTCAAGGGCCCAAAGCGAGGTCTGACACGTTGAATGGGACCAAATGGGCCTTAAGGGCCCACGGTCTGGCCCATTACATTCATGGGTTTAAACGAGAAGAAATGTTGGCCCTAAATGAGCTGTTAATGGGCCAGGTTTTGTCACGGGCCAAAAGTACAAGCCCATTTTTTCGAATACTGGGCCCTAAAGAGCTCATAATGGGTCTTCGCGTTGGGCCGTAGGGGCCCATGGGCCCATATTTTTGGCTCGTTTGAAATTTGGGCCTCAAATAGGCGGTTATTGCGCCCCCTGGAAACCCATTATTTTTCATGGGCCGTACCCAGCTGAATAAAGGCCCTTTAGAGGGCCAACTTTCAGCCCAATACGTTAATTCTAGATTCTGCCCAATAAAATTGGGCCTTAATAGCACAAAGCAGGTCCATCAAGAACAGACCGATTTGCTTCCTTAAAAAAACGTAGATGGGCCAGACTCGGCCCAACAAGTGGGCCTTAAGGGCCCAGGGATTGTCCCATTACTTGTATGGGCCGCACCGGGCCGAATTTTAGTGTCCTAAATGGGCTATTAATGAGCCACGTTTTCTGCCAAAAGCATTGGGCCCTAGGGGCCCATAAAGAAAAGGCCGATTATTGGAAACTGGGCCCAACGAGCTGGTATTGGGCCATTTAGGCCCAATTTTCTGGGCCTTAAGTACCCATAATGGGCCCACGATTTCGTTGACTCTTTTAACGTTTGGGCGTCAGATAGGCGGTGTTGGGCCCACTGGAGGTTAATTATTTTCATGGGCCGTACCCATCCGAAAATTCACCCTTAAATGTTCTGTAATGGGCCAACTTTCGGCCCAATTCATTAACGGCAGATTCAGCCCAATGCATTGGGCGTTAATAGCACAAAGCCAGGCCCATCAAGATCAGACCCATAATGCTTGGGCCTTCAAAAACTGCTGGGTCAGATTCGGTCCAACATGTTGGGCCCTGAGGGCCCAGGCAATGCCCTTTTCATGGGCTAGGCCCAGTTGAATATTGTGCATTAAATGGGCTTTAATTTGGCCCATTGTAGGTCCAATGTGTTTAGCCTAAACGCCGAAATATTGGAACCGTTCTAGGTCCAATTGTTAACCTAATGTTACACAGGCCCATTGACTAAATATTGGCTTATAACTGGCTAGATCAGACTCAACAAATTGAGCCTTAATGGACCACGGCCAGGCCCAGTATGGGCCATGGCATAGGCCTAGTTGATGGCCCAAAGATAGGCATATTAGCAAAACAATGGGCCTGAGCTCTTTAACGCCCGTTGCTGTAACTATTTTATAGCCAATGGATTAGGCATCAAGGCCGCAGATCTAGGCCCATTTTTTGGCGTCAAACCTCATTTACGCCCAACGCTTGGACTCGAGGGAAGGGTAACCGTGCATCAAATGTGTACTTTTGATCAACAAGCCAGACATTACTCCTTAACTAGGCCGTAAAGGCCCAAAAAGGCTGGTGTTAGGCCTTCCAAGGCCCAATTTGAACCTAATCTAATTGTACTTCATCCTTTTCCAACTTAGCCCAAGAAATAGTGTCAACCATTCTCAGGAAAATGGTCTCTGTCCAGCCATGTTTGGCTAAAAAAGTAGCCTCCCGTATCCTGAAAATGTAAAGCCAGCACCTTTGACCTTACCTGCTTTAGGCAGCTCTCTTCTTACACAACAACATAGTTACAAGACATGCAACAGTTATACAAACACAAGCCTTAACAACCTATTGACATCTTTTCTGACCCAAAAAAACAAAAACATATTGACATCTTCACAACTTCAATCCCCCAAAAAGTCCTTTCTGCGTAAGCAACAGAAAAAGGAATAGGAGCGATCAATAGAGAATCCTATTTTGACATGCTTACTATACCACGCACGTCATTCTCCTCTTGTCCTCATTTCGAAGAAACATTGACTGGCTGCATTGGATAATGTGGTGGAGCAAACTAATTAGAAGGGTTGGTCACGGACTAGCAGCTCTGCAAAAGAGGCGCAACCATTAGCTTCTTATACGTAAAGTCCCACCCAGGTTGTTATTCAATGTTGTTGCTGTATCGCCCCCTTTTCTGGGGACTAATATTATGCTGAAAATATAAAATTTAATCAATGCTAATGCAAAATGAGAGTATTATAATAACAAGATTTTCTGAACAATTAACTATTACATCCCTATTGCCAGTACAAGACAAGTTTCCAAACAGAACCAATCTTTAACAAATAAACAAATATAAGCATAGAAAACCACCGCAGGTGTATAAACCATATACAACTGTCTGACAACTACCATTGTCTTGAAAGGTCATGCACAACTGATATATGGAATTACCCACCTTAAATGAAAAACTCATCACATCTAGAAAAACCCTTACTTCCTAGATCTTACCACTAGTTATAGCTCTTTTCTATTGTAACAGAAGTTCTCTGGAGTTACAAACCTATAAAAGCCATTACTTTCCTGACAGGTTTGTCTCACAATGGATGACTAGGAATCATAAAGTTTAATTTATAAGAGCTACTCGGAACCTCAGCTCAGAAAACTTTGTATGAACCCTAGGAATGTTGATAAGGGAGACAACTACAAATAAATGATTAACATTCCTCATTGGCATTATAATACTTTGTATTACCTTCCGTGTCTAAGGAAGACAGAGGCGAAGATTTGCAGAGCACTTCTTTCCATCAAAAGCAATTCTATTTCTCTGCCCTCAACTCGGAATAGAACGACGGGCACCTAGAATTTGGTACCTAGAACAGGCTGCAAACTTTCTGCTCTTTGAGTATTCTGATCCTCACAACATTTCCAAGCTGCTCAAAGCAGAAAAGTCTTCCACTGTACTTAATTTTTCAAGAATCAAAGTTTCTTGCCTGCAATCTGAGGTATGTGTAGTCAAAGATGTCACAAAGTGACCGCTAGAAGAAATTAGTTAAGCCTAGTTCATTCATAAATGACTGAAAATTAATCAACTGACTAGGATACAATCATGATCAGGATTTTCACTAAAATTAGAGTGAAGGGCATTTCCAACACTGTCCACAATTGCTGATGTGGTCATGGAGGATTCAATGCACAAAATGGCTGTGATAGCATCCAGACGTGTAACTTCATTTCTGAACATTAGTCTGGCATGTGCTACAATTGGCATTAAAACATTTTCAAGAGGCAGAAAATAGTATATCGTCAAAGAACACGGTCAACATTGACGGTCTCATACCTTGAGCTAGGCGAATCAAACTTTCCAACATGCGCACAGTTGTCCTTGCTGCATTGTTATGAATTGCACTCCACAATAAGTAGAAATATTAGAAAAAACTAAGAGAGGTGGTTTATCCTACCTGCATTATGAGTAGCAGATCTTCGTTGAAGTTGATAATAGCTTGATATTATTTTTTCAGCCTCCTTAGTGAGGACCGGTCTAAAGTAATACTTTACGAAGTGAATGTACCTAGAAGTTATACGCAGATTCTATAAGTTGATATCTTTTCAAGAAAAGCTAAAATCATTAAGAGAACCAAAAGACCAGCAGTGGGGTTCTAACTGACATAAAATAAAAGTATCAAAGATAAAGACGAATCTTAATATCAAACGTTTTTGACAATTAACATAGCACAATAGATTGTTCAAATATCAAGCACAATTTTCTCAGTCGGAAGAAGCTTATCTGATGTCCAACATTATAACCATCCAAAAGTTGAAAAGCTGTCGAAAAATCAGTGGTTTTGAAACACACATACCATTTTACTGTAGACCTTTTATGAACGTTGGCAAGGTTCTCAAGTCATGGTGAAACAAAACCTATATAACATCAAAATCTTGAAATTATGCAAAGATCCAACAGAATTTACCTCCTCAACATTTCAAGAGGCCAAATACTTGCTAGATCTTCATCACGACCAATTTTATCTGACACTCCCTATCAATTAATTCCACAACCATTCTTACTATGGATCTTTAGGATCAACTATGCTGAAAAAAAAGTCAATTAGTTAAGGCTCTTGTTAACGAGTGCCTCGGTTCACTTGTTAAGTATACTTATTTGAAATAATTCATTTTTTAAAGCACTGATTGTGCATAGCACAAGGACAATTAATGCACTAGAATCTGCCAAATTACTTTAATTGCTTACTTCACAAGTGCCCTCGGAGTTCTCGTTAACAAAATCCAACAAATAAATTGATGACTTACCTCACTAAGAATGTGAGAAGAAACAACTGCATCCCATTCCGGATTTTTTGTATCAAGAAGCACCAGAACTATGTCAAATCTACTTAATAAGGGACCGGACAGTGTCGTATTGACAGACAGAGCTAAAAAAGTTAAGAAAAATTACATCAGGTATTACAAATCAAACAATGAAACAATGCAATTACTAACTGAAGACACACCTAGAATTCTGATGTTTCTCAACTAAAAGGTCAAATATAATTCTCTCTGGTGTAGATGATTTAAGAGATTGTGTGATTAGCTTGCACTATCTTATGTAAAACAGAAGTTGACATTTTTCAGTTTATGATAATGTTGCTACCAGCAGTCTAAGACCATGATGCAGAATTATAAATTCTAGATAAAGTGAAACACAATTAAAACAAGGAAAGATACATTGATCGGGATCATACTGCCCCTTTGGATTTGTCGCACCAAATACAATTGTTTTGGTGCTAAGAGTAGTTACAAGGCCAGCCTGAAAAAGAATAAAATTGCATTTTTGTAGTCATATATTGCAGCAAAACATGATTTAGAAATTGCAGATAAAAGACAAACATGCACCACTTTTACAATGAAAAGAGAATATGTTGATATAAGCAAACTAACGTAGATCAGTTAACTAGCTGAAGAAGAATGAAGATGGCTCTTTCAAGCATTTCTCTCTTAGGACTCTGCAGACAAGTCCTTTTGCAATCTCCTTTTCAATTCTAATTTCAATGCAATCGCAATTTCTTTTTCAATTTCCAGTCACCGCCACTCCATGTATTCCCCCAGAGCTCTATTACAAAGGATCATTGACATCTTCTATTAAGTTAGCTAAATCAAGCTCTGAATATTTGGTTGTTCGTTTTGGAATGGCTATTCATATGTTTAATTCCAAGTACGTGTTTTGGGAATAGTAAGAATGTGAAAAAAAAACAAGAAAATTCACCTTTGCAACACTTATTGTCTGCTGTTCCATAGCCTCGTGTATGGTAGCCCTGTCATGCTCCCTCATGCTGTCAGTGAAAATTTTAGTCAGTTTAATATTAGATGTCAGCAAAAACACCTTGTCTCCAGCATAAGCCTTACAAATGCAGCTATTTGTTGATCATTTTCATAAACATTATAGCCAAAAATACCGTAAAAAACTGAGGCTGAGTATGTGTCATAGCATTCACAACCTGCTACCTAAGTGTGAAGGACTACAATATGCCTTGCGAATCCAGAGGAAAGTTTACATGACAATGACACTAAGATTGTTTATGCACCAAACTGATTATTGTTGTGTTGACATCAGTGACATGAAAAAACCGCTATTAATGATTGTGCCCGCAGCAAACTAATAAGCGGCAGATGACAATATGAATGCAAATGATACAGGCTGGCTACATCCGGTAGTTGAAATTCTCCTACTAAGTATCATAAATCCAACCTGTCAAACTCGTCGATGCAACAAAGTCCTCCATCTGCCAAAACAAGAGCCCCAGCTTCAAGCATCCATTCACCTATAAGATCCAAAGTCACAGTTACTCCAGATATTCAAAGTTTAAACTCTTTCTCCAGGTGCAAGGATCTTCTCCAGATACAGCAGTAGGAATGGCCTTTTCAGTGATGTAAATGGATGTTCCATTATGGTACAGCATTTTGCAGATCTTCCCTTACCAAAATGCTGACACTACCAGTCTACCACTATTTTTGCGTATCATATAAATATATACCTTTCAGATTTCAATGGAATGATAGACACTCTTACCACACTATCAAAACCTATACCTTAGCAAGTTAGGCAGATTTGAGTGGAAATATTCAAGAACGAGTTTTAAATTTCCCCATAAAAGCACCCTTATATTCATACATCAATTGACAGTGCCTAACCACCAGTGAGGAAGTTGATCTTCAAAAATTGAATGCTGCATGTTATTGTCAGTTGCCCCTCTCATAGTAAATTCTCTTTAATTGAGCCTTTCTTTTTACAACGTTACCAAATTTGATGAATAAGCTACCATCACTGGCCAATTGCAAAAATGTAAATTCTCTTCCTAAAAATCCACTTCTGCAGTTAGTTCTGCTGTCAAGATAAGAGAAAATCTTTGTTTCCAATATGGAATCTCACAGCAACATGGCCCTCGTGAAATTAGATGAGGCCCTTGAGCTTGCTAGAGCCTCCTTACATGTTTTAAGTCCTAAGCTTTTGTTACCATGACTCCTCTTCGGCAACAAATTGGACACATCATCATTTTTTTATTCGCATTAGTATGCAATTCATTCCTCATTTGACAAAACACATAGCATATAGTATCGATTCTCATTCCTATCTGCAAGCAATGACATTGACATAAGCTTTAATGTTAAAATTAAATACAATCCGTAAAGAAGAATGGATAAGATGAGGATCAGGAGGAAGCTAAGATAGATAACCTGACAAATATGTCAGCAGTAATTAAACTGAAGGCATTCTCATTAACTCATTCAATCTTACCTCCATCTTTAACTGCAGTTACAGTCAATCCGGCACTTGTGCTCCCCAAGCCAGTAGTTATGACCGATCGATTACTCAATTTTGCAGCAAATTTCAAGAACTGGGATTTTCCAGTACCTAGAAGTTGTTCCATAGTCCAGGCATGCATATTCAGTATACAATCAGCAAAGATTGAGATGACATGTGATGATGTGAAAAGTACATTGGTGACTCTTGAAGAATAAGAATCAATAAGGCACATATTGAAGTCAAATGTTGAGTATAATATTTACCTGGATCCCCAACCAGAAGCAAATGAGATTCTCCTCGAATCTTTGTCCCCGAAGCATCAACATGTTGAACACCTCCAATGAGCGTCAATGCAACTAAAGTTGACAAAGGATAAAGAGATGATATTAAAGACGTCAACGAATCCTATTGCACAAGGATATTAGGTACAAACAACGATGAATGAGCAACTTCGCAACTAGATTATTACTCGTTGCTGAAGATATGCCTAGGAAATATCTAACACTCAGGCAGCATAAAAGAATTTTCAGAACAAGAAGGTATTTGCCAACGAATTACAGAAATCACCTGCAAGTTTCACTGTGAAGAGTCCAAAAACTTGAGGACATATACCACGGATGATAGCATTTCTCCCTGGGTTAACATTACATAATGAATTGACGATTCAGGGAGAACATAATCACGATGTCAAGTCAAGGGGAATTCATCTCTTCAAAAACATTGATTAGCATGGCAAGTCAGGGACCTATTAACTATCAATACCTTTCAGCGGTGTATCCTTGAAGCAATTCCAGAATTTCTTAAATTTCATGATGACATCATCAGGAACATCGATCGCTGACTTCAGTTCATTGGTTCTCCTACGGATTAGAGGAACCCATTTTCAGCCCAAAACCAAAATGAGTTGTAGAAACATGGTGCAAGTGCTCAGATTCCCAACCAAATCACCAGTGTAACTAGTAACGATAGGCCAGTTACTTTTACATTGCTATGCATAACTTGTCATCTAATGCTTAATAATGTATCAAAAGACATAGACAAACCCTATGGACCAGAAGGAAGGGGCGGACTAACATATACTGGACGGTCCAGATTCAACTCCCTTCCAATGCAACTTGAATTTTTGAAAGTAACAGTCAAGCCCATCGTTTGTTTTAAGTAAATTAACTGGCATGCATATTGTAGTAGCATCATGATGCCCAAGTAATTAGGCATATGCACTAATTACAAGAAGGCAGGAGCCTAATCTCTAACCCCTCCCTCAACAACTCATTCTTCAAAAAGTCTATCACAGGTCAAATTAGGTCGACTAGTTGAACTATTTCACTGCCAACTTGAGCGTCATATATGGGAAAATCAGACAGCACCATGGTCAATTCTCGGTATAACCAGTTGAATCAACCAGTCCAGTTTTGAAAACACAGTTGAAGATTCAGATCATTTGAACTATCATAACAGAGAAAATACATCTTCTGCAGCCACAAAGCATATCTTTTAAAATCTCTATAGACCTACACCAAGAAGACAAACTATTAACAATCTGTAAATGTAATATACTTGCTCAATACCTCACATGATTGGCAACTAGTACTGGCTCAAGATCACAGCGCACATCCTTCAGATCAGGAGACCACTTCGCAGTCAAAATTCCAGTAACGATTATATCATCTGCAGATAAAAAAAACCCCATAAATAGAAAGAGCCAACCTAGCCCTTAAAAAGACTGCAAGCATTGCAAGGGAGAAAAGCAAGGAATTCATAGTGTCTGCTGGAACAGAAAATAAACTTCTGTCTTAAGGACAAGAAGTTGATGGTTATCTGGTATATGGATTAGTTAATCTAAGTATGAATCCTAGAGAGTATTTTACCTCCAGCTTTAATGATGTCAACCAGATCATCCTTCAAAATAACAGGAATTGAACGAGGGATGGCCCCAACACCCAACAATTGTGTGCTTTCTTGAATTTTTATTTCCTGATAATCCTGGCAAGTTATGCTGTTCTCCACAAATTGGAAATTTGTGCCTTCACAGATTTTAGACCCCTGTTATGGGAAACAATAGATTATCTGACTGCATGTGCAAGAGCAAGCCAACTTCTAAATGAGATGATATGATTTGGAAACTAAAGAGTAGTGAAGACCCTCACTTGGATTGAAAGTTCTCCGCAAGGATTAGATTACAGAACAAGCAAATCTTAAAAATATACAAGATTATTCACCTTGTCAAAAAGTAGATAAAAGTAATGGGAAATGCTTTGTAATGCAAAGTAATCACATAGAATCTACTTGCTAAATCCTGATTATTAACATTGCAAGTGAAACAAAGAGCTTTAAAAGGACTTGAGTTTTAAACTATAGACAGTAAATAGACCTGAGATGGGCAAATGGACGGCAGAAGTATGGAGTTTCTTGTTTCCAGCTCAGGATAAACTGGGAAGCTGCAAAAGCAAACTGCTAACTCAAAGGTTGATATTTAAAAACAAAAACTATTGATATGTGAAAATTGACCACCTATTGACTAATGAAGGGCATAAGAGGGCAAGAAAATAATGCTCAAATTCCATCAAATGCATAATCAGATTCATTCACATCCAGAGTGTAAATTGTCAGAATAAAGAAAGTACTCTCTGGTGCGTTTGAGATGGGTGAAGGTAAACAGGACAGATTTATAAGAATCTATTTGCATGCTAGCTTCCACAAAATCCAACAGTATTATTTATGGCCAAAGAAACAAAATAAACAAATAGTTGAACTTTGTATTATCGGAATGCAGCAACTGAAGTGTGCTGAATGCTGAGAAGGCCCACCTGTAATTACATCTTCGACATTTATACCACCTCTTTCCTTCATACATCTTTACAGCTGCAGACCTTATTACAGTCCCCTTGAGTGTAAGAAGAATACCTCGATGCTTCACTCTCACATGCCCAATGCTTGGAAAAGTCTCTAAATACAGCACAAAGCAATGAAACATTCAAAAAATAGAGGGTAGAAGTCGATGGTAAACAACCAGAAATTTCTTCTAAAGAAAGTGCACTTTGGATCGAAAGAGAAGCAAACCAGGGCATTCAAGTGGAGATCCACTGATATTGATCCGGATGTGAATGAGATTTTTCATCACACCATCTTCGTTTTCTCTCAAGTTCCCCAATACAACTCTCTGCAGATGCACATTGCCATATCAATTCAACATCTCTTTCATGCAGGTTCGCAGACTTCTAGCTTTAAGTATGAATAGGTTCTGACATAGATATCATAAGAGATCTCTCTAATAGATGCTCAATTGATAGAAGAAATTAAAAGTTCATAAACAATTGAAATTGCATGCTCATGTCTCTCAGATTTACTGCTCGGCCTAGAGTCAAAAGGCCAAAGTAAAGTTGCTTTACCCCTCAAAGAAAGAAGAAATTAAAAGGAAAATCTTTCTGTCATTCATGTCACACCGACATTCAGATTGGGATAAAAATTAATGCATATGAATCGCTTTTTGTATCATGGGAAGATCATGGTTTCAACATTATCTACCGAATCAGGAGGAAGCTCTAACAAAGGACAGAAAGAAAAAACAAAGAGGTTTTATGTCAAGCAGAATGAGAGGAACTTGTGGTCTGGCAGTCAAATCAAGACCAGTATGGGGAGACTTCCAGTGAACAAAGTTGAGTGAAATCTATCTGCACATATCAAGAACAAACAAGTACAGATTACATTGACCAAAAAAGCATGCAAGACGAACCCATAACTACCGTAAGGATACCCGTCCATCCAGAATCATGTGGATCACATCCAAAGGAAAAACTAAAGCAGTGTCTTCTGGGAATATGACTCTTTACTCTCTAGCCATACTTCACTTCACAGCATCTTCCGTACCTTACGTAGGACTTGAGTCTCACAATCACATATAATTTTAGAGTAAAACGGTTAAGAAACACTATGCAGAAGATTTGGGTTCAGGGAAAAACTTACTGCAATGCATTAACTCCACTAAACCAACTAGACAGCCAACCCATCCACGACAGGAATACAGGAGACAGTCATTTGAACGCACATGAATGTTTTAGACAACGAGGGACTATACCAGGACAACTTCCTCCACAATCATCGGAAAAATATCTACATCACCCTTTCAATCACCTTCAAATACGATCACATTTCTTCAACCGTGTCTCAGAATACCGTGCCACTCAGGGCGACGCAGATAATCCGTCTATCGAATCAGGGGATAAGAAAGGGGGTTAGAGCCACGTACGTGAGCCCAAACAGCCGCGTCGTCGAAGTCGTTCAAGTACTGACTCGGCCGAGAGAAGACGAGGTGGGCGAGAGGAGGATCGTGATCCACAAGCTCTGCGAATCTGCAAAAAACGAGGGATTCAAACAAAGAAATCTTCGGAACAGTCGTACATCATCATCGAATCGAAGGAACAGAGGCGAGGGGGAATCACTCGATGTAGAGAGGGTAGTGGAGATCGGAGTCGGGGGAGAGAGTGATGGAGCGAAGCTGATCGGAGTAGAAGCGTATCAGAAATGCCGCCATTGATTTCACGTGAGGGCTAGGGTTCTCCTCCATTTGCTTCGACTCCATGGATGAGGATGACCGCAGAGAAATTACCAGCAGAGAGAGAGAGGGAGAATGTCGAAGCGAACTCGATGGACGGCAGCTTTTGGGCGGGAAATTGTGAAAAAGATCTTTTCTTCTCTCTCTAGGGATCGACTTTTTGCTCTGTCAACGTTACTATTATCTCTCTCAAGAAAACTTTACTATATATATATTAAGAGATATGCTTCGCATATTAAGATCGATAAATTATTTTGGGAGTTAGATACGAAACACGATTAATCTATTTATAATGTCTATTTAAATGTTGCATCAAATGTTGTAAATCACTTAGTATACTCGGCTTTATTCAATTACTAAATTATTGAATCGAGCTGGGAAAAATTCATCGATTAAGGTAGATTGCCCTAGATCAATAGATTGCAGGTAAAAAATTCATGATTAATCTCTGTGAAGTGGCTAGCGGGTTGGGTTGTGTATGTGTACGGGTTATATGCAGTCTGAATAATACTTTGATGTCTTTTCCTCCTCCTTTTCTTTTATAATATGCTAGTCTTCGAAAAATTTTCTTTTTTATGTGAAAATATACCAAAGTATCGATAGAGTTCTTATGTTCCACACATCTATCCTTTAAAAAAGTAATGACGGAGTAGCTTGTATAAATTCATTACCTTCCTAGATTCTAGTTTCTACATCCGAAACGCAAGACATATATACATGCCTTCAACGCATCTTTCTCACATCGCAATTGCTACAATGTGATACGTGCTGAGCTAGTAAGACTAACGCAGTGCATTTTTTTCACCGGCTACGTTGTCCCTCGTCAATCACCCAACCTGACAGGAAGCAGAGGCTTACTGTCCAGGTGAAACCTACGGCTGCTCCGATCCCGAAAGCCATCTGTGAATATGTGGCTCCTTCAGTCGAAGCCTCGTCATTTGGAAGCTCATCAGATGGTGGCTGTGATTGACATGAGGGTAAGCTCGGTCTACTACCACAGAGGCCAATGTTTCCTTCGAAGCTCGAGTCTGGAAAGGTCAAAAACTGGCCTCCCGAAGGAACTGTGCCGGAGAGCTTATTGTATGAAACATCAAAGGTCGATAGGAAAGTCAGCTTCTGGAAGGATGCGGGTATTTCTCCCGTCAAACCATTATGAGACAAATCTAGTCGCTCCAAACTTTGCATTTCCGATAAGCTATTCGGTATATTGCCCGACAATTGGTTGTTTTCCAAGTAAAATGCTTGGAGGCCCTTAAGGTTTCCGAAACTCAGCCAAATCGGTCCGTTGAGCTTGTTGTAACTTAGGTCCAAGGTTGATGGCAAGCTCCAGAATTGGTTGTATGTCAAAAATTTTCCATCTCCTTTCCCCGAAAGGAGTGGCACGTTTGATAGAGAGCCTGCAGGAAACGATCTGCTACTGTTGATGCAATTTCGTAGTTCGCTTAAGCTCCTTGGTATGTCTCCGGTGAATGAATTATTCCCTAAACCCAAATAGAATAGGAAATCAAAATCGCCGATCCAGCTAGGAATTCTTCCGCTTAATTGGTTCCATGAAAGATCCAGCAGTTGCAAGTTTTCGCATCCGCTTAACCACACCGGTATTGACCCTTTTAATTGACTGTTGCCAATCACGAACACTTTCAGATATGGAAACAGCAAATCGGCATGTCCCAACATTTCTTCCTCTCGAAAACTCATAGAAAGGATCAACACACTTAAGTTTCTGCATCGCTGTAATATATGCAGAGCGCTAGACAGATCACTAATTTCAGTTTTTGAAAGAGAGAGCAGTGTTAGTGCCCGGAGGTTTTGGAAGCTGGAAGGAATTGCTCCGCTTAAGTGATTATTCGCAAGATTTAGAACACTCAATCTATGACAAGTAGATAGAATTGCAGGAAGCGGACCTCGGAATAAATTGGAACCAAGGTTGAGAGAAGTAAGACGAGCCATAGAAGAACAGTTGATACTGATACGACCATCAAGAGTATTGTTGTTTAAGTCAAGTGTGGAAAGGGATGGAGAGCTCATCAGTGAAGGTGGCAATTGACCAGAGAATTTATTTGATCTGGCAGCAAAGTGCTCGAGCTTTGGAAGACCCTTGAAAACGTCTGGAAGTACTCCGGAAAACAGATTATGAGACAAATCAATCTTGACAACACTAGAGAGATTATCAATTCTTCCGTCCAGGGGTCCTGAAAAGCCATTGTCCTGAAATTGGAGTTCGCACAGGTGCTCGAGCTGGAACAGTCTCTCTGGCAAGCTTCCTGATAGACTGTTCCCATTGAGGAAGAGGCGCTGAAGAGAAGTGCAGTTGCCAAAATTCACAGGAACTTCTCCATGGAACCAATTTTCGGCGAAATTAAGTGACTCAATAGAGTGTGATCTGTCACAAATTGTTGACGTGAGAGAACCTACCAAGTTATTATCCGAGACATCCAAAATTCTTATGCGGGGTAGATGGATGTGAAGAGGAAACGAACCCATGAATTTGTTCCAGCTCAAATCAAGGACCTCGAGATTCTGCATCTGAAAGAGTTTATGCGGAAGAAAACCATGGAGGTTGTTATGGGAAAGATTAAGAGTGCTCAACTGGTCCAAATCTGCCAAGGATTCACATATTTCCCCGGTGAGTCCCCTGCCATGAAGATCCAAGCCAATCACCCTCCTCTGTGTCACGGCGGAGTTATTGCATGTGACTCCAGCCCAAGAGCAACATTCACCGTCAGGAAAAACCCCCCAGCCATCAACAGGTGAGCCCACACACTTGCGAAAACCGTTCAGCGCGTTTAAGTCATTGGAATTGCAAGATGGGTTCTGGCTTTTGGTTATATGAGCCTTGCAAATGATTGCTAGAAAGATGAAGGTTAAACGGAAAGTTGAGCATTCCATTGCAGGCAAGTGATAGCAGTAGGCAGGCAACTAGGGTCGAGATTATATGGTTCACATCCTGAGTCTTCTGAGCATGATGATAGATTGGGAGTGAATGAAGCCAACCATTGACTTGACTTGTACCGCAGAAAGAACAAGAGTAGTTAGAAGAAACCATAGATAATTCTACATCTTTGAAGATGACTGGTCGAGGTGAGTAAGAAAAGAGCTGGTTTGTTCACTAGACAAAACGAGAGAGAAGAGAATGGACTTTTGCTGTGTCCAGACAAAGCATATTGGGTCATGGAGATGGACAGGTGAATAGAACGGGACCAAGTGGGCTTGTTTGATGGGAAGAAAACTATACTCACGTCTGCATCCATCTGTATCAACTCATAATAATAATTTGTCCTTTTTTTTGCTTTGCACTGGGGTTGATCCTGTGACCTGTTCCTGACAATCCTGAACCGGCCCAAATCCTGCACCACCCAGCCATCGTCGCCTCGACCACCAGGCGGCACATTCTTTTTTTTACTTTTTTGTAGTCTGCGCTTCTCTCTTCTTCTTTGGCACTACCAAGTATCATAGTGATTAGAATTTGTATCAAATGATTTTTGTTAAAAATGTGTCGAGTTTGAACTCGTCGAACAAATCCAAATGAGATTGTACTGAGCACCCATTTGAACAATATTGAAACTGTTAGCGTATCGAAGATGGTCAAAGAAGAAACGGTTTATGGACGACTCCCGAAAAAGGGAAAGTCCATTATTGCTGCCTTTATTTAATGCAAATAGAACACTCTTTTCAATGTGGAAGAAGACGGGGGAGAAGGAGACTTTTATGATGGAGGAAAAGCATGCGCAGACTTGTTCAAGCGCAGGACTTCAACATATTGCTCAATAACGATGGAGACCCTAGTCATCATGTATTAAATGAAGGGACCTACAAAATTTGATTGCACATGGAAGATCTATCTTAGCCGCATGGAATTGAAGGTATAGGAAAAGGGCATGGGAGCTTTGTTTGTGTCATTCGGTATTTTAATCGTGAAGAGGAGTCCCTTCAGCATTATATAGAGAGAAAGAGAAAGAGTGGTTCAGTGCGCCAAGTTGTTTGGTGGCCGAGAGGGTCTTCTTGAGTTTTGTTCTCTTACATCATACCGTCTTCTTCATGAGTAAAATTGGCGAAACCAAATTTAATGAAATAACCTGATTGAAAATTGCTTGATTGATAAGCGTTGCATGTTATTCGACTGATGTTGACTCGTAACGTCGCATTAACATCGTGAAAAAGAATACCACTGCAGGACTGATGAATGCCTTGTCGAATATGTACGAGAAACCCTCCGCGATCAATTAAGTCTATTTGACGCGACGTCTGTTTTACTTAAAGATAGGCGAATGTATATCGGTTGCTAAACATATCAACGAACTCAATTAGTTGTTTGGTTAAGATTTAACTTTGAAGATAAGGTACGTGCTTTGATTCTATAATCCTCATTGTCTGAAAGTTGGAATACTGTCGTCATTATTGTTAGTAATTCTTTTGGGTCAAGAAGTTTGACGCTAGATAAGGTTCGCAATTTGATTCCGAGTGAAGATATCTATAAGAAAAAATTTAGTGAACTTGTGCCTGCCACTTTAGTCGGTGAAAGTAGATCAAAATCAGTCCAAGAGTAGTATAAACTCGAACAAACATAGTCAGTTTAAGACTAGTGGGATTGTCTATTGGAATTGTGGCAAGAGTGAGCATCTTAAAAGGGATTGCTTTAACTTGAGAAACTTTAACCTGAAAAAAGAAAAAGGGTAAGGTAATTAGAGTTCAGTCTACAGATGATGTTGCAGCTGTAGCTGAAAGTAATTCTGATAATGTCGATTGTATCTTGTCTATCATTGAGATTTGTCGTTTGACGGATGGATTATAGATTCTAGTTGTTCTTTCCACATTACAATAATAGGAACTGGTTTATTACTTATCAGTGTACACATTGTGGAAAAGTACAGTTAGGGAACAACGCAAAATGCGATATAGTAGGTATTGATGATGTTAAAATCAGAATGCAAGATACTATCGAGAAGACATTAACTAGAGTAGGGTACATTCTAAAATTGAAAAGGAACTTAATTTCCTTGAGTGCCCTAAATTCATATGGCTATAGGTATGCTTTAGAAGGTGGAGTTTTGAAGGTTGCGATAATGAAATGAATCAAGCACGATGGCTTATATGAGCTTCAAGGTGAAACAATAATGGATTTTGCCGTGGAGGCATCGGATGCATTTGTTATTACTCAGGGAAAACATGTATGTTTGTGCTGAGGCACAAGTTTAATGTTATTGTCAAGATTACGCGGTTGAAAGCTTTTATCAAAATGGAGACAGGTAAGTCAATCGAGCATGTGCAGACTGATAGTAGCATAGAGTTCTACTTGGAGCTATTAAATAGATTCTGAATGAAGGAAGACACAATGAAATACCACACCAATGCTGGTAAACGAAAATATATTGCAGAATTGATGAGTAGAACATTACCATAGACGGTTTGTGAAATGATTCTTGGTAGATGCGCTTAATACAGCGAGCTAACCGGTGTATAGATTCTCATAGACTGTGATTAGATGTCGGACTCTCGATAAAGTGTGGTCAGGTAACATTGCCGATTATTTTATTCTTAGAATGTTTGTTTGCCACTATTATTTTCGAGCCAATGATGGTAAGCACAATGAGAGGGCAAGGTACATATTTTTTGGCTGCACGAGGTGAGCGAGGCTATTAGTTGTGATGTTCGGAATTAAATTCACCTGTCGACCATAGAGAGTTACCTTTGACAAGTCTCCAATACTTTTGGCTAGGTGTGTTTAGTAGCAGTGTTTACATGGATATGAATGGTGTTCAGCTAAAGGTGGAGTTGCAACCAAACACCCTTGAGGTAGCAGGTACTAATGCAATTATCAAAACAAACAATGCTTGTAATGAGGTGGAGCCGTTAGAGCCAACAGCTGCTGTAGTTGCTAAGTTTGACAAGGCTCATGTTCGATCATTTGATAGATATGGATACAATGGTAGTTTTGTTTTATTTGTGATAGAGGATATTATGTCTAAAATCCTTGTGGAGCAGTTAAAGGTACAAGTTGAGTAGGTTTCTTGATGAGGTCCATGGTGAAGTTCAAGTGCAACTTGGACTTGGAAGCACTCTTTGGTGGTTGAGCCCATGAGGGATTGTGGAAGAGTAGCAACGAAGATTAGATTCCAGTGAAGCGATTGTAGCTTGGTTTAAACGTCGAGATAAGGTGGAGATTCTTAAAAAATGTGTTAGGATCGATTCCAGGGCAAACATAGTAGATTTCAGATTTTAAAAACTAGGAATTGGTTCTAATGGGGTAGGTTCCATATCTAGGTCTGGAACTTATCATCTCTTGAACCGATCACCCCTAATTGGATGTTTAATTCCCAAAGAAGTGTGGTTAGATAATGTTGTTGATTAATCTATTATTAAAATATTTGGTTGCCGTGTTGTAAGCTCAATAGGAGGATAAGAAAGTACAAGATGAGTAGGAATATCGGTTATGATGTCTAAAATTAAATTCACATGTTATTAGTAAGGAAGTTACATTTAACAAGTGTCCAATACTCGTAGGTAGGAGTGATTATAGCAGTGTTTATACAAATCTGGACGGTGTTTAACTTGAGGTGAAATTGTAACCAGAAACTTTAAGGTAGCGGGTACTAGCGAAATAATCGAACACAGATGGTACTCATAGCAAAGTGGAGGCTGTAGATCCAACATTTGCTGTAACTGCTGAATTTGACAAGGTGTATATTCAATCTCTTGATATGTATGGATGCAACAATGATTTTGCTTTATCTGTAATTGAAGAGGTTGTGTCAGAAAATCATTGTGGAGTAGTTAAAAATGCAAGTGGAGTTGGTATTCTAATGAGATCCGTGGTTATGGCAAAGTTCAAGCAAGGCTTGGACTTGGAAGATGCCTGTGGCAGTTGAAGCCATGTGAGGTTGTGGGAGAGTCACAACGAAATTTGGATTTTTCAGAAAAATGATTGTGACTTGGTTTAAAAGTCAAGCGAAGGTGGAGATTGTTGAAAATAGGTCTCTAGTTTGAGCCCAGAAAAAGGAAATTTACTAATATGAATAAGTTTCATAGTTGAAGTTGGTTTTTTGGTATGAATAGGTTTCCTATTTTGGATCCAATTCTTGTATATATATATATATATATATATATATATATATATATATATATATATATATATATATATATATATATATATATATATATATATATATAAGAAATGTGACTTCTTGTGAAAAGCATCCAAGATGCTGCTTTTTCGTGAATTACTCCCCTAGAGCTTTTAATGTTGAAGCCAATTATTTTGTGGGTAAAATTTGTGAATTACTTCGCGAGATTGAGAGATTATTTTGTGGAGAATTGTGAGCCTAAACACTATATGAGGTTATTGGGTGTAATTGGGGTTATGAAATACTGAGGGTGCGTTTGGTCGTCAGGATAAAAGTCGAGATAGGATATTTTTTATCCTATCATGTGTTTGGTGGATCTCTAGGATAGGATAAAATCGGATATAAAGTGGATATAGCCCACATAAAAAAATTCTAGAGGGGAGGTGAGATAGATTCGGATAGAATTTCTCTTGTCTAGCTATTTTTTCAGAAAACCCTACACTCTTCTTTTCTTTCTCCTTCGTTCACATGCGTGACTCCTCTCACATCGAAGTTTCACGAAACCAAACTACAAAAGTAGCGAGAGTTGAAACGTCTTCTTCTCCGTAGCTCTAATCTTACGAATTTAAGCTCCATCTCGGTCAATTCAAGCTTCAATCCGTGAAATCTGGTTGGTTACACATTGGTCGGTTGGTATATTGAAATTATCCGAAGGTAATGAGTAAACGTAGTTTTCTCAATGGATCTCAGTACCCGCAACATTTTCTAACATTTCACTGTCAGATGGTAGAGAGCTACTATTACGGAAGACTTTGCAGAGCGAATTAGCATCCTGCACGAAATCCAACCTAAACTGGCCATTGACTGGCAGTATAGTAAAAATGCATCGATGAATTGCACAGACAACGTGGAACTCGGGTAATACTTTGCCAAAACAACTTCTCTTGACACCTTCAAAGTTATATAGTCCTTTGGCATCAACCAATTAGTTTTGTCAACATGCGGGCCTTGTTCTTCATAGAATTCATGAGTTGCTACTCGACCATTGACGGAAGCATCACCAACTATATCACGAGTTCTCCTCTAGGCTTCCAGAATCCGCCTTCTGCCCCCTTTGTTCTCCATTGAGTTCACAAAGCATCACATATTTTCTGCTATGATCAATTATGGCTAGTAATGTTAGTCAGCATGTGCATTAGAGTAGCAAACCTTGTGAATTTGTGACAGCAATTTTTGTCATTTTAGGTCACGCAAAGATATTTTTATGATGATGAGATTGATATTATTTCATGGACACTATGTAGGAGCATATATGTCCTTTCTATTGGTATCCGGTTTCTACCAAACAATGGATAATATAAAATATAAAAATATCCGACTTTAAATTCGAAATTCACCAAATAGTAGATAGTATATTACAAAATCCCATGACTTATTATCCTATCCTATCCAGTCCTATATTGATTAGAAATCCGAACGACCAAACGTAACCTGAGAGTATTTGAGTAACTCGAGTGTGGTTGTAATCACCGTTGTATCACTTGATCTATAGTAAAAATTCTTTACTGCTTTCCCTGCTGACGTAGATCACATCGATCGAATCACGTAAATTCGGTGTTCAATTTATTTCCTTGTTCTGTTTATTTTACTTTTCGATAGCTTGTTTCCGCAACAATAAGTGCTACAAAGATGAATGACAAATAGAAAGTTGATAATCCCATTGCAGGCAAGAGACTAAGCTTGGATAGAAGAGGAAGAACGAAAGCTCAGGCCATGATAAAAGATACTTTTAGTCATGATTTTAACACTTCCAGTTGACTTGTACTTCTCAAAACGATAAAAATAAGAAGGAGAAATAACAACAATGAAGCCAGCTATGCATACATCGTAAAGCCGACCAAACAAATTGGAGCGGAAAAAATGGGCTGAAGATTAGATTCAAAGAGTGACGTAGGAACTAGAGCATTGTAGCAGATTGGGTTGCTCAGGGGTAACCGGATAGAAACTTTGACTCAATGCCTTTGATTTCGAATCCAAAAAATTGATGACGGAGATAGACTTGGTAATAATGATCTTTCAGAACAAAAGTCATCAAAAGACAAAGCAGATCATTTTCCTTGCAACAATGACCATCACATCCCGATAGGAAACCAAAAATCAAAGAAAGGAGAGCCCATTTACCTGCAACCAACGACTTTTATGTCCTCGTTACCGACTTTTTAATCTCTCTCGTATGATCATATCTTCTTCTTCTGCTGTCTTTCTCTTTTCTTCTTTTTTTTGTTGTGTATTTGTGTATTCACGCTCTTTAGCTAAACGGCGCATCCAAAATGCAAATCTTTTGCCTTGGCTTTCGACTCCTGAAGTAGAACCATCTTGTTACTTGCATCAGCAGAGAATACCCATTTTAGTGCTTAGAATAAAGTTTGGAAATATGATCACAAACATATGGCAACTACTCGATCATAATTAAGATCCCAGGACGATAGAATCTGGCCATATAAATATACAAAATCCCAAACATAATGGGTTGATACTACCATGTTCCATAAGAACAACATTTGTAACTTAAACAAAAAAGAAACCATAGGGAATCACCACCTCTACCCATTATCGTCAAGTTTTAACGAGATGGCATTGTGCATGACAACTACAAGGCCAATTCACCGGTCGAGTTTGAAGACTCAACAGTTGGAAGTTCTGATTGGCTTGAGCCATGGTGTGGTTTGATGCAGAGACCGATGTTTCCTTCAAAGCTCAAATTTGGAAAAGTAGAAAACTGACCTTCCAAAGTTGGGAAAAGTGCCAAAAAAGTCCTAAACCTTTTGCATTGATGCCAATTTAGTCCTAAACCTTTTTTTGGTGCTAATTCAGTCCTAAACCTTTTGCATTTGTGCCAATGCAATCCTAAACCTTTTGTATTTGTGCCAATTCAGTCCTTTCGGCCAATTTTGGCTGGATTTTGCTAACGTGGACGCCGATTGGCCGGTCATTTTTTGACGTGGATAATTTTATTAATATTTTAATACTTTTTTGAATTTTTATTTATTCTTTTCGTTTCTTTTTTTTTCCCCTCTCCTCTCTCCTTCCTCTAGCCGGTCGCCGGACCGGCCCGAGGCCAGAGGCCAGCGCCGGCGAGACTCGCCCTCACTGACCATTGGTGAGGTCGACCTCGCCGGCCACTGGCGAGACTCGACCTCACCGGATCTGGTGAGGTCAAGCCTCGCCGGCGGCTAGGCGAGGCTCGCCCTTGCCAGCGATGGTGAAGGCGAACCTCGCTATGGCCAGATCTGGCGAGGTCGTGCTAGCCGCCAGCGAGGCTAGACCTCGCTAGATCTAGCGAGGTCGAGCCTCGCCCATCCATGGCGAGGCTCGAGCCCTCGCCAGCGGCCTCCGATGAGGGCTCGAGCCTCGCCATGGCTAGGCGAGGCCCAACCTCGCGGGATCTGGCGAGGTCGAGCCTCACCGGTTGGTGGGCGAGGCACGACCTCGCTGGATCTGGCGAGGTCGGGCCTCGCCCATCGCGAGGTCACCCTCTCCAGTGGCCGGCGTGGGTGAGCCTCGCCGGTGCCGGCCTCTAGCCGATCGCCGGTTATGCGATCGGCTAGAGGAAGGAGAGATCTTAGGGGGCAAAAAAAAATTCAAAAAATATTAAAATATTATTGAAGTTGTCCACGTCAGCGCTAGTAACCGGCTGCTGGCCGATCAGCGTTCACGTCAGCAAAATCCTGCCAAAATTGGCCGAAAGGACTGAATTGGCACAAAGACAAAAGGTTTAGGACTGAATTAGCACCAATGCAAAAGGTTTAGGACTGAATTGACACAAAAAAAAAGTTTAGGAATAAACTGGCACCAATGCAAAAGGTTTATGACTAAATTGATACTAAAAAAGGTTTAGGATTAAATTGGCATCAATGTAAAATGTTTAGGACTTTTTTTGGCACTTTTCCTGTCCAAAGTAAGAGAAGTCAAAACTCGATACGAAGTTCAACCAAGTCAAGGAACAAGATATATAACCTGACAAACTGTTACGAGACAAGTTCAGTTTGTCCAGACTTTCCATCGCTGATGTACTGTCTGGAACAGTGCCCGACATGTTAATGCATGCCAAGTTCAATACTTGAAGGCTTTTAAAACCGCAAAAGCTTGGCCAAGTCGTCCAGTCAGCTTGTTGTAACTCAAATTGAACATCGATGGGAAATCTGATATATGTTTGTACTTCAAGGAATTTCCGGCTTAGTGTCTTGTAAAGAGTGGAACGGTTCAGAGGTGGTCTCTTGAAGAGAGATGTGGTCTCTCTAATTTGGTAGATCAGTGAAGCCTTTTGGCATATCCCATTGAACGAATTACTTGACAAATCCAGATAAAAGGCAAACTGGAAATCAGCTTTACAGTTAAAATAGTCCCACTTAACCGACTCCAAGAAAGGTCGAGCAATTCCAAATTTTCGGCATCCTCTTAACCAAGCGGGTATGGAGCCTCTTAATTGACTACTAGAAGCAACTAAAACCCTTGTCAGCTTTGGATTGATAGATTCGGGCAGTTCTCATATCAGAATGTATTGGCAAAGACCAGAAGACAATTGGCAAAGACCTAAAGACAACTTTTTGCAATGTTATATATTCCGAAGCGTTGCAGATAGGTTGTGAAGGCCTTTATTTGGGAATATCAGTGTTCTTAGTTCGTGAAGTTTCTGAAAGCAGGATAATATTTCGGGCCAAATTGGGAACATTCAATCTATGGCAGTTGGACAAATTCTCCAGAATCGGACCTTGGACAAAGTTGGAAGCTAGATTGAGAAAAGCGAAATTGTGCATTGCAGAACGATCAATGTTTATTCTTCCTCCCAAATTGTTGTTGCCCAAATCGAGCATGAAAAGTGATGGAGAGCATGTTAGCGAGGTAAGCATATGACCAGAGAACCCGTTTGAAATGGCCAACAAACGCTTGAGATTCATGAGGCCCTCAAAGACATCCGAGAGTTCTCCGGAAGATGAATTATATGAAATATCTATCTCCACAATGTTAAAGAGCTTACCAATTGCTCCATCCAGAGGCCTAGAAAAGGTATTAAAACTGAAGGTGCAAGCTTTGCAGATGCTGGAGCTGGAACAAGCTCCCTGAAAGATCATTCCACTAAATTAGGGTCGTTGCAATGACGTGAAGTATCCAAGTTACCTGGAACGTCTCTATACAGGGGGATATTGGCAATATAAAGAGGCTCTGGATGGGGTCATGCATCGCGCATAGTCAACACGAAAGGACCAACCAACTAGTTGTTCAAGTCGTCAAGAATCTTGATCGGGGTGGATGGATGTTAAGGGGGTGTGAACCCGAGAAATAATTCAAGCTTGAATCAAGGACCTCCAATTTTTGTGTTTGAAAGACTTCGGGAGGAAGAAAACCATTGAGATGATGGCGGGAAAGATTAAGAACTCTTAGATGGTCTGGCTCCGATATATCTTGGGAAATTACTGTCCACAGAGATCAAGGCGCCCATCTCCACTGCTTTTTATACTGCCCAACTTCTACATCAATTCGACCAAAAAAAAAACTTCTACATTAAGTTTTCAATATTTTTCAGTTTGCAAGTTCGCCCAAAGAAAGATATCTCAACCTTATCCGCGCCCGGCTTCAGAGGTAATAGCGGCCCCGCCTTTGGCATGCTGGGCAGGCCTTGACAGACAGATTCTTTCAGAACAACCTAAGCCTGGTCGGGGCATGCTTGCTCAGGTCTGTTTTTGAACAATCAATCTGGTGGGGCATAGAACTCCCGGTTCCTACTTCAGACCATTCATCCATCGCTGCCATCCAGCCGACATTTCCCACTACAATCTATCACGCTGTATAGGAAAAGTAAAACCAGTAATAAGTCATTAGAATGTTTCCGAACATGAGCCTTGGGCTTCAAATAACCGGAAAGTTCGCAAATATGATCAAATGCTCAATGCATCTGCTTGCAGTTGATTATAATCAAGATCGACGGAAAAAGGTGGAATCTGGACATATAAATAGACATAATCCAAACTTTAGTGACTTCCTACTACTATGTTCCATAAGAAACTCAAAAAAGTAGCAATGAGAGGGCATCATAAGCAGTAGCCAGTAGCCACTAACATCAGGTTTCACAAGATAGCAACAAATAGTGCACGACACAAGGCCACGCCCGTTTCATAACGATTATCGAATCAGCTCCCCATTACGGGACACATTGACCGAGAATTACAGGAAATGATCCAGTTCTATCTAATGCATACTCTATACTAGTCCAAGAGACACCAACCAAAGCCGATGGTCCAGCCGTTCATCATCATCAAAATCTCATAGTTTCTGGCGTTAACTCAGATGAACATCGTTAACTCTGGCCGGCTATATACGTTGCTCTGCTCATCGTCCAGCACAGGATAAGCCGCAACAAGAGCATCCTGAGATCCAATATATAGCGAGTTGTAGATCTTCCAGTATACTTCCCTGACCTTCCTTGCAGGATGGAACAGCCCCTGGAGGCAGTAGTTTAGCACAACAGCAGGACCCAGGGCCACCCTCATGCCTTCAATGGCTTCCATAACGGCATTTATGACATGAGGGGAAGTCTCGAATATGTTTGGCCAGACATAGTTGAGCAAGTGGACAAGTGCATCCTCACAACCCAACCCAGCAACTCCCAAAGCCATATGCTTTACGGCAGAAGCGGCAGTCTGCCTGTGCACCAAATCTCTATCCATGAGTGCATCTTCAAGTAGTGGAGTCACTGCATATATGTAGTCCTTCCCCATTTCACCAATGTACTCAAACAGAAAGGAAAGGGATTTGAGAACACCGTTCTGCACGTTGAGCTCAGGCACGCGATACTCATTCATCAAAGCCGGCAGAACTGTGAAAGGAGAACATGTCTCTGCAACTATAGCAATTGCAACGGTTGTGCATACACGGTTCTGACGCTCCTGAACTTTGAGATTGTTCAAAAGGGTTGCAAGGACATCTTGAGGTCCAATGGCTTTAGCAATATAACCAAAAGTGTTCACCGTAGCTCGCCGAATACCCTTCTTGTGGGCTTTAAGCATATCAAGAAGCTCAAAGCATATCCTCATCCACTCCCTTGCTGGAACAAATTCTGCCCCACGATCAGCAATACGACCAACAAGGTCAATACAGTTCTCCTGGACCTTCTCATGTCTGTTCTTCAGAATGGGCGTCAGCCTGGGAAGCAGATCTTTTATGGGAGGTGTCATTTTCGTCATACCAATCACATTGACAATAGCTTTCAAAGCACCCAATATGGAGCCCAAAACTTCAGGGTATTCTTCTCCCAAGTATTCGTACAGAACAACACCAAGATGACCCATCAGTTGTTCCTCCTGACACTGCTTCATGACAACAGCAATCCTGGAAATAAGATCTGCAGCTTGTTGTCTCACCTTTGCGCTCTTGTTGTTTAATCGCCACTTTATCGTACCACAAATCTGTGGAAGATATGGCTTCACTCTTTGCCCAAGAGCATTCACCACAGCACCAAAGCCATTAAGCATTACATTGGCATCATCACTAGTCTGCTCTTGGAAGGCGTAAAGGATACCATCAATGAGGAGCTCTTCCAGCCGAGAATCAATATCAGAGGCACCCAGGTTTGCAACCACCTTCTCTATCGTTTCCATGACCATTCGCCGATACGGCTCACTCTCATCCTTCAGATCCTCAACAATTCTCCCGACTATGTCAGCAACGCCGACTTTATTAGCTATCTCCACAGTAGTTTCCACAAGCTGCTTATAGTTTCTCCTATCCAAAGCCATCCTTCTAACCCAGAAATTCCTGAAGAACTCTGGAAGAATGTCACTTCGTATGTATTCAGCCTCAACACCCTCGGTACTCACACACTGTTTAACCACTTTAAGCACTATCTTCTTCATTTCTTCATCCGGAGACTGGAACTCACGGATAAGAATGACCATGACTTCTTTAGTATAGTAACTAGCATACAGAGCATCCATTAGAGGAATAATAAACCCAATAGCTTTCAAGAATGCAGCCAAGACCTTTCCCCTGTGTGACCTAATACCCTTCCAAAGTGGCTTCAACACTGAATCGAAGCTTTCAATACCATAAGGCGCAGCAGCCTCAGCAAGAGCAGCCAGAGACAGCGCAGTAATAGTTCTCACCTTCTGGTTCTCATCATTCAGGCCATGTTCTATAATTTCGACAAGAGACTTCAAATGTGGTAGAACAGCGCAACCTATCAAAATAGCAATCTGCTGAACGATCTTGATTCCAGTGTGCCGAGCTTGCCAGGATTTCTTGCTCTGACACACAGCTTTCAAGAATGGCAACAGAGCAGGAATTCCAAGAGCAGAAGCAACAACACTGAAAGCTCTAGCAGTTGTATTTCTCACATACTCATCAATATTATCAATATCTGGACGCATAGCAGCAATCATTGTAGCCAAGCCAGCTGCCTTGCTCAAATTAGAAATGATCTCTCTCCCCTCGACACGTGCATAGTAATCTTCATCAATCAACAGAGGTTCAATAACAACAAGAATCTTATGCACGTAAGGACGTACCAATTCATCCAATTTGTAAAGTACCCTATCAATCACCTTAACCAAGAGATGCCTTTCCTGATCCTCCAAAGTGGCTTGCATGAGCAAAGGCAGAATACGGTTAAACAAAGGCCCAGCACCAAACTCTCGGGCCTTGTCTGTAAGCTGTCTAAGTGCAGTCTTCCTCTGTGGTGGAGTACCATTCTTTACCTTCAGCAGAAGTTTCAAGATCTTACGCTCTTTCTGCTCTTCAGGAGACAGCTCCTCTTCGTTCTCCTCATTCAACAGTGCCCCAAAATGCTGATAATCCTCTGGCTTCATGAAGGGTAGACCACCGGGCGCCTCCTTAGGAACATCGAACTGCTGCCCACGATTCTCTTCTGGAATTTGATAGAGCGGAGTGCCCAATGGCGTAGGGGTTGCCAAGAGCTTCCTCGCTGGCGTTCTAATAGGCACATAAGATGCTGGTGGCTCCAAAACCTTATACCCTTCCTGAGGGAACATAGCATCAAGCTCCTCATCCGTCAACGGCCTGTTCCTCTCCTCAATATCCTTCTCCCACCTCATCAAATTATACTGCTCAGGTGTAATTGGGCCCCGCAAGTTAATTGCCCCAGGAGTAGGCGTAGCAAGATCCACACCTCCAACAGGAGTTACCCCTGGTGTGAAAGCAGCTGCAGGTGTAGCACCCGCCACTGGTGTAGCACTCCCCATGGTGGCCGGAGTCTCGTCCCATCTTGATCTCTGCCTTTTCGGGGTTGGTGTGGCCATACCAGCCAGCTTGGGGGTGGCATCCCAAGTCATACCAGCTGGAGTCGCTCCGGGAGTCACAGCACCGGGAGTTGCATCTGAATCTGCCAGCCGTCCCGGCGTAGGGGTCTCGTCCCAACGGTTTCTCCGACCCACTGAAGGCGTGGCATCGCCCACTCTTCCAGGTGTAGGAGTCGCATCCCAACGCCCAATTCCAGGTGTTGAATCGGGCAAATCCCAGTCAGAACCAGATTTTGCCTTCTTTGCAGCAGCAGCACCACCATCGTCCTGTGATTGGTCCCACCTGTTCCTTCGCTTCTGTGCCGGAGCAGCTTCTGTCTCCTTTGGCGCGCCCCCGGCCTTTGCAGCTTCCTCTTCTTCCTTCTTCTTCTTGGCAATAGCCCTTAGCGTCTCCTCCTTTTCCCTCTTCAGCGCCTCTTCTCGCATCACGTCCGCATAAGTCCTCACGGACACATCCGGAGTCTTATCCCCCGCGGCGAACGCATCGTGCCGATCAGGCGAAATGACCCGGTTCAGCCTCCTCCTGCGATAATCGTCCTCGCGGTCGATGATCCTCTGCGGCTTCTTGAATCCCAACCCAGCGTCGTCGTCCTCCTCGCCACCGCGGGGCATCTCCTTCAGGAGCGACTTCGGGGCGGTGTAGGACGCGAGCTTCCGAGCGACCTCGGAGTCCATCCCCTCGAGGTTCTCCTCCTCCTCGTTGACGGGGATGGAGCTGACGTAGGCGTCGCGGTCCGTGCCGCCGTAGAGGTCGGTGTCGTAGGTGACGGAGTTGAGGGAGGCCAACTGCTGCTCCATCTTCTTCCTCTCTTCTTGGACCCTCGCGATCTCGGGATCCAGCGTCGCCATGGTTGATACGGGTTCGATCGTCCTCTGAGAAAAACCCTAGAATCGAAGGGCGGGTGCAAGTTGAGTCGCTTGTCCCAGCAATTGAAAGCTAAATCGACGAAAATCTATCAATCTGAGAAAGCTAGAACGACAGCGATTTAGAGAGAGAGGTTGGGGGAACTAACCTGCTAGCGATTGGGTGTGAGATGAGAAACCCTCACTGCCCGTGATGAGAGAGAGAGAGAGAAGGGGCGTAAAATGAAATTGCTAATCGGCGGAGATGATGCTATATAAATGCCGGTTCGTGAATAACATGAGAACCGACTTTGAAGTCCGGTTTCGACCGGCGGCCCATTGGGCCCAATATCCAATCCATACGTTAGAATTTGGCCAAGGCCTCTGAAGGAGATATGCCTTATGACTGGGGGTTAGGGGCCTGTTTGGTTCAACTTTGAAAATGCTACTTGGAGGAATGCAAATACCTTTGAGTGAAAGCCCATTGAGCAAATGTAAATGGTGTTTGGTAAAAATATTTTGTAAAACTACTTTGGCCAAAATATAGTGTTTGGTGAATTTTTTTTTTGCAAATGGACTTTGAGAATTATTTTATTTATTAAAAAAAAAACCTACTTGTCGCCGGAGCCGGCCGCCGGCGAGGGCCTATGGCCGCCGGCGGCGGCAGATCTGCTCGCCGGCGGCCGCCCGACCTCGGCTACCGCCGGCGATCGCCCGAGGCCAGGTGACCCTCGGCGGGGTCACACGACCCAGGCGACGGCCGCTGGTCGTCGCGCGACCTCAGGCGGCCGTCGCCCGGGTCGCGCGACCCCAGCGCGGCCGTCGCCCGGGTCGCGCGACCTCGGCCCAGGCGCCGTCGCCTCGGGTCGCGCGACCTCGGCCCAGGCGGCCGTCGCCCGGGTCGCGCGACCTCGAGCCCAGCGACGCCGCCCGGGTCGCGCGACCCGTGCCCAGCGGCCGCCCTGAGGTCGCCTCGACCCGAGCGGCCGTCGCCCGAGGTCGCGCGACCCAGCTGGGCCGCCGCCGAGGTCGCGCGACCCACCTGCACCGTCGCCCGGGGCCGCGCGACCCAGTGCGGCCGCCGCCTGGGATCGGCGTCGCCGGGCGGTCGCCCGACCCCAGGCGACCTCGTCGGCCGCTCTCCCTCGCCGGCCACTCTCGCCGGCCGCCCTCGCCGGCTGCCTGGTGAAAAACAGATTCAACCCAAAAAAAAAAAAAAAAAAAATGTGAACAAAAGCATTCGTGGAATTCTGAAAGCCAGGCCGATCCGGACCACCTTGGGCTTTCAAATTTGAGAAGGCCAAAGATTTGGCCAAAGAACTCCAAAAATGATTTGCCAAACACAAAATAATTCCCCCAAAGGGCTTTGGAGGCTCAAAGCTCCTTGGCAAAGCCCAACCAAACACCCCCTAGGTGGTCATATGACTCTACTTTGCATATTCATGCTCCAAAAAGTTAAAAGGAGTGATGGTCCCCAGCTACGAGTTACTAGACGTGATCAATGGACTGGGCCGGACTTGGTGCCGCACCTAAAGATTTCTTGCCCAGACTCCCTACTGCGATTTTATGAGCATAAATCTATGTATATGAAAACAACCGGGGCTGGGGTAAGCCAAGGAGCGCGCAGCGAACCTAAGCATGGGGTACCTTTATGTTACTACCTATTTTGCCTTTTTGGGCATGTTCGCAATGATCAGATTTCTGAGTGATTAGTGTGGTTGTCGCCTCTAAAACAATCAAGACATGTGCCTCTCACGTTCTATCAATCATTAGAATTCTTAAAAGAGCATTCATTATGCTATTACGGGAGCAATTGAGCAAAGTGTTCTCAGCAAGTGCCAAACAATTGGCCCCAGGGGTGGTTTTCTAGTGAAAGGTACGCTCGTTTCCTCGATATATTCCGTAGTTCGAGTCATGCAAGCTCTTGTTAGTGCATCGAGCTATCCCCTCTCGAGTATTAGGTCTTGTAAGGGAAAAAATCTTGTCATGATTAAGGGATAGATAGAGTAACATAATTCAAGACGTGGTAGGTCTCATGTAAGGTCCATACATTGATTGGCTAAGAGAATTGAATCCGCCATGAAATGAATATAGGCGAGAATTTCACTAGAACAATGGCTTTGTATATTTGCTGTGGGAGCAAAAAAAAATGTAGATTGAGAGCTCGAAAAACCGAACAGGGCCGATTTTTGTCTGGTAAGGAGGGGAAGATGATGAAGACATTATGGTTTGGCGGAGTTACTCTACGGAAGTGATTATAAGATGCAAATTAATTTGAGCATTTTGCTCGCCCGGATCAAAGCGAACTGGCCCAATCCAATTCGGTCTGTGCCCAAAATCCATGCTTCCGTTCGGGCCTGTCAGTCTGGTCCAAAACCTCTAGGCTCGAAATATGGGCCAAGCTTATTTTTCAATGAGAGCCCGGCTTGCTCCAGCTATTTGCACCCCTAATACTTGCAACTTCCACCTGTTGAAATTCCTAGACACAACAAAACTATAAAGGTTAATACCACAAAAAATCAGATACTGATACTCATATGACAAATTTAGTTTAAACTAATTTCTTGACTACCGAAACTTCAAACTGGTATATCTGTGACAGATTTATCCCAAACTAATTTTTTGATCACAAAAAACCCTAAGCCGGTATACTTATGACAAATTTACCATTCGTTAGTTTCTGTTAAATTTGATTAATACCACGAAAAATCACAAACCGGTGCACATATGACAATTGGAGAGTAAAACCCCAAACTGGTATACTCATCAACTGTCACGAGTTATCCAACTTAACAATTTGATAGTAAAATTTAACTAAAACTAATGAAGAGTGAATTTGTTGCAAGTGTACCGATTTAAGATTTTGGTGGTATTAATTAGCATTAAAAAAATAGATATAAATGGCAATTTACTTATATCATATCTAAAGGATGTGTAATACATTGTACTATATCCTGATTCCTGGATAACCACAACCAAGAATGGCCAGCATGGATTCCGGGATCCGTGTTATCGCTGTGACAGTTCAGGCATTGGAATTTTTCCTGTATCAATCAGTCGGATACATCAATGGTCAAACTTTTACAGAACCTTTTTGTCCCATATTCCCATTCGCCTCAATCTTCACATGAACGTCTAGACTCAGCTAAGCGGCTAGGAGGAGCAAACATACAAAAAAAGAACTCAGATGCCTGTCCTGCTTTCAAATATTTTATTGCTTCATGTATGTCCGTGAACCCGCATTTTAAATCACGCCAGTCGATATATTCTACAAAAGGCAATTTGAACTCTTCCATGGCTTCATCATCACCTGGCTCGCAGATGAAGGCAGAGAGTTGTGCAGCTTCCCTGGGAGATGAGTTCGGCAGATCGTCGTTGGATCCAGAAGAAGGCGAGGCGGATCTTGCTTCGAATGGGTCGGGACAAATGATCACCGGGCTGAAGGGAGGAACAGTTTCACTAACGTGGGAAAATCTGTGGGTGACGGTCTCAGATAAGCAACACGGGTGCATATCCATTCTTCAAGGGCTGACAGGCTATGCCCGGCCCGGTGAGGTCTTGGCCGTCACGGGGCCGTCCGGCTGTGGCAAGTCCACTCTTCTGGATGCATTGGCAGGTGACACATCATGCATTCTCATAGCAGTTTTCATTTTTCGTTATTGTTCATCGAGCGATGAATATTAAGAAAAATAGCTGTTATGTTAGATCAGTTTGAGCATGAGTCATCAAAGTGTTTGCTCATTTTATCATTACACAACTATTTTTCAAGGAGAGAGTAGCTTTATCTTCATTTACAAAAGAATAGACAACCGAATCCGAAGAAAGAAAATGTTCATGATGACTTAATTAGATGACCTGTGCACTGTGCAGGAAGGCTAAGTGGAAAGACGAAGCGAACTGGACAAATTCTTCTTAATGGAAGGAAAGAGCCTCTGGCATATGAGACTTCAGTAAGGAAATCAATTGGCTTGCCTGGCTTGGCTCTATACTTGATCAATACGACATGATATTGATAGTTTAAGCAATCGGGATAGTTGTTGAGACGACAAATTTCTTTTCTTTTAAAAGAGAAAGAGTATCATACGTTAATCTTTGCCTCTGTCTTCCACAATTAAAAGAAGAAGAAGCGAACAGAATTGACTCATTTTGTTTTGATTTCACGTGAATTTTGTGAAACCACGGGCTACTCATCCAGACAAACTTAATAGGAGGTAAACAGGTTGAATATTGTTATCTCCTCCTGCAGGTTTATGTGACTCAGGATGATGTCCTAACATGGACACTGACTGTGAGAGAAGCCATATACTTGTCAGCTCAACTTCAGTTCCCAGACTCGATGCCGCTCTTGGAGAAGAAACAAAGAGCAGACACCAAGATCAAAGAGATAGGTCTTCATGATGCCATTGACACGAGAATAGGAGGTTGGGGAAACAAAGGCCTCAGCAATGGCCAAAAGAGGAGGGTCAGCATCTACCTGGAGATCTTGCCTCGTCCCAAGCTTCTCTTTCTCGACGAGCCCACAAGCGGCCTCGACAGCGCAGCATCATACTACGTCATGAGACGAATAGTTAGTCTTGCTCAGCAAAATGAGATGACGGTGTTAGCATCTATTCATCAGCCCAGCAGTGAAGTGTTTGAGCTTTTCAAGAGTCTGTGCCTTCTCTCTCTCGGAAGAACAGTCTATTTTGGTCTTTCCAGTGAAGCAACTCAGGTATGTTATAGTTTGTGCATAACCTCAATTTTTGCTGTAGTAACTAGTAAAGGTGATTACGGAATGAATGAACATTGAATTTGCAATTGACGAATGAATGAACATTGAATTCTGTACGATGTAGTTCTTTGCACTGAATGGTTTCCCATGTCCAAGTCTGCAAAATCCATCTGATCACTACCTCAGGACTATCAACACTGATTTTGACGAGGTATGAGGGTGAAGTTTTCCAAGCAATCAATTTCAATTCAAGAGCATTGCTATCTTGCTCAGCCTGATCACAGCTAGAATTTTTCTTTGTAACTAGGACATCGAGCGTGGTTTTGGAGGAAAGCAAAGCACAGATGAAGTGATTAAACTGCTTGTAAGCTCTTATGTATCGTCTAATACCTATAGGCAAATTCAACTACAAATATCTGAGATATGTCGACAAGTAAGTTATATGATGAGCACTTTTATCAAATCTATAAAAGAGAAGATATTGGTATCTGTGAACGTTGATGTTTGTTATGGCACTGTCCAAGGTTGACAGGAATGTACTAGACAAAGAGGGCCAAGCTTGCTTCTTCACCCAATTTCCTGTCCTTACAAGAAGGTCTTTCATAAATATGTATAGGGATCCAGGATACTACTGGTTGCATCTTGTCATATACATCGCCTTAGGATTTGGTTTAGGCACAGTTTTCTCCGACATCGGCTTCGGTGATAGTTCGATTCAGGTAAGCTCCATCTCTGCACTCAAAACGTTGTTTATGTTTTTAGTCTTTTTTACCAAGTTTCAATCAAAAGGTGGTAATGTTTAATGATATTAATAGACTGAACTATGTAATTTATTTGCTTAATTCAGGCCAGAGGTTCGATGCTAATGTTTGTTGCTTCGTTCTTGACGATATTGGCGATCGGGGGTTTCCCTTCCTTTGTGGAGGATTTGAAGGTGGGGAAATAGTAATTTATCCTCTTGGAGATTACACAACTTCATGATTCAAGTCTGACTTACCTCCCTTCTGATCCTTTTCTTTGCCTAGGTGTTTGAGAGGAAAAGATTAAATGGACATTACAGAACAAGCGCATTTGTTCTTGGCAATACCCTGTCATCCGTGCCCTTCTTGCTTATCATTTCTCTAATTCCAGGAGCCATCACTTACTATCTCGTGGGACTTCAGAGAATCCTCGAGCACTTCATATACTTTGCGTCGACTCTTTTTGCCTGTATGATGCTGGTAGAGAGCTTAATGATGATCGTCGCAAGTGTCATGCTGAATTTCCTCATGGGGCTAATAACAGGTGCAGGAATCCAAGGATTAATGATACTCGGTGGCGGTTTCTTTCGCTTGCCGAATGATCTTCCAAAGGTCCTATGGAGATATCCCCTCTATTACCTATCTTTCCATAAATATGCATATCAAGGTCTGTACAAGAATGAATTTGAAGGGCTAACTCTTCCTGGAAATCCCTTAATCGGTGAAAGCACTATTAGTAGCGAAGATATATTGAGGGACATGTGGCAAGTGGAAATGGGTTACTCCAAGTGGACTAATCTGGCCATTTTGTTCGGGATGGTGGTCCTGTACCGACTCATCTTCTTTGGTGTTCTGAAGATGACCGAGAAATTCAAGCCAATCGTTAGGGGAATCATGGCCTTGCGCATGATACAAACAGATGAGTCTCGGTAAATCCCTTTTGTGTGCCTTTGCAGGAAGCAAAGCGTAAAGCAGCTTCATAAGTACCTGTTACAAGAAAAACAAGAAGAGGGCATCTAAAGATCTTAGGTTTTTTTTAAGAGAGAGTAAGATTACGTATGATTTACGTAAAGCTCGTTGTAAAGATCTTGTAGAAGATCAAATATTGAACAAGAGCATTTCGTGCTTAAGATCAAACTAGTCATAGGCTAAAGCTGGTTTTATGTGAAAATTGTTAGTGCACAAGCTTGTGAATTGCTGGTAGAGAAGTTCTCTTATTGGTTACTCACTAGAAATTTTGGTCTTGATGGCTTGTCTAAAAACCCAGCGTGCATCACGTTCAGGTTCTTCGCAACATTGAATATAGACCATTGCAGTTGAGCCTCATGTGCCCCTTCATTAAATATTCTTGCAATAATTGCTGTCCTTGGCTTCTCCGTCCGAATTGTCAAAGTTTCTGTTCGCGTTACTTGACAAAACAATTGGTGGCTCACGTGTTATCCTTCACATCCGACCAAACAAGGAGGTGGAAAATCCGTGTACGATGAAACTTGTTCTTGGAGTTCATTTTTCTCCTCAGTGTTATACAAACACACGGATGACTAAGCCATAATGTGGGCTATAGCAAAGAAAAATTCTCAGCTGGATCCAAGTCAACCTTCTGATTCAAACACCACAACGTTTTCTTATCTCTGGCAGCTTTTCTGAATATGCTTAATTAGTTGACTAACCAAAGCATTAACATAGAAGTTCATGATTCGGGGAGAGCGAAATTATCGAAAAGCTCCCATTTCTCATGCGATTGATGGACCTTGCGGTGAAGAAGATCATCTCTTCGAATGAACAGACGATTCATCTGACCGTTCACAGCTTTTAGAACAATTTCATGATGAGATCAAACCAAGCCGCCTATGACAACAACTTCAAACAACTTTCACGGTGTCATTATTCAAGGTCTCTCAAATAATTGTCTGGCCAGAAGGAAGTGACGAAGTTTCTTCTCCGTCCTTCAATCCGGACCCGATGCAATCCGAACTAATTGGAGTAACGAATATTCTCTTTCTCTTCTTCTAAATGTGTCAATAATTTCTCTCGTCCTTTTCCAGGACGAGGTAGAATCTACGGGAAGGCGTGACAGACTTTGAGTGGCCATGCGTTTCCGGACAGAAACGGCGTTTCCCACGTTGCCTTCTGGCATTTAGCTTCGAGAAAGGAAGAGGAAATGTCGAGGGACTGATGTTGTTTGTCGTCTGCTTTCGTTTCTTTTGGACTTTTCTTATAATGCAACCAAACGATGTCAATCGAGACGATTGCATTCCACCTTGAGCTGGTCATGGAAGTGAAAAAAAAATAAAAAATGCACAACCACACATTCATGCATGTACAATCACGTGCATTTTACTCTTTCGCAGATTTCTAACCAAGTAAGATGCCATTCTTCCGGTATTTTGTAAATTGCAACCAATGTTCAACGAGTCACTATCGACTATACAAATTATTGAGTCCGAGAAATTTGGAGCCACGTTCTTGTTACCTCAAGATATCGGATATTTCTTGCGTTTCCCTGATGAGCTTCTTCTCTCCATTCGCATGTAAAGGAAATGAGTGACAAATGAAAATGACCACCTTTGTAAGTGAATGACTATCTAGACTTGGCTTGTCTGCCGCATGATCCCATTAGAATGAGTTTGCACGATTTTTTCCTTCTCGATCACGAGAAACACAGTACATCCTCGAAACACCAACGTGGTCATTAGATAGTGTCCAGTGTCATTCGCTTGTAAAACCCTTCCTTCGTCGCATGTCTTCACAATTCATAGCCTTTCATACATCTGTTTCTTTCTACTTACCCGGCCATGTATTCCACAGAAATCAGCATTAGCATGGAAATACTAGCAGCTTTCTAACCACACATTTATGTAGGTACAATCACGTGCATTTTACTCTTTCGCAGATTTCTAGCCAAGTAAGATGCCATTCTTCCGGTATTTTATAAATTGCAACCAATGTTCAACGAGTCACTATCGACTATACAAATAATTGAGTCTGAGAAATTTTGAGCCACGTTCTTGTTACCTCAAGATATCGGATATATCTTGCGTTAGCTGCTTGTCTCCATTTGCATGTAAAGGAAATGAGTGACAAATGAAAATGACCACCTTTGTAAGTTAATGACCATCTAGACTTAGCTTGTCTACCACATGATTCCATTAGAATAAGTTTGCGCGATATTTTCCTTCTCGATCACGAGAAACACAGTACATCCTCGAAATGCCAACGTGGTCATTAAATAGTGTCCAGTATCATTCGCTTATAAAACCCTTCCTTCCTCGCATGTCTTCACAATTCATAGCCTCTCATAGATCTATTTCTTTCTACTTACTTGGCTGTGTATTCCACAGAAATCAGCATTAGCACGGAAGTAGAAGCAGCTTCTACGATGATGAAAACGGGAATGGATACAACAACCACCAATCGAGACTATCAAAGCAGAGTTCATGAGGTTGAGCTCGAAACTTGTGATCCTGATGAACCAAAAGAGCCAAGAAATGATTTCACTCTAACATGGGAGGATATGTGGGTGATGGTGTCCAACAAGAGCAAAGGGGTGAAACCGATACTTCAAGGTGTCACCGGTTATGCCCGGCCAGGAGAGCTCTTGGCCATCATGGGGCCTTCTGGTTGTGGCAAGTCCACTCTCCTCGACGCACTCGCCGGTAAATTGATTATTCTCTCTTTCCAGCTAAGCCATTTTGCATGAGAAAAAAGGAACCTTGCAAAACATTCCTAAGATAAGAACAGACAGAAACAAGAACATACGACTTTAGTACATGTACAGTCTGCATCGCTAATCACCAATAACAATTTATTCAGGTGTACCTCTGTAATTAACTTATTTAAAGAAGACATTCGATTTGTGAGTTTAGATTATGTTCAAAATCACGCTCTTGTCTGCCTAAGGGGCTTACATTTTTTGCTTATTTCGACTTTTGGAACTCACATGACAGGGAGATTGAGCTCAAATATAAGGCAAACAGGAGACATTCTAGTCAATGGCCACAAACAAGCTCTGGCTTATGGAACTTCAGTAAGTGTAGAATCTGAAAATAATTCTCCTTCATCCTAAAATCCTTCATTTCTCCAGTTAATATGAAATAATTTGTGACTTCACATAAAAAATTGAACCTAAGTCAACTATCATGTTTTTTGAGGTGATCTTATATTCAATGATGAATGATCACGGAACTGTCTTCTCATCACTCATCAGGGTTCTCTATTCTTATGAATTCAGGCTTATGTGATGCAAGACGACGTATTGATAACAACGCTAACTGTGAGAGAAGCTGTTTACTACACAGCTCAGCTACAATTGCCAGATTCCATGCCAATATCCGAGAAAAGGGAAAGAGCAGAAACTGTAATAAGGGAAATGGGACTGCAAGATGCCATGGACACAAGAATTGGAGGCTGGGGGACCAAAGGACTAAGTGGTGGTCAAAAGAGAAGAGTTAGCATTTGCCTGGAAATTGTCACCCGCCCGAAGCTTCTCTTCCTCGACGAACCAACCAGTGGACTCGACAGCGCGGCATCCTATTATGTCATGAGCAGCATAGCCAGCTTGGACCACGGAGATGGAATCAGAAGAACTATAATTGCATCAATTCATCAGCCTAGTAGTGAAGTCTTCCAGCTTTTCCACAATCTTTGCCTTCTGTCTTCAGGCAGAACAGTGTATTTTGGACCTGCTTCCGCAGCTACGGAGGTGAGCATTTACATGTATTAACTAATTTTGAGGTAATTTAAAGATCTATATTTATACTTTAGTTTGACCTCTTGCTTTCAAATGTTGTAGTTTTTCGCGTCGAATGGTTTCCCCTGCCCAACTCTCCAAAATCCATCAGATCACTTTCTGAAAACCATAAACAAGGATTTCGATGTGGTGAGAGCCTTTCTCCTTCAATAAAATGCCTGCGATTTTTATGTACTATCTATTGGGAAATAATTATTACTAGTAGCAATAAGAATCTTGTGACTTATTTTGCCAGGATATTGAACAAGGTGCACCCAGAAAAGTTTCCACAGAGGAAGTGATCAACACTCTTGTAAAATCATACAGATCATCTCCAAACTGTCAAAAAGTTCTAGGAGAAGTAGCCAAGATTAATGAACAAGTAAGTGTTTCAGTAATTAGATATATTCTGGCTATGCTTCACTTGTAATACGCTTTACCCAATCGCTTTTCCTCCGACTGTTCTCAGGGTCACGGAGCACCAGTGAAAGAGCGAAGCCAAGCAAAATTTGTGACACAGTGTCTTGTTCTTACTAGAAGATCTTCATTGAACATGTACCGTGATCGAGGCTACTACTGGTTGCGTTTAGCCATTTATGTAACTGTGGCCTTCGGTCTCGGAACCATATACTTTAACATTGGATCTACTTATGGCTCAATTCAGGTATATGCTGAGTAGAGGGTCCACACATTTGCACTCTGCAAATGGAGGGGAAAACCAAAGTATATACATAGCGTTTAATAGCTGGGAAGAGAAGAATTCACAAATTTTGTCATTGACATTTACAGGCTAGAGGATCGCTCCTAGTTTTTGTTGCTTCATTCCTGACTTTCATGGCGATCGGTGGCTTTCCTTCTTTCGTGGAGGACATGAAGGTCCTATTCTTGACTTGAAATAAAGCTCATCCATATCTATGAAAAACACCCCTTCAACTAATACTTATTTTCCCATCTCAATCTTCTCGGCCTGGAACTGTTTCAGGTATTTGCGCGAGAAAGATTAAACGGGCACTATGGAACTGGGGCATTCGTGATTGGGAACACGCTCTCCTCCATGCCATATCTGTTGCTGATTTCCCTGATCCCCGGAGCGATTGCATACTATCTCACGGGACTCCAGAGAGGATGGGAACACTTCTTGTACTTTGTCGCGGTGTTGTTCACTTGCATGATGTTGGTGGAGAGCCTGATGATGGCAGTTGCGAGCATCGTACCGACCTTCCTGATGGGCATCATCACGGGGGCAGGAATCCAGGCTCTAATGATCTTAGGAGGAGGATTCTTCAGACTACCGAATGATCTCCCACTCCTATGGAAATACCCTTTGTACTACATTGCTTTTCACAGATATGCTTACGAGGGATTGTTCAAGAATGAGTTCAAGGGACTGAAATTTCCTAGTCAAGCTGGAAACAAGGCATCTTTTATCAGTGGCGAGCAGGTCCTGACAGGGTTTTGGCAGATGGACGTGGAGTATTCCAAGTGGGTTGATCTTGTAGTTCTGATTGGGATGGTGATTTTGTATCGAGTCATGTTCTTGGCCATTGTCAAGTGCAGTGAAGTGGTCATGCCTGCCTTGGTTGCTTGCATTTCTGTGACCCCAGAGCAAACCAAAAAGGTCATGATGAATCCTTCTGATGATAAAAGTGTACACGGGTGATGATTAGTTGATTACCAGCATGTTGATAAGCGATTAGTAGGCTTGCTACTTGCTAATACCCTAGATAGGTAAGGGAGGAAACACGAGAAGCAACTATGTAAATTTTATCCATGAAAGTCAAGTGTGCTTAAATGGCTATTTGATGCATTACTATCCCCACATGTTAGTACTACAGAATGAGATTCAGAGTTGCGACATGACACTTTACAATTTTCAAGGTTCGTTTATTTGAAAAAAAACTGCTAACTTTCCGGTATTTGGATGACGGAAAACTAATCGATCTAAGAAAAACGTTTTCCATGAATTGAAAACAGTAAAGCTTAAATTGAGCGAAAAGAACTTCTCTTCTTACAAGAGGAAATCGCTTTTCTAAACTACCAAATAAATAAAAATTAACAATTTTCATTGAAAATGATTTTCATGAAAAATATTTTTCTATGTCATGAAGTTTTCGGTGAAATAAATGTACCTAAGTGTTACAAGAAAGTGCATCTATAAACATACAAAGCGAGTTAATGCGTTCATCCAAATTGAGTCATGGAAGGTTATCAATGATCACATGCCAAAACCCAAAATTAGAAAATTAATTGCGTGCAAAAAAAAGTTTATTTAGGTTCTGTTTGTTTCTTGGAAAATTTGATATTTTTGGAAAATGTTTTCAAGAAGTCATTTTCCAGGAAAATATTTTCAGTGTTTGGCTGAAATCTGAAAATGAATTGAAAATCATTTTATGTCGTTCAAAAAGAAAACCTACTTTGTTTACCTAACTAACCATGACTATTTGGGTGTTAGTGATTTGGGTACAAGTAACTAGGGAATCGAACGCGGATAATGGGGTCTTGAGTCCGCCTCGATGGATCTCAAAGACTCGGGCACAGTCGTTGATTCAGAGTCCACGTAAGTTACGCCCAAGACCTAGGTGCTCGTGCTCTGCTCGTTGGCGCCCATGCCCGAGTCCTTGATTCCTAGGCCCGGGTCTTTAGAGGCTAGGCTAAGGTCCTTGGTGCTTGGGCCCTAGTTCATGGAGGCCGAGCTTGGGACCCTTGTGCAGGGGCCCAACCTCAATGAACTTCGGCGCAAGCACCAGGGTCTCGGGCAATCCCTCTATCGTCTCACACCTGGCCTCAATAGACCCAGGCCCAGGTATCAAGGTCTTGGGTCTGACCTTTGGAAACCCCAGCTCAGGTATCGAGGACTAGGACATAGGTACCGAGGTCCGAGCTCGGCCTCTTTGGATATAGGCCCTACCTCGGTGGACTTGAGCCCGTTGCCAAGGATCGACGAATAGGTGTTGGGTTCTTGTATGCCTAAGCGTAGAGTTTCTAATCCAAATGCTAATGTCTAATCATATTTTTGAAAGGGAAAATCATTTTTCTGAATTTAGGCATAAATTTTCCGTTGACCCATTTTCGCAAGCGATCCACACGCCGGAAAATGAAAATAAGATTTTCTCAGAAAAAAATTTCTGCGAAACAAATCGAGCCATAATTAGAAACAGAAAAGTAAATTGAAATTACGCTTTTCACTAGAGAAAATCTAAATAATGGTATAACTATATTATATTTCATATCTCAGAGGCCCCTTGGATTGGCTTCATGGCTTTAACTCGGCCCATTTGATGTTCCTGCTAAATAAATACATACTTCACTCTTTGATCACTTCAAATTCTAACACTGACACGTTTTAAAAAATTTTAGGTACTGCATGTGATTTTGGTCATGTGCTCAACGTTCACAGTAAGAGTAAAAAGTCAAAATTTAGAATTTGAAAATCGAACCAGATCAGTCGTTGATTTACTGCTTTTTAGATAGATTTATTTATTGGCCAACCAAAGAGGGGGTGAGTGAGTGACACTTTTGTCAGTAATTAAATTTTAACGAAAGAAAGAAGAAAGTTAAAAAAACGAAGGATGAAATACAGAGGCTGACGTGGAGGAAATATCGTAGGGGTCGGACCATGAGCACCGGCCGAAAAGCCCATGAGTCGCGACTTGGCTCGCCTCTTCATTGTCTCTCTTCCCTCCCGAAGTGTACCGGGCTGTGTAGCACGCGCAGTCGCAGCTGTGCTCAGAGAGAGAGAGAGAGAGAGCGACGAAGATGAAGGAAGGGGACGTCGAGATGTCTCCGGCGGACTCCGGCGAAGCGGTACGGACTCTCTTTCCGTGTTCTTGCTCTCCGATCTCCTGTATCACGCGACCAATCTGTTCTCGATTCGGTTTTCCTCTCGACGACTCGAGCTCGCGTGATCGATGCCCTAGCTGAATCCATTCGCGGGTGTGAATGACGCAGGAGTTGGACGACATGAAGAAGCGATTGAAGGAGATGGAGGATGAAGCCGCTGCCCTGCGCGAGATGCAGGCCAAAGTCGAGCGAGAGATGGGTTCCGTCCAAGGTTCTTCCTTTCGGCCTTTCCCTTTTATGGGTTTATGGTCCTTTGGTTCGCTGTGTGATTCTCGTGTTTTTAATGTGTGTCATTCATCCCATGGTAGTGGTAGTAATGGTGAAAGAGTCCTCTAGACTGGAATTTTGAATTGTACCTTTGTTGGAATTGGATCCTGTCCAGGGAGGGTGCATTCAGAGAGTCTGATTTATGGTAATGGTGTTCATGCATCGCGCGAACAGAAAGCGACTGTAAATACCTGCATCTCGTTCTTCACTTGCCTTTTGTTTTTTTTTTTTTGGTAAGGTTCACTTGCCTTTTGTTGATATATGTCATAATTCGAAACTTTATTGGGTTTATCGGTTTATCCAGGACCTATGTCCATTAGGGTTATCTGCTTTGCATGCCTAATGCATACAATGCACGGTCCACTGCAGATTCAAATTTGGGGATTGTCTTGAATTTGATGGAACAGGCTGTTATCTTTCCCATGTGGAGTGCCGATTATTACTGAAAAAGGGTGAACATGGCGGTGACTGTTAGCAGAATGTTCAGTTTCCTGACTGTCTGATCGATAGATGTAAAGGTGGTCGGCTGGTGCTAAAGAGGAATGATTTTGCATATATACATGTACAAGCTGTAGCCCAAGTGCAGTCGCTGGTGTTAGATTTTCTGTCGTTTCTTTTGGATATGATGATTTTGGGTTTACCTGTGGAGGTTGAGTAGGTGTGTCACCTTGTATTGTTTTGTGATTTTGGGTTTTGAGTGGGTGAAGGAGGACATATTTGACCTCAGGTTTTACCAGCGCTAAAGCTATATGTGATGGTTCATTATTGTGTATGTCATTATCTCACACTAGCTGTTGGTTGTCTAATAGGATGGTATTACTTATAGTGCTAAAGCAAGTTGAACTTTTTACCTTCATCTTTGGCAGTGTGTCTACGATGATTCTTTTAATTGGTTGCTGTGCTTGCAAATGTAGTTCTTGGGTTTTTATTAGCTCTAGGACTATTTGATATGGTGCATTATTGCATTGATCTTACAACAAACGCTTTGATAAAATAAAATTATTGGCAGTACAAATGCAAGTTGAACTCTTGATTTTTTTTTCTTCGGTAGTATTTTACTATGATGAGCTTTTGTTACTGGTTATTGTACTTGTAAAATGTAGTTTGTGATTCCCTATCCAACTTCCCTCTTCTTTGTTTCTTTTGCAACTAGATCCTGCTAATGCAGCTGCAAGTCAAGCAAATAAAGAAGAAATTGATTCTCGATCAATCTTTGTTGGCAATGTGAGCTCTTCTTATTGATTCTTATTGCTTGCATTGTTTGAATTTACATTGCTAGCACATATGCTTGCATTTGCTACTTAAGGGCCTGTGGCTTGCCTTCCCTGATGTTGAGATTGCTGTCTACCTTCTTTTATTATGCTCCATTGATAAAAACTGTCGATTGAGCAGATTCTTTGGTGTTGTTAAATGTAAATATTCATACTGCTGCTTGAAAGAAGAAGGATAAAGGGGGAAACTGTAAATACATCTAATTCAACTAATTGAGATTGAACAGTTTTACATTTTGTCTCGATTCAGCCGTTTTGCATATCAGTCATGGTGTCACACTTCACCAAGGGAGGGAAAGAGTTTGTTCATAGTGTTCAAATTCTCTATTCACCAGCGAGGGTTTCTATTTCCTAGGAATTTAATTACCAACCACCCATCATGGATACTTTTGAGTAGTATTTGTTTGCTCCTGATGAGCTTGTCTGAAACACGTTTAGAAGTTCAAATTGGTTTCTCTGGCCTCTGATTTGCTAGCGCAGCGGTATGTTTTGTCTATTAATATTTCTGAACTTGTGCAAATTGACGTGGCTATGTGGTTATTTTACATCTGGCAATGTCTTCTTTTGCAGGTGGACTACTCATGTACTCCTGAGGAAGTGCAGCAGCATTTTCAATCGTGTGGGACAGTGAATAGAGTCACCATACGTACTGACAAGTATGGCCAACCAAAGGGATATGCTTATGTAGAATTCCTTGAGCCGGAGGCTGTTCAAGAGGCTCTCGTTCTGAATGAATCTGAACTTCATGGTCGTCAACTAAAGGTGCAAAAATTCTGTTTTGGTGATTTCCTCTTTTATGCATTTTATCTTTGGTGTGGGGGGGGGGAGGTTCTACAGAAACAAGACACACACAGGTGCACTAATACTAATAGTGATTGCCATTTCAGTCAACCCCTTTTATTGGGTTCTTGAGGCTGATTTTTGACCAATTTTATTTCGTTTTTCCCCTGTGAATTTAGTGAAAGAGTTAACTGGTTTTGTTTTAGGTAACTGCGAAACGAACCAATGTACCTGGGATGAAGCAATATCGCCCTCGTCGGCCTAATCCTTTTATGGGAGCCCGGTTCAGGAGTCCTTACATGCCTCCATTTTACCCTCCATATGGATATGGGTATACTGCTTATATCTCTGCATGTTTTGAATGGGTCACGCACTCCACTATCTATACTGAATGGTTCGCAAACATCTCATCTCTGCAGGAAAATTCCAAGGTTTAGAACGTCAGTGCGATACAGTCCCTACTACTGAATGTATGTTTCTTGAGGGGGTTGGATTTACATTGTGTAGGCACTAGACAGAAGCTGCTCCAGTGCGACCTTTTATGTCTTTTTTATGTGATGATTATGTTTGATCTTTGGGGAAGAAGCTGAAGGGCATCAGTATGCATGACTGATGTCGTCATCTTGCGAGATGTGCATTTCCAAGTGCAATTAAAGGTACTTGAGAGTGGAGAAACAATGTTCTGTTATATCCATTGATAGTTCAGCTGATGAGATTTGCTTATTGCCATCACTCTGCTATCCCGAATGATTAGATGATTCTGCTGAAGTTAAAATGCTTCTTTGCGCAACCATGTTTCTTTTTCTCATACATGTTTCTCTTCCAATTTGAGTCTTGTAAATGCGGTAACTTCAAGACTAAGATCTCCCCTTCCTGATCAATCATCCTGAGGGGGGGATTCTTGGTGTGTCTGTACTAGTCCTCCAGGCCAGGGTATGGTACCTCAGGATCGTGGACTGTTGGTGAATCCGGTCATGTTGTTAAATAATACAAAGCGCTGTCAATTGTAACAGTTTAGCAGAGCGGTTTCCATGTTGTTGTAAATGGATGTGAGGTGGTTTAGATCATACAGCACTTTATTTTCTAGTTCTATTTACAGATGCCGTTATGTTGATTTATGATTGTTTAATGAGCGTTTTCAAGCCAGGGGGAATCAGAGACGCGGCCGAAATCATTGTACAGCAGGATCCTATTTGCAGCCAGTCATGTGGACCTTTCTTACGAGTGCTATTTCCAGGAGTATAAAGTGCTCGATCAAGAGATAGATTTGTTGCATTGTGGCAATTTTCGTAGTTGAGCATGGTAACGCTGACATGATTTAATGGGCGCGTCCAGCTAATTCTGTCCGAGTTGACTGGCCTTCTCGTGCTGGTCTTGCTAGTTTAGAGAAGTATCTTATACAATTGCATCTCTATAGCAGGAAGTCAAGAAATGAACGATGCTGATAATGTCTAATTTGTTTGATCCGGACTAATAACGTTCGTAAGCCCTCTTTGGATCAAAATGAAGTCGGGATCTCTTTGCTGGACTAGGAGACAGTAATCTCATCCTCAGCTCTATAAGATGATTGTTTCAGGAGGGATTCGAGAATTATAATGGACATACACGGTCCTGTTGTATGGATGGGGGGAAAGAGATCGAGACGAAGATGTGAATTGATGGAAGGTCACTTTGTTGATCGGAGACAATAGATGTCGGAAAAAAGTGTTAAATTTATCGTACGAATACCGATTTTAAACTTTTCAATTCGGCCAATTTAGTCTTGAATATTGTGACCATTGGTCAATTTTGGGCGGATAACGCTGACTTTGACATCCGTCATTCTACATAACACGACTGACCCAGACATGGATAATTTTTGTAATTTTTAAAAAATTTTGTGACTTTTGTTTTGTTTTTTATTTCATTTTTTTCCTTGTAGCTAGTGAGGGGTTGTGGCTCTCGCCCAAGTCCTCACTAGATCTAGGTGAGGGCTGTCTCGCCCACGGCCGGTGAGGGTCATGGCAACCCTTGTCGGCCACAATGGAAGAAAAAAAAAAAAGAAAAGTAAACGAGAAAGAAAAAAAGGATAAAATAAATAAATAAATAATTTGGAAAAATTTCTAAGAATTGCAAAAATTATCCAAGTCAGAACTCGCCGTCACCGGTTATGTCATGTAGGATGGTTGGTGTCGACGTCAGTGATTTTTGGCCAAAATTACCAAAAAGATTACATTGGCAATTCGTCCAAAGAACTTAATTGGCCAAATTAAAAATTTTAAAACTAAATTAGTATCCATATAATAGATTTAAGATTTTTTTGATAATTATCTCGGTATCGGCATCATCAGGGAGTCTTGGCTAATTTGCCTCTACGTATCAAACAGGATTAACTTAAGTTTGGGCCACAGAGCATTTGCAATTAGGCCACTTCATTCCCCTTCTCTTTCAACCCAAGTTGCCAAACTTGGTGCTTGGGTTTCGAAATTCACCGCTTAATCTTCCTTTATTACAACATTTATTTCGCTCGAGTACAGACGGAGCGTTTGAGGCAACAATGTGCGGAATTTTATTTCACGAACTTTGGTTATACGGACAATATACTGTGTAATCATCTATGTAATTTCCAGTATTCAAATTCCGTAGTGGCATGTATTGGGTTAGGTTTCCGCAAATTGAATTTTAGATACTATATTCATGGTATAAGGGCTCCCATGTACATGTCTTCTCTTGTGAGATTCACATGTACCCAATAATTTGTAATTTAAGCTCTATTCGTTTCGTGAAAAATGTGACATTCCTGGAAAAATGTTTTCCAGAAAAATTACAATATTTTCCGGTGTTTGGCTGAAATCTGAAAATGAACTAGAAAATATTTTTCGCAATTTAGCACGAAAAATCTGATTTGATTTTCTTGAGAAAAAAATCAAAAAATTCGAATTTTTTTATTATTTTTTGATTTTTCTTTCTATCTTTGCCGGTCGCTGGCCACGGCAACTCCTGGCGCCCGGCCACATGCGAGGTCGGCGAGCTTGAGACTCGCCAGAGACTCCGGCGAGGCTCTACCCCACTGGATTTGGCGAGGTCAATCTCGCCTAGGCCTGCGAGCTCAAGACTTGCCTATGGCCGATTGTTGGCTATTGCCATTGTCGGCGACTGGCCGAGGAAGAAGTAAAAAGAAAAAGAAAGAAAAGAAAAAATAATTAAAAATTCGTTTTTTTTAAATTATTAGGAATTCAAACTTTTTTCAAAAATAAAAATATTTTTTAAAAAATATTTTTATAAGTTTGAATGTTTCATTTATTAAAGACCCGAGCTTGAGCACCGAGGACTCACGCACGGCTTTTGTGGACCTGGGCCTGAGTGCTAGGGATTAGAGCTTGAGCGTCGAGGACCCAAATCCGGCCTTTATGGATGCGGGCTTGGGTGCTAGGGCATAGGGCACGAGCACCAAATGTTCAGGCCCAGCCTTGAGAGACCTAGGCATGGGCACCGGGGGTCGGGGCCCAAGCACCAGGGTCTCGAGCCCCGCCTCAATGGACCTAGGCTCGGCCTCGATGGACTCTTGCCTGAGCATCAAAGACTTGGTCCCGGCCTCGATGGACTCGAGCCACGCCTTGACGAACCCAGCCCGGGTGTTGGGGACTCGGGAATCAACGTTGGGGTTTCCGTGTTCAAACGTAAAGTTTCGGGTTTAAGCGCCAATATTTAGTCATATTTTGAAAAATATTTTCCGATTTAAGCGTATGTTTTCCGTTCCTGCAAAAATATTTTTCGTTGATTTATTTTTCTAAGCGATAATAATACCGAAAAATGAGGAAGACGTTTTCTCGAAAATTATGGGCGAGGATTTAATTCGAGCCGGCATTTTAGTGCGTTGATAAAGGCCGACACCAAATTTCCAAGTGATGCTGCTCCGAACCACGCGTGCTTACAGTCCGTTTATTCATCATTTCACATGATCTGTTTTTCATTTTTCACCCATATTTTGACAACCCCACATATAAAAAGTAATCTAAAAAGCACACTAAGCCAGTCTCATAAAATTAAAAAAATTAAGTACTGTAATTAAATATTAAAAAAAACGAATTATATTCAATAGTAAATGAGAATCGGCAACATCACTTAAAATACCAATTTCATCGATAGATCTGACTGTAAAAGTAGCATTATTCGCTTATAAAAAGAGTCAGAGACTCACAAACTTCTTCCACACACACAACAGAGAGAGAGAGAGAGAGAGAGAGAGAGAGAGAGAGAGAGAGAGAGAGAGAGAGAGAGAGAGAGAGAGAGATGGGTTATCCTCAAGCAAGAGAGAAGCCTCATGTAGTATGCATCCCATACCCAGCACAGGGCCACATAAATCCCATGCTCAAACTAGCCAAGCTCCTTCACCACAGGGGCTTCCACATCACCTTCGTCAACACCGAACACATCCACAAGGGCTTGCTCCGGTCGTGGGGGCCCCACTCCCTTGACGGACTGCCCCGTTTCCGCTTCGACACGATCGCCGACGGCCTCCCGCCTTCAGACGACTCCACCCAGGACATCCCCTCCCTCTGTGCTTCCCTATCCGAACACGGGCTATCGCCATTCAAGAGTCTTCTCATCAAGCTCCAAGAACAGTCCGAAGATGGTGTCGTGCCTCCGGTCACGTGTATCGTGTCCGACGGTGTGATGACGCTCACTATGGATGCCGCCGAGGAGTTGAAGATTCCTGAAGTTGTGTTTTGGACGCCCAGTGCTTGCGGGCTGCTTGGTTACGCTAGGTATCGTCGTCTTGTCGAGGATGGTTTTACGCCCATGAAAGGTACGCACTTCATATGATATTTGTCAAAGGAGGATTTAGGCTTTTTTTTAACTTTTTTCACTATAAAAATATTTGCACTTACCTATTTTGGAATTTACACGTTTCCATATGTACTTTTCTTCCTTTGCTTTTTGTTTCTTCCCGTCCTTTGTTTACATTTCAAAAGAAGAGTAGTTTCATTTCGTACATGGCATGAGCATAAAGGAGAATAAGAGAAATGCAAAGAGACTAAAATCTTTTAGTAAGATGTTTACTATACATGATCTGGCAAGAGCACGCTGGGTATTAAATAAGTCGATCATTTTGGTTAGGTCCTACTTATTTGAATATCTGATGCCCGATATTGCATATACTAATAAACAAATTTCAATACGAAATTATATTATACTTAACATAGTGCTAGGGTACAAGTTACATACGAATACTAGTTTTCAAAAACACACAAGTGGCCGTACACTATTTTTGTGTCCGAACCACCAAAAGACATAGCTCATATAATTCCCAGCAACAAAAATATATATGAACAGTTACGATTTTGTTTTCAAATCATACTTACGGTTTGAACCCCTAGCATCATTGTTTTTATTAGGAGTATATTGCTAGGGAAAATAATAGGTGATTCTGTGATAAACTGTACATAGATATTTGAACAATATTCTCATTAATTCTATATACCCTTTGTTTGTGATAATTAACTCTTTGTTTTATGATGATGACGGACCCAACCTACTTGTCGAATGGATATCTGGAGACCACAGTAAGCTGGACTTCAGGGATGAAAAGCATTCGCCTGAGAGACTTCCCCAGCTTCATCCGAACCCTAGATCGCCAAGACATCATGCTCAATTACCTCATCCAAGAAGCCGAGAGATCTTCCAGGGCTTCAGCAGTCATCCTCAACACCTTCGACACCCTCGAACACGACGTCCTGGAGGCTCTCTCCTCCGTCTTTCCCCGCATCTACACCATCGGGCCACTCCAGCTTCTTGCAGACCAGATCCAAGACGAAGCCCTGAGCTTGGTAGGGGGGAACTTATGGAGAGAGGAGCCCAGGTGCTTGCCATGGCTTGACTCGAAGGAGCCCGGCTCGGTGGTGTACGTGAACTTCGGCAGCATCACGGTCATGACAGTGGGCCAGCTGATCGAGTTCGCATGGGGACTGTCTAACAGCCAGAAGCCGTTCCTGTGGATCATAAGGCCAGACCTCGTGGCGGGCGAGTCGGCCATGTTGCCACCCGAGTTTGTGGAAGAAATCGCAGACCGAGGGATGCTGGTGAGCTGGTGCTGGCAGGAGGAGGTCCTGAAGCACTGGGCGATTGGGGGTTTCCTGACGCATAGCGGGTGGAACTCGACACTCGAGAGCCTTTGTGGCGGCATGCCGGTGATATGCTGGGCGCCGTTTTTCGCAGAGCAGCAGACTAACTGCCGGTATAGCTGCACGGAGTGGGGGATTGGGATGGAGATCGACAATGACGTGAAGAGGGACGAAGTGGAAGGTTTGGTGAGGGAGCTGACGGAGGGAGAGAAGGGGAAGGAGATGAGGAAGAAGGCCATGGAGTGGAAGGCGAAGGCCAAGGAAGCAATTATGCCCGGTGGGTCTTCGTACAACAACGTGGACAAGCTCATCTCCGAAGTACTCTCGTCCATGAATTGACCGCTATAGATGGTCGAAGGTTTTTAGCCTGTCGGTCGATCAATTAATAAATTGTTCCATGGAGAATTTAGACCTAGCTAGCGTTTGTGTTGTATGCAATGTGTTAGTGTCTGCCCATCGATCAATTGATTGGTGAATGGAAGATCCAAGTTAGATGTTGGAGTTGAGACTTAGCTTTTGCGCTATACATGCAAGCATGCATGCATGGCCCCGCGCAAATAAAGCTATTTTCACTCGGTCTGGATATAGTACTTGTTCAGTTCATCAAGCTTGTGCTCTACATAGCATTTACCACTATTTTTTTTTTACTACTTTTGACGAAAAGAAGATGTTGCACATTCTAACCAAAAGAAGGGTTGCCTGCGCACATTTTAAAACCGTGTAAGAAGTAGATAAGATCTCGAGTGTAATTTCTTTTACTTCCAATTCTTCCAATTGTCGTAATTTTACCGATTTTCGAAGAAGAGAGGAAATGGGAAGACATAATTTTACAAACAATCCATTTCTACACATTAGAAGGTTTTAAAACAAACAATCAAACATGTAAATATTTTAAGAAAGATACATGTTGTATATTAACGAGTGATATAGATAAAGTTAAGACAGACACTTCCCATGTATCCTATAGATAACAAATGTGATGTTTCTAAGTACACATAATTGGTTGTGCAATCTTTGACTTTTCTTGTATATCAAATCATGCAAATATACTCACATCAAGCCATTTTATAAAATGAAGCCTAAGTCACATAAACTACCGCATCATGTAGGTTCCGGGATACCCAATAACTAAAGCTCACCAATAATTCGAGGTCTTTGACTTGCTTGATTATATCTATAAAATGGCTGACCGCAGCATTAATAGCTCTAACGGAGATCAGGAAAGTCTTTCCAAAAGCATCCAATGACCAATTGACAAAGTGCATGCATGAAAAATATTCTATGTTATGATCTGACAACCAACGAGGACGTTTCCGATGCACATTTATTTTTTTTGGAAAAATAGTGTCAAAAAAGTCTTAAATCTTTTGCATTAATGTCAATTTAGTCTTAAATTTTTTTTATGCTAATTCAGCCCTAAACCTTTTATCTTTATACTAATTCAGTTCTTCCGGCTAATTTTGGTCGGATATTACTGACGTGAACACCGGACGGCCTATGTGGCACTGCCGAGGATGACGTGGATAATTTTTAATAATATTCTAATATTTTTCGATTATTTTTTAAATTTTTTTCTTTTTCTTTTTTGCCTTACCTTTTCTTCTTCGTCCAGCCGGTCACCTGATGAGCGACCGACTGGAGGCCAGAGCCAGCGAGAGCAAACCTTGCCAGATCTGGCAAGGTCAGGCCTCACCCATGGTCGGTGAGGCTTGCCTCGTCGAATGGCCTCGAGCTCAACTAGGCAAGGCACAACATCTCCGGATCTAGCAAGGTCAGGTTTCCCCCATGGCCGGCGAGGCTTGACCCTCACCCAACCCAGCGCGAGGCTCGAGCCCTCGCCTGATGGCCGGCGAGGGCGAACCTCGCCTAGCCCAGCGCGAGGCTCGAGCCCTCGCCGGATGGCTGCGAGGGCGGCCTCGAGTTGAGCTGGGCGAGGCATGATCTCGCCGGATCTAGCGAGGTCGTGCCTTGCCTAGCCCAGCGCAAGGCCGCCCTTGCGGCCATCCGGCGAGGGTTGAGCCTTGCTGCCCTCACCAGTGGCCAGCGGGGTGGGGCTCGCCAGAGGCCAGCGAACCTTGCCAGCCCTAGCCTCCAGCCGGTCTCGGCAACCAGTTGGAGGAAGAAGAAAGGGTAAGAAAAAAAATATATTAAAAAATCAAAAATATTAAAATATTATTAAATTTTATCCATGTCATCGCTGGCGGTGCCACATAGGCCGGCCAGCGTCTACGTCAACAATATCCAGTCAAAATTAGCCGGAAGTACTGAATTGACATAAAGACAAAAGGTTTAAGACTGAATTGGCACCAAAAAAAGGTTTATGACTAAATTGACGTTAATACAAAAGGTTTATGACTTTTCTGACACTTTTCCCCACATTTTTTACATAGCTTCATTGATCATAAATTAATCTGAAAGTCTGATAGGTTTGCTTAATCCCCCAAAGTTTGATAAGACTCCCACATTTCACAGTCATTCCTTTTGAGCTTCCAATAAAATAAGAAAGGGATCGATAATTGCAAGACTGGTCCCGTGGGTTGAAGTTGAACCACGCAAGAGACAAAACTGCGTAGACTCATCTACTTAGCGGTGTCTCCATGATGCTTGTCTATTACAAAGACAAGGAATCTAAACAATAATCACAAAAGGAAATAAGACGCTAGCTCAATTCATTCATCTTTGACTATTTCGCCACCTTTCGTATTCTTCTTTGATACGGCGATCTCAACTAAGGATATAACTTCGTCACATAGTTGTCGCACTCAAATGTTTCATATTGTGCTTCTAGGTATTCGATTGATCTGGTCGAATCCAGACCTAAGTGATTTGAGATATTAATTTCTTTCTTCTTTTTTCATTTTCTACGAAGACGCTGTCTAAATAGTTTATCGTGACTAACTATAATCGTGCCATGTTGACGATTTGGTGAGTACTATATTTAACAAGGAAAATATGATTCCAGATTGTTGACTGTACGTACCAATGAAAGGGTCTCGCGAATTGCACTTTTTTTTTCCATTCAATTACTTAATAAGTGTGCTCCGACGATATTTTCAAGGAAATGCAATTAATATTTTACTTCATCCTTGTGTTTTTATCCTTTTGTAGGCATGAGTCGGCTCATTTTGACTTCACATGCAATCATTTCAAGACATTCGTCGAAGAAAGTATATATTTTCTTTCGTTCCTTGCGTGGCGTGATCTGCCGGCCCTTTCGATGTAGATTTATATCCATATCATGCTATTATCTAAAAATGGTTCGGTTGGATCCATTGAATTGCGTTCCCAAAGCAAAGAGCCATTGTGATGTTTCGATAAGCACAGAGCCATCGCACTTTCCGACGATCGTGGGACCCATTGCAAATTTAAGATAATGTTTCCAGATTGGCGGTGGAAACACGTGTCTTAAATGCATCATTCGTCCAAAATATGGATTGGATCCATTCCCGGACTAGGGGAGGACGCATATGGATGGTCCCCTGACCCCATGTGAGAGTAATTCCAAAAGGAAAATGCTAGGGACTATCGTCCATTACAACACAAACCCTCCATTTTTTTGAGCATGTATTGCCAACCCTCTTTTTGCATGGAGAAATAGTTGTTACTGGTCTTGTGCGATGAGCGTGCATAAGCACATTAAAGGATAGTCCCATGATGTTGTTTCTCTGGCCATAAAAGGCATATTTACATCGTATTGATTAAAGAGAATTAGTTCTCGGTACAAGCTGGGGAGTTGGAACGCCTAGGAGAACCGAAAAGAATGAAAAACGAAAAGAAAGCGTGGGTTTGTTTTACGAGCTAAAGCGATATATACATGAAATGAAGGCACACTGACACATCAACTCCATCTTCTCCAATTCTGTAAGAGAGCCTATCTTGACTTCAGAGAGAGAGAGAGAGAGAGAGAGAGAGAGAGAGAGAGAGAGAGAGAGAGAGAGAGAGAGAGAGAGATGAGTTCTGAAGCAAGAGATAAGCCTCATGCAGTGGTCATCCCCTACCCAGCACAGGGTCACATAAACCCTATTTTGAAGCTCGCCAAGATCCTCCACCACCGAGGCTTTCACATAACATTCGTGCATACTGAGTACAACCACAAGCGCTTGCTCAAGTCCAGAGGCCCGAGCTCTCTCGAGGGCTTGCCTAGGTTTCGCTTCGAAACCATCCCTGATGGCCTCCCAACGAGTGAGTCTGATGAGGATGTTACTCAACACATACCTTCTCTCTGTGATTCCACTTCCAAGAATTGCTTGGCTCCATTCATGAACCTCCTGGGGAGACTGAATGAAGGGTCCGTCGATGATACTGAGGTTCCGAAGGTGAGCTGTGTGATTGCGGACGGCGCCATGTCGTTTGCACTTGATGCTGCCGAGAAGCTTGGAGTACCTGGTGTGCTGTTTTGGACTCCCAGTGCTTGCGGGGCTTTGGTCTATACTCAGTACCATATGCTCCGAGAAAAAGGGCTATTCCCCCTTAAAGGTTGTAGAAGTATAGGATTTTCTTTATTCTGTATGTCTCAAGTTTAAAAGCACCCCATCTACATGATATGAATATCTTAAATTCCCTGCTGATTGATTGGGGTGTGTCCTTTAAAAATGTGAAAGTCGTCGTGAGATGATATCTAAGGTCTCAAACACATTCTTTTTAGATGGTTTTATTTAATTAAATATGTTATTGTTCTTATTATGTTATATCCATGTGTTTCGACGCAGATGCAAGTTATCTAACAAATGGATTCTTAGACACCACCATAGACTGGATTCCTGGTATGAAAAACATTCGTCTGCGTGATCTTCCCAGCTTCATCCGGACAACCGATGCTAACGACATCATGGTCAACTACATCATCAGAGAGATGGAAAGAACACACAAAGCCTCAGCAGTCATCCTTAACACATTCCATTGCTTGGAAAAGGATGTTCTAATGGCTTTCTCTTCCATATTTCCGAATCTTTACACCATCGGTCCAATCCACTTACTTCTCAATAAAATTGAAGACGACAACTCATGTTGCATAGGCTCAAATTTGTGGAAAGAAGATCCCGCCTGTTTAGGGTGGCTAGATTCGAAAGAACCCAATTCTGTGTTGTACATAAATTTTGGGAGCATTGCCGTGATAACGGGGGAGCAACTCATCGAGTTTGCGTGGGGACTGGCTAACAGCCAAAAACCCTTCTTATGGATAATGAGGTCCGACCTTGTCGCTGGTGACATGGCGGTTCTGCCCTCGAAGTTCCTAGCGGAAACGAAGGAAAGAGGAATGTTGGCGGGTTGGTGCCCGCAAGAGCGAGTGTTGAGGCATCCTTCGGTCGGGGGGTTCTTGACGCATTGCGGTTGGAATTCGATGCTGGAGAGCATCTGCAGCGGAGTGCCGGTCCTGTGTTGGCCGTTCTTCGCAGAGCAACAAACTAACTGCTTTTATAGCAAGAACGAATGGGGAATCGGGATGGAGATTGATAACGATGTGAAGAGAGACGAGGTTGAGAAGCTTGTGAGGGAGTTGATGGACGGAGAGAAGGGCAGGGTGATGAAGAAGAAGGCCATGGACTGGAAGAGGAAGGCTGAGGAAGCCACTGAGCCTGGTGGGTCGTCTTATGAAAACTTGGAGACGCTTATGTCCCGAGTTCTTCTAAAGAAGCTGAACGGGTGAAATCGAAGATGATCCTATGTGAACACAAGCACATTCTCTTATAATCTTAGCTAGTGGCCTTTTGACGGGCATATCATACCTGTTCTGTAATAATCATTGCACTCCATGCAATGGCGACACCTTCGACCCTCTTGCTGCGGCACGAGACAAAGATGGACGAAGGGATGTAATCGAATACACCATCTGTCTTAACTTTCATATCCATCGTCTAAAAATTTTAACTACCAATTATATGTAGTAGTTGAGGTCGGATGTGTATCTGATGGGTTACACAGGCTGTGCACCATATAAAAATTCCAAAAAGCCACTCTAGGATTGACTTAATGACAAGAGCATTCTCATTCTTTCGTTTCGAAACCTGAAGGTTGTGGATCCGATTCTTACGAGCACAAACTTAGATTTAAGTGGGGATTATAGCGATCCATTGCTGCTATTTCTCCTCCTAATAGCCGGCTAAATTGCGATCATGTCTCTAAGATATGAAAAAAAATTCGAAATAAATTCTAGATGTAGAATGTTGCGTCTCTTTCATTACTGAACCTCATCCTTTTGTTTCTGCATGCACACACATTTTATATAAGGGGTCGAACAAGTCAAAGATACCATCTTTTCCTAACGAGATATGATCTTGATTTTCTCATCTTCAGCTTGAAGTGAAACAAGATATGATTCTGATCTTTCCTTCATCTTCAGCACAAGATGCGATTTTCTTTTTACCTTCAGCACAAGATGAATATTTTTTAAAGTGTATATATAAAAAGACTCACTTTGTAATATAGCGTGAGGGGCTCACAAAATTAAAAAAGTACTCTTTCATTTTCTCATCTTTATATTCACTTATTTTCCTAGTACCTTTCTGATCCGATTCTCTGTCAAACTAGGGGACGAAAGTGGACCATGGAAGTGTTGGACATGCGCCAAAAGTGATGGGACAGGATCTCTAACGCATATATAAGGACGTTCTAAGTCCAGCCAATCAATATTGAGGATCTAGGACACAGTTCCCGATCCTTTTGTTTTTTGTGGACTCCGTAGATATGTGGTGGATGCACTTGTCAAGAAGAATTGAGGGGGCAAAAACATGCTGTTGAATTCAAGGAGGATGATTCAACCTTTGATCTTTGAATATAGGATTATTATATCTACTGTGTAATGAAACGACAATCACGGTTTCATTATTAAATTTCACAAGTCGTGGGTAAGTAGAACAAACTTAAGACTTTTGAAGTGATTAACACCACCGTCCTTTCCTAATATGTGGCTAGGTAATCTATCTTTTCTTCTTATTATTTTTATTAGGAGATTCTGTCTGAATATAAACACCTACAGGTGAACTAAACCAATTTTAAGGATGTACCGGCGGCTACTTAATCCGTGCTTTTAAATTTAAATTGCGTGGCCGGCCATAAACAAAACTTTAATTTGCGTGTGCATATATTGCCTACCGATGATTGCGGATATGTTCGAACTTCCAAATCATCTTCTTAATTTACTTCCACACCCAATAATACAATGTACTATCTATCAAGGTTAAGCTTGTTAATAACGCTATTAAGGATGGGATCGGCCATTCCGCCCAAAATATCCTTAACACGGGCTCAATTCAACATCTAGGATTCACTGACAGAGAAAGACGAAATAACCTTATTTGTCTCCGGCCTTCTTCTTATCCTCTGCCCTAAATTGACTGTAAAAACCTTTGATTGGCTGTAAGCTTTTTCAAACTAGGTTGCTTGGATGGTCATTTTTCAAAGAGTAAAATTCTGTTGTAATCAAGGGGGACGGTGCCTTTGTCAATTCAAGGTAGCCAAACCGTTTACTCCTATATTAATGGTTATCGAAACACCTTTCGCTAATTCTAATTTATTAATCGAAAAGAGCGTAAGTTATCATTACCAATTTGTCTTACAGAACATCATGGAGTCTCGATATGTAATAGATGACGATGAAATGGGCACTCAATGACCATGAACAGCTTTGACCAAAATAAAAATGACCATGAACAACAATTGGCATCATCAAATTACTAATTTGACTTATAGGGGGGCGCGGAGCTTGTTGACTAGCCTCTCAAGGTTGGTGTGAGAAGTGTTGAAAATGGGAAGTTGAGAGAAAGGAACACAAGAGAATACTTAGAATACTCTTTGATATTTTTGTGGCTTGGCTATATCAAATGATTCAATCGCAAGCCCTTTTATAGGTACATAAAGACCCTTCGTACATTGTATGCATTTATTAAGACCTCATAAAACTCCTAGAACTTTGTAGTACATGAATCTTGAAAATTTAATGGACTAATTAAATGCATGACACATACATGAACTACATCAATGCACCTAGGAAGAAGTACATGGATAATACCAATCTTAGAATAATGCACCTAGATTCATGAATCAAGTTTAATTTTCAACATTCTCCCTTAAACTTGATTATATCTAGTGACTCCAATCGAAGCACGCAATCTTGCAAAATCTTCAAACTTCAATGCCTTAGTGAAGATGTCAGCAATTTGATCATTGGTCTTCACATATGCAAGCTTCACTTCTTTCTTCTCAATGCACTCTCTTATGAAGTGAAATTTTGTGTCTATGTGCTTGGTTCGATCATGAAAAATGGGATTCTTTCCCAAAGCAATAGCAGACTTGTTATCAACATAAATTGTGGTAGCAACCTCTTCTGGCATGTTAAGCATCTTCAACAACTTTCTTAGCCATATTGCATGACATACACATGATGCAGCAGATACATACTCGGCTTCACAAGTTGAAAGAGTCACAATTGGCTGCTTTTTTGAACTCCAAGTAAATGCAGTATCACCCAAGAAAAATAAGAAACCGGTGGTGCTTTTTCGATCATCAACATCACCACCCCAATCACTATCACAATATCCATGAAGCTTGAAGTTTCTAGCGGGAGAATAAATTAAACCATAATCAAGAGTACCTTTTATGTATCGAAGTACCCTCTTGGCCATCTTCATGTGATTCTCGGTAGGTGCTTCCATGTATCGACTAACAAGACCAACACTATAGAGGATATCGGGTCTTGTGCAAGTTAAATACCTCAAACTTCCAATAAGACTTCTATAAAGAGACGCATCCACCTTCTTACTTTCATCAAACCTTGATATCTTTGCTCCACATTCGATGGGAGTGCTCACTGGCTTACATTTCTCCATTTTGAATTTCTCAAGAATTTTCTTTGCATAAGCTTCTTAAGAAATGTAGATACCACCATCAACGTGCTTCACCTCAATTCCAAGATAGTACGACATAAGCCCAATATCGGTTATCTCGAACTCTTGAGCCATCACCTTCTTAAATTCTTCAAACATTTTTACATTGTTGCCGGTGAAGATCAAATCGTCGACATACAAACATACGAGCATAAAACCTCTAGCTTGATCTTCTTTGACATATAGAGCATACTCATGTGGACACTTGATGAATCCATGATCTTGAAAATATTTGTCAATGCGACTATACCAAGCCCTTGGTGCTTGCTTTAATCCATACAAAGCCTTCTTCAACTTCAAGACCTTATCTTCATGTCCTTTGACAACATTGCCCAAAGGTTGTTGAACATACACTTCTTCCTCAAGATAGCCATTCAAGAAAGCGGACTTAACATCCATTTGATAAATTTTCCATTTATTTTGAGCTGCCAAGGAAATAATCAAACGAATAGTTTCCAAACGAGCTACAGGAGCAAACACCTCATCATAGTCAATGCCATGCTTCTGACTGTAGCCTTTCGCAACGAGTCTTGCTTTGTTTCTTTCCACTTTTCCATCGGCATTTTTCTTCACTTTATACACCCATTTTACGCCAATTGCCTTTTGTCCTTTAGGAAGGGTTGCTACTTCCCATGTGCCATTCTTCTGAATTGCTTGAATCTCTTGCTCCATTGCATCTCTCCATTTTGCATCCTGCACCGCTTCTTCAAAGTTTAATGGTTCAATGTCAGCAAAGAAACAAAATAAACTTGGAGTATCAACAACGTCTGTTTCTTCATATATGTTGATAAGATTCCTTTTGCGCACAGGCTCTTCAGAGGAGCTATCATGGGAACCTTGAGAAGTAGGAGATGGAGGTGGAGTAATAACATCTTGATGTGTACTTTGGCTTGATTCTCCCTCTTGTAAAGGACAAATGGCATATTCATCATTTTCAGCAACATTCCAAACCCATGAGGCATTTTCATCAAACTCTGCATCTCTACTAATCACGATCTTCCCATTGGAAGGATTGTAGAACTTGTAGCCTTTAGATTTAGGATCATAGCCGATGAAGACAAACTTCTCACTTTTTTCATCAAGCTTAGATCTCTTCTCATTTGGAATATGAATATAAGCAATACTTCCAAAAACACGTAAGTGAGAAACACTAAGTTTCTTACCACTCCATGCTTCTTGAGGTGTCATGCCACGAACACTTCTTGAAGAAGATAGGTTGGACAAATATACCGCACATGCAACGGCCTCGGCCCAAAATTCCTTTGGCATCTTTTTGCTTCTAAGCATGCTTCAGACCATGTTGAGAATGGTTCTGTTCTTCCGCTCTACGACACCATTTTGCTGTGGAGACCTTCACTACAAAAAAACTTGTTTTTTCCGACGAAATTTCCAACGAAAAATTTGGAAAAATCCGTTGGAAAACGAATTTCCAACGAATTTTCCAACGAAAAAAAATTCGTTGGTAATAAGTCGTTGGAAATTTTTCCAACGAAAAATTTCAATTTTCGTTGGAAATTTGCGATAAATTTTTTTTCGTTGGAAAATTCGTTGGAAAACTCGTGGCTAAATTCATTGGAAACGAATTTTTTTTTTCCGACGAATTTTTTTCGTTGGAAATTACAAATTTTTTTTTGGTCGAGTTAAAAATCGTGGAAATTTTTTTTCCATCGAAAAAGAATTTTTTTTTGGTCAAAAATTTTTTTTTTGATCGAAAAATAGCCCTCGCCGCCGGCGAGGGCCAGCCTCGTCGCCGGCGAGGGCCGAGCTCGCCCAGATCTGGGCGAGCTCGAGCTCGCCGGCCATGGCGAGCTCGGCCCTCGCCATGGCCGGCGAGGGCCAGCCTCGTCGCCGGCGAGGGCCGAGCTCGCCGGCCATGGCGAGCTCGGCCCTCGCCATGGCCGGCGAAGGCAAGCCTCGTCGCCGGCGAGGGCCGAGCTCGCCGGCCATGGCGAGCTCGGCCCTCGCCATGGCCGAAGATGAAGAAGAAGCAGCAGCAGCAGCAGGGGCGGGAGCAGGCTTCGGGGCCGCCGCCCGTCAAGTCCGTCGTCGTCTCCTAGCCTCGCCGGCGACGAGGCTTGGTGGCGTCAGGGGCGTCGGGGCCGTCGGAGGCTTGGAGGCTTGGTGTCCATGGAGCCGGAGGAGGAGGGGGGGCGGCGGGGGAGGCGGAGGGGGAGACGGAGGGAGAAGGTGAAGGCGAAGGAGAGAGAGAGAGAGAGAGTGAATGTGGAAATTGAAAGTTGTGGGAATAACGAGCGCGAAAATAAGGAACAAGTAGGGTTTTCGTTGCAAAATTCGTGGGAAATTTCCCACGAATTTTGCAACAAAAATTGTACACACTAAAATAATTGTCCGGAAAATTGAAATTCGTTGGAAAATTCGTTGGAAATTTCCAACGAATTTTCCAACGAAAATTATACACACTGAAGTAATTGCCCGGAAAATTGAAATTCGTTGGAAAATTCGTTGGAAATTTTCAACGAATTTTCCAACGAATATAAAAAATACCGAACAGTACCGGGTTTTTTTTGGAATTCGTTGGAAAATTCGTTGGAAATTTCCAACGAATTTTCCAACGAATATCAAAAATGCCGAACAGTAACTGGTTTTTTTGTAATTCGTTGGAAAATTCGTTGGAAATTTCCAACGAATTTTCCAACGAATATAAAAAATACCGAATAGTACCGGGTTTTTTTTGGAATTCGTTGGAAAATTCGTTGGAAATTTCCAACGAATTTTCCAACGAATATCAAAAATGCCGAACAGTAACTGGTTTTTTTGTAATTCGTTGGAAATTTCCAACGAAAAAAAATTCGTTGGAAATTTCCAACGAATTTTCCAACGAAAATTGTAAACACTGAAATAATGGCCCGGAAAATGGAAATTCGTTGGAAAATTCGTTGGAAATTTCCAACGAATTTTCCAACGAATATAAAAAATGCCGAACAATACCGGGTTTTTTTGAATTCGTCGCAAAATTTGTTGAAAATTTCCAACGAACTTTGCGACGAAAATTTTTTCGTTGGAAATTTCCAACGAACTTTGCGACGAAAATTGTTTCGTTGGAAATTTCCAACGAATTTTGCGACGAAAAATTTTTCGTTGGAAATTTCCAACTAATTTTACTTTTCGTTGGAAAATTTGTCGCAAATTTGCAACGAAAATTTTTTCGTCGCAAATTTTCGTGGCAAAAATCCAGTTTTTTTGTAGTGCTTGGAACAGTCAAGAAATGACGAATCCCCTTGGTGTCACAAAAAGTTTCAAATTCCCCGGAAGTGAATTCTCCACCTCGATCGGTCCTTAATGCTTTAATATAATAGCCACTTTCTTTCTCAACAAGAGTCTTGAATTTTTGGAATGCTCCAAAAACTTCATTTTTAGCTTTCAAAAAATAAACCCATGTTTTGCGAGAATAATCATCAATAAAGAGTAGGAAATAATTGGCTTTACCATGTAAGGATGGTTTGATGGGTCCGCACACATCGGCGTGAACAAGTTGAAGTGGCTTCGATGCTGTTGAAGTGGCCTCCCTAGGAAAACTTTTTCTAGCTTGTTTGCCAAAAAGACATCCTTCACACAGTTGGTTGGGATGATTGATTTTGGACAACGCATGCACCATATCTTCATTCGCCAAAGTCTTCAAGCTACCAAAATTCAAATGGCCAAATCTCAAGTGCCAAAGCCAAGAAGTATCTTCAACACAACTCTTCAAGCACCTTGGATGATCAACTTGAACATTGAGCAAAAACATTCTATTTTTCTCCATAGGCACCTTTGCTATCAACTTATGAGAATCATCTCTCAAAAGAAGGCAACGATCTTTCAAGTGAATATCATATCCCATCTCAAGTAAATGTCCCAAACTTAGAATATTAGACTTCAAAGTAGGAACATAATAAACTTGAGATATCAAAAGATGACTTCCATTTTTAGCACGGATTAAGACATCACCTTTTCCTTTGATTGGGGCTTTAGTATTATCTCCAAAGATGATGTTGCCATTCACCGCCTCATTAAGAGTTGATAATGACTCTATGTTGCCACTCATGTGATTTGCGGCACCGGTGTCAAGATACCATGCTCCTTTCTCTCTTTCTTCATTCGTTGCCAATAACAACAATGTCTCGTCTTCTTCTTCTTTAAGTTCAATATAATTGACCTTCACTTCATTTTTTGTAGTGGCACTCCTACATTCATTAGCATAGTGCCCAAATTTGTGACAAGAATAACATTGAATATTAGCTTGATCATACCTTCTTCTTTCACCTCTATTGTAGCCATAATTTCCACGTCCTCTTGTTTGAAAGCTTGACCTTTCATTGATGGAATGTTGGTCTCCGCTCCTTCCACGACCACGACCAAAGTTTCCTCCATGGCCATGACCACGACCACGATCACGATCACGGCCATGATTTTGACCTCTCCCATGAGACCATTCTTGCTTTTTCATTTGATCTCCCAAAGAGACCTTAGTTTGGAGTACTTGGGTCGCCGTCTCTCCCTTCTTCTTTAATCTTTCTTCATATGCTTGCAATGACCCCATGAGCTGATCAAGGGTCATAGTCTCCAAGTCATTGGATTCCTCAATGGCAACACCAACAAGATCAAGCTTTGAGTCAAGCGATCTAAGAATCTTTTCAATAACACGAACATCGTCAATATTTTCGCCATATTGCCTCATTTGATTGGTTACGGAGGATACTCTAGTGAAGAAATCAGAAACGGATTCGGACCCCGTCATATGTAGAGATTCGAACTCACCACGTAGAGATTGAAGACGTACCCTCTTCACCTTTTCAATTCCTTTGAAATTATTTTCTAAAATATCACAGGCTTCTTTGGCCTTTGATGCGGAAGCAACTTTCTCGAACATGGCTTCATCCAAGCCCATGTGAATAATAGAGAGGGCATGTTGATCACCTTTACGAAGTTTGTTCAACGCGTTCTTTTGATTTTGATTCAAAGCCGCTTCATCCTCTAGTTCATCATAGCCTTTTTGAACAACTTCCCACACGTCTTGTGAGCCAAGCAATGCCTTCATGCGAATGCACCATTGCCCATAATTTTGTTTCGAAAGCTTGGGAATGACATAAGGAAAAGAGCTATTCATCTTCAACCATAGCTCTGATACCACTTTGTTGAAAATGGGAAGTTGAGAGAAAGGAACACAAGAGAATACTTAGAATACTCTTTGATATTTTTGTGGCTTGGCTATATCAAATGATTCAATCGCAAGCCCTTTTATAGGTACATAAAGACCCTTCGTACATTGTATGCATTTATTAAGACCTCATAAAACTCCTAGAACTTTGTAGTACATGAATCTTGAAAATCTAATGGACTAATTAAATGCATGACACATACATGAACTACATCAATGCACCTAGGAAGAAGTACATGGATAATACCAATCTTAGAATAATGCACCTAGATTCATGAATCAAGTTTAATTTTCAACAAGAAGAACCACCTGGCCTCGTTGCTGCTTCACCTCTCTTCTTCCACTGCATGGCCTTCTCTCTCGCCTCTCTCCCCTTCTCCCCTTTCATCAGCTCCCTCACGACCCCTTCCACCCTCTCCCTCTTCAAACCATCGCTTCCGCCATGGATCATCTCCAGCCCAATCCCCCACCTTGCACAGGAATACAGGCAGTTCGTGTGCTGCTCGGCGAAGAAGGGCCAGCAAATGAGCGGCACTCCTTCGCACATGCTCTCCAACGTGGAATTCCACCCGCAATGCGTCAAGAAGCCTCCGATCGAGCCGTGGCCCAAGACCCTCTCCTGAGCGCACCACCCCACTATCAGTCCTCTGTCCCTTATCTCCTCCCTGAACTCTCCTGAAATCACATCTTCCCCGCCCTTGACTCCATCTGGCCTAATGATCCACAAGAAGGGGCTTTTGCTGTTGGCGAGCCCCACATCGAATTCTCTCGGCTCTTCTTGGGTCACTGTTATTAAGCTCCCGAAGTTCACGTACAGCACTGATGCGGGCTCTCTTCCGTCAAGCCAACCCAAGCAGCCACCGTCTTCCTTCCATAAACTTGATTGTATGGAGTCCAACGAGTTTGGCGATGGGAGTAGCTGTTGGTGAAGCATGGGAAGCGGGCCTAGCGTGTAAAGCTGTGGATACTTGGCTTTGATGGCCTCTAACACCTCCACTTCCAAATCATCGAAAGTGTTGAGGATCAAGCCGTCGGCTTTGAATGCGTTGTTGATTGACTCGGAATTGTAATTGAACATTATGTCGTCGGGGTTGGCTGTTCTGATGAAGGTCGGGAGATCCCTCAATCGGATTCCCCGCATTGTGGGTATCCAATCGACCACCGTGTCGAGAAATCCATTATTTAAGCAGCTTTCGTCTACAATTTCATATCGCATAGTGAATGAATTAGACGACATGTGAATTCAATCCTATGGAGAAGCTAATCATGTTTTGCATAGAGGAAGCATATCACCTACCTTTCAATGGGAATAAGCCTCTATTCACCAGCTCTTCAAAGTGGAGGTACCCCAACATGCCGCAACCGCTAGGAGTGAAGAACATCACTTCAGGAACGCCAAATTCTTGGGCAACTTTCAAGGTGAAGCTCATCACGCCATCCGAAACTATGCATGTGGGAGGAGGGCCATCGGAATTCATGAGCTTCATGATGAGCTTACGGAACGAACGTAAGCCGTCCACCAGCAATGTCAAGCACAGGGAAGGGAGGTCGAGTATGCCTCTCGGGCTTGAGGGCGGTAATCCATCGGAGATGACTTCGAACCTGAAATCGTCCAAGCCTTGAAGAGCGTCCTCTCCCAAGGACTTCTCTAACCTGTGGTGATTGAACTCTGTGTGAACGAAAGTGATGTGGAAGCCTTTGTGATGAAGCAGCTTGGCCAGTTTCAGCATGGGGTTTATGTGGCCCTGTGCCGGAAGGGGTACGCACAGAGCGTGGGCCTTCGTGGTGGATGGCTTCGTGATCCTCTTTCAACACGCAAGTGAGGATGAGCACTGGCACCAACCCTGGAAGTGGAGCACTTGCTACAGTGGCGGTACTCCACGTTTATAGGTATTATTTTGTATTGCTAAAGTAAGGTAGACCAACACTTCATGATTCGCAATGACCGATATTATCAGCGATGGGACAAATTAATTCGAGCCTTTGAATAGTCAGTATATTTGACCATTTACAACATAGTCCATTACATCTCTTAATAGATAAATGAGAAAGAAATCCGACGCGTCAATAATCTGGCCAGAGTCAAAGCCCAATCTTGAGTTGAGATATCTGTGGTCCGATTCCGTATTTATTTTTCTGTTATTATATTATGTATGCATATGGGTAGAGGTTATCTCGTAATCATGTCACAGAAGAATCTAGGTTTTTAATTTGGGAGACTCCCACAACAACCGACCTTAGCTCAGTTGGTAGAGCGGAGGACTGTAGTGGGTACACCTCATAGTAATCCTTAGGTCGCTGGTTCGAATCCGGCAGGTCGGATTATTTTCTGTTTCGTTTCTTTTTATTTTTTCATCTTTTCTCTTCTCGTTACGCTCCCAGGATATATTTGTCTTTTCTTTTATTAGTATCGCATGTGCGATATCATATATTAAAAATCCCAAATTAAGTATATTATGATACATTTACCCTAAACTTTTTCTTGTGACATAAAATATCCAAAACTTCATCAAAATTCTGTCAGATGATTTTTCAGTCAAAACAACGTCAATTTTTATTTTAATTAAGTCAAGTGAGCGTCATAGTCTTCATTGACTGAATTTTGACGGAGGATATATATATTACATGGGTACAAATTTATAATTAAAGTTTAAAGTAATTGTATTATAGCGTGCCTAATTTGAGATTTTAAATTAATATTCTCAAGTAAGCTTAGGTCTTATGAAAGTTCCGGGCTGGAGCAGTAAAAAGCCTGACTGAGCCAGTCTCAAAAGGCTGGTGCTCTCTGCTCATCACGCTCTCCTCTTTCGAAAATTTTTCATGCCGAATGTGTGGAGTCGGAATTTCCTGAAATAATAGCGTGGATATTTGAATTTTTTATTGGACTGATCTTCGCATACACATGGACAATGGGCCAATGCAAATGGGCCCAAATTGGCCCATGATTGGTGGGCTACACCAGCCTGGCCCTTAGTATTTGGGCCTCACTTGGTGTCCTACTTTGTAAATTTCTTGCCACGAGTTGACGGAGCTCAAACTCGTTCTCTCAAGTGCTTTGCCAAGTTGGTTCAGTCCTCGCCAAGTCACTGCACTCGCCTACCGCCGCCACCGCCGCCGCCACCGGCCGCCGCCGCCATGGTGACAATTTCCGCCTCTCCGGCGACCATCTCCCAACAGCCGCCAATCCCAACTGTCGACTCTCTCTCTGACATTGTTGACATGACCAAGATGACCCAATCTGACCTCCTCGCCCTCTCCCTCCGCTCCTCCTCCGCCGTCGACGCCCACCTCCCCGATGAACTCCTCTGCCCAAAGATCGATCGCTCTATCTTCAACGAGAGCGCCGGCTCCCGCCGCCAGACCTATTCTCGTCCCCCGAAGCCCCAATCCCCCGCCACCGCCGCTACATCCGCCACCACGACCGGTCACCACCATCGCAACCGCCTCCCCGGTCTTCTCCCCACTCCGAAACCCCCTCCAGTCTCCGCCGACGATCCGGAACGCCACGAAAACAGAACGATCATCAGCTATCTCAAGCATTTCATTTCTCAAAACCCTAATCCTAATTTCGGTCACATCGATTTGACCCCTCCCTCGCTGCCCGCACCACTAGGCCCCGTGAGGGAGTCAATGAATTGGATGAGTTTCGGCAACGAGAGGAAGCGGAAGAGAGGAAGGAAGCCGAAGGTGAAGGTGAATGTGGAGGGAAGTGAAATGGGGTTAGAAATTGTGAATAGGGATGGAGCGGTGGTTGACATTGAGTCATTGGCGAGTGCTGACGATCCTTATGCCGAAGAATTGAGGAAAAGGACGGAAGGTTTGGTGACAGAGGAGGAGTTGTTAGGGTTTCTGAGGGATTTGGGAGGGCAATGGGGCAGTAGGAGGAAAAGGAGGAAGATTGTCGATGCATGTGTCTTAGGGGATGCATTGCCAGTTGGGTGGAAGCTCTTGCTTGGTCTCAAGAGAAAAGAGGGACGCGCTTCGGTGTTTTGCCGCCGATATATAAGGTGTCTTTCCTTTTTCGTTATTGCAATTGTTGGCTTGCTTACTTTCCTATAAAAGAGAATGTGATGTTAGCCCACTAGGCTTAATTGTCCGGAGGTTGCTCCGCTATAGTTTGCTACCACATCTTCCGGTTTGCCAAGGGAAGTTTTGGGCATGTTAGTTTGCTGGATCTCAACTTGCATTTTAGGATTACAAAGTATAGGCACTTTATGGATAATTAGAAACCTTATAAATTTCAAGTTTTCTGACTATGCGCACTGTACTTTCAGTTCGCGAAGAATCTAAGTTGGTTTACTGTTGATCTGACAACTATGTTTTCAAGACATTCATCGGTTCTCGTGTCTCATAAAGTTTTCGTTTCGCTTCTGTTGGTTATTAATAAGTTTTATTGCAAGTTTATGTCAGTAATTGTGAAGCCCTTTTGTTATGCCATTTACTTGCTCTTCTCTTTGCTGGTCTCACATTATTCCAATGTTATATGCTTTTCTTAGCCCAAGTGGTCAACAATTCATATCATGCAAGGAGGTTTCTTCCTACCTTCGTGCGCACTTTGGGCTTAAAGATGCATGCAGGCCAGCGAGTCAAAGAACCAATGATATTCAGCACGATTTCAAAGTGGGTTCTGAACACTTGAGTATATAATTTATGCATTAGGCTGGTTTTCTATGTTACTGATAAATATTTTCTTGTATATGTTCAGCATGCAAGCGTTACCTATAAGGACAGTAGCCAAAGCCCTGGCAACATTAGCAGAATGAGTAAGCCTATTCCGTCTCTGTCAAATGACCATGGTCAGGAGGTTAATTTGCTTGGAATTGACAATTTGGCGGAGGTTCAAATACTCGACCTTTTCGAATGTCATAAATGCAACATGACTTTTGATGAGAAGGATGCGTATCTGCAACATCTGCTATCCTTCCACCAAAGGACAACAAGGAGGTATAGGCTTGGTTCATCTGTAGGAGATGGAGTAATAATGAAAGATGGAAAATACGAATGCCAATTCTGCCATAAGGTATTTGATGAAAGGCGTCGATATAATGGTCATGTGGGAATCCATGTGAGAAACTATGTTAGAAGAGTGGAAGAAACGCCTGGACAGGTGGTTCTTCAGAAGAACATTGAGTCTTCAAGCAGGGATGTTCTACCTTTGAAGATATCTAAAATGGATGCTCTCATTGAAATTGCACAGAGTTCAATTCTCGAAACTTCTCCTGTCGTAGATGATCATAAACTGTCTGACAATTGTCATCGTGATGGACTTAATGAGGAGAAAGTTGATGCTGTAACAGAAACTAATACTGGCCCTTGGATAGACTTTGGTCCTTCTGTCGGTGAACCAAGAATAAAAAGAAACTCCAGTGAGGAAGCTATGGAACCAGAGTCAACTGATGAAGATGGTCGGAATATGGATGCTCATAAGGAAGGGAAGTTTGATGACTGCGGCGATGTTGTAGATGTCAAGATAAGCTCTAATTTTGGTACTACAATCGAATTAGCTATTGAAGAAATTTGTCACACATCCAAGACATCTGGTGGAGAAGATGATCAGGCATTTGCAGTTCAAGCAAGTAGCGATAAATGTGGTATTTTGCAGGAAAAAGGACCTGAAATTTCTCCCGTCCTACTGAATGATAATAATAGTATTGCAAATTGTAAAAATGCTGAAAGTTTGGCTAGCAACTTAGATCCTCCCGAGAGTGATGGGAAAGAGCTAGAAAGTACATTGGGAAGCAGGAAAAATGAAGCCAGTGATCATGTGATCAAGACAATGCAGCAGATATTTGAGAGTACCTTTGATGAAGACGAAGCTCCTGATTCAGTCTCCAAGGTGCTCTTACCATGATTACTTTCATTTGTTGGATGATGTCATCAATGAAGCAGTGATGGATTGTTCAGTCTCGTGTTTATTTTGATCTTACTATGCAAATGAGAGTTCTTAGTTCCTATTCTATGCTTTCCAAATTAGACTTCTCAATAACGGTCTTTGATTTGGTTTAAGGCCAATTAAAATCCTTCACGTTGCTGACTTGGTTTGGTCAACATTCTATGATACGCAACTCCATGTTCGGCATCTGTTTACTGTAGTTGGCGGCTGTAGTTTTCTTTTGTTTATTACGCAAACTTTGATTCTTTTGCCGAGTTGAAAATGCTTTTGCCGAGTTGAAAATGCCAAATAGACTCCTCTGTGGCTGTGGGCTCAGCTAGTTCATACTCTCCACATGCTTGATGCAAAGTTGTCACGGGCTGTTAATCAGCTGCCTGGTTCTTTGGTAGGACACTTCATTTTTTGTCGTGTAATGATGAATCCTCTTTTGTGTAAATCGTTTGTCAGGAGGAGAGTGATCCCCATGCTGCTGAACAGAGAAATTATGACTTTGCAGCATTTGAGGAGATGAGATATGATGAAGAGGAAACTATGAAGTATGATTTGGTAACGGCAGAAGATCCCCTGACAGATGTCCCGGTAGAAATGCCAAATAATGCTGACATAGAGCAGCAGTATGTTTCTCCTGTTCGGTTTGGACCAGAAGAAGTGATGTTAGATGTGGTTGCAAGACAGCAGCTTACTACTGCTTGTATGTGGTGCGGCGTAGAGTTTAAGCATGATGCTGTTGATTCAGATTTGCCATCAGAGTCGGTTGGTTTTATGTGCCCAACCTGCAAAGCTAAAATCTCTGGACAACTCAATCTACTGGACAGTGGTTTTGCCTCGAACTGAGGCCATGTCTGAGCTGGCTTCACAATCATCCTGTTCTGTGGGCCAGCTGCAGTTATGATCGGTAATATTATCTGTTCTGGTGTTGGCTCCTTTTTGGACGAGCTCCTCCCAGTTAATTGTCCACTGGTCCTTTATCCATTTTCTTGCTGGAGTCATACGGTTATGACTTATGAGTGTTCAGTCCACTGACGTATACTGCTTAAATTGCTTGGCAGGGTAATGCAGACTGGAGATCCAACAGGGAAATTATCTGCGATTACCATTTTTGAGCAGTCAAATGTATTTGCTTTACTTGTTTCTGACCTGTCAAGTCACTGGTGTAATGTATATATAGTTAATGTTGTGTATTCTGTGTGTATGAATGCCTTATCTATTGGCAGAATCCCCCCCCCGAATATTAAGGGTTTAATCTCAAATCTCAGATCATGTTATGTATTGGGAAATCTGTATACAATTCTGTCCCCTTGTTTTAGCCCCCTCTTGGAAGGTTTAACATAGCTCATTTGTTTCTTTCTGTTCAGTTTTTATGATTGGTTATGATTTTAATGGTGTGGTCGCCATTGTACTTGGGCTTGTATTAGTGTAGTATCATGTTTGATGACTTGGTAAGTGCTGCGACTGCTAAGACATGAGGTTTATTCCCCCCAGTTGGATGTCAATTATTTTTAGTGGCCCTTTCCACGCTGCGGCAGGGTGAAAAGGAATACAAATAACTCATGGCGAGTATACAAGTACCAGCTGAGGCTCTTTTTGACCATTTAACATCATACGACCATTTCGCTCAAGGTGCCAGAGAAACAACGTTCATAATATCTATTTTAGTGGTCTGATGCGCTACAACAACTAGAAGCTTGTTATTTCTGTTTTGATATCCAAGTGTCGGTTGTTTGAATTTTGTGATCCGTCGTGTCGCACCTTTCTTTTTCTCTTTAACCTTTTTCATCCTGGTGGACTGAAAAGCTTGTGTATCTGGGTGTGGAGGTGAGATTTTAAATGTAATTAGGTGACCGTTGGACTTCGTATCTATTGGGAAATTCAGGGTCTCTGCTTACTTCCGGAATGTTTTTTTTTTTGGTAAGGCTTACTTCTGGAATGTTTATTCATGGGAAAGTGAAGATGACATGTACTGGCAGGATTTGCTTCGGTATATCACTCTCCCTTTTCCCCGTGAAATGTTGCACGTTTGTATTTGACTCTTGCAGCCGACATCGCTACGCCCTTCGATTTTCCATATTCATTGAACTCAAGAAAAGATAAGGAAGGTAAAGCTGCCTCAATGGCTCTTGCACTTTCGTTCTTCGATTGGCCTTTTCTCCTCTTCCTATGGAAAGGAATTTGCCGGCAAATTTACAGAGAATAATCACCTCTAGTCTTCCAATGAGCGAGAATCTAGTTGCGGGGGAAAAGGGGGATGATGAGCCCACAGATCTTGATCAGAGACCGACTGAATAAAGGGTGGTGCATCAGATTCTCTCTTTATTTGTGGGAGAATAAAAAAAAAAAACACATGAACATGGAAATAAATCAAAGAATAATGGAAAAAAGACAATAACGAGAGGCATATTCTTAGTTTTAATATTGCTAAAGTTAATCAACACAAAATCCTTAAAGCGTTCTAACCCCATAATTCAAGTACATTCACAAACAGATTTGCTGTACTGGTTTTTAGGGGTTTAACTGCTAATATATATGAAAGATGAGATTTAGCTGCCTCCCTTTACAATGCCATTCACGGGAAAAGTTCTGTTGCTTGAACAGAGAAGGCAAGAGAACATGCCATGGAATCACAATCACCATCCATGTTCATGATAAGGAGTTGTTCATAGCAGAAGACGCTAAAGAAAAAGTGACGTAGGAAATTTAGTAGCTGCATCTGCTTAAGCTTGAATGTTTCTACAAGTTCTTGAATGATAAGATGAAAAAAATGGATTCACTTATGCTACTAACAGCACCCGAGGTGGAACTGGTTGTTAATCAGAGGACAAGATCTCACCTTTTCAGCTTTGTCTAAATTGTCGAACATCATTTGTCAAGGAAGCACCATTGACAGTAAAAGGTTGCGATGTGATTCATCATGTTGATTGTCAATCTAGTGGCGTGGAAAATGCTCGTACAGACACGGTGAATGTATTCATGGAAGTGCTTCCGTGTGAAAAGCATATGATTATAAAGTCCATGATGTTATAAAATTCCGGTGTGCACTCGTCAGAAGAAAAGTATAAATTCTACAAGCAAGGCAATTTGCAGCACTTAAATTCCAGAACTCCTTGGTTGATATCTCCTGTCGCCGTCCCACAGAGAAACATCATCCTGGTCTAGGCTCCATTTCTGAATTGTCTGAGTGCTTAGACCCGAAACTGGCAAAAATGTCGCAGGTCACAACGGATAGTCGTTACATAAGATGCAGCCAGTGCCAAAACCAGATGAGGCCAATATGGACTTCAAAGGCAATGCACTGCCCTTGTTGTCATAATCTCATCAAACTCACGAGGTATGATGTCAGGCCACCAGCAAGCATGGAGGCCAAATGTATCCTCAAGGAAAAGCTTCGCAGTAAGTTCAAAAGCAGGAATTCAAGTAGCTCCAGCTCCAATGGTAATTCCTCGAATCGCTACTCTGTTCCCGAAAGTGGTATGACATCAGCGTCGAAACCGCATCCAGGGAAGCGTGCTGTTCTCTGTGGGGTGAGCTACAAGAAGAGGAAGTATGAGCTCAAGGGAACTATTAATGATGTGAAGCACATGAAGGAACTGTTGATTCGTACCTTTGGATTTCTGGAGGAGAACATCCGAGTCCTCACAGGTACTACAACACGCGTTTACTTCAGCTGTTTACTTGTTAAGGCATTCTTATATTCACTTGCAATGTATGAGGTACTGCTTGTTCAGTCATTTTCGCGGGTTGCCTTGCCCTCTTTTCATGTCTTTCGCACTCTTTTCCTGTCCTTTTCTTTATATCTAGCTTCGAATTCAAATGCATGCTAATTTGGTCATTGATTCCTGAAATCAGTGCTTATGCTTGTTAAAACACAATTATTTCTTGGAGAAATTTTTAGTTACTTTTTGAAGTATCTCCATGTACAAGAAATGTACAATCAATTGAGGAAAATAAGAGGACAATCAAGAGAGGAGCTTGATAGAATAGCTTTTTGGCTGTGCCATTCCGCCATGAGCTGGGTTGGACCGCCAAAACCAGATAAAATCACAATTGGATATGTCCTAAATTGCAGAAGAGGAGAAGGAGGAGTGTCAAAGACCAACAAGAAAGAACATTCTGGACGCGTTTCAATGGCTTATCAGGGATTGCAGGTCAGGGGACTCGATGGTTTTCTTCTTCTCAGGGCACGGTTTACGGCATCCCGAAAGTGATGGCGATGAGTTGGATGGATTTGATGAAAGCATCTGTCCGGTTGATTTTACCACAGAAGGCGTCATCCTCGATAATGAAATAAACTCCACAATTGTTCGTCCGCTGCCGAAAGGGGTAACCCTTCATGCGCTAGTGGATTCTTGTCATAGTGGGACTGTCCTAGATCTGCCATATGTATACGACATTAAAAAGTGAGTCTTTCAACTTTAACTTGATAAAAATGTTTATGTTGTCATAAAACATCGCTGGATAGTTGCACTTTGTGTTTTATGTCGATGCACTGAATTCATTGTGCAATTTGGTCTACTATATTTGCATCATAAACCTCCTTGTTAGGGTTTTCTCATATATGATCGGTACTTTAATGCCTGAGAAAAAAAAGTGCATACATAGCTGAACGCACTTATGTGCATGCATACAACCATGAATTGTCTGTGTGCGAGTTATTATGTGGAAACATAAGAAGGCAGGCAAAGTACCTAAAATGGTCCTATCCAATTTGAAATTAGCATGCTTATACTATGAGAAGATTATCTAATGTTAATTTCTGAGGAAATTTTCTGAGAAACAGAGGTCAGTGGGTGGATAATAGGCCTCCGTCGGGTGCATATAAGGGAACAAATGGTGGACTTGCCATTTGTCTAAGTGCTTGTGCGGATGAGGAACTGGCTGCTGATACTTCTGTAAGATATATGCCCTTTTGACAGTCATGTCTCTTTTACATGTAAAAAATATGCCATCTGTTGCTCTCTTTAGTTTGTTTCCCTGGCTATTATGCAAATGTCTCCAGAAATTTTTACTAGGAAAATCAGTGATCCTTGTCTGTTAATATGTGAAAAAAGGATAAAGTGTTGCATGAAAGGATAAGAAGCTAATTCTTTACATCATGAAGTCATTCAGATTCCTGTATATCAGTAGGAAAACGACGATACTCCATCTAGGACTTGAACTAGATGTGTTCGGATGAACTGAGGTTGAGTTCAGCCATCCACCCCTCAATGTGGGCGCACATGCACCTGCAACATGCAACAACCAGATCTCATTATATGAATACGCCTTGTCCTAGGTAGATTTGCATGAAATGTGAAAGAAATTTAACCCTTCCACAGAAGAACAGTGCCTAGTGCCAACAAAAGTTGTGAATTTGACAACAATCTTGATTCAAACATGAAGCGTACTCAGTTTAGCAAGTTTAAGCTTCTCTGGTTTTTTGATATTAACAGCATCAATATACTAATATTTTCTTTGGAGATTCTTCAATAATAATCATTGCTTGCAGGCTCTCTACGGGAAGACAATGAGTGGTGCCATGACCTCAAGCTTCATCCAAGCTATTCAGGAAAAACCTGGGGTTACATATAAACAACTATTGAAAGCGATGCAAGATGTCATCGATGCAGCTAACAAATCTAATTGCTTAAATAGTCCTATCCTATCAAGGTTGTTTCATGCCAAAATGTTACAGGTCATCTTCTTCCCTTCCTGAATGTAATATTGAGTCAATATAATTGCGACCTGAAATGGAATCTCATAATTCATCCTAGAATCTAGGATATATCTTGCCATGATTCTTGATTCAAGAAGAGATTATTAGGTGTCAAAGGGACCTGATGTTTCTGTTTATTAGAAGCATTTGGAATATCTGAGATCATCATCGCCATGTCAACCACATATCTACCATCATTTTGGAGTTTGCCGATCTCAGAAAAGATGACAGGCGGGACACAAAGTTTTCAAGAAAATAAAAGAAACAAATGGGGTTGTCTTCTCAATAAAAGGCAAAAGGTGGTGCAATTGTGATAAGATAGGATTGGAGATTGGAGATGTGGAATCTCGGCCAAATTTGTGCATTAAGTACTAGTCAATCGAAAAGAAGCCAGTGTTTGAATATGGTAGCAGGTCTCATTAGTAGATGTTTTTGAAGTCTTAATTTCTTAAATTTCCGTAGAATGATTTTGAGTTACTTGTAATTGAATTCTACAGGAACCTGTGCTATCTTGTTCTGAGATGACAGACATTGAAAATAGGAAGATCGAGCTATAGAGAGGGAAATGTCTTCAGTACAGCATACTCTGGGATGGATGGTGGGATATTTATCAGGAACCAAAAAATGCTTTTGTGGAGATTTTGTGATGGAAGGAAATAACAATGTGAACATCTGTCACGTATGGTAGATGATGAGGCATGAAAGGAAACGGATGAGCATAAGATCCCATACATTCTGTAACTGGTTTCTTTCTCGATCCTTTGTACTTCATTATGAGATGGTAAAAGCTTTTTGAGATATGACAAGGAGGCTGTAGAAATTGCGCACGGGTCTGCAATGATGTTCAGATGTAAATTTCTGTCTGTACTATACAGATGGTTCTCAGACATGCAAGGAGGACTTGCATTTTAGGAAGATTCCTCAAATTATGAAGGGACTCATGCCAAGAACGAGAATCGCTCAAAAAACACATCTAGGAGCTGTTGAGTGAAAGGAGGTCCATGCTTGTTCATGCGGGAAGTTCTATACACCGCTCAGTTTTTCCCACCATTGATGCCTTAAGGCGTTACCATGAAGGTCTTTGACATTTTTATGAGGTTCAAGTGCCAAACAACCAAGTAGTAGAATAAGAACCTGTCCCTGGTTCCCTTGACCTCAGGACCATATACAAGAAAGAACAAAGAAAAAAACGATAAGCAAGAATCTGATTCGCCGCAATCCGTGACATGACTCAATAAGGCTAAAGTGAATGAAGGAAACAGAAAGGGTGATCTTTTCTAATAAATGTACTCCTCTACACTACAAGGATGCAAATCCCTAGGTAGTTTCTATTCAGAAGAAAGTTCAGGCCAGAATTGAGATCTAACCTAAAATTGGTTCTTTTTAATGAGATAAACAAGATGTTTAGGCTAGAATTGGATTCAGACCTAAAGTTGGTGTTTTTGTGAGAATTTTTTTTTTGTCAAAATTGAGACTCGAGCTAAAGTTGGAGATTTTTAAGAGAATTTGGCCAATAATATCAAAGACAACTTTGAATAGAATCTGGTTCAACTTCGCCCGATTATTTCAATGAGTCAACTTTCTCCTCGCTCTTTTTTCTCTTAATTCGACACTTTCATTCACGTGAAGTATTATTCATTGGCATCTGTGTGCTGCTAGCCTTTAATTAGATCCTCAGATAGTTGCTTTCCCATACCAACCGTAGTCTCTGAGATATCGAATGGCAGATAGGAGAGAGAGATGCAGTTGGTGTGGTGTGCAACTTGTGGTGCCGCCGGAGGCGCAAGCAGTTCAGTGTGCCGTGTGCCTGTCTGTCACCAAAACTAACCTCTACGTTCCTCCACTGACTCAAGCTCAGAATTCTCTATACCGTGCAGCTAACTTGTTAAAAGGGCTCGTTGGCACTGTCGCAAACAACATCAATTCTCTAGCCAAATCGACCGGCAACTCTCCTGGAGCATACGCATCAAACTGTGGCTATTATTCTCCTGCTCCGTCTCTGCCACTGCTGCCTCCTTCAGTCCATGGCAGGAAGCGTGCTTTGCTTTGTGGAGTAACCTATAGAGGAAAGAGGTACAAGCTCAAAGGAAGTGTCAACGACGTGAGGTGCATGCACTACTTCCTGGTCGAGAAGATGGGCTTTCAAAATGACTCCATACTCATTCTCTCAGGTAGCTCGGAGTTGGTTTACCCTCTCTTTTTCTCTCTCTCTCTCTCTCTCTCTCTCTCTCTGTGAACCTCTTATTTATGAGTGATTTGGACCAGTTACAACTGTTTAATTCATCATATCTTCAATCTCAGAGCTACAGAACTTCCTCTGTTCTGTTCTTTTTGCCTGTGTCTTTAAGTTATTCCATCTTCTAGGAGTTTTATCTCATTGAGGGAGTTCGCCGCCAGCATATAATATTATCTTCCTCCGACTCCATGTACTTAATAGCTAATCCTTCATATGGCTGACCAGACCATTTAACAACACTCTTCAATTAAATGGAAACCCACCGAGTTATATCCATGAGCTTAAAAACCATACCAAAGATGCGCATTACATGACATAGTCTTAATTTGATTTCGTATTGCTAACAGTAACAACCCAAATTGTGCACAGAAGAAGAGACTGATCCACTCAGGATCCCAACAAAGCACAACATCCTCATGGCCATGCGATGGTTGGTCCATGATTGCCACTCTGGTGACTCATTGGTGTTTCACTTCTCTGGCCATGGCTCAAGACAGCGCGATTATGATATGGACGAAATCGATGGGTTTGATGAATCTCTCTGCCCAGTTGATTATGAGATTGCAGGGAAGATAATTGACGATGAAATTAACACCACCATTGTAAGACCGCTGCCTCGAGGAGCCAAACTCCACGCTGTAATTGATGCCTGTTACAGCGGAACCATGCTCGATCTACCCTTTTTATGCAGGATGAACCGGTCAGCGAACTTTCTCACGTCTCTGTTGACAGTGAGAATATGGTTATTGCACTTTCCATTGCACCAAGCTGACTAAACTGAGTATCAACTATCTTTGTGTAGAGAAGGTACCTACAGATGGGAAGATCAGAGAGGCGTCTCAGCTGCTTATAAAGGCACAGGAGGTGGGCTAGCCCTCTCTATTAGCGCTTGTGATGATAACCAGAGCTCTGCGGACACAACGGTGAGTGAGATTCCGGTTTGGACTTTCCGTTCTGCAGTCGTTGACCTGTTACAGCAACCCCTCAGGTAACATCCCGTCACAAGAATGGTAAGTGCTAGATGATCAACCCCAAAGCAACTTTCTTGTGAAGCGTCGTTGGATTTCAGTACTAGAGTTTTTTCATTTAGTTTGGCCAATATGAGTCCTAGGATGAAGTGATATAAATGAAAAGTTCCTTCTATGATGCTTGTTTTAGACTTGAGTTCCAGGATTGATTCCAGATATGAACCGCCATTAATCAACGGATCAGGACATTGAAAAAGGTCGATTCCATTGCATCGACAGGCAATGTATGTGGCATCTCACTTCTGTCTCTGCAGGCGTTATCAGGTAGCACGGCAACTGGTGCCATGACATACAGCTTCATTCAAGCAATGCAAAATGGGAATGAACTCACATACGGCCATCTACTGAACGCCATGCGTCATACGATTCGCGAGGCCAGCACCGGAGTACGTCTTAAGGGTCCAATCGCATCCCTTGTTAACAAGGTGCTTGGTGCTGGTTTGACTCAGGTACTAATCATTCTAAATAATTACAGTCGCTTTGCACCTGAAATTACCCCGATCAGATTCAAGTTTTGATGAGGAGAGTTCTTTTGTGGCCCAGGGGAAACCCATTAGTCAGAGTGTCAGTGTTGACTTATCTATAGCCTGTTGGTGTTCACAACAATTACACAATTAAATGAGCGAACCACATGACTTCCCAGAAGAAAACATATGTTGCCGAACATTTTGCGATGAGGGTTAAATCATTAGTCTGGGAAAAAGGCAAGGCACATTACTTGTCTACGTCTGTTCATGCACCAAGATAGGCACTGCTAAGATCTTTAGCTGTTGGAGAAATGATCAAGATTATCTTGCACAGCTCTCAAAACTTCACGGGAGATGAATGTGCGTTGTCTTTGTTGCTGAGTAACCGTGAGTCGTTGATTTCGCACATGGCATCAATGTTGAAAACGTGTCTATTAAAATCCAGAGGGAAAACAAATAAACTGGCAACCCAAATGAAATAATTGAGAATATGCCCACTAAGAACTGTGGCAAATGCCATCATGAGGGTAAAAATTGCAATACAAATGACTTTATTGTGCCTAAGTACTTCATTCATTATGACCATAATCATTGAGCTCACCTTCGCACTTTGCATGCAGGAAGTTCAACTATCATCATCCGAAGTGTTTGACATTTACGCAACAGAGATTTCTCTGTGACTTGAGCTTTCCCGTTCTTGATAATTCGGACATCATATTCCACTGAGCTTTTTTATCGCAGTATAGGGTGAAAGTCATTATCTCTATGATATATGAGAATACTTTTCTGTAGTTTTCCATATTGAAAGAATATTATCTGCTGTATTTGCTAGATTATAGTACAATCTACAACGAGAAGCATTTGCTCTCTTCCATTCTCAAAGCTTAGATTACATAACTTCATATAATACCTTAAAATGCTGTTGCTGTATCAATACCATACACCTTGCACCCTCTAGCTAGTGAAGAAACTTCTTTTAGTAAACTAATTCAACTACATATTCACTGAAGAAGTAAGAGCTTGCGAGAAGCCGTGCACCAGCGAGTGAAGGAGGCATGAAGATTAGGCCAGTCGGATGATGGGCAATACATGAAGTGGTGAAGCCACTGGGAGAGCACTTGTTCCTGCTCCTCCTCCTGTCCCAGCATTTCGATGGTTTCCTCCAACACCCTCTCCAGTTCAGCTCTTTCGCTGAGGCTTAGAACGGGGACATCTGTTCCATTGCTTGCTCTGCATAGCAGCGGCAACCATGACATCAACATATTCATCCTTGTCTGCCGTTGTTGCTCCTTTTTGCTTTCATCGATTTCGTCCAGCCCCATGTTCTTGGCTTGCTTGAATAGGAATGCTAAAGATAAAAGGAAGGAATTGAAGTGAAATTATGAAACAACAGAGCTAAGATAAAACAAAGAATAAAGGAAGAAATATAGTTGCAGGAATTGATGTTTCCTAGCCATAGTCAAATTTACATACCCGAAGACAAAATCATGACACTGCCTCATAGAAATAACAGGATATAGTGCAGACCCTCCCCAGTTGTAGGACATTAACCTCAAAAATTAATCAGCTCTCTCACAATTTATCAGTGTTTATGTGCTTAAAAGTTACCGAAGAAAATCGGGCACACAATACGATAGGATGCATTTTCTCAGCTAGGACGCTCAATGGAAAAAGAAAAATGATTGAATTGACAAAATGGCTTAATAATTTGCTTGCACAGAAGCAGCACATCAGTATTCAGCGTATACTACAGAAGTTGACATACCACCAAACTTGACCTGTAGGTGAGAAAATTCCCACACACAGAGATAGCCACCAGACTCAAAACGCCGGCAGAAAAGTCAACGATTCAAATATTACACATTGTTGCTTAAATTGTCAAGGTCGACACTCTCACGCATGCGTCGAAGAAATAAATTGGAATTACCATCCTCTTCTTTGTAAAACTAATGGTGCCTAAGCAAGAGGTGTAACTTGCCCAGAAAGGTCTTCTTTGACAATTGATTTGGTCAACAAAGGCATCCTAGAACAACCACTGATTCTTTCATCGCAATTAAATCCTATCCCAATTATCCTTTTCCCAAAGATTTCGATGAATACTCTGAAGATGGATTGCTAAAGAAAAACACAAGTATGAAGAGAAAAGGAACTGATGGGATTATTAAAAAAGCAACAGGGTTGGGGAAGTGCGTCGAAGCAAGAGGGCAGATCAAAGTATTTGCGTCATATTCAACATACACGATTAAATAATGTATCTTATTTATGAAACAAAGGGTCACAAAGAAAAGTGACGGACCATCAATCATTCATATTGAACAAAGCAAATCAAGTTGACATCGACCATAGCTGTTTGGTGCACATTAGTAAATAGCCGCATTTACAAAAATATTCGGTAGCTACTTTGCAGTAGTGGAAGAAAGTAAAAACTACCAGTCTTCGAGTTCAACTATCATCCATTCTTCTTATTCGAAGTCTTGCTGTGCTTATTGTGGCTCCAGCCGGAGGACCCATCTTTGATCCATCAATCTCAATCGTGCACAATGAGGCCTACTTAGAAAATATGGACTTTTCTTGCCGTTTTGATGATATCTTCTACCAATGTGTACGATGTAGGAAAGTTATTAAATAGCTTTTACTGCCTCCATTTGACAGACAGTAACCAATTGGTGCAGATAAACAATTTTTCTCTCGGTAACAATTCTGAATTCTTTCCCCCATCTAAAGCATAAAATGGGGTACCCGTTGAACCACAGTGAGGTTATTAACAAGAGATGTTGATACTGCAATTGAGAAAACCTCACAGACGTGCCCTTCCAATGAAAAGTAACCATTTTTCTTTCAAGAGATGTTGATACTGTAATGCTAGATAAGTTCACTGTCAAATTAACTTCTTTTATTCTCAAGCAAATATTGCCAGAACAATAGGTTCAGAGATTACCAGAAACCTTGACTAGGGAACCTTGGAGACGCGGCTCCGCCGAGATAGCGAGCCAAGCCAAATTACTAGCCGACGCCCACCTACGGACCGCATCCTCGGCGCACCCGCAAGCCGCCAATTTCTGCGCCAACCAAACCAGCTCGGCGGCAAGCTTCTCAGCCGAGCTCCCCAACCGGGTCGGTTCTTCGCTCGACCACCAGACCCGTCCACGCCGAGCCACATCCCGAACCGACCGAATCGCCCTCAGAACCCGGTTCTTCCTGTACTCCACCGAGCCGTCGCCGTCGCCGTCGCCGCCGGCCACGCAGCCGCGCTGCCGCTCTCTCTCCATCATCGCGGCCTCGAGCTGGTAGAGAGTCCTCGAGAAAGCCGCGGACAGAACCGTCCGATTGACCTCGAGCAGGGCCTCGGCCCCCTCCCGCTGGTTCTCATCGATGAGCCTCTCGGCCAGGGACCGGACGGCCTCGTACTTGCGGGAGCTCACGGGGACGTTGTTGACGATGACGAGGAGCTGCGACAGCGCGCGGGCGATGCCGGAGTCGCCCGCGCCGGAGGGGGCGGCCGCCGCGGACGACTTCGGGGGCTTGAGGGGGGCGTCGTAGCCGTCGCGGAAGGCGGGGCCCGCGGAGGGGAAGAGGGAAGGGAGGAGGCGGAGGAAGAAGAGGAAGGAGGAGAGGAGGAGGTAGCGGAGGAGCTCGAGGAGGCGGTACTTCTCGGCGAGGCTGAGGAAGGAGTTTTCGGCGAAGACGAAGGCGGAGGTGACGAGGTTGCGGAGGAGGAGCGGGGCGATGGCGGTGAGGGAGTTGAGTGCTTCCATGGAGGTCGCGTCGCGGGGACCGACTGGCGTGTGCCTGTGCATGGGAGGAGGGATTTACTTGGGAGGACAGGGTCACACGGAGGGGTGATTGGCGGAGGATTTTTTTTTGTCCTTGTCTTTGTCTTGTTTGGGAGCTAGAGGAAAGACGGACAAGTTCGAGGCGGGGAGAAACATTTTGGTTCGTACAGTTGTTTCGGGACCGTTCGTTGGGAGGAGAATTGTGGTTTTGAATGAATTTTATTTTTTATGCATAGCGCTCCAGATTCATTTCCTTTTCTCTTTGTTTTTTTTTTGGTTAGTAATTTTGTTATTTCCTCTTTTTCCGATTTTGATCCTATTATACCGTATCTACCAGGAAACGAAATGAGGCTAGGATGGGTACAGGATGAACGTTCTCTTGTCTGTTTTAGAGGTCCGTTACCTTTCGTTCATTCCTCTTCAAGATTTTCGCAACAGAAACCCAAATTCATATTTCGTTATATTCGAAGCCCCAAGGAGAAAAAGAAAATAGAGAAGAAAAAAATCACAAGAAACACGGATTACATTTTAATTCGCACATATAATGAAATAAGAGGGAAGAAAGCTCTTCCGTCGACTGCCGACTGCGGGAACGGCCACCAAATTTGACACATGAGTAGAGAGGCTAATGCTTGATTGAGCCACGAGGAAAATGACATCACGGCATGAGGCCCCACAGTTCATGAGCTTAAAGAAGCAGAAAATCGGGGGTATAGATACAAGCCACAACTCACTTCAAGTATTGTATAAGTACGCAGTCGAGGACTGGGAGCGACCCCGATGGTTCGTCTTGAATCAAAATTTGCATAATCTGATTATAACAGCGCATTGCTTACTCCACAGAGGCTTAAAAAAATTCATGTTTTGAACCAGTGGCAAAATCTTTCCTGAGCATAAAGCATCATCCTCTTTTCACTCCGTTCCTTTAAACGAGAACAGTAAACATCCTCATTCACAATCACCCAAAACAGCCACATCTTCATGGGTAGGCTTAAATTCACATTAATATCAACTCAGCAATTCCCTGAGTCGCTTTTCAGCAACACTAGCAGCCTTGTTCTGCGGTTCCAGAACAAGAGCATGCTTGAAATCTGTAGATGGCAATAGCAAACTGTTAGTTTGGGAAGGAAACAATAAAAGTGACTCCTCATTGCACAGATCCATTGAATCAAGCATTGTCACATGTCACGCATTAGGATAAGGTCTAGGTTGTGCACCTTGTAAAGCCTCTTTATAGCACATAAGCGACTCCCTAGCCGTTCCACGTCTTAGATACGCCTTAACATTCTGCAAGCACATAGTCAAGGACAATCTAATCCCATCTCCAAGCCCCAACTAAAGGATTCAGCATTCAGGAAAATAACAATCCTACCTACTTGAGCTCAAACATTCATGATGCCAACTCATGCAACTGCATGGACCCAAAAAAAACCCATGTGGCATGACAAGTAGCTTTCTATTTTAGATATCAGAAATTCATCAATTACTATAATATCATATACTCATATAGATATTGATGGTACATTGGCCACTTAAGTTCTCCTAAGCCAACTCTACTGTGTTCTTTGTGAAATTAATTCCTATCAACTGTGGACTTGAGAAATTGAGGTAAATGGTGAAGGGTACATTATCTCTTGATTCATTAATCTAATTCCCAGCACGGTACTTAAGAAATCAAGTGATGCAAGAAGAGAAAAAACGACTTCCTATGCATGCTATATCTTCTACCTTTTTATCCAGTGAGATTGCCTTGGTGCAGTCCTCTTCAGCTTGTTGAAAACTGCAGAAAGTCAATGGTGGTTAGCAGGAAGAAATATAGATAAAGTGCCAGTCAATATAGATAGCTGAGATATAACAAAAATACTCAGTTACCATCCTAATGGCAAATATGCAGCAGCACGGTTGCAATAGTAAGTGGCATTTGTCCCATTCAATTTGATAGCTTCACTATAGTAAGTTACAGCTTTATTCCACTGGTGTCCCTTATATGCAGCATTACCCTGCAAAATATTGCACAAATAAACCACATGAGCAAAGTTTAGATAACATTCACATGGTTCAGTTTAAATGTATCCACTTTTAACATGGTTGCGTCAATGGTAAAGACAGAAAAATGCTGACAACTCTAGTAAATGAATTTGCCATTCCATCAAAAAATAAAAATAGAAAAGACAGAGAAACGTGTGTATTTAAGTTGCAGACAAAGTTCCAGAAAAGCATCCTCATAACGTCCAAAGGTTTGGCTACCTATTTGATGGAAGATCGCTCAAAATATCAAGGGCAAGCACTATTTTAATACCAACACTAGGCACTTACGTAAATGTTGCTGCCATCAAATAAATTGTATTGAAAGAACTCAACTTGCTGTCAACCAAAAATAACAAAACAAAATAGGAATAACCAAGTTATTCCTCAAAGATACATATGATAGATGAAACAAACCTTTTCTTTTAACAGTTCAGATGTATCCAGGTTACCATTTGTATCTGCAAATGGTAATGAACTAGAAGCAACTGTAACTTGCTCTTGAAGAGATGAATACATATCTAAAACTGAATCGAGTAGAAATTTATCGCCTCCATGATATGAAATAAATGAGACGGAGATGGGACAGCCATCATGTTTTCCCAGTGGAATGCTAACCTAGAAAACAGGAAGAGTGTGAGTTGGACTCACCAAAGAAGTTAAAAGAGGAAATCTATGTGGCATAGCAAATCTAGGCTGTTTACCTGACAGCATCCAGACATGCTCGAGATACTTATCAATGCAAGTGTTCTGTCAAAAAATTCAGCAGAGGAGCGCTTCTTTAAGTTTGTTGGCAAGGGAGGATCTGCTACTGTCGGAATTATCAATATACCATCATCCTGGAATGCAAAAGATACAATAGACATCAAATCAATGTTACAGAATTATGGAAGGAGCAAGAGGATGTCACATCAAACAAGCGCCATGGCAGAGCGAACATGAAACAAGTAGTAAGAATAATCTTTTTTTAAGTCAACCAATTTTGCATTTTTTTCCTAAGCCTAAATCTCATCTCATCTACTGCAAAATCCCAACAGTTCTGATGAACAAGAACAAGAAGATATAAAATCAATCAGAAAATTGTCAAAACAGTTCTCTCACAACATGTAATTCTAGTTATCCTGGGGTACAATGTGAAACAAAAAGAAACATCAATAAAAAAGTTGGTCAAAGGATAATTTAATAGAATGTAAATACGGCAACATCAGTGTGGAGCTGTAAAAAGAAAGAACATAAAACTGATTACTGACCACCACAACAACCATAAAGAAAATGCTAACCAAGAAAATTATGGAGCCCAGTACACTTGCAACATGAGATGCAGTATGATAGAACAGTATCAACTACCTTTAAGAGACTTTGAAGGGCTGCTCGCATCTCACTTCTGACTTTGTAGAGAGTTTTAATGTTTTCAAATGAAGTATTTACTGCTGTAAGAACACAATTAGCCGTCTGAGGTCCTAGCCTGGGTTTAACTGAATTGACCCACTCTTCATGGTTTGTTTTGAATTCACATCTGGGAAGCAATTGCACAGAAAACTAAAGATGGTCAGCATATGACACTACCTCAACCAAACCGAAACATACCAACAAGTAGTCAACTATGCAATTGACAAAGGGAACTTGTTAAATGCGCAGCTGAGAGATAACAACTGCTCTAGGAATAGTACAAAACGAATATAGTGCAGGCAGGTAGTCTTGTTGCCCCCATAAAGCCAAGACATCCAGAACCATGACTAGACCCCTGCTTCTGGTTCTGTTCGCGTTTTGGCCTTTCTAGGAGCAACATAAATCTGCCTGCCTAGGAATATAATATCATTATTAATTCAAAGTCATAATAGAGAAACACCTTTGCAATGAAAGCATGGCAGAAGAAAGTGCTTTGAGAGTAGATATTCCATTTTGAAGATTAGTTGATTGTTCACGGAAATCTTTAAGGCTGGGGACATTTGAAGCAATATGCTGACCAAAATTTATATGCTTGGGAGGCTGATCTGCACAGTCCCAAAGAAAAATTCCATTCAGAGAAGCTAATGCAACATACATAGCATGAGCAAATATTGGACTATCAAATTACAATATAAACATAACCAAGTATAGGGATAAGTTCATAAAAGGAAACTTACACCCAGATAACTTTTCAGCGGCTTTACTAACAATATACAGAGACTTGTGCTTTGGGACCTTAGAAAGCTCAAAGAGATCATCAGCAAAAACAAGTCTCCTTGGCCTTCTAGGTTCTACTGTATTCAATTGTAGTAGAATGTGTCCAACATGATGCAAAATTGATGGATCACGGGCAAACCATCCTGCAGAAGTTCTATAAAGTTATCAAGTGTAGAAGACAAAAAAAATGCTCGAATAAAAGACAAGACAATGCAGTGAGTAAGAGAATCCTCAAAAAGCTTCCAAGCGAAAAGTTCATCCAAACACCAATATCAATTTGTGCAAAGAGTGGCAGACCTTATGCTACTTCTCCCTCGACAATCCAATAACTCCACTCCACTCCACTCCCATTCCCCCCCCCCCGCCCAAAAAAAAAAACAAAAAGAAACACGAGAAAAGGAGAGAGGAATTTATGGATTGTCAAGAAAGAATCAAGTAGCACATATAAGTTGAGAAAAGAAAGTTTCTAGGAATATCCAACACCAGTGATATCAGACTTGTCAACTTATTTCATATTCATACCGACGGTATCTAAGCTTTGTGAGTTGGGCAAAACCCCAATTGTAGATACGGTGCCATGTGATGGCCTATATCCAATGATACCACAGAATGATGCTGGAATTCTCACACATCCAACGGTATCAGTCCCTACAAAATCATCAAAAAGCATGAGAGGCATGTGCAAATACGGGATCTAATGCCAACATACAATGGAATAATAGAAGTGGCAGTATCATGCATCAAGCTAAATAAGACAGCAAGGAGATTCTGCTTAGTTGAGAAACGCCAACTTTAATCCTGCAACCAATGATGTTGTTGAGCCAACTAAAAAGAGAGAAAAATGAACTGATGCTCCTAGACCTGAAGGTAGGTGAATACCTACACGAGGGTTATATTTCACCTGTCCAGATTATTACCTTTGGACTACCTTCCAGAGACCAAAAGTTTTTCATAGTCAGAGGAAAAATTATCCTCTCACTGAAAACTTCCACGCAAGCAAGACAGACATATGCTTGCTCTTTTAATAAAATCCCAAACAACGAAAGGGAATTACATCCAAAAAGAGACCCCACAAACTACCCCATAAAACTGAGGATGCAAGAACAAAACAAATTCACTAAAATCATTTTATTCTTTTCATGTGAAATGAAGAGATTTCAGTCTTGAAGCTGCAGGCAAAGAGTTACCGAAGCTCTAAGCCCATGTTTCTACATACAGCAATCTGTTGGTGAATCTAAAATACTAGAACTGCTAGTAGTCCCCCACATAAAAAATATAATTGCATGAGAAATCAGGGAAATTTTCTCTCTTGGAGTTCATCTATAAGTTTAGGAGAACAAAAATCAAGAGGAGGCAAAACATACACTTCACAATAAAAGCAGTAATATCATACTGTTAAAGGGCCAATTAAGTCTAATTGACAATTTCCATGAGAAAATCACAAACAGCAGCAAAGCAATTGAAGGACTTTTAGCCACATGAAAATCCCATACCGAGAGCAAAGTCGACGATTTCAGCTGCAACAGCGACGGCTGAACCACCAGAAGATCCTCCTGGAATATGAGAAGGCATTTGGGGATTGACAGGAGTTCCATGGTGGATGTTCTCTCCAGTCATTCTAGAACAACGCCACAAAGCATATTACAGACCCAAAGCTATACAAATCCAGCAATTCTAATCTAATGCATACACATAAAGATTCTCGTGCAACAGACAATTGTATAGTGCACAAAAGAGGCTTACCCAAAAGCCAATTCATCCATAACAGTCTTTCCAACACACTTGGCCCCATTTTTGAGAAGCGCAGTGACCACAACCGCCGTCTTCCCCGCAGCCTCATGTGTCCTTTCCCAATCCGGATTCCCAAACCCCGTCACATATCCCTTCACCTCAAATCTGGCAAAGATATCACTTCTTCGAATCAGAATGTATGGGGGAACCAGAGCAGTGACATAACAGCACAAACTAACAAGATAGTTGCTAACCACCAAAACCTCCATAAACTGTTTATCCTTCATACGAGAAAACAAAGAAGCGGTATACCCCAATTCAGATTTTTCGTTAAAAACAACAACAACAAGAACATCAAAGTTTCTTCTAAGGTCGCTACATGGATCCTGCAGAATCAAATGGTATCCTTAATAATCAAGTAGAATATATAACTCCCGTCCTGTAACGGCGTAAAACCACGCAGTGCCCCTGCTGACACATTATAAAGCCTAAACAAATTGACGTAAGCGGGGTTATGTTACACTCCCACGCATCATTTGCCTCTCTGCACTTCGTTCAGTACAAAAAACCCAGGCGACTACTCACACAGCCAAAAAGAAAAAAGCCCAAGTCAACAACAGGAAGCTGGAAGAAGCACGCACATGTCCTTAATGGCGAAAGTGAGACCGGCGAGCGGCTGTTTAAGCGCGGGCGGAGGCGGCTGAGGGAACGGGAGGAGCTCGAATCTCTCCAAGAAAGCGCCGAAATCCTCCCTCGCGGCCTTCGATCCCAACCTCCTCCTCCGCCGGTGGGCCTCAGCGAGGATCACGACGCCGGCGACCGTGACGCCGATCACGATCCACGCCTTGGGGCTCGACACATGAGCTTTCAGCACTTGCAATGGCCTTGACATGCTCAGAGCATTGAATCGGAGCAACTTGACTGTGACTTTCCGGATTACGTGCGGGAGAGGAGAGAGGCGGAGGGGTGAGGGTGAGCGGGGAGAGGGAGAGAATTTAGGGGTTTTAGGAGGGTTTTAGGACCAAAGAGAAATGATTTTGATCTAAGGCGAGTGATTTCCCGTCAGGGCAGTCGCGGGTTGGAATGCTCGCGCGATGTTTGGGCCCACGGCACACAGAACAACGAATCTTCTCCTGGGCTCCCAAGTACTATCTGGTCTGAACAAATTTGTCGGCGACAAAACTTCGGAAAATACGCGAGCATACAATGTCATCTTCTGGTTTTTGTAAGAACGTGTATATTTCGCCAAAATTTGGCCATTACAGGTTTTTAATCGATACGCATATGTAGCCTTATATACATTAAACTCTATTTATTTCGCAAAAAATAAATAATTTAAAAATTATTTTTTTTAATTATTTATATCTTTCGAAATAATTAATCAATAAAAAATATTTTCATTATAAGCAATGAAAATATTTTGTTCGTTCATTGATTTATACAAGCGATATAAACGATTATACTTCGAAAAATATTTTTCGAATCACTCATTTTTTACGAATCTGTATTTTTTCTTTTTAACAAAGAGGCTTAGGATATCAATATCTAAAGCCCCGCGTAAGCCACCGCTATTTTGGTTTGAGCAAAGCTGGATGACTTTAACCAAAGCCCAGTTCAAAGAACCGTCCCCTGATCCAAAGAGGTAAAGAAAGCTTGTGCAGCAAACTTTAAAATGATCAAATCAGACCAGCAAACTAAACAACAAATCATAAATAACCAACATTCACCTGGGCATATCTTTCTATGAGTACAAACCGAATTTGGTGTCTCAAATGTTTGAGCAAATGAACACTACCATAACCGCTGTCATCATCATTTCATCTCTTTTACAATCCAAGTCATAAACATCCATTCTCATGTAAATATATAACAAGAAAAACATAAAGCAAAGTCGATTGCCCTGCTGTATCAGGAGTAGCTCCCTCATTAATCTCAACTTTATAAGATCTCCAGCCAATCCATGTCGAGACAACTTCGAAGGGGTGCCAATCTTTCGGCGGAATGTGATCACCTAGGACCTAATTTATCTGAATGATGAAAACTTAAATAGAAATTACAGTTTATGTCAACATGTAGTTGGAAACCTATCTGACAAATGCTATCTGACCATTACAAATTACTAATGAAGCTCGAGAAAAAACAAAGAATTTGCACTATAGAACACCTGTATAACCCCTACACTGCAGCAATGACACGTCCCATCTATGTACAAGTTAATGGGAGTTTGAGTTACAAAGGATCAGTCAAATGTTATAGACATCAATGTGTCATCATCCAACAGAGAGTCAATATCAAGAAGGTCCTCTTCCCCATCAGCTACTTCTGCTGAATTGCTCAAAACCATGTCATGTGTCTGCAAACCATACAACCCATATAAGCCCCATAAACAAGAGATTGGCAGAGGAAAGTAAGATCTCGATTCTGTTTATCATCGACGAATTCGAACATAGTAACCATCTTGAGAACACAAAAAGTTATGGTTCAGCATATGTAGCTGACAAGGGGTCGCAGGAGCCACATCGATGCGTAAACATTCACAAACCAAAAATCCACTATATGCAGCATGACCAGGATGTTATAAGTTCTTACTCAATGTCAAGCTGCTGAGAAGACTGATGCATGAAGGGTAGAAAAAAGAAAAAATATTTGATTTAAGGAGACAGACTTCCAATTGTCGGAGATAAATTCTTCACTCAACCAATTTTATCTTTTCTTTTTTCTTCTGCCACAGTAGGCATTTATAAGTTTCTCCTCCAATTTTTCTCCTTTTCCTTTTCTGAGATTCATACTGGTAAAACTTTTTCACCACCAATCACAAATTAGTTTTGCAAATGTCTTTCTTGGGATATTTCACTTGTCTTCAAAGATTGATTTGACAGGAGATTATAGATCACTTATCCTAGAAAATTAGATACGACCAAAAAGCCCAACTCAGAAACTTCGAGTAAATTGGAGGTAAATCCTAGACATTTGTACCTTATTCTCTCGCATCCCTTCAACCACATTCAACAGCCTTCGATATTGAGACCGGGCTTCAGGATATTGAACCATAGACTTCACCCTTGTGAGAGCTTTCTGCAACCTCTCTTCAGTCTGCTTCCTTCCGTCCTTGAGAAAATCATAATCATCCTCTTTTTGGGGAAGAGCTTGCTGACTAGTGTGCTTATTCAGTGCATCCGAGCGGTATCCCCGTAAACCACTGCCTTTACGCCGCCAGCGCAGTATAATTTTCTCCAGAATTCCCACTGACCAGATGATAGTCTTGTATTGCTTCCTTACTTGGTGTCCTCTCACATGAGCCTTCATGAAGTAAAGTAAGTCAGCAATTCAAGCCATGGCACAGGAAAAGATTTATATCATATAAAGCTCGCATACGAATTGACTGTAAAAGGAAAGAAAGGAACATCAAAGAGTAGAGGAAAGCTCCATCACATACGAGAAAAATGTGGTGGATTAGTATATACAAATAAGATTCATCATTAAGTAACTTAGGACCACTGTGACACAGATGAAGCTTCTTCCAGGAGTGAAAATAATATCCCTTGTAACCAAGCTTAAAGACCATCTCCTAATTCCTACATCCTCGATAGGTGGTCTCTCTCACAACAGCAGCACTGATCCTCTTACACATGAATCACGATCATACACTTCCGTAAGACTATCGGAAAACAAAACCAACGGACAGTAGAACTCTGATTCTGTAGAAATAAAAGCTACAAACCTGGATTTTGACAATTCTTTGTCGAATAGTAAGGAATTCTTTCCTCTTTTTCCAACCCCGGAACTTCTTCTGTATTTGTATTGCAGCACCGTGAGCAAGCCCATCACTCAGCCAAGTCCCTCGGTTCTTAGTAGCAACAAGACCAATAGCACGCTCATCTGAGAATTCAGATGCATAATCACCAGTTTCCAACTTTTTCCGCTGAAAAGATTGTATTCGGAACATTAGATGTATCCTATGAGCAGCTTGGGTGGCATTGCAGACAGCATTAAGTGAATCCTTCAGTGAGAGTACATCCGGCATGTCACCGTCACCGAGAGGAGTTGGAGAACGCTCCGAAATCGTTTGCACAGCCTTTTCAGTAACTTCCAAGGGAGAATCCTCCTTCGGATCATTCACTGTAAGCGGTTCAAGATAGCTGGTCAACATACACTCTGCGATAAAACCAGAGATTCCTTTATGCCCATTGTCAGAAGCCAGGTCTGCAGGTGTTCTGCCAAGTGGATATTCTGGAGATGGATCCGATAGAACACCAGAAGCAGCATCAAGCGAAAGAAGGACAGCAACTGTCTGCTCTCTGCAAGCACAATATAGAGGAGTCAAAACAACCCCAAAACTCCATGTGATCCATCATATGACAAATAACTATATGAAGTGGAGAAAAATGAAATAAGAACATTCTTTGAGATAGGGCCACTGAGATTTCACATCAGATTAAATGATAGTAACAATGGAGATTGTTTGAGAGGATAATGATATTTCTTATTGTGTTTAATGAAGGAATTACAATATATATATACTTAACATAACGTAAACCCCTCTAAACACAATATTTCAATTCTACCCTCATTATCATAATTCTAACAGAGATCATCATCATTATGCCTTTCTGTACGTCAACAAGGCAGTAAGTACTGATTGAGGTCAGCAAAGGTCAGCAAACAATAGTTTATATCATACAACAGGTTGCAAACCATCAAGTAAGAGATTTCCCTATGAGGCATCTCATGGCAACAAAGTTAATGAATCGTAAACAAAAACAATAAGAGCAATAATATTCAGAATAGATTAAAAGGCCCTTGCCTGCCACAAAATGCAGCCCAATGAAGTGCAGTCCAACCATTAACGTCCCGGAAATTGATACTAACTCCTGCACTTAAAATTGGTTTTATGGCCCAATTGTAACCAAGTGCAGCTGCCAAATGTATCGCGCCTTGCCCTTGATCATCTAATATGCATGGTCCCTTACCATCTTCAATTACTTTGTGAAGAAGCCATGAGTACAGCTTCTCTTTCAAAAGCTTCAGAAGGAGCTCCTCCTTTGCTTCATGCTGATACAAATTGACCCGATACCTCTCCTCTTCATCCTTCAATGCTATGATTTTATCAATTAATTTCCGTTTCTCAAGGAGGCCTTCAAAAGAATTATCAGGATGACCAGCAGCATTAGACGACAGCAACCTCTCAAGTTGCAAATGCAGATGCATTTCACCCGGAGCATTATCATAAATCTCACTGATATCCAAGCCTTTAGTAGATCCAGCTCGGAAGTCAAACTCACGTACCTCACTACAAGCTAACCTGTTAGAACATGTGATGTAAAAAGGGACTCGGCCAATAACGTGAGCTGGGGTTCGACAAGAAAGAATCCCATCAGTTAAAACCGTTGTTGGAACCTCTACCTCCCCAAACATGCAAGACCAGTTATATTTTGCAACCTCTTGTTGATTCTTCAAGAATGTCCCCACGATCAGAACCTTTTTTGGCAGTAAACAAGACGAATATCCGTTAAAGGCAACACAATATAGAATAGAAGATCCAAAAACATTTACTCAAACTGTGCATCAGAGGCAACAGTTCTCCAAATATATTAAATTGACTAGTCATTTGTAGTAACAGAAGCATGTTATCCAATATATCCTAGCAATTGAGTGTGGATCATCATCAGCACGGAACATCAACACATACTTCAATAGCTATATGTAGCAGGATTTTCAAATTACACACATATTACAACGAAAAGCAGAAACATTTTCCACCAGTACTTGTTACGCCGCTTTATGAGTATCACTTAGATCAATATAATTTAAACTCGGTAACCATGCTTACTACTTGAAAATTATGGTGAGTCATAGAAGTGAAAGATGAAGAAAATACGAGCTTGTTTTGAACCAATAAGCACTATTCTCCCAAAAAGAAAATCATCGACAGTAATCCAATAACCCACATATCCTGATTTCTGACCTTGATTCCAGAATCTCCATAAGCCCACTTAGGAGAGAAATCAAGAATGCTGAAAAGCTGGTCCTGGGAGATAGAGGGACCCAAGGAGGATTCTTCAACGTTTCCACATTCATCGGTGCTCCATGGTAAGCCAGATGTAGATCGCACTTGTAGATCCACAACATCTCCAAGTTCTTTCGAAATCCACCTCGAAAAACTGTCAACTTTCTTCAAGCCATCCTCTCCATCAGATAATAGTCGCTTTGCAGCAAAAGCATAATTAACCTCCCCTCCCACAGGCACATTTCTGTCCTCATTTGCTTCCAGGTGTTCATATTGTTGAGTAGGACCACCTGAAGCATCCTGTGATTCGGAATTCTGTTTGATTTGCTCAAGGAACCTAATGTCTGGTTCATATGTCAAATCCAAATCCAGATCCAAAGACTGGTCCGTGGTCCATGGGCCATCTTCCCCAGAAACCTGCATATTAAACTTAAGTCAATACGTGCTGACAATGAAGCAGCTCGTGCAATCCACCAGAAAATGAGAAAAACAGAAACATGCTCTACAACATTTAAACCTCAAATATTTTTGTGACAACCCTCAGCAGATTCTTATCAGTGCTTTCATTATTGATCTTGTCTCATGTCATGCTGAATGATGTTAACTTTTATGAGATCCTTTTAAGGAATTTAAACTAGAGGAAGTCCTTTTACGACAACAAACAGATGACCAAACGTTGCAAGCAATCACCCTAGGTATATTTGAAACATTCTTTCGATGCTAAAATTATCGAATATTAGGGACAAGGTGAAACTTGCAAGGCAGAGGTGACTGGTGATTCAAAGAATCATCAAAGCCAACCACCACTTCCTTAATAGTTGCAACAAACTCATGATGGATAAGCACATAAGAGACATATAAAAGTTTTTGTCCCAGATATCTGTACAACGAATAATAAAAAGCAAGAAACGCCAGAGTCTACAGATTTCCATTATTGCAGCTAAATCAAACAAGTAGAGCAAATCCAATATATTGACCTCGAATCTTTTCCTTAAAAAAATAATGGTACGTTGCAAAGCACAAATAGCACTCTCACAGGTGCATTGCATTGAGAGAACATATTCTGCAAATTAGCTTATAAAAGCAGAGTCGCATTGCATGTCTAAATGCCAGCATGTTACATAAAAAAGTGCAAAGCAAACATAGAGTACCTGCCTTTGACACCAAAAAAAAAAAAAAATAGAGTACCTGCCAATGGGGTTGCGCAGACACAGGAATGCTAAGTTGCTGTTTTGAAACGCTCTCCCCTCCTAAAAGCTCACTTAGAACCATACTTTCTTGTTCAAAGACAACTCCTGAAGGAATTGTTTGGCTTGAAGATGATGGTGCATGAGAAGATACCAAGGCAGATCCAGACATAGATTCCTTTAAGATCTCCTCCCAAGATGCCAAACCAAGAGACTTTTGAGATTGAATGCCGTTACCAGTATCGGTGGAACCATCAACATTGATAGTTGAGGTAATATTCACATCAGGTCTCAAGGACCAACCTTCGTGATTCTCTGGTAAACATTAAGTGAGCCTGTCAGGTTTAAAACTACAAATGCAACAGTGGCAAAACAAACTTAGATGAAGCACAAGAATGTGGGTGTTTCCTCCTCAGATGAGGATTCATATTAAATACAAGCATGCACATTTGAAAGAGAAGCAAGAACCTGGATAGGAACTTGGGAAATAGGTACTTGAGGACATGGCATTGTTGTTCATTGGGGAGCCTTTCTCCTTTTGTAGTGATGAAGGAATTGGATGTAAACCAGAACTATTTCGGTGAATCTCTCCTGCACCAAACACCATATGAGACATGAGCGAGATTGGCAGGCAAGACAGAATATCCACATCGTTGTTTATCCCTAGCCATAGACACGGTACCTGAATCAGCATCTTCACATAGTGATGTCAAAGTGCTAGTTGGGCTGGTCGAATCAGTATTTCCTGAAAGAGCGGCGCTGTGATTCATGGAGTAGCTATATGAGGGAGGACTGTCCTTTTGGAAACTTCTGGCACCTTCTTCATTTTCCCTCACGCCACTCACACTTGTTCTATTTCCCTGAAAGAAACAAAAATCGATGATGAAAATCTAAGTTCCACGTTAAATCTACTAATACACATGTAGTGCAAGTCACAAGACCTAATCAAAGCAACAGAAGATGACACAGAAGGCGCTTGAGAGGGTCAAGACAAATTAAATAGTCTTAGCATAGATAAAACCTGCAAAACGTCCCTTGCCAAAAAGCATAAGAGAATAGTTGAAGAATGATGAGGCATCCTTGCTATATAGACAACGATGTGCTAGAACCAGATATAGGAGAAGAAAAGGCATGAAAAACACGAATATTGTAATAACAAAGGGAGGCCCAGATGAAGAAAGAGTTTATAAGCCATCCGCCTTTACTTCCAAAGCAACACCTTGACAGACTATATAAAGGAAGTAATAATCTCAAAGAAAAACAGCAGGTACATGACACCTTCTTTAATGAGCATTTTCCCGGAAATGAGAGAGAGAGAGAGAGAGAGAGAGAGAGAGCAAATTTCTCCTCTGCGGCACACAAGAAACCAAGAAGAGAGCAGAAGAGAGGAGTAATAATCTTATTATGACTCTGTTTTGGTTCAAGGAATGCCAGCAAAATTCCTTATTGTGGTTCCTAGAAATAAAATAACAAGAGAGGAGGAATAAAACCTACATAACAAGCTCAATCTCTCACATAGTCAACCTTATGCTAATTGATGTGCAGGCTAAACCACTCGACCTCAAAAACAGAAAAAAGGAAAAAGAAACAAAGGGATAGCAAACAAATGACAAGACGTAAGAAGAGTAAGAAAAGCAACCAACAAGGAGAAGAAAGGAATGAAGTACCTTAACTTCCAAGTAGTGGACAAAAACAATGTGCATCAAATCCCTGCAATCTCCAAAAAGTTCATCAGATCACAACCGCTTCAACACTGAAACTTTTACTGAAAGCACTTAAAACCTTGACTAGCTAGATGGAATTCAGTAGATAAATTACTTTTAACAATCTCATATTGACTACTCGTCTTGGAAAGTTATGAGCAGAAAACAATTTTAGAAAGAGGCGAACTCAGGAGAAGCAAGGACCCTTGCGACACCCAAAACCTCATGTTACTAAAACAAATAACTTTACTGCCGCCAGATTGTTATGCTCCTAAACTATGGGGGGCTCTTTTCCATTGTTCTACCACTTCTAATCATTATTGGAGATGATAGAGAGATGATCATCTCTTAAATCAGAAAATGTATGGCATCTTCACTCCGGTTAACGGGGCGGCCTGATCACTGGCCACCATCGGTGCAAACAGCACTCAGAAAGATTATTACATTAGCTCACAGAGAAGTGCATCCTAAGCACTCCTAGGAGAATGAAAAGCATACTAGAGCAAACTAAATAATCCAACAGCTTGGTAAGCAAAACCCATAGGAAGAGGACCCATCATTGCTGCTGTCACTTATTTGCTTAATTTCGATATAATTGTTCGTCCGGTCTACAAATTAATATTCCCTATCCTCATGAAGCAACAAACATTAAATTTTCATCAACTTTGAGGAGCCATTAGCAAACATGGTACGCATCATTATATCCTTCACCCAACATCCTCCTACAATATCCATAGTTCGGCCGCATGTCAAACGTTCAGATCTCACTCTTCTCAGGTCAATATTCGTCAAAGAACAACTTCAACGACTATAAGTCCCATACTTGAAAACTCATATTGTATGACTAGTCAATAAAGTATGAGAAAGCTTATACTTACTGCTCAAGCATCCAATAGCTGCGTCTTTGAAAGTTCTCATTTTCTTCACCATGCGCATAGTAACAGTGCAGTACATCTACACTTCCAACCTAAGATTACTCAAAAAGATTCATCCATCAGACAATGATTAATTCGGATTATTCACACACGGACCAAAACAGTTTTGTGAAATGCCAAACACTGCAACTGTATTAAAGATCTCTGTGCAAATCAAAATCTCTGCCACAAAATGTTCTCTGATGCCAAAAGAAAGTCGTGGGAGGAAGTACAAAAACAAGGAGTTGACGAGGCAAAATCACAGGAACAAAACAAGAAAGAAGGGAAATCCTCTGGTAGGCTTACCTTCAGCTTCTCATGTGCTTCCTTCACCGTCTTTCCATCCCTCTTCTTCCTCCAGTTATGCCCATCCTTCCTAAAGTATCTCAGCACCTTCCGGTCAAAGAGAAAGAGTGAACCACCTGGAAGGCCAAAATGTAAGTCCCACCCTGATTCTAGAAGCCTTACCAATTAAAATAAGAGCATATCAACAGCAAAGAACACTGACAACAACTGCCACGCAGATGAGGTTCACTCATGTTCAGAGAGCTTTCAGCGCCCTTCTTTCTGTTTTTCAATCAACTAACCATACTTTCTACCAGCTGGATGCTTAACTTAAGGAACTAGGAATAACGTTTGGCAAAAAGCCTTTATCATTAACCCGACGACAAAGATAAGAGATACAAGCACGATCTATACTCGGCTAGATACAGTTCCCGTTTCCATTTCTGAAGTAATCATATATGATAGTGAACATGGCCAACAACCCACAAGAACTTGTAATCATCGCCTTCAACTTTTTTTGCAATGATTTAAGTCGTGTAGTACAGAACAGTAAGCATACAGTAAATGCAATCTGGCTTTTCAGCAACCATGCCGATTTTTTGAATTTTCTATACGTGTTTTATTCTTTCAATTGAGAAGTGTTTAGGCTACCAATATACGCATTTATTGGTTCTCCTACAAGAAACTCATGTAGTTCGACAGACTATCGAAACCACCAAAATACTTGAGCTAACAATTGACGTGAGAACCATGACAGGAGGAATTAAATAGTGATACGAAGTCCATAAGATAAGTGCCGGACAAAATAATAGTATACCTAACCTACTAATTAGATAAGAAAGGTGACCCTTCCATGGTCAAGATGTCGAAGTGAGAAATTTCAATTTGATTTGCGGATTTAAGAAGTCCCCCTACTACTAATACATTAGAGTACACATACAGTCAGCTCAACGAAATGGGATCCCGAATCATTACGGCTCCACGGCTTTGCCAATGATGTATGATCAATATTCCCTGCCCTCAAATTGTAAGGGGAAAGGTACACTTCAAGCCTCTATGCATGAGAAATATCAAAAGCTTTTCTGCAACATGTGCAATACATACTTGGGGGTCGGGTTGGAGGCTCGGAAGCAATCTGAAATTTCTGATAATTGCGAAGAATTTCACATATTTCAGCAGGTCGCAACCATCGATGTTGAGCTTCCACTTGTAGCTGTTCAATATCTGCATAGAACATATTAGACAACCAGATCAACCCCTGAAGTCTTGCACTGAGAATGGAAGGTCAAGACCTACTAAAGTGTACTTCTCTCTCTCTCTCTCTCTCTCTCTCTCTCTCTCTCTCTCTCTCTCTCTCTCTCTCTCTCTCTCTCTCTCTCTCTCTCTCGCGCGATTCGATTCAGTCATCCCTAAATCAACGCACGCAGAAAGTGCTCCCCATACTCAGGTCAAGAAGCTAATAACATCCCGACTCAATTCGGTCCTCCGAAGCACCAAATCCAGAAATCAGCTGTCAGCTTCGAATGCAGATAGCACCAACCTAACTCCAAGTAACATCACAGTCCAAGTAAACCCGCCCCGCTCGGACACACAATCCTAACCAAACAGTACCGCACAAAACGCTCTCGGCGGAGACAAAACGCTCCCAGCGGTCCTACGATCGAGACACGCGCGACTCGCGTCAACCAAATCCAGCTCCAGCTCACCACTGAGCTTCCACGACGGAACCAAAATAGGTCCGGCACGCCAATCAGCAGGCAAATCAGAGAGGAGATCGGACTCGACAGACCAGCAGATTGATCAAGAGCGCAAATCTAGAGACAGAGGCAGAGAGAGAGAGAGGGGTGTGACCTAGCTGAGGACTGAGGCCGTACGATCCGCGCTGAGCCATGAGCAACACAGGGGACGCGACGAACGCGGAATCGGGAGGAGGAGGACAACGACGACGATGGAACAGTCAAAGGCTTCTCGGATTGCACGCGAACGGAGAAGGAGGAGGGAGGAGGAAGGACGATGGAAAGAGGGAGGAGGAGGGGGGCCGTGGGGGGGTTTATGTAATTAATGCTGCGCTTGCGGTGCTCTTCTTCTTGGAAAGTCGAAAAGTCGTTGTGAAAGCAGTGGAAAAACTCGCATTCGCTAATTGCTCGCTTGTCATATGGCGAGCGTCTTCCACTTCTTCTTCTTCTTCTTTGTTTTTTTTTTCTATTTATTTTTTTTAACTTTATCGTGCCTGAAATCCTGCCAGCACCACACCCCCGGGGTCGTACGAACTTCGCGTTTTCGCTGACTTTTAACTTTTTGTGGGGAAACCAGTATTCGCACCGTTCGGGCTTTTTCAGTGTTGGGCCATCTTTTGGCCCAACTTGAAGCTTTTAGAAAAGCCTCCGCTCAGATTGAGATTCGGGCCCATTCTCGAATTGTACCCTCAATTCCAAAAATAATAATAATAATAGAAGAAATCTTGACCCTCATAGCAAAAAAATTGTACCCTCTTCACTATTATGTTGAACTTTCGAGGCTCTTTGGCCGACTCCATAAATTCAATGTCCATTTTGAGCGTGACTATTAGCTGAGTAATTTGCTAGTGTTGTGGTCGAGTCCCGACATGATATGATGCATAAGTAAGAGCAAAAGTCGACCTAAAGAAAAACGGGAAAATTCAAAAGGAAATTAATCGGCCCGCCGAGGAAAGGCGAGGTCGACCTCGCACCCAAAGAAAAGAGGAGGAAAGAAGAAAAAAAAAAGAAAAGGAAAAAAAGAAATTGAAAACAACAAAAAAGATGTTAGCAGTAGAATTTCTCCACACAAGCTATTGTAACTGACATCGGGTCCTTCTTAAATTTCAAGAAAAAAGAACGTTGTAAATTTGATATAACAACAAAAAAAAGATGTTAGCAGTAGAGAGTTTCTCCACACAAGCTACGTTGTAACTAGACAATGCAAAACGAAGCCTTTCGGAGATTTTCGGCATTAAAGCTGTGTATTCAGTAGGCAAACTTAAGTATCATATCGTCTCGTTTCCCATAATGGACATAATACATCCATTCTCTCATGTGTTATATCCGATCACAAATTGCGTGGAATGCTTCATGATTGCTTATCCGATAGGACCCGTGTGTCTGACGTGCTTCCTCCAGTTAGGGCCACCCTAGGAACATCTCAGCACCTTCTGGCCAAAGAGAAAAAGTGAACCACGGCCAAATTCAAAGTCCCACCCTGATTCCAGAAGGGTTACTGCCAATTATTTCAAGAGCATATCAACAGCGCAAGACACCGTAACAACAACTGCCTCGTGGATATGATTCACGCGTGTTCAGAGAAGTTTCAGCGCCCTTCTTTCGGTTTCTCAATCAACCATCCATAGTTGCTACCAGCTGGAGCTTTAAATTAAAAATGACATTCGGCAGAAAACCATCATTTTCAACCCGACGAAGAAGGCAAGATAGCTTTAGGGTACCAACGTACACATCAATTGCTTGTGTAGTTCAACAGATTATCGAAACCACCGAATTCCTTGGGCTAATAGCTGACGGGTGAACCACGATGGGAGGGATTAAATAGCTATTCGTTGTCCATAACATAAACTGATAATTAGATCAGAAAGGCGACTCTTCCACGGTCAAGATGTCGCAAAAGCGTGAAATTTCAACTCGCTTTGGGCATTCAAGAGGTTCCCCTGCTATTAGAAGTACAGCCAATCTACCCAGGGGAGAAGGTATCTCGAAGTGTTGTGCCTCCACAGCTTTGCCAATAATGTATGGATCAATATTCCAATGTTATCTTGAACTTTCGAGGCTCTTGATCAATACTTCGATGTCCATTTTGAATTTGACCATTTGCTGAGTAATTTGTTAGTGTAATAGTCGAGTCTCCACGTGATCCGGTGCTCGATGCTTTGTTCACTTATCCAAGTAAGAATAAAGTTTACTTGCAAATTAAGAAGTCCTCTGTTTGTAAAAAAAACAAAGACAGATGCGATAATACTTTGTAAATTAATAATATTATCACTCAACACACGTGATAGCTCAAGATAAATATATGTATGGATCGATCACAAAATTTTCAAGTTAGAAATGGATATTCAGTATATATAAAGTCGCCGATAGTCATTCTACTTTTGCTCGAAATTCAAAACAGTCCTTTTACTGCTCCAAACCTTCTCTTTGTCTTTGACCTTCGACTCATTCTTCTTCTTTCCACAAAATTTAACAACCTCCAAATATGTAGTTTGTAAATATTTACTCACGATCACCCTTCGTGGCCCTGGCTGCAGCTCAAAGCTCGAGTGGCCATGATAGCCACGAGCTCAAGATCTGTAATCATTAGATCTCGTGGCCATGGCCGGTTGAGCTCTTCCATGGTCACAAGCCTACATCTCAAGCTGGAGTGGCCATTAGGGGTGAGCATGGTTCCAAGTTCTCCTCTGAAATCTGATAACCTGACCAATGCACTACAAAAAAACTGATTTTTTCCGACGAAATTTCCAACGAAAAATTCTGGAAAATTCGTTGGAAAACGAATTTCCAACAAATTTTCCAATGAAAAAAAATTCGTTGGTAATAGGTCGTTGGAAAATTTTCCGACGAAAAATTTCAATTTTCGTTGGAAATTTGCGACGAAAATTTTTTCGTTGGAAACGAATTTTTTTTTCCGACGAATTTTTTTTCGTTGGAAATTACAAATTTTTTTTGATCGAAAAATCGTGGAAAGTTTTTTTCCATCGAATTTTTTTTTTTGGTCGAAAAATTTCAATTTCAAAATTTTTTTTTTTGGCCGAAAAATGGCCCTCGCCGGCAGCAAGGGCCAGCCTCGTCGCCGGCGAGGGCCGAGCTCACCGGCCATGGCGAGGTCGGCCCTCGCCATGGCCGGCGAGGCTCGCGGACCGGCGAGCGGCGGTTCCAAGCAGCTCACGCGGCCGAGAAAGGAAGAGAGAGATCGTGCCGGTTGGACGGTGGCGGTGAGGCGGGATGGGTGGCGCCTCGCCGGCCATGGCGAGGCCGAGCTCGCCATGGCCGGCGAGCTCGGCCCTCGGCGCGGCGACGAGCTCGAGCTCGCCCGGATCCGGGCGAGCTCGGCCCTCGCCGGCGACGAGGCGTCGGGGCGTCGGGGCGGCCCATGGTGGCGTCGGAGCGCCGACCGCCGCGGGGCCCGGCCCCGGATGGCCACAGCGACGCCTTCGGGGGACTGAGCCGACGTCGCGGATGACCCGGATGCCGATCTTGGTGTCCATGGCACCGGAGCCGAGTCGGAGGAGGAGGGGGGGCGGCGGGGGAGGCAGCGGGGTAGAAGGTGGAAGGCGAAGGAGAGACACAGAGAGAGAGAGAGAGCACCGGAGCCGAGTCGGAGGAGGAAGGGGGGCGGCGGGGGAGGCAGCGGGGGAGAAGGTGGAAATTTCCAACGAATTTTCCAACGAAAATTGTATACACTGAAATAATTGCCCGGAAAATTGAAATTCGTTGGAAAATTCGTTGGAAATTTCCAACGAATTTTCCAACGAATTTTAAAAATGCCGAACGGTACCGGTTTTTTTTGTAATTCGTTGGAAAATTCGTTGGAAATTTCCAACAAATTTTTTTTCGTTGAAAATTTCCAACGAATTTTCCAACGAAAATTGTATACAATGAAATAATTGCCCGAAAATTGAAATTCGTTGGAAAATTCGTTGGAAATTTCCAACGAATTTTCCAACGAATTTTAAAAATGCCGAACGGTACCGATTTTTTTTGTAATTCGTTGGAAAATTCGTTGGAAATTTCCAACGAAAATTGTATACAATGAAATAATTGCCCGAAAATTGAAATTCGTTGGAAAATTCGTTGGAAATTTCCAACAAATTTTCCAACGAATATGAAAAATGCCGAACGGTACACGGTTTTTTGGAGTTCGTTGGAAAATTCGTTGGAAATTTCCAACGAAAAAAAATTCGTTGTAAATTACCAACGAATTTTCCAACGAAAATTGTATACAATGAAATAATTGCCCGAAAATTGAAATTCGTTGGAAAATTCGTTGGAAATTTCCAACGAATTTTCCAACGAAAATTGCACACACGGAAATAATTGCCCGGAAAATTGAAATTCGTTGGAAATTTCCAAAAAATTTTCCAACGAATATAAAAAATGCCCGAACAAGTCTGGGTTTTTTGTAATTCGTTGGAAAATTCGTTGGAAATTTCCAACGGAAAAAATTCGTTGGAAATTTACAACGAATTTTCCAACGAATTTTGTTTCGTTGGAAATTTCCAACTAATTTTCCAATGAAAATTTTTTCGTTGGAAATTTCCAACGAATTTTGCGACGAAATATAGTTCGTTGGAAATTTCCAACGAATTTTACGACGAAAATTTTTTTGTTGGAAATTTCCAACGAATTTTACTTTTCGTTGGAAAATTTGTCGCAAATTTGCAACGAAAATTTTTTCGTCGCAAATTTTCGTGGCAAAAATCCAGTTTTTTTGTAGTGATGGGAATTTGTAGATTCCAGGTTCCAAGGTATGCAGGGTAAGTTCTAGATTCAAAAAATTGGGAAACCTGTTTCGACGAGTAGGTTCCAGATTCTAGGTAGGTAAAACTTGGAACTTGGAACCTGAACTTGTCTTTTCATGATCCTGCGATATTTCAAGGCATTAGATGATAAATGTATGATCTGGAACCACTAATCTGAATTTTCATTTTATGACTTGTTAATGTTTCATATTCTTCATGTATTTAAATATAATTTGTGGTTAGTGGATCATAGTAGTAAATGGTGGTTATTAAAGGTGATGATTCACTGCAGTTATTCAATTAATAATACAAGTGAAACTTGAGTAGATTTTAGAACCGACCCTCGAACCTGTAATAGGGTAAGTTCCAAGTTCTAAAAAATAAGGAGCCTATTATCATGGGTAGAACCTATACGGAACATAGAACTGCTCATCCCTAGTATCAATTCACGCAATGACTTTTCATTTTAGTTATATTTATTTGAACCGTAATGCTAGGAAAACTAGTGTTTTGTATTCTTTTTTATGAATGACAAGCTTGTTCAGTATTATTGCGTTCATTTTTGTTTTGTTTAACTAAAAATGCAATAAAAAAAGAACCTGTTAGACCTTGGAATCTACCGTGGAACCTGTGACAGGGTATGTTCCAAGTTTCAAGTTCGGACGGGTAGGTTCTAGGTTCCAAAAAATGAGAAACCTGTACCCGACGATAGGTTTCAGGTTCCATGTGAAACCTGAAAGAAACTTGAAACCGCTCACCTCTAGTGGCCATAGTCGAGAGTTTTGAAGCTGGCTTTGGCCAAGGAGGCAGCAAGCTTCGAGCTCAAACACCATTTCGTACCAAAGCTCAAGTAGTCGTGGCGCGGCGCCATGAGCTCGAGCGGCCATGCACCCGTCAACTAATGCTTGAATGACTATAGTGATTGTAATGAAAACACTTGCCATCGATTAGTTTCACTCCCATAAGCAACAAATTTTTATGGTTATTAATTTTCCTGTGACAAGTATTGCGATATGAAGAAGCCATGATCTCTCTTAATAAATTAATTTATCAGTTTTTATGTCGATTGACGTAACGTCTATTTGGTGATACAAAACAGTTTTTAGCAAATCGCGTGTATTCCGACATCCATATTCGTAATTCGATGATCCATGTGAGAAGAAACTGACCAGCAAAAGAAATGTTTAACAGATACATGAACAGTTCGATTTTTTTAAAATAAAAGTAGAGCGATAATATTGAATTTCCGACGAAAATAGGAGGGCCATGAATCTCCCCCGGTCGAGTCAATATGTTCGTGCTGTACGTGTACTCAATCTTCGGCCCGGTACTTTCAGATCACATAACGGAGTCAACCGTCGGGACCATTGACCCGCGAACAGCTGTCCATCAACGCGGCAACCCCGATTTTAATCCTGGGCCGCGCCGCACGTTGCAAATCCCCTCGCCGCCACCGCCCCCACACGCTCCAGTAAAATGGGCAACTTGAAGGTGAGCGTCTGGATCATTCGTTCTCCTACTTCGCTGCCCACGAAACCCCCGTAATCTCGGCCGTCCGAGCTCCCACGCAACGGTCAATCAACGGCTCACCGGAAACACGTAGAAAAGCACTGCCCCCTCCCTCCGTCACCGCAATGATTTTGTCCGCAATATTTCTGCTTCGAAATTTTCAGTTTTTCAGTTCGCACCACACGACAAGCATCGAACTTACTGTGGAGCGATCCGACTCAGCGATCCGGGATGAGTCGTCAGGGCGTCATGAGGTCGTTGGCGCGGAGCTTCGTCAATGGCGGCAGCTGCGGCGGCGGCGGCGGCGGTGCCCTCCGGCCGTTCGAGGCGGAGCTCGGGCGGCGCGAGGGCGGCGTCCCTTGCGGAGCGATCTACGCGAGGAGGATGCTGAGTTCTCCCGCGACGGATCCTGCTCCCGCTGATAAGGCGAGGAAGGAGAGCGCGGTTGCCGAGGAGGAGAAGAAGAACGGTGGAGGTGCGGTGGTTCCTTCGAGCTACTGGGGGATCTCGAGGCCTAAGATCACTAGAGAAGACGGTACCGAGTGGCCTTGGAATTGCTTCATGGTACGCTAACTCCGTGCGTCTCGGGTCGCTGATGTGTTATCTGAAGGTTCTATATGTTCTCGGTGTGCCGGTGCATGATTTCTTATGATCGACTCGTAAAAGTTTTTATACGATTGCTGCTGGTTTGTACTCTGAACAAGTGGAGTTAAGCATCGGATTGCTCTTGGATCTGTGAAAATCTAGTCATCGGCGGCTCAACTTTGCAAACTGTATGAGTTTTTTTTTAAGCGACGATATTAGTCAATGAACTGCGCTCGATATATTTGTTTAGGGATGACCGTCACATTTGTAGGAAACGAAAAGATGGACTGCTGTTTGCTGGATATCATACTGTCATCATCTCTCTCGGTGATGTACTGATTCTGAATGGTATGGCGAAGGAATATCTGCAAAATGCATGCAAATTCATCAAGCTTCATGTATGATCGAAGCGGCTGTTACTAGCAGAATATACTTCTATAACCGAACCAACCCTCTCATTGCAGGGTTTAGATCTAATTTCAGCATGAAGTCTTTGATATCACCAATGAATTGCTCTCGTGCTTATTTCATTTATGAAACACTTGGTTCATCCGTCAGTAATTACGTGTTATCTTCTGATGCAGCCTTGGGAAACTTATAGGGCAGACGTATCAATTGACTTGAAAAAGCACCACGTGCCGAAGACATTCGGGGATAAATTTGCATATCATACAGTGAAGCTTCTGAGAGTTCCTACTGATGTTTTCTTTCAGGTGATTTATATCATTTACTTGCATTGGAAAGGTTGTGCTGATTAAATTATAAGATTTAGATACCCGGCTTATAGCAAGAGTTACACTGATCAATTTATGATTGTTGGAGTTGACTGTCGGCAGATGAATATGGGCCTTTCTGAGTTGTGTTGAATATATTCTTCTCTATTTTGCACCTCTTGTGATAGTTCCTTCCGTTCTAAAAGTTGGGTTGCACTGATGCTTCTTGAGGCGCCAATCTCTTTGACCTTTCGATTTCTTAACCAAAACTTCAAAAATCAAACAGATTGTGGAAATAAATGGACACATGGTTCTTTCTCTCCTCCGTTTTCAATTTCTGTTTCCATTGGGCTTGATCTGTTACTCTGGGTGGCCATTATCCTTCTATAATTTCTTTGTGGTATCATGGGCTGTTACATACGGTTTGTAACTCCCTCCCTGTTCCCTCGGAATGAGCTCTTGGGTCTCTTAACTCCGGGTGGCAAACACTAAATCGTAGAAAGTCGTGAAAAAGTTCATTTTGTTCTATCATCTCTGTTTACCTTGACAACTATGTTTTGTTTATTGTTTTTGATAAATCCGCAATCCAGAGACGCTATGGTTGTCGCGCCATGATGCTTGAAACTGTAGCAGCTGTTCCAGGAATGGTGGGAGGAATGCTGTTGCACCTAAGGTCTCTCCGCAAGTTTGAACAGAGTGGTGGTTGGATCAAAGCCCTGCTGGAAGAAGCAGAGAATGAAAGGATGCACCTGATGACCATGGTGGAGCTGGTGAAACCAAAATGGTACGAGAGGCTACTGGTTCTTGCAGTGCAAGGAGGATTCTTCAATGCTTACTTCGTCCTCTATTTGCTCTCCCCTAAATTAGCACATAGAGTTGTTGGCTATCTGGAAGAGGAGGCCATCCACTCGTATACAGAGTTCTTGAAGGATCTTAACAGTGGTGCGATTGAAAATGTTCCCGCTCCAGCTATTGCCATTGACTACTGGAGGTTACCCAAGGATTCAACTCTGAAGGACGTGATAACAGTTATCCGTGCCGATGAAGCTCACCATCGTGACGTCAACCACTTTGCTTCTGTGAGTGTTCTCTTCGAATTTGCATGCCCATGTATTGCCAATTCTGTTGTGTATTTCACATTTTTTTCGAAAAAAGTCCTGGAAATCTATTCGAAAAATGTTCTTAGGAGTTAATTTCCATGTGAATTGATAACATCTAAGCTCGAGCATTAACGGAAGATCTTAGTAATGCCATGAAGAACAATTGCAAAGTCTGTTACTATGGTTGATTTTCACTCTGGAAATACGCATCGTTGATTGTATCCCTACTATTAGAGTTGTGGCGCTTCTTCTTTCTTTTTCTGTGTCCTACTCGATTTCAAAGATATGATTCTTCATATTAGTTGGACAAGTTTTTGATCAATCTGGAAAGAATTTTCATTTCTTAAACCCTATGTGGAATAGGAGTAGTACTTGGTTTCCTGAATTTATGTTTGTCTATCTCTTTGGATGTTCTACATTCGATATTCTAATGGTTGCAATAGTCCATTTATGACGGAGATCAATTTGCGTGCATAATTTACCAGACAAATCTCTTGGATAATTCTCGTTTTTTTTGTGCCGTGTAGCTTCTTTGTTACTTTGATCGAACAAGTTTTTACGTGTTTTTGTGGCCTTTGTGGCCAAAATGCTGAGCCTCCCCCCTTCTGCTCTTCTTCGCTTTGTGTTGTCACCTGTATCACAAATAATGACGCTTGGTGATGTTGCAATGTTGTCGTGCAGGACATTCATTTCCAGGGAAGGAAATTGAAGGATTCCCCAGCTCCGCTTGGTTATCACTGAATAATTTACTTCCTGTTCCAGACATGCCTTTTTGTTCGTGTTACTACTAGCCATAGCCGACTGTGAAACTTCGATTAGGCGTTATGGTGTCCTCGACAGGATGTTAAATTTCCTCGATTGCGAGTTGTACTACTGAACGTGTATTGCATGACCAAAATTAAATCGCATCTATGCATTAAGTATTTGTGTTGCGCACATGTGCGGCATTGTAACTGGAACTACCATCATTCTTTCTCAGCGTGAGCCCCGATCCACACACCGATCAATTTTTTTTTTCATTGAAATTCAACAGAAGCTGGAATCTAAGCCACATAATACAAATTATTTTGAGGATGCAATTCTCAAAACTGCAATTTGCAAAGGAGCAACTACACAAGGGTCATCCTCGAAACAAACATGACCACAGAAAAAAAAATAGTTCAGGATCTCATTATCGTGCCGTCAACTTTAGCGAGTTTCATGGTAGCTGCGGTAAAACTGGAACGGAAATTCTCTCCCTTGGTCCTTAAGAACAAATTCACTTTCCCTTTGGCAATTAATAACTAGTTACAAAAGCTGTTCTCACCTCCTGTAGCAGTCAAGCAGTCAAAAAAGGATACAAGTTGGCACAAAGGAAAATACCTCACAGCGGCTCCCTTGGCCAGTTTGAACAAACTCCTGGTACGTTGGATCTGATTCAGGGGCTACTGCCGAAAAGCATCTTGCGTATTTCGAAGCTGCGAAATTTCTTTGAGGGCTGAGCATCTCATGATAAAACCCTCCTCTCTAAATCTCCACCAAAATAATTTGACCCACCCGCATGCCTTCACACCATGTAAGTCATACCGACTTGCATTAGATGTGAGTGCGGCACGGTCAGGTTCGCAATTCCCCTTCTGCAGTTCTTCCTCAAGAAAGCATAAAAGTAATTGATGACTAGCTTCTTTATGAACCACGAATCTTTCCTTGCCCTAATATCACCGTGACCAAGCAGATAGACTACCCCAGATTCTTTTGCCTTGCGGATGAAGGACAACTCTCTCTCGAGACTCTGTTCTGGATCGGATGATGGGGCTGCCTCAACCACTGGCCTGATGTCTTCTGAAGTGCTTGCTTCGGAGATGGTGTTGCCATCTTGCGTGAACTCAGCAAGAAGTGGGACACCCAATGAATAGACACTCCCGTTGGGAGCTATTAGAACTTTTGACCCACAGTTGTCATCCTCGGAATCCATATCCTCATCACCATCGCTCTCTAAAGATCGCTCCTGGGCTTCCCGACGGATGAACTTCTCTAGGCTTTCAATCAGCAGCTGCTCGAAGGCCTGGTGATTTTCCTTGCGCACATCTTTGTAGCCATACCTTGAAAAATAGTCAAGTGAGTTTTAAGGCTCAAAGCTCAGCATCAAGCACAGAGAACAAGAGTTCCGCATGAAAACTATGCCTAATATGATGTCAATCATTAAACAAAAATAGAACCCATTCATTCCAGCATGAAAACAGACTAGTATCTTTATTCAAAGAAAGTGTGTTAAGACTCCCACAACTCTAACACTCGGGAAATTGCGTAGAAAGCGACAATTTTGTTGGCCATACCTGGCAATGCACCGAAAGATGTGGTAGTTTTTTTGGCAGACTCTGCGGAAGAGAAATCTCTCACTTTGAGGCACCACAGGAACCGGGACATACTTAATACAAACAAATATTACCATGGAATGAATTGCTGGGAGAGTGGTCAGAAAATGGCCAAAAATAGCTGGTATGCCCTTCACCAACTCATTGTAGAGCAAGCCAATTCCCGGAGCCCTGACAGTCCCAAGATTGCTACCTAATTCTCGCAGCAAATCCATTGACATCTTCTGCTTGACTTCTGTTTCATATTTCAGCTTGCTCCCATAGTTCCATATATACATAACAAGGAACATAACTACTGCAAAGACCAATATTATCCAACTACCATCTCCCACACTCCAGAGAACTGATGAGAAGAAAGTTAATTCTATTCCGAGGAAAATGACCACAAAAGTCAGCACAATGATGATGTTTATCTGCCATATAAGAAGCATTACAATTGTTACTAACACTGTTGTCATCATCATCACTCCCAGCTCAACAATTCCTGTTAAACAGAATCAACATCAGGAAAGATGAAAAGGGAATCCAGTCTCTATGAAGAAGAAGCTTAGTGAAGAAGAATGCATAATTATATAGAGTACTCACTACTGATTGTAAATTTGTACACACTAAGAAGAAATTTTACTCAATATGTGGCACCAAATGAAAAAAGTTTTCCTCAAACGCAACGACGTCTCTGTTTACAGACCGAATTTTCTGTCTGAATTCATTATGTCACTAAGACACAGTGCAGCAATCATCATTATCTCCAAGCAAGGGGGATCCACATCAACCGGATATTAGAAAAACACTTCCAAGTAAATCATATAATATAAACCACCCCACAAGGATGAAGTGCTATAGAAGCCATCATAAATAGTCAGGAGCTAAGAGAAATAATGACATGCAACAGGAAATTTGACATATCTCACATATTTCTCACATTTATTTGCAAGCATTACAAGTAACCATGCAGCATGACCTGAATGCAATCTTTATATTGCACTGGTAAGTAGAATTATTCACAATATGTGCACTTAAGAGAATGGATAACAGGGCAAGAGATAGAACAGCATAAAAGTAAAGAAAATTTCAAATCCTGAGAGGTGGTTGTTGAGGCAAGTGCTCAAGGTGCGTAATTGGGAAGAAGAATGTTAATTTCGTATTAATGTGCAATGATACAGGTCAAACATTCACTATAATTATAATTAACCATAGCCACAAGCTCCTTTCTCCAGCTTTTAGCTTTCAAACCGCATTAACTCCCACCTCTCCCCTTTGCCAAACACAACTATGAAGACCAACACAATTTAAATGAACGAATGAGATTCCCTACTACTCCACATACACTACAGACTCAAGATGGAAGTGAAGAGTGGTGACAAGGAGATGTAAGTATTACCATATGCATTTCCGATTTCAGTAATGCTCGATATAGAGCACACCAAGATCACACAGACTACCATCAGAAACCAATTAATGGCGGGTATATATATCTGGCCCATGAATTTCCGAGAGGTGTGAATGATTTTAAGGCGAGGAAAACACCCCAGTACTGTTGATTGTTTGATACACGAAAACGTGGCCGTTGTCATGGTTCGGCTGGCAATTAGTGCGGCAATATTAGCTATTAGTAAGATTGGCCAGAATGCTGCACCTGCAAGAAGTTAAATTACTTGCATAAAAATTTGTCACAGAATAAAACTAGAAATCTACGAATAAGAATGAGTAAGTTCCTACTCAGCTCCCCAATAGAAGCAGTTGTTTCCATAGAGCAGTAAATAGTTTGAGGAGGGTATAATCCATCAGTCAGTCAACTATCAAGGGAGATGAACTTCTTCATGCAGATAATATTTGTAAATTCTTATTACATAATGCTTACTTGGGATTGAAGAGAAAAACACTTGCTCATAATCAGTATGGTGGTCCATAAGGTAGGCAGCTTGACCCATGTAACCCAACATAAGGCAAGGCAGTACAAGAAAAACAAATGTAAGCTGCAAAGAAAAATAAATGAATCATATGAACCAGCTTCTACTTCTTAGAAAATAAAATTAAAAAAAAAAGGGTAAAAGCAAAGAAAGAATAATGAAAAAACTGAAGCAGCCATAAATAGACAGGAAATGAACAACATAAAAGGGAAAGCTTAAATTTTCTTGCTTTCTTACCTGAACCGAACGCACTGAAAAGTAGCAAAGATCCGCAAACATTGCCTCAGAACCTGAAGAATAAACCACATTCAGCGTTACAACAACCAGAAAATGCTAAAAGCCATGTATAATGAATCTTCATAATCAATCACCCAAAGAAACCATGGAGATAGCAGAGAGTAGCTTTCCCAAACTTCAAGTTTTATTATGGGGCCAAGTGGGGAAACTACTCACAATGGGACTGCAATGGGAAATTCTGCCTACTGAGAACATTATAATAGTACATGAATTATAAGTTGATCGCTAGTCCAAGTATGTATTTATTTTTCTATCAGTAAAAGTATTTCATAGAGAGGCACCAAGGGAATACCAACCCATTTACAAAATTATTTGCAAGATAAGGATTCCAGTAGGTCAAGACAAGAGACTACTTTGTACTAGAACAACAGCAGATTTCATCTGCTAACGAGCCAAATATAAATAAAAAATCTGTAACTTTAAATAACTGTCACCCATAGTCAGTTTGGATAACATACACAAATAGAATAAATAGGAAGTAACATCATTCAAATTTTCCATTAAAAGAGTAAATAGCTTTTAAATTAGCATGGAGAATCTGTTAACCATCATGGGTGGGAGACGAGTATTTTATAAGCAAAAGAATTTTAACAATTTATTATCAAAGAAGACACTTGTTTCGCACTCAGGATTCTTTTGCTACCTGTGGCACAGAGAAGACAGCCGCCGAGCGCATACCAGGCCTTAGTTGTGTTCCTCTTGAAGAAATAATATATGTGGATCGGATTGAATGCCTTAAACACACTGGTGTCATATTTTATTATATTGTAAATCCCCACACCAGCAAGAGAACAAAACCATAGAAATAAAGCAGGGCCAACTGCAAGTCCCACTTTACTTGTTCCAAACTTCTGTACACTAAACAATACAACAAGAAAGGCAACTGAAATCATCATCACCTCGTCTGCAAAAACAAAAGGTAAATAGTTTAGCTCATAAATATGATCACTATAACTTTGAATGACAAGCATATCCTACTAAGGAAACCCCACCATACTCACCACCTCAGCAGAATTTTTACGTCTACAGTACCAAAAGGGTCATAAAAAATTTGCATTGCCTAGAAATTTAGTTAATGACTTTGGGTAGCCCACAATTAAGTTGTCATTGCAATCGTATACTCTTTCCTGTTTGATTATGGGTTTCGGCAACTTGGATTCAAGACAAAGGCAACCGAATAATTGATGAGGCCGGGTTGCAGGAGTAATTAATTGAGCTGCTATAGGTATCTTGATCCAATCTTAAGGGGACTATCCCAAGTAACGAGCACTTAAGCGGCAGAAAAAGGCTGTAAAACTGAAAGAAAACAAACTATCTTATTCGTTATTATGCTATTCTTCCCTTACAATTATTGTTTATTTATATCAGGAGAAATGAAGAGGCCCAACCTGTAAAACCTACATTCTACCCGTACACTTTCTAAGGTAGGGAATTATATTTTTGTACATTTAACAAATAAGTACTGAGAGGGTTCTTAAAATGCTTCTCTCAAACAAGCTAACATAAAAACAAAACAAAGAAAAACATACTTTCTTCTTTTCACCAAAAGCAAAATTGTTTTAAGAGGACCGGATAAATAAAAAATAATAATCATTAAGCGATTATATTACCTTCCCCAATAGCACTCACCCCAACTTTTAATCCACCAACAGCAGAAACTACTGCATCAGGAAAACACAAGAAAACAATGAGGAAATGGCTTACTATGATGATGTAGACGTACAGTTCCAAGTAAATGACCCCCATGTATATTAGACATAAAAAAATACATTGCCTTAAAGACATCCCAATAGAATATCTGAGGATCTAATGAGAACCTGACATTGCCGGTGTAACAACCCCATCAGCAATAACCATAGAAGTACCAGCAAGCACTAGCATCAGAAGCAGCTTTTTCATCGTCAGTGAATTCTCTAGCCTTTCCTTAATCCTTAAGGATCTCTCAAGTTCCGGGGATGGGACTTTTAGTCTAAAGGATGATATTCGGGCATCAGATGGAAGTTGATTTGGGAGAAGACTGACTTTGGCATTTCTACAAATCAATGAGTATAAGGCGAAGGTGCCACCTGCAGGACGTCAAAACAATGAGGAGAACTTCACTTCCCATGTGTAACATTGAACTCAGATCATTATAAAGTAATGTCCCATGTGTTGAGAGAGAGAGAGAGAGAGAGAGGGCTCGGAGCATATAATACCTTCACCATCATCATTGGCCCAAAGAACAATGAGCACATACTTCACTAGAGGGATGATAATTAACGTGTACAGGACCAGCGATAGTGCTCCAAGGACATCCTCATTTCCATTAATAGGTGCCTTGGTGAACATCACACTGAAGGTATATAATGGGCTCGTTCCCACGTCACCAAAAACAACCCCAAGAATCTGACATGCGATAACAATTCTTCTTCCCACACTAATTCCCTGCAGCATTATGCAACAATCAGGTTGAATTTCCAGGAACTCTGGCTTAAAACAAGACATTCTATTGCAATGAATTTAATGACACTTCAAACAATTATCCTTCACGATCAACAAGTGGAGTAATCTTCAAAATAGAATGCCTGACTAAAGCAATAAAGGAACCAAGAGATGAATCTAATCAACTGTTTCATTCACCACTGACAATTAGACATGCTTGTACCCGGAACTGGAAAATCTCACAGGAGTTCATTTACTGTTAGTTCAGCTCAACCTTGTTTCAAGAATGTCCTAGAACATCAAATTAATATCAGTAGCATACTCAAGAAATCATCCTCTTTCTGATGTCTTCTCTATGACTCCACCTAATCTGATTAGACTAACATAGTATATAGATGTTGTTCCAAAATCAACCAATTATCTACAGATCTACATCTACTAAACAGCCAAATAATGTCCTTGTACAATGCATAGACAGCATATTACCATTGTCCACTTATAAAGATGTTAAGATAAGTGTGTCATAAATAAAAGGAGTAAGATAGGAGAAACAAGCAAAGCGCCAAAGTTGCTAGGGCTAAAACCATTGGCAAACAAAAAGAATCGAACCCTCACTGCATACAAACAAAGGCCCCCAGCTTTTTAACTGGCAACCACATCCAAAGTGAACAATTGGCTTCAAAGCATATTCCCTTGCCGCTCAGGGCTGGGACATAATATACATCCCTACACCACGGTAGTAACTCCAATCAGATCGATAATGAAATTCACTTTCTCGATGGATGATTGCAAACTCCACGAGCCAGATGTTCATTGGAGAAGAACTTCACTAGCTGTAATGAAAAATTAACTATGCCAGAACAGAATATCGTCAATACAGAGCGACAGAGTCTTCAAAGCCCTCAACCTCAATCACACAGTCATCTTATCTCGTCGAAGAAAAAGGTCTGCGCAAACCCCAAGGTGCATGACACAACTCGTCATATTGCGCATTCGATCGGAAAATAGACAACGCATTTCTCCAGCAACATCCAACTGAGAAATCACCTCCATTACGGAAGCCAAACGAAATGCAAAACCTAAATCGCGAACGAAAGCGCGCCAGAACGGCCAGAAAACTCACCTCGTAGTCATTCCTCGGAGCGCCGGGGACCTCGAGAGCCTCAACATCGAAGGAATCAATGCGAGGACCGGTGCGGATCAGCATGTGCTCCGCATTCCCCTCGTCTTCCGAATCCAACGTCGTCCGCGGCGGCGTCCCGTCGTCCTCCTCGTCCTCGTCCCCGTCCTCGTCCTCGTCCTCTTCGTCGCCCTCGATCTCCGAATCGTCCTCGTCCTGGAACACCCAGCGGGACTCCGTCGAGTCCATGGACCCCATGCCGACCACCGCCTCTCCCCTCTCCGATTCGCCGTCGTCCGCCATACACTGATCGGGTTTTCTCAACAGCCGCCGCGGCGCCTCCGCTGCATTCGAATCTTAGGCGGACGAGGGAAGCAGGAGGAGGAGGGATCGAGATCGAGAGTGGAGCATTGGATCAATGGCGAAAGAATCTGCGCGCGATTGAGCAGAAGGGAGGAGGTAAAAGAGAAGAAGAGTCTCTCTTCTGTTTCCGTTAAATTTGGTAAATAGTGAAGGCGTGTGCGCGTGAAAATGGCGGTGTTCTGTTCTGTTATGGCGTGTGTGAAAGAACGGAGCGAAGCGCAGCGCAGCGAAACAAAACGATGACGAGCTTTGAGGGCGGGTTTTTGGGTGGTGGTATGTTGCGCTCATCAATCGCTCGGTCAAATGGGATCGGGCACGAGCCCGGACCGGCCCGGCCCAAAATGCAGATCAGCGTCGATGGAGAGCTCGCCCGATTTGGGCTTCAGGCCTGTTCGTTGGGAGTGATTACATGGGCCACGTCATGGGCCTTCATCACGGACCGACAAGCGGGCCTGGTCGTAGGCGCTGAACAGAGCCGGGCCGGGCCGATCCGGGCTGTATGCATTCTTTAGGCCTTAATGGACGGGTTGCACCCAAGATTGAGAAAAACCCTTGTTGGAGCTACTTTTCACGTAATCCGATAGGAGGGATAATTACATAAATGATCCCTAAATTTTGATCAAATATGTTGTGCAATATTGTTCGTCATTAAACTTTTAATTCGTTCAATATGGTCCCTGAATGTTTGGTAAACATTCAATCTAGTTCCTAGACTATATGAATATCTCATGTTATCCTTCATTAATTCAAGTTCGAGGACAACAACATTTTCATACGGTTTAGGGAAATTGATCATGTATCAAAAGTGTATGGACCACATTGAACAAAATTAAAAGTTCATGAACGATATTGTACATTGGGTCAAAGTTGAGGAACCATTTTTATCGTTTTCCCTCTATAGGAACCACACATTCTATCATCAACAACATCAGCAACCTTTGCAAAGAAGGGAATACCAGCTTCAGCTTCAAACACAGTTCTGCGGGAGAAAACCTCCACCAAAGTGCCCAATGGTTGTCATGGATCCAACCGTAAGAGTGAATCATGTCTATTTCCAATGACACATTGCATAAGAGGTTTAAATTCCTCCCTAAATTCAAGCAACTTCCTCCGGATATAAGAGGAAATTAGCAGCGAGGGGGAGCTGCCAAAAGGTATTATGCTTGATAAGATGGACCTCCACCTATGCAATGCAAAGAGATCCAGATTCTGTAAGCAGCACCGGAATCAACTTCCTAGCAGCTACCTTATTCCATTGATGAGTCTGCTTCGAACCCAATACACCTTTCTTTGGCAAGCAAACATAAGATCGCCCAACCTTCAAAAGTAGTTAGTAATTTCACTAAAAATAGATAAGTTTATTAGGAAAGTTAGTGATTTGAAATGACGTGGTTAATGTTCATAAGTTGCTCCAATAAGAGACGATAAACTAAAATTAGCTGATGGCTATATTGGAAAAAAATCAGTATGTAATTCAAATAAAGTTGGTAATTTGGTATAGAAGTCGGTAGTTTCAATAAAAGTTGATAAATTATTATAAGAGTTGGTAATTTGGTACCACTAAAACATAAGTCAATAAGCATGTGGCTCAAATATAATTTAGTAACTTCAAAATAATTGGAATTTCATCAAAGAAAAGTGGATAATTCACTCAAATTAAAGTTGGTAATTTTAACACGTTGGTAGGTTACGGTAATTTATTAGAACTACTGCTGATTTGTAAACAACCAAATAATTGTCAATAATTTAACACGAGATTGTATTGCCAGCCACTTTTTTCTTTCAACAATTAGGCGAAACTTACAAACGTTTCTAGAAGTTCACCAACCCGAAAATCCCTTTTCCTTTTCCTTCCAAACGGAACCCTAAAATTCTCCAACAGTTTTTCACACAATTAGTGCCATATTCAGCTGGAGAGGCCCAAGTTCCAGGCTTCAAGTCAATGTTGAGAAAGCACAATGCGCGACAGCTCTTCCAAGATTCTTGTTTGGAAAAGTAAAACAAAGTTTCCCACTTCCAAGAAATCCAACAGTCATTTTGACCTGGTCTCGAAATAATGATAATGATAGGAACGAAACATAAGATGATCCTGCACGACTGACCAGACTTTTGAGCAGGATTTGAAAATTCCATAATCCTAAGTATATTTTCAAATCCATGGGTCAGTCCATATGTTCATCATCATTTACAACGAAAGAAGTTCTATTATTTGATGACGTGGCGACGACTAACGAGGCTAGAACTTGACGAATTGCATTGCCATCTCTACACGACAGAAGGATGAGGTGAAAATCTTCGAAAGATTGGTTGACGAAGAGGTCTGTGATTGAAGTCACAAGTCGTATATCGGGTCACCTTCTGAGCCAAAATTGCTGACTGCAACTTGTGATGCATACTGCATAGAATGAAGAAGTCAATGCAAGGAACAAAGTCCTGATCTCAATGATGCCGCCCCATTTGAGCAAAAAGTATTTTCAGTAGCATCAGAATTTCATTGTCAATGAAGTCTGAGGTGTGGACTTAGTGAATGAGACTGTGCATGCCGTTTAGTGCAATAACTGGTGCAACTCACACGGTTTGACATGGACTCAGTTGAGGCCATGGACCCATCTTTTCGATGTTCCATCGCAGTCTTGGTAAGAACAAGAGCTTCATGACCATAGCAAAGTTGAATAGATGAGTTTACACTAGTGTAGAATATGTGAGTTCACACTTTTTGAGGATTAAAGTCCATTTGTTACTTTTCTTGCCCAGCCTATTGATTAACTTGTTTTAAGTGCTCATTTTTGCATATCTGTCTTGGTTCGTAAGTGTGAAAATTGGGACACAACTGGCCCATTTTATTCCCTACCTGGATTGGGGCAAGGAGGAGTAGCTTGAACTTGCATCGTTCCCCAATTTGAGATGAGCCTCATGTCAGTCAAAACACAATACTCAAAAGAATTCTCTCTGATGGATCTAGCTGCCTCATAACTGGTGCAACTCACACAGCTTGACATGGACTCAGTTGAGGCCATGGACCCATCTTTTCGATGTTCCATCGCAGTCTTGGTAAGAACAAGAGCTTCATGATCATAGCAAAGTTGAATAGATGAGTTTACACTTGTGTAGAATATGTGAGTTCACACTTTTGGAGGATTAACGTCCATTTGTTACTTTTCTTGCCCAGCCTATTGATTAACTTGTTTTAAGTGCTCATTTTTGCATATCTGTCTTGGTTCATAAGTGTGAAAATTGGGACACAACTGGCCCATTTTATTCCCTACCTGGATTGGGGCAAGGAGGAGTAGCTTGAACTTGCATCGTTCCCCAATTTGAGATGAGCCTCATGTCAGTCAAAACACAATACTCAAAAGAATTCTCTCTGATGGATCTAGCTGCCTCATAAAGAATAGGAAGAGCCAAAGAAGGATCAAAGTAAGATGAGCCCTTGACCCACAAAGTTCCCCCAAGTGACGGGCGATTCATGATAGGGACTTGACTGATAGGATGCTTCCTAGATACAGCCGAACTTTGCATTTATATTAATCTTTATATCCAAATCCCTTCAGCATAATTACATGTAAATCTCCAATTTAAACTTCGTTAATGAAAAACAAGCACCAATTGTGAAACCACAGGACAGTTCCAAGAAGAATGAGCTAACTTTCCCATCTTTGACTTGTCAATAGAACAGATACAAATATCAACCAACCCAAGCCACATGTGCATCATCTCTTCCCTCTATTTATCAATATAAAGATCCATCAACTTAGTTCATAAAAGAGGTACAACTTCTTGTTATTGGGAAGCAAAAAAAAAATGTTGCTTAAGCGCTCCTTCTGCTGGTATCTTTTCCTGAACTTTGTCTTCTTATTTTCCACTATGCACATAGCAGCTTCAGCCTTTTCTACTCGAGAACAAACACAAGAAGTGGGAGCCCTTCTTCAATGGAAAAAGAGCCTGAGTGACCAAACTCAGCATCTCCTCTCTTCTTGGATGCTTTCTTCAAGCAATATCACAAGCACAAACACAAGTACCAATTCATGCGGTTGGGAAGGGATCAGGTGCAATATTGCCGGAAGTGTCACAGGCATAAACCTCACAAGCATCGGCCTGAGAGGTACACTGCATGAATTCAACTTCTCATCCTTGCCGAACCTATTGTCTCTTGATCTTCATGATAACGAACTTTTTGGAAACATCCCTCCTAATATTTTTACTCTTCGTAACCTAACCTTAATAAATCTGGGTTACAATCAACTCAGTGGAAGCATTCCTCCCGAGGTTGGAAACTTGACAATGCTCAACGTGTTAAGCTTCTCGAACAACCTCCTTTCTGGTCCCGTTCCTTCCACTCTCGGAAACTTGAACAATCTTTCGTTGCTTTATCTTGGGAACAATCATCTAACTGGTCCAATTCCCACGGAACTGGGCAAGTTAAACTTCCTTTCCGAGCTTCGGTTGAACTTGAACAATCTTACTGGTTCTATTCCTGCATCTATGGGCAATCTGACAGGCCTGAAGGTCTTGTCACTCTACGGAAACCAGTTGTCCGGTCCATTGCCTCGAGAGATTAATAACCTCAGCCACTTGATACTATTCTTTCTGTCGAATAACAGCATATCAGGTTTCTTACCTGAGCATATATGCCACGGTGGTATTCTGGAAGACTTTTGTGCTAGTAACAACCATTTCACCGGCACTGTTCCTATAGGGCTGAAAAACTGCACCAGCTTAACAAGACTGCGTCTAGACAGGAATCATCTCATAGGAAATATATCTGAAGACTTCGGCATATACCCCGTTCTAGACTATATTGATCTTAGCTATAATAATTTCCGTGGTGAGGTTTCACCAAACTGGGGAAAATGCCAACTCCTAACCAGCCTAAAAATTTCTGATAATCTTATTGTTGGAGTCATTCCGCCTGAGATTGGGGGATCGTCGCTTCTTCACATGCTTGATCTTTCAAACAACAAACTTGAAGGGAAAATCCCAAATGAGCTAGGAAATTTGAAATCACTCTTTAATCTGACTTTGAGTGGTAACAATCTTTCCAGCGAAATTCCTCCAGGACTTGGAATGTTGCCTGATCTGGCCTATCTTGATCTAGCTCAAAACTATCTAAATGGCCCAATTCCTAAGCAGCTGGGTTCCTGCTTGAAAATGATCTACATGAACTTGAGCAGCAACCAACTTAATGGAAGCATTCCTGATGAATACGGCGATTTGGTGTCACTGCAAGTTGCGTTGGATCTTAGTAGAAACACACTCTCCGGGGAAATTCCATGGCAACTTGGAAATCTGATAAAGCTGGAGATATTAGATCTTTCCAACAATGAGCTCACTGGTCCAATCCCATCAACCTTTGACAATTTGAACAGTCTGAGGCTGGTTGATGTGTCCCATAATGACTTGGAAGGCCCTCTTCCTAAGAACGAAGCCTTCCTAGTGGCTCCGGCAGAAGCATTTCAAGGTAATGCTGGATTATGCGGTAACCATTCTGGCTTAAAGCTCTGTCCTTCTTCAATAGAAAGTCAAAAAGGGAGAAGAATTAGTATATTGGTAATTATGATGCCCCTTGTTGGAGTGTCAATAATTGTCAGTATCGTTGTTATTATTCTCTATACCATGGAGAGGGGGAAGACAAAAATGAGCGAAATATCCGAGGATTCGCATCATGGTAATCTATTCGCAATTTGGAGCTATGACGGGAAATTAGTATACGAGGACATCAAGGAAGCAACTGAAGGCTTTGACCATAAGTACTGCATTGGAGTAGGAGGAAGTGGGAGTGTTTATAGAGCAGAACTGTCAACAGGTCAGGTCGTGGCGGTGAAAACGCTTCATTCTCCCCACAGTTCTAATCTGCCAAATCCAGATATCTTTGAGAATGAGGTCAGGGCGTTAACAAAGATCAGGCATCGGAATATCGTGAAGCTGTACGGTTACTGTTCACATGCCGAACGGTCGGTCTTGATTTACGAGTATTTGGAGAGGGGGAGTTTGGCCAAGATCCTGAAGGACACGGAGCAAGCAAAAGATTTGGATTGGGCAAAAAGAATTAATGTTGTGAAAGGGGTTGCTAAGGCACTCTACTACTTGCATCATGATTGTAGACCTCCTATTATTCACAGAGACATATCAAACAACAATATACTGTTGGACACGAAATATGAAGCTCATGTTTCTGATTTCGGAACGGCCAAACTTCTGAAGCTGGATTCCTCCAACTGGACAGGGCTCGCTGGGACATACGGGTATATCGCCCCAGGTAATCTCTCTGTCTTTCTTTTGGTATGATAAATATCAGTTGAAACCTAAGGAAATTGTCAGTTCCATCTCATGAATATGCATGGGTGGAAAAGGTTAGGCCTCTGATATTCTCGAAGCTCTGTGCTTGGAATAGTTTGATCAAAGATGAGAGATCTTTTAACAGTAACAATTCAACCTATGATCATCATTATCGCATATAGCCGCAAGCAGATAGTTACTGAGGTTCTATTGGATGGAACATCTAGTCAGGGTCCTCGAAAGCTCATAGAAAATTGACATAAACAAGTCTGATTAGATTGCAGAAATCCTTCTACTTCTTTTCTCTTACCTTGCGTGCATCAAAATGGTAAAGTCAATTGTGCATTTTCCACTTATAATTACCATATTTGCTATTCTGATTGTTTTCGGTTACTTTGCCTTGTCTATAGAACTTGCCTACACAATGAAAGTCACGGACAAGTGCGACGTTTACAGCTTTGGAGTTTTAACACTCGAAATAATAATGGGTTGTCACCCTTGTGAGATGATGAGCTCTCTTTCATCTTCCTCACCATTGGGGTCATCTTCATCAGCGTCATCTGCAACATTGTCTGTGCTGCCATCGCATGTACAGACTCTGCCTTTCAACAATTTGTTGGATGAGCGTCTGCCAGTACCCACTCCGGAGATGGCCGACGAAGTAGCGACCATCATAAAGCTGGGCTTCGCATGCACAAATGCTAATCCTCTTCTCAGGCCGACCATGGAGCAAGTTTATATGGAGCTACTGGCTCGAAGGCTACCTTCCATCGAGTCACCCCATCAATTAGCCATAGGACAAGTCCAAAACCCAGCGGTACAAGAACAAGAGGACAAGACGTCTCGGTGACCATGTAGTATATGCAGCACAGAGGGAAGCATATTCCATTTGGTGGCGACCCCTATTTATACCAACTCATGAAAATTCTTACCAGCTTATATCATCCTCAAATCAATAAGAGCCATTGTCTATGTCACGATCTTTCCTTCTAACGCAATTATCAGTATACGAGACAGATAGCTCATCAATTCAATTCTGACAAGACAAGGTGGTACCTAAGATGCACATCTCGATCAACAACTCTCCAATAGTTAATAGACAATATAACAATGAGTTCGGAATGTGAAGAACAGGCAATTAGGCCACGTGCATCAAACTAAGCAAGCTCAAGCATGCCAGCAGTTTTGGTTAGTATTTGGGTGCAGAGTAAAATATGCCGACTTGCTTCAAAAGCAACCTAATTAACGCAGAACAGCATAATGCATCTCTTGGTATGACAATTTTGTACAGCAAGCTCAGTATACCTAGCATTACTGACAGAAAACCATCTATCGATGTTCTTCTTCACCAGCAAGTCTCACTCTCTTGCCCCGTTTAATCAGATAAGGTCCCACCGACAACCACAAAACTGTCCTTATATTAGCTTGTATTGGATACATCCGCCTGGACTTCTTCATATGTTCCAGTTTCCTCGTTAAATGCGTACCTGTATAAAAGCGCACAAGTGAATCATCTAATTTCAAGTATACCATATAAACTAACCGTGGTTGTACCGGTACTACACTAATATCAGTGAAAACTTAATGAGAGTGTTCTGACACCAAATGAAAAATAGATTGCAAAAAGGCACTTGGTTTCATGACTACATCCTTTTTCAACTGCACTTCGATGATTACATAATAGACCAGGAAATACGTAAAAAATGAAAATGGGAGCGGAGCATTAATGCCCATCTCATGTGCACGGGTGCTTTGTATGCACAATGGATCTACATACACGCAACAAGATGCAATTCAACGAAACTTCGATCTCCTTTAATATATTTCCTATAGTACCCACAAGAAAAGTGTACAACTTCTAGGTTTATAAGGGACTTCTCATTTTTTTGTGACAAGGGCACTTGCATGTGATAAGTGTGTAATAGAGGTCAAAAGAAGACAATTTAAGGAGCAAGGCAACCAATGAATCTAACTATCTTTTGCTTTGGAAACAATGTAAAGTCAACTTATTTTACTGGGGTTAACATCAGATAACAGTGACCTGCAGGAATTACAGCCCTTCCATAGCTTTACTCAATTTGATCAGAATTAGACCCTCCATTCTATTTTATTTGCTTTATCTTATGAGACACAACACAAATAATGATGGTATAAATGGATAACCCCAGAACAATAAGCATGTAAAATCATAAAACTCAAGGACATTGGTTAATCAACAATTGTAGAGATATCAATAACAAAATTACCATTGTCCAGAAGCTGCGGAGCAATAAAGCCTAGTAGATGGGTCATAATAATACCCCAAACTGCTACTGTAATAGTACCTGAAAGAAAATATAACAGATCAGACCAAATGACACCGACGGTTGACTGAATTCCTAAGCTGCAACTTCAGTTTGCTTTAAGCACCCAGACGGTCAGATATGTTCAAACTCAAATTCCAGGTCCAAGTAGTATAAGATAAAGGCTGATAGAATTATGGTAGGATAGAAAGGATAAAGTTAAATCCAAAGGAGCACCAATTGCTTCTCAATCCTCAACCAACCCATCAACACCCTCAAGCAGAGGTGCCTGCTTTTGTGTTATATATGTCTCCATTATGTTTGTTCAGTGTTTTTAAACCGGGCTGGTCAATGAAACGGTCTGGCTTCCGGTTCAACCGCTGGGTTGATGATTCACCCAATCTACAACTGAGTTATTATGTTTATTAAAGCCATTGAAAAAACACAAGCGCCTAGCTCAGTTGGGTTAGGGCTGCATGCTGGAGGTCAAGGGTTCAATTCCCAGGCGCCTCTTGCATATACTTTTTTGGAGCTAAATACTAGTCAAACCCGGTTCAACAGACCGGTTCACCCACCAAGTTTGTACCTTTCTTGACCACTCCAGATATTAAGTAAAAACTGCACTGGACCATGGTCAGGGTCCCATTTCAGCCAGTTTAACAGGCCGGACCCGTCTAGGCTTAAAGTCACCAGTGCACGAGCAAGTGAGTGCACGTGCATGTCTGAGGGTTTCTTACACATATAGACAAATGGAGCGTGGACATGAATAGAGGGAAGAAGCGAGTACCCAGAAGACTCGTCATAGACATAATCACTCTGTGACTCTCCAGCTGCAGAGTTAGCAGTAAACACTGTATGAGTAAAAACACAAAGCATAAAAGCACTTCTTCCACCAATTCAAGAAGCTCATGCAAATTAAGCTTACTCCCAGGATTTGCATTGTCAACACTCAATGATGGTTGAGGAACCACATTGTCTCCATGAGGAATATGATCAATCTCTTCAGGTGATTTATTTGTAGTAGGTTGCTCATCATCTTCCGCAAACATATCAAACTCTTCAGCACCGCCATCTAAGGTCGACGCATCAGGTTCTGAAGTTCCAGCAGCAGCAGTGTTGTGACCAGAAGCCAAACCAGTATCTGTTCCTTCAGATAAGAGATTCATTTCAAAACTTTTATCTGTCCCATTGCCTGCAGCTATGGCTGTGCCCCCCTTCCTGGCCCAAGCCAATCTCTCGTATCCTTCTGAGAAAGTAGTGGGAAGAAAACTGTGAATAAGTAAAGTAAATCCACAGGAATTTGCAAGCTTGCATTTACATTTAGACATAACATAATCCGTATTTGAACAGTGAAACAAGGTGAAGGAAGCCACGGAGCAAAAGGATTAAATGTCACACTCATGATTCATATAATTCCAAAAGAAAGGAAAAATTTACTCTTCACCTGAAGTGAAAAAGGCAGCCCATGAAAAATTGAAATAAAGATATTAAACTATATAAAGATCAATGACCACCAAAAATTTCGCAGCTCATGAAAAATTGAGGAACCATCATATGAATACGTCAGTTTGCGCCTATCATTAGCATGAATAATAAGTTCGCCTCCAGGGCAAGAGGGCTGATGCTTAGCCAAAGCATCTGTTGCTTCCAAAAAAAATCTGTTGCTGTGTACCCTCAGCCACCATAGCCGGTGCCCCACAGCCCCACATACTTTCGCTGCAACTATGCCGCCATCACGCCGCCACCTCCACCACCCATGACTGTGCGCGCATCTCTGGACCCGTCATGGACATAAGCTAGAACTGTCTCGGTCGATGTATGCTGAGGCTCGACCGAGCCAAATCTGGCTCTTTGAAAAGGGCGGAGCCAGGCCTGGCTCTGTTAACGGCGACAGAGACAATGTTGATTGTCTTTGTCGTCATCAACAGAGCCCCCCTATGGCAACAGAGGCGGTGGCTCAGATCTTGAAGTGACAACAGCGTCTTCAACTGTGGCGGAAGCAGCGGTTGCGGGCAAGGGGCGGCAATTGGAGTCTATTTGACAGCATCTTTGATGGTGGGCTCTTTGGCTAAGGGGAGAGAGAATCTGAGAATTAGGGTTGTGTCTTGTTCATGTGTATCTGATGTAAGATGACATGTGGGCAATTCAAAGACTCATCAATGCTCGCCAGCTGCCTGGCTGCAGTGTAACCTTTCCCATTCCATTATCAAATTTATACTATTAGCTCTCTCAAGCAATGAGCTGCCCAAATCTCCAAGACTGTCATGTGTGTCCAGAATGATCAAAATCTATGAATGACGTAAGGTGAGAATATATAACGGAGAAGGCAAAGCATTAAAGTAAATGGACTACCTGCCTCTCGTTCAAAAACCTCTCGTGTCTCATGGTACACATCTGCCACATAATATGAAGGTAGTAAGTTAACAAGCAAAAGGTATATCTATGTAGCATTTCAACAAATCTTGACACAATGATGATGACTTAACTGTATTCACCATTCTCCATAAGCGTCACTGCATCTTCCGTGAGCTGGTCAAATAGATGTTTAGTCTCAGCTGACATCTTCTCCTTCCGATTACTTGAGGATCCCTTCAACCGTCTCAATGCATGTAGTACCTAATCAAAGGCAGTAAATCATCTCAACATATCCCACAACCACACAAGCATGTATGCAGACAGCACCACCTAAATAAGCAGGCTACAGAAGGCCTTCAATATGATGCTTGGATTTAGGCAAAACAACTTTTCGCGTGTCAATATAAGTTACATGTCTGCACTGGGCAAAGACCTTAATGCCAATGACAAATCCATCTCTAAATTTTCAGAGTCATTTATTCTGAATGCAATTCTCCTCATTGCAAACTTATACTCAAACCCCATAGTCTGAAATGATCTAAATGGCTTTTGGCATGGTCAGAGAATTCGCTGAAACAACTACAGAGAAACTGAAGTGACAAGTTATGGTTTCATTGACAGCCTTAAGGCATCAAGGTAAAGGTAAAACCAGTCAATTCGCACTTCATTTAAGACCGCATTCTCTAGATAAGGAACAAAGAAAAGCATATTGACTTGCATAACACCAGAACCACATTGAAGATTAAAACAGGGATAAGAACCCAAACAGATTGCGGTACCACTAAATTATGCAAGCTATAGTTGCATTAGCAATGGTAACAACACAGCTTAACTTAAGTCAAGTATATATCCACCAATGTTAGACATTATTCTCTCTCCAAAACAGATCAATATGTGAAAAATCATGTCCAGAGATAGTTGTGATTGTCTGATTCATTATATTCCAGACCAAGCAACGGAAAGAAATAGCATTCTTAAACCGCCCACTACTTCTCTCTTCCCCCCCTCCCACCTCCTTCCACCTCTCCCCACCTCTCACTGACAAAGGACCATTGAAGTGGTTGCCCATTTATTCAAATCTCCATTTCCTGCTTCGAAATCTTTTATCTTGTCAAACACCATTCATGTTTTTATCTATGGGTTTTAAGACAAAAAAGAGAGAGAGAGATAAGCTCCGTAGCTTTTATCTGAAATTTACTAAAATGGAAGCTTACTGTTTCTCCTGGCTCAAGCACGTCGGCAATCCGTCTCTTCATCTTTCCAATATCATCAGACGACAATTCACGAGTATCTTCTTCAGCAGGTGTTAGAACCGAGCTTCTAGAAGCCACGCTTGTAAATGCTTCAACACTGTCAAGCCATGCATCCTGCAGGCATGATAAGAGCCCAATAGAAACTCTAGTCTCTAGGAAATTGTAAAAGGACTGCTAAAAAGAATACTATACCTTGATTTCATTTTCGTTGACATATTCTACAAAGTTTCCGTCCGCATCAAAATAGCCTTCTTCCCTCTCTTTATTCAAATTGAAAGGTTCTATCTGAATCCCATCTTCTACAAAATTTTCATTGTCCTGAGAATCGAATAATCAACGAATGACCCTTTCTCCCCTTGAACAGTACAATGTCTGGCTGTCATCTTTGACAGTAGTAAACGGTCCCAAGCCCCAGTAAGAAATGTATTCAAGCATAACGCAGGTGCAATAAATTTCATAACTGAGGACAAAATAAAGGCAAGTGGCTTCACATTGCTATGTTCGAGATGCAGCAATAGTGCACCAATTCTTTTACCCACAAAAAGCTGTAAGTATGCACAAGAAAGTAGCTCAGAAAACCCCCCCCCAAAAAAAAAAAACGGGTGCTCTAACAAAGTCTTCAACACACAAAACACTCAAAGACGAAGGCACCAGATCACAATCAAACACTGAAAGAGAAAATCTCATTCACATAGACGAGGTCAATGTATATTAAATCTTGCATGCATACACATGAACAACCAAGCCACCTCTTAAAAGCAAGCTAACTACTGATATACCGACACAAGCTATGAAATTACAGAAAGCTCAGAAAAAGCCATTAAACAGCCCTATTTCACCACAATCCAAACTTACAAACGAACAAAAATTTTCCGAATACTATGCACTTGCACTGCTAAAGCTCCTAACCAGATTGAGGAATCAATCGGACAACACAATACCGCGATTGAACCCCAAAGGGGCTACAGAACATGCTCAAAAAAGTTGGGGAAACGAGAAGGCCAACCTCATAAGCCACTTCAGCGGAAGAGATGTCGTTGGCAATGCCCCTGCTATCCTCGCCGAGGAGCTCGGCCGTGATTTGGTTGCGGCGGCTCGCGCGCTCCTTCGCGGCCAGCCGAGCGTCCCTCGCATCGCTAGGCACCTCCTCTTCCACCACGGGGAGCCGGACGGCGGCTTCGTCCCCTGGCTTCACCTTCTTGCCCTTGGGGAACCGCACCCTCTTCTGCCTGTCCATTCCATTCAAACGACGCCGCGCGCGGTCAGCCGAAAACACGATCAGAAGGATCAGGGTCTTAGCAAGAAGAAGAAGAAGAAGAAGAAGAAGAAAAGGGATTGGAGATAGTTACGAGGGGGGTTTGGTGGAGTCGGGATCGTCCTCGAAGAAAGGGCGCTTGCGGCTGGGACGCGACGAACTCCCTTCCATTGAAGCTGAAATCTCAGTGCACCGGTGTAGCTTCCCCAGAGAGAGAGAGAGAGAGAGAGAGAGAGATGGCGTCTCTGCGTGTTGGTATTGCTCGTGTGCCCGAAGTCGCCGACTTGGGTACTCGTATTTTCGTGAGAATTTTCGCGTAATAAGTAATATAGTCCATAAATTTTTAATTTATTAAATATAATCCATAGCATTTTGATACATGTCCAATTTAGTGCCTAAATTATATAAAAATATCCAATATTATCCCTGAATTTGAATTAATGAAATAACAATATTGAACTTTTTAATATAATTTAGGGATTAAATTCAGAGACCACATTACACATTAAGCTAAAATTTAAGAATCGCATTAAATAAATCGAAATTTTATGGACCATATTGCATACATTTAGCAAAAATTCAAAGATAATTTATGTCATTATTCCTATTTTCATCGATATACAAACGGTCCTACTTTTGGCGTTTTGGTATTTTGAGGCATGTCCCTCAGGTAAATCTAAAAAATTATGTCTAGGTAAGTTTTGTTCATTCATTTTTGATAGCATTAGTTATGATCTATGAACCTCTTTTTCCATATTGATCAATGTAAGTAATCGTGGATGTCATCGCGACTTTACAAAATCGCAAATGTGGACAATTGGAAAAATCGAAGGCCGTGTACGTATGGTTAGGTTTTTTTCGAGTGATTTGCTTTGGCATTTGCAATTAACGCCGCGTACGTATGGTTAGGTTTTGTTCGAGTGATTTGCTTTGGCATTTGCAATTAACACCTCGAGGATAAGCTTGCAATTCCATCTAACTCGAGAAGGCATGCAAAACTCACTCTTCGGACTAGTCTATTGTGAAGGGAAAATGACACAAATAGTCCATGAATTTTGACCTAATAGCAATATAGTCCCGAAACTTTTAATTCGTTTAACGTCTTTCTTGAACTTTTAGTACATTTCAATTTAATCCCTGAACCATATAGAAATGCCCAATGTAGTAGTTTCATTAATTCAAGTTCAATGACTATATTGAACATTTTCATATAATTCAAGAACTAAATTCAAGATACACCAAAAGTCTAGCAACCACATTAAACAAACTAAAAAGACCACTTTAAACATTAGGCTAAAGTTTAGATATTACATTAAACAAATTAAAACTTCAATAATCATATTGCACATTTAGCCAAAATTTATGAATTGTTTGAGTCATTATTCCTCTTGCAAACTAGGATTTGCAAGAGTACCTTAAAAGAGAAACAAGTCCTAGGAGAAGTTCTTTCTCTGAAAGCAAGGCGACTCAAAGAAAGCTGCTAGGAACAATCATACAGAGGTCGGAAAACACCCCATCTCAAAATTCAATCTTGTAAGGATAAAGTTCTTCAACTGATTAGCCGCTGAATCGAAATTACGGCAAAAGAAATAAAAGACGAAAACGTAGCAATTGTACACTATACAGTAATGCTACAACTTATGACTAGAACCGAAGCTTTATACCCTGGTAGAACTAGACTCTTTCCCACCGAGCGTCTGAATTATGGCTTCCAGGAGTTTGACATCTCTATCGCGTTTGTCAATCTCTTCTTGCTTTGCCCGCAGCTCCTCCATGTGAAGCTCAAATACCTCTGAATCAAACATATGGTCATGTAAATTACATATCAGTTACGGTAATTTCAGGCATGATGCTGTTTTCAGTGACATAATTCCGCGTTAACCAGCCAATTCTAGTAAAGAAATGTGACTTAAGATCGCTATTATGTAAGCTTGTGATGATCCCTCGTGCTGCAATCTTGCCTAAACTCCGACATCTTATGCCTAACATGACATTATGACGAACTGAGAAAATGTCACTATCAGTAAACTTACTCGTGGTGTTCTCAAGTTCTCTTGTGATTTCCTGAGTACGCAATTCTGCGGCTTTTTGTGCAGCCTCGGCCTGCCTTTTCTCTGATCGAGCACGAGCAGCGGCTGTAATAGCCGCATCAAGCTCTCTTTCCAAGGTCTCGACCCTTTGTTGAAGAATCTAGCATTAGAGAGAGAAGGAACATTTAATATGATAGTGCCTCAGTGGTATTTAACTCGACGGCAATAGCGCAAAAAGTAAAAGAAAGCAGAGACCACAAGCTCTTCAAGATCATGAAGGCACAGTTTGCCCATTGAAGTAAACAATGTATCTCGCTCGACAAAATCCAACAAAGTAAGCAATCAAACGAGTTACAGCAGCCAATTTATTGCCTAATGGGGAGACGTGGTCGAAGTTTCTCAACTTGAAGTGCGTCTTTACGTTTTCACGCTTAGATCTGACCAACATGAAAGAAACAGGTAGCATGAGCATGCTAAATTGAACAAGAACTACTCAATGACCATTGCCGGGAGTAATTCGTGATCTCGAGCTGGAAAATTTTACTCGAACACGGGGCCCTCAGATGTAAAATGATGAAATCTCTTCCTGATTGCCTTCACCTTATCAGCTAATCAGGAAACTTTCACTGTTAGATTCCTTGGACTAAGAGCAGAAACTTCACGGAAGTCAAGCATTTGATTCCTATGCGAATTATACTGCCAAGCCATCTCCCACCAATCTAGAACCTAAATGATCAATCAAGCAATCATAAACAATAATCGGGTCGTTCTCAATTGAGGACAGCGTGCTCAAATAAGCAACTGAATTGGGGGGTTTTGATTGACGAAAATGCAATCATCACCCACATAAACGCATTAGATTGGAAGTGATCGCTCAAAGAGTCAAACCCACGATTCAATTCATCGGTTTTGACACTCGATTGACTAAGAGGAAACAACACGAGCATGAAATGACACGATCGACTAAGGAGCGAAAACCTTGATGGTACGGGCTTGTTCGGCGGTGAGGGAAGCTCGGGCAAAGGTCTCCTCGTCGACGAAGACGGCTTTCTTCAAGAGGAGCCTCTGGAGGGATTCAAGATTCGAAGACATCTCGGTCAGATTCGCGATCGCCCCGCCCCATCTCTCGCTCCCTTTCCCCTTCTCCTCCATCGCCGATTCTCTGCAACTTCTCTCAAAGTCGAGAATCACGCCACCGTGAGAAGAAGAGGCAGAGGCATCACGTTCGCTATATTGTGACAGCATCGGTTTGAACTAATTGGGCTCGTCGTGGGCCCATAACTCATGGGCCTGAGCGGCATCAAACGAGAGCTTTCTACCAAGAACAGCATACAAATCCGAAGCTTAGCCACATGTTTGCTAATGTTCCTCTTAATAGTATCTCCTCTCCCACGTCTAGATATGCTAACTTTATTTGACAATTTGGACCCTTTTAATATTAAAGGTAATATCCATTCTTATTGGCTGAAACTTATTGATATGGACCAAGAACTTACCATACAATATTTATACCTCAAGTATACTATCCCATCATCAAATTTACCTACTTCATAAATTAGCAATGTTCCTTTGGCGAGGCATGGCAAATACCGACATCAAGAGCGAGAAAATGTGAGTACTTTCAGAGTTCATTTGTGAAGCTAAGGCGCATCATCAAAGCTGACAAATCTTTTGGCGAGGCATGTTTGCCGATAGCTCTTAACCAAGTCCACAACTACATTGCCCTGTCTCATTTATAACAACTCTTAAATGACGAGCAGCCATGAGATCTCTAAGAATACAATTATACTTTGACCAAAAAACGTATCGTACATGGTCAAAGGCAAACTAACGGAAAAGGCGGGTTCTTTCACTAATCAAACTGCTGCCGGAGCTGCATCTCAGTTTCGCTTTTCCAAGTGGCGTGAGAAGACTGACCCTTCATCCTCTTACTCTTCTCCTTATCTTTTATGGCAGATCCCTTCTTTTTCGGCTCTTTGTCCGGGTCGGTGGGAGGACGATCTCCACATACCGGGCATACAATTCCTCGTGCACTCGAGTATGTTTTGGGTATACCACACTGCAAACACATTCTGCAGACAGGAAAGAAAGGTGAGGGACTAAGTAAATCTGCAAAACAGATGCCAAAGAGCTCACTACTTTAGCTGTGTCCATAGGGAATGCAAGATGAAATGTATTTACCTCAATAGTTCTGCAGCATCCTCTGCGTTTGGATTTGTTGCAGTTGCCACACGCTTACCATCTTTTACCGTGGTTGAAACAGATGCTGTTGGAGGTTGGCTACCCTCGATATCACTTCTTACACGTTCATGGATACCAACCAACTGAGGTTTAGATTCCAAGACAGCACCTGCGGGTAGTCATATAACTCATGGTCAAGGGCTTTACTATTGTTTTGACACTGGCTCCTTTAAGTACAAACCTTCACCAACTTATACAAAAGCTGTTTGTAAGTGCTTACTTTTCATGCTTTATCAATTGCCTATAGAGTCGAATATGGTATTCAGATAACACTTTTCTCCTTATGAGATAAGCGTGAATATAAGTTAAAGCACTTATATGGCCTCAAAAGGAACTTAAACTACAAACAATAGAAAAAATCTTACTTCCGCTAGTGCACACATGTGTATGAGGGTCGGTAGCCAATTGCCTTTGAATAATTGAATACCATCTACACACAATATCTCTACATAACAGGAGTGTCATGAAACACTTGAGGTGCAACAATAGGGCCCTTCAAGTATTATTGGGTCTGAAAATAAACTAAAGCAACTAACCAAGAATGTTACTTTAAGTTTAAGTTGTGCACATAAGTGTCTGTGTTCAGGCCCTGCCCTTGTAAAGGAGGAATGAGGAACGACTTTTTGTTTTTTTTTTTTTGGGGGGGTGATGGGTTGTTTTGTTTCTGCTAATAGAAAGAATCGTTCTGTCATTTGAACTCATCAATAGTCACGATAAATGATCTCAATCACGTAGGAAATTATAGAGTAATCAAAAGCGAGAAAAATATGACATCAGGATGCATTTTTCAGTTGCAGTCTTACCAACAGGCATATCTTTTTTATCTCTACTTCTCTTACGCCTGCCATGCCTTTGCTGCTCGATCTCTTTTGCCGAAGGCTGCTCTTCCACACTATTATTAAGAAACTCTGGCGGTCCTACAATCTCCATTAGCCACAAGAGAACCAATGGTGGAAAATTTGAGACCTCCCTTCTACTAAAAACATCCACATTGGATACATGAAACTCCTAAAGTTGGATATCACCGAAGCAGGAAGTAAAAGAAAACTTTCAAAGAAAGTTGAGATTCCATAAAATGGACTGGTGATTGTTCACGCTATCAGGCTAAGCACATCAAACTAGGACCTGAACAATTTCCATATTGATAGTATTTTCGAAAAAGTCCAGACTAACGGCGATTGCCGAATGTCTCTATTCCTCAATTTCCACCAATTCCAAAGTCCAAGGTCCAATGAAAGAGGACTTACCGCACATTTGCTGATGCTGCTGTTATTCAATTAGCAACAAAGAATACAAACATTGCGAAATTCAATTAATTAGCTGCAGTCGAAGAAATCACCTCAACATCCAACTCCAAGAGGGTAAAGTTAAGCCCCTATTCAGTCTTAGTCTCTCACGATGCAGCAACTCAGGAAATTCAACCACACAGCAACTCAAAACGGCTCATTTCATTGATAATTACCCATTGCCACCCTCTATGCGAAAATGGGTACACTGTAAACGATTCCCAAAGAGAAAAAAATCAAAACTTGCAGCTATGTAATGTCGTTCTCAGCCCAGAAAAGCATAGCATAAATTTGGATTCCACAGATCACAATATCAATTTCCAGTCCCTTTCCATACCGTCTGGGTGACCAACAAGAACCCTAACGCAAAACAAATTTTCACTCTTCCCGAACACGAAACCAAGGCGAACAACACAGAGAAAAACTCGGGGTACGGAAAGCCGGTTTACCTCGGAGAAGGCATCGAAAGCAGAAGGAAGGCCCGGCTTGGGCACATCGAAGGGGGCGGAGCCGGCGTTGAAAGGGCGGCGGGGACGCTCGTCGTCGCCGTCCTCCTCGGAGGAATTGGGGAAGCGAATTGGGTCGTCCGCTTCTTCTTCTTCTGCGGAAGAATAGCCTTGAAGAAGTGCCAAGCTCATTCTCACTTCTCTCGGTCTCTGTCGGACCTCTAGCTGTTCTCCCAGGCTAGTCGTTTTGGGTTTTATTTCATTGGGGAGGCTATTTCCACAGCCACGGTGGCTGGGTACACCGCATTTTAGTTAAAGAGACGAAATTGCCCTTGATGAAAATTATCTGTGGAAGAGCAGTGCCCTCATTGCATACTGGTTTCAGATATCTTTTTGTCCGATCTCATGTTCAATTGATGAGGGGAGATGTTTTCCTAGTTATGAATGAAAAACTTAATTTTTGTTTGGTCCATTATCAGTGTAAAAAAGAATGTACACACACATTATTGGGCTGTTGATATGTAGAAAAATTCGATTACACAACTAACTCCAAACACACATGTCACCCATCCAATGGTAAATGCATAAGTATTTTTTCATGCATGGATGGATATAAAAATAATTCTTAAAAATTTCCCCATAAAACTTAGGTAAACTTTTATTTTAACAAAAAATTAAAGAGATACATCATCTTGTCACACAAATTACTTTAATTTCTCACAAGTTACTTTAATATCATACGTTGATTTTGTTAAATCTGTCAATTATAAAATATGATCATATGGTGAAAAGAAGTGGGTACTTAAGTAGCCAATGGCTTCGAGATTTATTGATGCAATAGTAGTTTTAGTGGAAGCAACTATCCACTAATAGAAAAACAACCCGGTCAAAATGCATAAAGTTATCCTTCTGGATTTTATTATTGCAAGAATCATATAAGCCATTAGGGTACTATAGTAAATTTGGAGGTAGACACCGAATTCGAAAATAACTCTTCATATATATATATATAGAATGCACACCCTGCAGATGTTTACTTCCGAGTTAAAATGAGCTACTTTGCCAACATTATCATCTTTCAAATTGACAGAGTTGTCCAATTCTTGTTTAGCATAGCATTTCACAATTAGCACTGCTTAGGACTTTTTTTAATCCACTTCAAGCAAAAGAAAAAGAAGAAAAAGCTACTCTGGAATCAAGGAAGCCAATGTTTTTTAACACATCACATAGTCTTTGCATTCTTCATTTGCATATCAAGATTTATACAAACACTTCCCAGCTAAATTCAATATCGCAACAATTGAAGAAATGGTCCAGTGGCCGGGTCCTAAATTTCAATGACACATCTAATCCCAGTGACATTACTATTCTTATGAGATTTACCCCGATAAATTCTACATTTAACCTTCTAACCCCTGATAAGTTCGAGTAAAATGGCTGCCACAGTTTCACTGGCCTTCTCTTTGACACCGTTAAATTCCCTTCTCACAAGGTACTCGAGAGAGCTCCCCGTTTTAGCTGAAAAGACCCTGTTTATGTCTTTGATGTCCTTCTCTGAGCGAGTGACTATGATTCGCACGAGAATCTCTCTAGCGTCGGCATTCCTCATCCTGAGCTGTTTCGCGAAAAACTTCTCTGGGTTCTGAATGCATCTGATCACTATTCGAAGATCCTGGCCGAATTGGCCACACTTGCTTTGCTTGACCAGCTTGGAGAATTCGTGCCCGTATAGCTGCTTGTAGGAAAGTAGAATGGCTTTGACTTGGGAAGTGTTTCGCTGGCTCAAGAGTGAGATGATAGTCTTCTGATCAATGGTCCTCCCACTCTCCACGGATTCATACAGAGTCTTGGCATCACAAAAGGCCAGGCTTGTGTCCGCTTTGTGGGTGTGGTTGCGACATGACTTGCATATTGCAGCTAGTATCTGGAAAAAAAGAACTAGAACATTCAGGAAGTTGCATGCGGAATTAGTCAGTTACAAAAGGTACCTCATAATAGTTGTGCACCTCCTTAAATCCGCTGCTGACTTTCATGGAGATGTCTAGTTCAAGATCAGATTGATATCGAGAATAGTATTGCTGCTTAATGTAATGCAGCTCTGACGAAGAACGGGTGCATGTTATCTCAATCAGTGTGCCCAGATTGATGCTTCCCGCCACAAGTACTCTTCTCAGAATCTCAGCATCACGGCTCTGAGGATCACTCACGCGCAGATAAGCCAATCTCTTTACAAGGAAGATTAATTTGTCAAACAAAAAAAAAAATAGCATTATACTGCACAATTAGAAGAAATTGGTCCTTCAGCAAGCTAGACTCACAGTAAATGCACTGCTCTTTTGATTGCTCGAGATGACCCGAAGAAGATCATGACCATATAGAACACTGTAGGTCTGGCAAATGGCCTTGAGTTCTTGTGACCTCCGGGAAAATATCTCTACAAGCTTCTGTCCCTCGCTTCCACCGTTTCCTAACATAATGACAATCCAAAATGATGGTGACGGAAATCTCAAAAGGAAAAGTCCGGAAATGAATGAACACTGCATAATATCTATTCAAAACCCAGTTCTTTATGGAGTTGGATTAAGGAAATGTTACCAGAGAAAAATGAACACAAGTATCGGCACTCCGCCTCATACTGCCTTGAGCTTTTCATTGGAGTGCTGCTCATTTGTTTGTTACTTTCGGGAATTATCTCTTACCTGTTGCTGTAAGCATACGAAGAAAAGCATTTTATAGGCAAAAGTCGATGCTAAATGTCCTTTAGGAATGACGTAACCATTTCTGTGTCTGGCTTGCAGAAAGAGAAGTAGAGAAGAAGGAAGCAAGAGCTACGTCCAAAGTGGAAGAATCTTGAAAGGAACAAATCCTTCATTCCAGTGTCGACCTTATGTTTCCTCCCTTTCCCATGATTGTTCACTTTACTGGTGACTTCAAAATGTCTAACATTTTTGTCCGTAGACAAGTACAACAGCATCTTATTCTCTCTAAAGTTGCCCACAGCACTTTCTGATTTAATACCTGTGGCTCATATATTACAGGAGTAAAATGGCTTCTTCAAAAAGCTTCCCTAATGCAAGTATTCTTCCTGGCCTTCTCAGCAGATCATTAAAAATACCGGCCTTTGAACAACATTCCATGATGCTCCCACAGATCAGCAAGCCAAAACTTCCGCCTTAATCATGGTGCGAGAATTTTGAATACAGTGCATTGATGTAATGATTTTTATTTGAGACACATAAAGGGGGCATAACTATAACAATATACAATGTCTATCAGAGATATATCAGTTAATTAAGGGGACAAATTGCAGCTTAAACTTGTAATATCTATGTGCCATAAGTTCCTTCTCACTCTCCTATCGCAGTATTCCTTCATATTCTTTTTACAGTCTTAAAAAATTTGTGGAGGCTACGCTCCAACATAACGTCAGCGATTCAGAACTTACCCAGCAGCATATTCTGAGAAAAGGAAATTATACAAATTGCCAGCACCCACTCTTGCAAGCTCGTACAAGGAATCAACTGCTGCTCCTTAATTGAAAACAACTGGAAAAAAATAAATAAATGAAACTACTAAACAGCGGAAGAGCAGTGATTGTTCTCTTTCTTTTTGTAGAGCAAAGGAGAATACAGGAAAGTGGGTTTTGCAATGGACAAGAAAAAAAAAAGTTGAATGGAATTTATATCAAGAATTTCCTGTCACAAAATTGCAGAGCCCATAGGGCTGCTTTTACTGCCGAAGCTTGCGAACTAGAATATATCAAATGGTGCATTAGAATTTCCAGCATATGTACTTTGCTTTTTCTCAAGCCTGGCACTGGAAAACTTCTGTCTCTCTGCCTCTCTCTCCCTCCCTCTCTCCCCATCCCTTCCTTCACTGATTAAAAGGCAGCAGACTAGCTTTACTCATATCTTCTTCTCATAAAATCAAAACTGCAGATGATATGGACTATGGAAGTTCACATTGACCAGTTCAGAACAGTAAAGTGCTTCCATAACAGCCCAACCCGGGAGCTGAAACCGCCAAGAAACTTGCCCTCTGTGGAAGCATACATGAAACAACCTCAGGCACTTAGTAGAATAGATCTCCATGTCATATGCTGCCAAAAATGAAAACACAATATAAATACAAAGAATAAATGACTACTTCTGTGCATACTTTACACGTTGATGCTTTGATTGTTATGTGCTTCTTATTGAAAAACTCATGCATTGAAAATCGAATAGCACATACAGAAGGCAAGCGGATAACGACATCATTGATGCAGACAGTCTCAGAATAATTTGGCACTGTAACGCAAAAGATACCAACAATTACAAGGAGACCTGCAATTTAACAGAATCTTCTCTTCCAAAGGAAATTGAAGTCAGAGACTCAGTGGTCCAAACAAATGGACATAGTGAGGTGAGAATAAAATATGATGCCAAACTTGAGGAAAAGGGAGGAGGAGCAATCAACTTAATGCATAACTTGAATGCATGTAGATTCTTCAACAAGTTACATATTGATACCAGATCAACTCTGTCCTCATGCGTCTAGTATTTACTGCACAAAACCCAAACAAAAGATCCCTAACAATGGCATACGATGCTGCTTTACCATGTCGCGTCTCAGCAAAATCAGGTGTAGAGTGTCTTAAGCAAATATCTAGAATGGGGGAATATATAGAAGCAGGTGTTTCAGCAGTGAAGGTATTGCTCATGGTCAAGTGATACTTGAACATGTGATGTTCTTGTAAACGACAAAATCTGAACAGAGAAAATGTCCATATTTTCCTGAAAAAAGGTTTATCGAGTGCAAAGAAAACTGAAAAAAAAGTTGAACCATGTCAACTCAGGAAGAATGATTAGATAATCATCGCTACTTTAGCATCATGCATGCACGAGAGGTGGATAACTTTTAAAGCAGCAAATTATGACCGTAAATGGTCACAAGAAGCTACCTTTCAGATATGAAGCTAGATAATGAAAGTATACAGAGGGAAGAAAAACAGCACCCACCATCAAGTTTGAGCCCCAGAATGGACGAGAGCACCCTCTTTCTCTTTCTTGAACCTAGCTATGTGATCATGATACTCTTCGAGCTCTTTCTCCAACCTCTCAATGAACTGACTTGTGTGCTCAAGCGATTGCTCAAACTTATACTTTTCCAAGGCCTAAATTTTGGAAACATGTAAGAGAGAAAACATTGTAAAATAAAAGTCATTCATCAAACAAAAGAGCGAGTCAAAATGTATAAGAAAGGAAGGTATTTGGCCCTCAATGATCATCATACAAGATATGTGTATCGTCAACTGAGGTCAATATTTTTCTTTTGATAACTAAAAGCAATATTGTGGAAAAAAACTTAGAAAAGTCGCACATCTAAGAAGACACGAACAGGAAGTAAAGTTAACAAGATAAACTAATGGAAAACGAATGGCAGAATAAAAAACAAGAGCTAACTTTATGCAGCAATTAGATCAGTCCAAATCAGGCTTGTGAATGACAGGTTCCCTCTCATAGACTCCAAAGGTTATCATCTATGATCATACTTTCTTGTGTCATCGTGCCTTATAAAGAGGATATACAGGAAGTAGTCTATATAACACCACTTTGATTATGCAATTTTGATAATGCAACAAGTAGTCACCATAGAGAACAAGAAAGCTTGAAATCACCTTGTCTTTAGAAAGAGTATCTGGAGGTGACATAACCTTTGGCTGCACATAGTTCTTTCCTCGGTAGAAGATTATTGTATTATCAGGCCTTATGTCAATCACAATTCCTTTGCTCAGTCGTGCAAGTTCATCAGCATATTCATGAACCTGACCTGGCCTACAAGGTTTGCATATAACCTTTACAGTTTCATGCTTTTTCCAATGTAGATGCATGTTTAGAACTACACCTCCAAATACTCCGCGTCTTCCAACGGGAACATAATTTTTCTTTTTCTCACCCGTACGCTTCAAGTAATGCTTCTCTTCCTCAGTTAAAATCTCAGGATCATATCTTTCAGCTGGTGCTTTGGGAACCTCGAACTTCCTCAACTTTTCAATCAACCATTCTTCCTTTCTCTTGGCCTAGACAAAATTCTCCAAAGGAAGGATAGCAGATAACTTTTTGTCAGGTGGTTACACAAGCAAAAATCCAAAGATGAAAAAAATGGGAACTGCAATATGGTGAAGAAAATTTCATTATGAACAAGTGAAAGAATATCATACTGATGTAAACTAAAAGAGAAGCCACAGAAAACAGGGTCTGTATAGCTTTACAATAGTAAATTTTAAGCAAAATCGAGGAAGTTCTAAGTGGAGCGTATCTTGGCCAAATAGTTTCAGAAAAGTCAGAATAAAACTGCAAGAGCATCCCCCCAACCCCCGCAAAAAAAAAAAAAAAACACACACACACACACACAGCCCTAAATAGAGAAAAAAAAGAAGCAATGCAGTCATCTTATAACTTTTCAGAGGGCTCAATACACTACAACACAAGACTGTATCTCATATAAAGATGCAGGAGTTCCATTGTCCTTTACACACTAGTGAGATGTCCAACCTTTTCAAGTTTATATCTGATCCTGACTTCAGGATTTGGAGAGTTCATCTTCTTCTTGGCCTTTAGCCGATAGAACCTGAGTTCGTTCACTTTTGCCTTTTTTGATTTTTTTATCCTTTTCTTCACTTTTGTCGGGGGACCATTTTTGTGCAGAGGCTTATTTATAGAAAACCTGACAACATCATTATCTGTCTGCAACTCGAATGATGCAGTGCTTACATGTCTAGCATGTAGCAATTGGTCAGCAATGACACAACCTTCATGTGTACTTAATCTCCACATTGGGAGAGGATGTACTGAAAGGGAAAGGAAAATTCGTTCTTGGAGAAGCCTCACTATCCTGCAGCTCTCTCTGATGTGAGCACGTGACCTCACAAATATATGATCTTTAGGCAATGATGAAGTATTTGAAACATGATGAGCAAGGAAACTAGAGCAGACGAAAGAATCCCTGCAGATAGAAACAAGTCCGATATTATGAAGAACATTCATTAACGAAAAAGTCAAAAAAGCAGGCAAAAGATGAAGATGGGCCAGAGATATTTTGTTACACATCAAATAACTTAAGGTAATGCAGGTAAAGTCGAGGGGTACAAACTTAATCAGTTTCGCAAGAAAGTAAAAACCCAGACTTGGGCCTCTGGAGAATTAAAAGGCAAGTCAACTTGTTCAATTTATCACATCTATTTTACTTGCATATAGAAGGCTAATTGGCCTTGACTTATTTTTAATGGAATTGGGTGGAAACAACCCCGAGTAATGTAACAGGTTAAAAGTAACTACACGAGGCTCAAAGAGATTGCCTCGTAAAGCTAGATTTGAACTGAGAACTTGTTCATTTCTTAGCATGGCTTTCTCTCACAAGGTCTAAACCACCCCAAAATGGAACCAGTCTCAATCCTTGGTTAAAGCTCACATTGAGCACAATACTATAACCCTGTTGCAAGGAACATTTTTCTTTCCCATCCCAAGTCCTACTTATTAATGGCAGGTAAGGTCAAAGCTTCTAACGAAGTAAATGAACAAACACATTGCACAGAACCCCAGCTTGCCATTTAGTTGATTCTTGAAAATACCACAAGAACACATACACTTATCTAATCAAGTTCGAAAAATTGAAGATAACAACCATTAACTCAAGCTTGACGGCCCATTCGCGACACCGATATCAGCTACAACGCCATGTGCATATACTTAGTTTGAAGTTTCATCAAGAATCAAGATAGATGCCAAAAACAGGATCACCGAACTCGAGGGGGGTAAAAACAGACAATCACTAGCTCATTAGTTTTCTTTTCGACGCCACTCACGTTCATTCTGTTCGACATTAATATCAACAAAGTTGTCTCTTCGAGACGATATTTGATGAGAACGAAGAGCATGAAGGCAGGCAAAGAGCGAGATGCCCGAACTGCGACGACCGGTCACGAGGCCACGTAATGGCCGCACAGAAGCGAGGAAACATCGAAAGCAATGTCGAAAGACGCGGAACAAGTACCGGCGAATCATAGGATTGGAGAATCCCCGAACAGCGACTCTCGCAGGAGAAGATGCTGCTCGTAGCATGACTGATGAGGAGTAAACGGCGATCGATTCCTCCGGACAATCAAAGCCGCTTCATCGTCTACGCGGACGCTTCGTGAGTTCATCAACTTCGACTTCTTCGAGTGCAGATCAAATCTTTGTAACGCCGGCGTAGCTGGTGATGCTTACGGCGTCGGAAGTCGATCGGCGACAGAGGAAAATCCGACCAAGTGAACGGGGAAGTAGATGCCGACGTCGAATTCACCCCTACGGAAGATTTATGTTTCGTCCCAACCCAAACATGGAGCCCATACTGCAATTGGGCAGGCCCATTATGCCTGAGCATTCGAATAAATAAATAAAAAAATAATTAATATCACGAAAAATCTTAAACTAATACACCTATCATCTACCACAAATAGACCACCAGAAATCCAAATTGGTACACTTGTAACAAATTTATCATTAATTAGTTTCCGTTGAATTAGATTAAGGGAAAATTTCAATTAAGGACCCCAAGTGGGGTCTTTTTCTCAAAAAAAGAGCCCAAGTGGACATAGTGTCTCAAATAAAGGCCTGAAGTACCCAATCAGTCTCAAATAAGGACCTGAAGTGCCCAATCAGTCTCAAGTAAGGGCCTGGGTTCGCCGGGCGGTCAAATGCTCGTCGGTCGGCGAGCAAAGTTACTGTTCCGGCGATCGGAAAATGGCAGTTTCGTCTTTTTTTTTTCCTTTTTTGTTTTTTTTCCTCTTCCCTCCGTCGGCCAAAGCCGGAGCGCTCGGAGGTCGTCGGCCTCGGCGGAGGCGCCTCGATCGGGTTGGGCGGGCGAGGCTACCTCGCCGATCCGGCGACCTCACCCTCGCCGACGTCGGCGGCGGCCTCGACCGGCCGGGCGGGCAAGGGCGACCCTCGCTGGCGTCGAGCAAGGGCCGCCCTCGCCCAACGCCGGTGAGGGCGGCCTCCACCTGAGGCCGGCGACCTCCGTCGGCCCCGGCTATGGTCGACGGAGGGAAGAGAAGAAAAAAAAAAAAGAAAAGGAAAAGGAAAAGGAAAAAAAAAAAAAAGACGAAACGCTCTTTTCCGATCAGCTAACAGAATCGCTCGTCTCTCTAGCAAGCATTTACGGCCGCGCTAACCCGGACCCTTATTTGAGACTAATTGGGCACTTCAGGTTTTTATTTGAGACTGATTGAGCACTTCATGCCCTTATTCGACACTATGGTGTTTGGTTCAGCTTTGGGAAGGGCTTTTAGCCTCGAAAGCCCCTTCAAAAATGCTTCTGGAGTGTTTGGTTCAAAGATTCGGCCTTTGATCGCCAAATGTTAGCATTCCACGAATGCCACTGTTCACCCTTTTTTTTTTTTTTTTTGGGTTGAAGCCGTTCTTCACAGGCGCGCGAGGCGGCGGCCACAGGGGCCGGCGAGGTCGCTGGGTCGGGCGACCGCCAGCGACGCCGTCCCAGGGGGCCGCTGGGTTGTGCGACCCAGGCGACGGCCGCTGAGGTCGTCAGCGACCAAGGGGCCGTCGCTGGGTCGCGCGACCCCGCCGAGGGTCGCCTCGTCTCGAGCGACCGCCGGCGGCAGATCCTGCTCGCCGGGGTCACGCGACCCAGGGGCCGTCGCTCGGGTCGCGCGACCCCGCCGAGGGTCGCCCGGCCTCGAGCGACCGCCGCGGCTGATCAGTCAGCTCGCAGGGTCGCCGACCGGCGACGGCGCCGAGGCGGCTCGGCTCCGGCGATGGTAGGTTTTGTTTTTTTTTAATAAATAAATAATTCTCAAAGTCCATTTGCAAAAAAATTCACCAAACACAATATTTTGGCCAAAGTAGCTTTACAAAATATTTTTACCAAATACCATTTGCATTTCCCACAAAGGTATTTGCATTCCCCCAAGTAGCATTTTCAAAGTTAAACCAAACAAGCCTTCACTTGGGGTCCTTTTTTGAGAAAAATACCCTACTTGGGGTCCTTAATTGAAATTTTCCCTTAGATTAATATTACAAAAAATCACAAACTTGTATACTTATAACAAACAGAAGGTAAAATCTCAAATAAATACACCCGTCAACTGTCATGTGTCATTCAATTCAGCAATTTGATGGTAAAATTTAACGGAAACTAATAAAGGGTAAATTTATTGTAGGTGTACCAACTTGAGGTAAATTTATAATAGACATATCAGTTTGAGATTTTTCGTAGTATTAACTCTAAAATAAAACAAAAACTGCGATAACAATTTGGTATACTTGCGTTAAAAATATTAGGAGATGAGTTGACATAGAAACCGGCAGTAAACGGAGGTAATCATCTTCCGTGTTTAGGCGCAAAAAGAAAATTCCTGTGTCTGACTTCTGCTCGCGTCTCCGAAATCACCACAGTGGGAGCAGACGACGACGACTCCTCCGCTGTGAAGTCGAACAGCTTTTGGTTGCCCCTTCACGACATCATCGTATCCCGAAGCCCTGTAAGAAGGCGGCGGTCGTTGATCATGAAGAACGACGGCAAGAACATCGTCTCATGGAAACGGAGGGAGCTCCCGCTCTTGGTGCTGTACGCGCTCGTGTTCTACGCCGTCATCATACGGCGCTCTTTCCAGTTCTCTCGTGGTAATTCGTGTTCGGTTTATGCTGCTGCTGCTGCGGTAGCTCCACTGTCTATTGTTGTAATGCGGATTTGGTCTCGCGGCACGAGTTTTGATCTGGGGGTGTGATGATTCTTTGCAGATTACTCGTTGAATCTCGATGGACTCCGACCTGGCTGGATCGCCCACAGACTCAATGTATGTCTTTTCCCCGCCTTTGAAACTTCAATACGGATTGTCGTCACTCGATGAGCCTCTGTGGGGAAACTTTTCCATGTGCATTTACAGTGAGTGATGCTCTTAGTGATTAGCGTCCCCATTGGTCGGATTGGGCTTCTGGGTGAGGTGTTGAGGACTAGGAAGCTACTTTGTTCTGAGTTATGTCTGTTATCATTGTATGATATAAATTGCTAATTTAGCGCATTCTTTCCTTTTTTTTTGCGCATGTCTTATCTGGAAAAAAAAAAAAAAGGTTTTCCTTGGCTTGATTGATTGCTTCGTGGGGAAGTGCAAATCATTTCTCTGAACAGGGAGTTTAAGCTCAAGTTTTATACACATGGATGGCCGTGTGTACATACGCAGCAGGGTTCTGTTTTGCTTAAGTAAAATGACCCGTAAAGAAGAGTTATGTACATTTGGGGTGATATTCCCTCACTTGTCTTGGACTATCCACAGTACCCTCTGCTTTGTGTAGGACTTATCGGATGCCCAGTGGAGAAACTTTCGTGGAAATTTGCCTATCCTCACCGTCGTTTTTGGAATTTTTGCATTTGTTGCCAATAGCACAAGAGTACTTTTTCATTTGAAAGCGCGGGGGATGTCCAACGTGTGGCTTCTGATTTCTTTAGCTTACCTGCTTTACCTACATGGAGCATGGTATGTAATGTACTTTCCATTCTTCTGTCTGTTTTTTTATATGTTCATACAGTTTTTTTTCTTCGTTGACATCCTTCCTCTCTGTTCTTCTTTGTGGGCAGCACTGTGTTTGTCTTGTCAATTGCTTCACTTAACTTTCTTCTTGTGAAGGTAATTTCCATTCTATTTTAAATATTATTCTTACGCTGGAAATGCAACTTTAGGATGGGGGAAGATAAAAAGGTGTGTGTATGCATGTCAATGAGGCGGGTGGTTTAGTTTTCCTCTGATGATATCTTCATTTGTTGATGCTTGTGCAGATATTTGTGAAGACAAAGTACTTTTCACTTATGCTGTGGTCTTTTTCCATTTTTTTTCTTCTATGTAATCGTGTTTATGAGGGGTACTCTTTTTCTTTGTTCGGGTAAGTTTTTATTCTCAGTGTCCTTAGCTTGCAATGGATAAACTCACGAGCAAAGTTATAATGCAAATTTATCCATTAATCATGCACAGGCAACGCTGGATCTTCTTGGACAACTTTCGGGGAGTTTTTCGCTGGCAAATTTGCTTTAACTTCGGTAATTCTGTCATTAAAATTGGTCATAGGTTGAGTGGACATTATTCCTTGGTACTTCTGTCATTAAGAACTTGGCTCCTGGATTTTCTATATATGATCTTGGCCACTGTAGATTATATGAATTCAAGAGTGAATTCACAACATTACAGAAGCACGATGCTACTTAAAGTTACTCTTCTCAATGCAACAATGGCCTTTCTGTGGGTGGTCATTCTTACTTGTCAAAAGGCCATTGCTGGAGGTCTTGTCTTTACCTTCTTTGCATGGGAAAATTCAGATGACACGTAGAGAGATGATTTGTGAAAATTTCACTAGCTAGTAATGGCACTTGCCCTTCACCTTTGCTGACCATGTTTCTGCTTTTGTCGCTCTTGACAGTAATTTTGCGAATGGTCAGTTTTGGATATGATTACTGCTGGGCCTGTCGAGGTTCGGGATTTAATCAGAAGGTATTGTCACTGCTTATTACTTGTGAAAATGTTGCATACTTAGCTTTTCATTGCCTCAAGTTGAATCTACATCAAGTATTATAATTTTTTATCAGAGTATGTACTAAGACGAACGCAGTCTTAGTAGCATTAGCTAGATGTTGCTCAATGACATTCTTTTTGCCATGTGTAGAAGCATGCTGAGTATTGCCGCATTTGTAAATCAAGAAAAACATGCCACCAAATTTTACAGTTTGGTTGGATTCTGGAATAGAACACTATTCATTTTGTTCTTGCAATAAGTTAGGTTATTGACAAGTTTGAATGTTATCAGGAAAAAAGTGTTCCAAGTGATAAGTATTCCTTTGGAATATACCTGTGCTATTTGATATATGCACCTCTCTACATCTCAGGGCCAATTATAAGCTTCAATGCATTTGCTTCACAGGTTAGTTTGGTGTTTTACATATCATATTTTTAACTTTTTCTTTTATTTAATCTAGTTGTCCATGCTTAATGAGTTATTATATGAAAGTAAGTCCTCTTTGATACCTTCATGATTGGATGGGTCCATTATAATAGAAGCGTTTGTGCTGTTGTGCCTCGTATGTACCATGTGGCAATGAGATTGGAGAAACTAGCCAATCGTAGATTGAGATTCTAAAATTCAAACTCAAAGTTGGTTAGATGCATACCATATGAGCGATGTGGTTTAGCCATGCAACTAATCGTTGTACTTGTGAAGTGCAAAGTTTTTTAGAGTTTTTGGATATTTCCTTTGGAAATATGGGAGATAATACATGATGATTTACTTCTTTGAGATTTAGAGTTGACCTTCAACATTCGTATTAGGATAGTGGACATCAAATCGGTGAAGAGAAGGGTTTAAAGTTAATAGACATCCAATGCATTGCTTTGACATTTTTCAAGGAGGTGAGACTATGGAAAGTAGTATATTCTAAGCACTAAATACCAAATTGAGAAAGGCTTGTTTATTCTTTTGTTAGCAATCCAGAATTTGCGGAGCATATACTGAATTTTGCTATTGGATAAGCCCTCTCACTTCTCTTTGATGATATACTGCCGTGTCACGCTTATGCATTCAATCCCCTTGATATAGAAAATTTTAGGGTTTCATGTCACCTTTACGGGTTGATTTGCTACATTCTTGCTGCTAAATTGGGACTAAAGAGTATTATGTGGTTCACTGAACTTTCGAATTATTTGTTGCCGCAGCTGGAGACGCCACAGAAGAATTATGCGCTTAAAGACATAGTTCTCTATGGAGTCCGATGGATATCGAGTCTTCTCCTTATGGAACTTATGACTCATTTCTTCTATTACAATGCCTTTGCAATCAGGTGATTCTTTCACCCAAAATGTTCACTATATAATGTTTTTTGTTGATTACCTTAAAACCAAATATGTTTTTTGTCCAGTGGCTTGTGGAAGCAGTTATCAGCCATGGATGTATTTATCATTGGCTACGGAGTAAGAATGTCTTTTTTGTATCCTGTCTGTTGCTTATTAGTTTATTGTTGCAATTGTTTATGTTCGAATTTGTGTGGCAAGTGAGAAAATACACCTTCTGTTGCATGAAAAAATGAAGTAAAAGGTAACTGAGGTAGAGTTAATCACCGGTGAAAGGGCAATGTAGAAACCGAGGCTCCAATGTTTTTCTGAAAACTTCAAATCAGCACTATTTGGCCAGTGCAGAGGATCACTAATTCCATTTGGATCTAATTATAGATGCATCTAAAAGAAGTTCACCTGGCAAACCATTGTATGAAAACCAAGAAATAAGAAAGGTCATGAAGAGTCCGACATAGGATGGAAAGCATACTCCAGATCAAATTATAGTTAAGGACCAGGTTCTGTTTGGCTGTAAAAATGGACTAATGCAATATAAGATGAGGAGGGTATTATGTAAAAAAGGAGTAAAGGTATGTCTGGCAGAGACAACTTTAATTAAGCAGAACTATTTCTGTGTAATATACTTTATCTTTTTTACATATATTTGTGGACCAATAATGAATTTGATTACTTAACTTCCGTTTTGGAACCATTCTTATGTTTGTACAGGTTTTAAACTTTATGTGGCTGAAGTTTTTTCTGATCTGGCGATATTTCCGCCTTTGGTCACTGGTAATTTTCCAGGATTTGATTGTCGTTTGTACCTCATTAGTTCCTTAGGCAAGGGATTCGTTGTGCATCTTTGATCTGCATTGCTGACCTTCCTGCCTTAATAGAGTTTGTGTCCTGCAATTGCAGATATGTGGGGTTGAGGCTCCTGAGAATATGCCAAAGTGCATCAACAATTGCTATAATCTGGAAAGTTTTTGGAAAAGTTGGCATGCATCCTATAACAAATGGCTTGTAAGGTGCAACTTTCTCCTCTTTATTGTTTGTACTTCTCCCATCGACATGGACTCATGCTATTCCAAATTTCCACCATGTAAGGTACATGTACATTCCTCTAGGAGGTTCTCAGAGAAAAATACTCAACATATGGGTTATATTCACATTTGTAGCATTGTGGCATGACCTCGAATGGTAATTCCAATTCCTCAAGAAACTTGTTCTGTAATTTCTTTTATCTGATGGAGGAATTAGGTGCGCAAGCTTGATGGTATACGCCTTATCTTACAGCTTATGCATTTAAACAACAGGAAACTTCTATCGTGGGCTTGGTTGACTTGTTTGTTCTATGTTCCAGAACTGGTACTTAAGTCAGTGGCAAATGCATTTCAGGTGATGCCTTCTGTTTTGCCAATTGTCTTTATTTTGGTGTTGATTGTGTTAAACCTCCCCATCCTTGATACAAGTAGTAAAAGCGGACAAAGAAATAGAGCACTAAGAGCAAGCATAATTTAGTTTAGTGCCATGATTTGCCCTTCGTTTTGCATAACTCAAACCTTGCATGTTTTGGGTAAATTTATCTGATATGCAGTTTAAGGGTCATTTCCTTCCCCTGCATTCAGTAAAGTTTCGTATCTAGTAAGATAAGAGGAAGATAAGGGATAGCATATGAAGCCAAACCGAGATCTTCTGGGTAGAGAGAAGCTTTTGATTTGAATTTGGTTGCACATTGGTGGAGATTGGTTGCTCTTTGTGGCTACAACTTCCTTGCAATGGAATCAACTGATGATTCTTGGTGATGGAATGTTCATAGACCCGTGATATATATGAGGGTTCTAGACTGGACCTGGATTCCTTAATTTTCTGATAAATATAGTGCTGCCCTTGATGCAAGGCCTAGTTTTGTCGCTGCTTATCTACTAGCTACATGGAGAATAACTAGTATCATTCAAGTACGCATATATTCCTCTTGGTTGCATGCATTGGCGTTTGATGAGCATGATGGGAGTGTTGACTCATATAAGACTAGGACATTTAAGCTGTATAAGCAGATGTACAACAAGTTTATTGGATATCCATATAAACTTTGATAGCAAGACGGAAATTAGGCTATGAAGACTAAGGACGCAAATGATGCAAATCGATAACGTGAGGAATTTTAGATGAACCAGCAACCTTTAGATTTTAACATGCGTGGTCGTTAGAGATCTTACCTTAGTTACAAATTGACAAGGTAAAGCTGAAGTCGTTTCCATTGTCTGTTTCTAGATTTTTAAATCTATCTGTACAGGCTTCGTAACTTTTGGGTTGAATTTCTTCTATGACTTACCATCAGGTTGAAAACGCTCTTGGGGAGTTATTCTTTCGAGAAGTCAGTGCAACTGCTGGTGCTGTCACAATCACTTGCCTCATGGTCTGTCCATTGCTGTGTTCATGGCTTCGGCAATAGTCTCATATTATATTTTTGCATGTGTTCTTTGTTTGTGTATTATATTTTATTGTAAAGACAAAGATGCCATTGGGCGTAAAAATCTCTTAGTCGTGGGTATATAATCTGTTTTTTCATGAAAATATCTTTGATATCCTAACTTTTGGATTCACCTGCATCAGGTTGCAAATCTTGTAGGCTTTGTGATTGGACCATCTGGAATCAGTTGGTTAATTGCTCGATTCCTTCATAAAGAAGGTATATCCCAATATTGCCACCTTTACAAAAGCTAAACATGCATCATCTGTAAAGATTAACTTTCTTTTTTGGTGATAGTGCATCATTAACCATGTTACTGTATACATCTCCTAAGATTGTTGTTCCGGTGCTCATTACATTTCAGCTGCATTTTTGTCATCTAGAAATAGGGTCTCAAAGACAATGTATGCGGTCCTTGTGTGGCTTCTAGATAAGAATGAGCCACCTTAGGGAGCACGGGTACAATGTTAAGACATTCTTCAAACTGCCAGCCTCTCCAAGCATTCTGCATGAAATGCAAAAGATTTAGGTGCAAGCGTTCTGCATGAGAGACACAAGTTTAAGGCCAACTGGACCATTTTAATTGTACTAGCTACCATTGTTTCAGTTTTCCATTCTACACAAAAGTAGTATTGAAGCAAGCTCCATTCTGGGTGAGCACTTCACAAGATCCAAGTCTGTTGATGCTTTGTTGATGGTTAACCCAGTGCTAAAGTGGTTTTGAGCTCATTTTTCCTCTCCATGGGCAATTGAAACTGCAACTAGAGTCTGGGAGGAGATGGATGGATGCTGCTATAGTGGGCAAGCAGAGATCGTCAGCAGCTTCTGATTTTGCAGTGCTCTTTTAGCATCTAAGACATTCAGCCAATTTTGTCCTTTCATGTCACTATATATAGCATATTGATGACACGTCTCTTTTTCTTGAACTTGAACGATTAGTTCTTGCTATTTGCGGAGCTGTTATCTCATCTTTGGTTTCACTCTCTTTTCCTTATTCCCTCAATTTTGGAGCTGCGGGCATTGATAGAGTATTCCGTCTTGCAGGATGGCCTATCCTTGTTGGCATGTTCTTGACGTTCTATGTGGGGACCAAGGTAAGTTAGATATGTACTTATCTTTGCTATCAAATGGAAAAAAGTGACAGAGTGACCTATTTCCCTATTTTGCAGCTCATGTTTCATATCCAGGACGCCAAACGGAAAGGACGGTGAATCAGACACCATGATTTGAAAGGGTTGTACTCAATTGCACCACTGCACAGTAGGATTGTTTAGCAATGGATCACGGAGAAGAGCATTGATGAAATTTCTTGACATACTGGCCTCAGCATCAGAGGTAACTTGGAGAGGCATTCTATGACTACTCTCGGCACTTGGTGGGAGAGTCGGTTTGTTAGCCTTGTATGGACTGGTAACCCTTCAATGCTCGTGAATGGTGGTGGTGCTGCTGAGAACTATTTTTGTATAACTTTGTTTCATCCTAGTCAATTGATTGCAATGTAAGATATAGTTATCTATGCAGCACGAACAAATCAGAAACAGATGCACATGAAAATGAGATCTGTCAGTTCTCTCTTTCAACATTTAGTTGTATGAAATATCGAATCAAACGGGTAATAAGGCCATTTATTTTGGGTCGAAGTATTAAGGCCATTTATGAAGAACTTTTTCCTGCACAGGAGTGTCTATGATTTATATAATCCATATGTATATTTACATTCGGCATCTATGTAATGATTGACGTTATTTGGTATATGAACTGTGAAGTGTGAACATCGTCACCTTTCGGATTAGGCTTGAGCCCAGACGAAGTCCACGGTTAAGTGTTTACAGGAAACTAATAAGGCTTTATGCATAGAGGCCCACCATGTGGCAGGAGCCTATTACACAGGACGGGAAAATTAACAAAACAGTTATAAATTTGTTATAATTGTGCCAATTTAGTCTTAAACTATTTTACATTTGTGCCATCAGTCCATCCGGTCACTTTTGGCCGGCTAGCACTAACGTAGAATCAATACTGACATGGCAATTTTTTAATATTTTATAGTATCGAGATCATTAAACACTTAGTTTGACAAAATTTATAGTATCGAGATTGATCTATATCAATATTTTCTTCAGCAATAAAAGTAAAAGATTCATGCATCTTCTAGCCGGTATCCTCGCCGACGCGGCCGATCTCCATGCGTTGGAGGGTACCACGGTAAGATTGCATTACTTTTACTCTTTTCCATTCTACTATTGACTAGACAAACCTTTCCAAGAATCCTTCGAAGAAATGATATTGTGATGCAACTTATGTTATTATCAAAACAATGCCCACAATAGCAAATTTTCCAATGTCTGAATCGTCTTATGAGGATTCATATCGAAAGTTTTCAATGCTTACTGCTTAACCAAATTTCTTCTCGATCAATCTCTCCATCATTACTAATTAGGACAACTGCGACTCCTCTCAATTGGAATTTAAATCTTCATACTTGGGCACTTTGAGTCTCTCTTATCTAGATGAAATGTCCAATTTAGGAGGATACCTTTCAGAATATGCGAATACCAAGCTTTACCATTAAATAAATGCATGGACCAATATAGTAAGACACGGGTAAAAAATCACGGGAAATAAACTTGGTAGAATTTAACTTTGATACGATATTAGAAAATCTAGAGACGATAGTTAAGTCTTTTTCTTTTGGGTTAGATACGATAGTTAAGTTAGGTTAGGTATTTTAATATGGGAAAAGTGCTGAATAGTCTTAAACCTTTGGGTGGTGCCAATTTAGTCATAAACCTATTTTTGCCAATTGAGTCCTAAACCTTTTGATATAGTGCCAATTCGGTCGGCCGATTTTACTACGTGGACGTCGGCGCGCGACGGTCACCGCGCGATGTGACAAAATTTAATAATATTTTAATATTTTTTGAATTTTTTTTCTTCTCCCTCTTCCTTCGCGCTCGCCCGAGGTCGAGCCTCGCCGTGGCCGGCGTGGCTCGCCCGAGGTCGACCTTGCCTCGCGTCGCCTCTTCGGCGGCGGGAAGGAAGAGGGAGAAGAAAAAAATTCAAAAAATATTAAAATATTATTAAATTTGTCACGTCGCCAACTGGCCGGCTGGTAATCCGCCAAAGATTTTGGTTAGATACGATAGTTAAGTTAGGTTAGGTATTTTAATACTGTATATATAAGAGAAGCCCAAAAAAAAAACAATAGAAGGGGAACAAAAGAGAAAACTCCATGACCCAAAAATACAAATACATTCAAAGGAGAAAGTAAAAAAAGTTACACAGCCCCCAAAAACGAAGAACAGGGAAAGAATCAAGGAATTGACTATGGTCGGCCATTGGAGCTTGGATGTATTCTCTTCTTTGTCTCTGCGCTCTGCATGGCCCCCGACGCGGTTTTCACGATTGTGTGAGGCTAGGCAAGAATTGCAAAAGGCCAATTTTACATGATTAACAAAACGACGTTACCCTTTTCGTGTTTTGGCTCTTTGGTGGACCTCTTTTTTCCGTCTATTTTGACTCTCCTTTGCAACGTTGTCACACAGTTCTGCTATTCGACCTCGGTCAAGATCTGCATGTTTAGACTCTGTCTGGCCATGTGCGATTTAGGGGGTCAAAGATGTGAGGAACCCATTTCATATTAGTGGAGGGTTCTAAATCGGTGCGACGAACACTAGCGTCATTCACTTTCCTAGAAGCGTCCTCGCAAAAATGCTGATTCGACTAGTGGCATTTGTACCATGATCACTGTGATATGCATGTAAACGAAACCCATGCAGAGCATTAGACATGCTCTCGTCATCCTCCTCCACTCTTTATATCCACTTGCACGAAAGATACAAGAAACTCCGTGTAGGACCTCTCTCTCTCTCTTGCTCGCTCGCCAGCCATCTTTTTATAATATTCCACCATAGTTTGACCTCTCTTCACACTATATATACATGCACATTGTGCATGCATTGCCTCACACCAAGCTCAGAACATCTCAGAAAATCAAATCTCAGCATTCTTAGCTCAAGGCATATATATCCACTTCATTCCACTCTTTTCCTAACAATGGTCTTTCTGAACAAAACCACCTTGTTCCTGATGCTCCTCACATTATGCATTGTGCCAACCTTTGTACGAGGACAAGGTACGAGAGTAGGGTTCTACTCGAGTTCGTGTCCACGTGCCGAGGCCATTATTAGGTCGACGGTTCAGGCCCAATTCCGGTCCAATCCCACCGTGGCTCCAGGGCTGTTGAGGATGCACTTTCACGACTGCTTCGTCCAGGGATGCGATGGTTCGATCCTCGTCAATGGGCCCAATGCTGAGAAAACGGCACCTCCGAACCGTTTGCTGAGAGGATATGAAGTGATCGACGACGCAAAGACCCAGCTCGAAGCTGCCTGTCCTGGCGTCGTTTCTTGTGCTGATATTCTTGCTCTTGCCACCCGTGATTCCGTTGCTCTGGTATTTAATAATCCTCTACTTCCAATATTAGAGATCTCCGATACAAGTGCAAACCAATGTGTGGATCAATTTCATTCACTTCCACGCAAATCTTGGCAGCAGCTACACGATTGATATCTTTTAGCTGCGACCAGTTTAAAATGCCGAGTCTTCAAATATTCGAGACATTTTGAATGATGTGATTCATAAAATTCAATGCAGACGAATGGACCGAGTTGGGCTGTGCCAACGGGACGCAGAGACGGACGGGTCTCCTTGGCATCAGATGTTACAAATTTGCCAAGTTTCGTCGATTCAGTTGATGTGCAAAAGAAAAAGTTTGCTGACTTGGGACTGAACACCCTTGATCTCGTTGCTCTTGTTGGTGAGCATTACAATTTGTCCCCATTTCCATTTACTATTCTGGAATGTAAAAGTTGGCAAACCGAAATGTGTTAATATTACAGCACGTCCAAACCTAGTTATATTTCTCCTGTGTGCTGGTGTATCAAAAGGGATACACGGAGTTTCTTTGTATTTGACCAATACGTGATACAGGAGGGCACACCATAGGAACTGGAGCTTGCCAGGTCTTCAAGTACAGACTCTACAACTTCACCACTACTACCTCCAGTGGAGCTGACCCCTCCATTGATCCTTCCTTTGTTTCTCAACTCCAGTCTCTGTGTCCACAAAACGGCGACGCCACGAGACGCGTCGCCCTCGACACCGGCAGCCCTAACCGTTTCGACACATCCTTCTTCGCGAACTTGAGGAGCGGGAGAGGAGTTCTGGAGTCCGATCAGAAGCTATGGACCGATGCCTCCACGAGAACCTTCGTGCAGAGCTTCCTGAACGGCAGCGGCCCGACCCGGATGGACTTCAACGCGGAGTTTGCTAGATCGATGGTGAAGATGAGCAACATCGGTGTGAAGACGGGGTCTGATGGTGAAATTAGGAAGATATGCTCCGCCATTAATGCATGATTCAGATCATCGGAGACTATCGTATCGAACTTCAGTATTGCAGGGTTATACGTTGGAACCGACGTAAGCTGACACATGGCGCGTCCTATTGATTTTAGAAGTGGATAGGTTGACTCAAGATATAGAAAGAAATACGCAGTACTTTCTCATTTCAATAAAATTTGATGGCTATCGTCTCCAAAATGAAATCCTGACCATGAATTTCAAAAGATTTCTTATCTTCTTGCGGGGATTTCTGGCGACATCTGATTATTTATATAAAACTAGATGTTGGCTTTGAATAAATAACTGTATAAATAAGAACAGAAAATGATAGTGACATATGTACTTTCACGTTGATCGGATGGACTAGTTATCGACAATAAAATATTCTAAATGCTAAATATATTTTTGACTAGTATTTAATACGTAATAACATATATGTCTCATTCAACATCCCTTTTTTATTCGCGGAGCAAATGTCGAATGATTTCTTAGTGGTAAATTTGAAATCTTTGACAATCTTCCTTCTTCTGTAGAAGCATTCAATACAAAGACTTAATTTCTATTTGAATTCAGAAAACAAAATCTTATGTGGTAATATCGAAAACCTATGTGGCGTTTTTAGAGACCTTAAAATTTGTTTTAGAATGGCTTCAAAAATATGCATTCTTTTTATTTAAGCTTATAGATATAAAAAAAAAAACTTAGTTTAAACTGAGAATTTATATAAGACAATTTGTTTTGATGATATTTATCTTTATATCAAACAAAAGAATGGAATAAATACAAAATTTATTTATTTGAAGTTGGTTATAAAATTTAAAAATCAACACATACCTTTAATTCAAGTAAGTTGTGAATAAAAGAAAAGCAATTAAATGTGTTACAAGTGACAACTAAATATGTTTAACACGCTAACGTTCAAATACGGTTTTTTTTGGTCGAAACATTCAAATGTGGTTAACATAACATAAATATCACATTGTTTTTTTTTATAGGAAAAATGACACAAATAGTCTTTAAACTTTTGTCCAATGTGCAATATGATTCCTAAACTTTTAATTTGTTGAATGTGGTCTAGAAACTTGACCCAACATGCAATGTGGTCCATGAACTTTTAATCTGTTCAATGTCGTCTCAAAACTTTTAGTACATATTCAATTTAGTAACTGAACTATATGAAAATGTTCAACATAATCCCTGAACTTGAACTTAATCTTTCCATTATTTCAAGTTCAAGAATTACATTGAAAATTTTCATATAGTTCATATTAATTGTATGAAAATTTTCATACAATTAACATGTGTCAATAATTCAGGGAGCACGTTGAACAAATTAAAAGTTCAAGGACCACATTACATATTGTGTCAAAATTCAGGAATTATTTGTGTCATTATCCATTTTTGATAAATGTTGCCATGTCATTATCTATATAGACGAGTACCACGTCGCATTGCCCACTGGCAATTGTTCATACCCACTTTATAGAGAATGCAACAAACCATTTTCTATAATAAAGAGAACGCTTTCCCAGCAATTTAAAATCCTATTTGCCATCGTTAAAGATATTTTAGCATTATATATTTATAAAACGGTAGTTGGTCAGTGATGGTGACAGACATACTGAATATATAAATATTCCAGACTCACCCAACTCTTGATTTTTCACGCCCATGATGTAAAACTTCCTCAAAGAAATGCGATTCAAATTTCAAACAAGCTGAAGCAATGTGGCAAAAAAATTCAGAACTACATAACATCCTCGCTGTACAAATTTCAGGACCAAAACTCGACTGCCGCTTCCTAAAGGACTTTCATGATCAAATCAATCTTAGATTCCTAGACCTTACATAAATACTCGCCAGAGCAGAAATTGACGAGCCAAAACTAACCATTGGCTCTGCCAAAGCTCTGTCGCACACAGTAGTTGCGAACCGAACCGAAAAATCGAACCGAGAATTTAACGAATCGAGCAACCGAAAATTTCGTGCATTTTGGTTCGGTTTCGGTTCGGTAATGATAAATAACCATCCGTTTTTTATCGGTTCGGATTATTTCAGTCGCGGTTTATTAACCGAACCGAACCAAAAGTTAAAACCCATGCTCGACGCTCACCACTCCCAAAACCCAAAACTCGAAATTTCCTCCTCTACACGTCCAGCACACCACCGCCGCCGACGGCTCAGCCCTGCGCCACGTCCCCCACCCGAACAAGAATTGCACGTCGTCCGGCGAACACCGACGGCGGCGGCGGCGACGCCGCATGCCCGGGACGTAAACTCCTTCACCTCACCCGAAGAGACCCCTACCTCGCCGATGGACGAGGAGGGCAAGGTAAGGAAGTCCAAGAGGTTGGCCGTGACTCGCCTCTTCATGCGCTTCATCGGCCTCCCGGAGACAACCATGGTCCCGATATCCCACGGGAGTTCACCATGGTCCCCAAGTAGAGGAACTCGGGCTGGTTCCGAGGTCCTCCTCCGCATGAGCGCGAGCGTTCGCCTCGGCATTGCCCTAAGCAAATCACCGTTCGTGGCGTCGAATCTTTGGGTCTTGGCATTGTCGGTGAAGTCCCTGGCTGCGACGCGACGGCGAAGGACGAGGAGGGCGGCCACCAAGAGGACGAGGGCGTAGAGAGTGACGACGATGGCGACGGAGGAACAGGATGGGTTCGGTTTGTGGGACTATAGAGAGAGAGAGAGTGGGTGAGGTCGATCGAGAGAGTGGATTCACCTAAGATTCTGCCGAACCAAATAAAAAAGCAAAAAAAAAAAAATAAAGAGGAAGAAACCGAAAATCGAGCCGAACCAAACCGAACCGAAATCGATTTTTCGGTTCGGCCTTCGAGCAAAATTCAGCCTTCGGTTTGAGCAAGATTCGGTTCTTGTTCAAGGGTGCACTCCTGTCGGTTCGGTTCGGTTCGCTCATTTTTCAAGAAACCGAACCGAACCGAACCGCTGACACCCCTAGTAGTAGTTACATCAATCTGCAAGCAAATAGTTCATCGCTAGTCTAAGGCTACGCATGTAAGCAACATTCTGCGTTAATCGATTCTAAAGAAATTATTCTTTTTATTCCCGTGCAAATAATTTCTAAGCATTTGAAGGCGTTTGGTAAGCCCAAAATTTATGTTCTTAGAATAGAAAAAGAATAGAAATGCGTTTGATAACTGCACAAAATTTCTTTTTATTAATAATATTTGAATTTTTTAATATTTATTTCTTTCTTTACCCTTCCTTTCGGGCCATGGTCGGCGCCAGACGCGACCACCATAGGCCGGGCCGCGAAGCGTCGCGGCCCTCGCCATCGCCAACCCTAGCGACGGCGAGGTCGAGCCTCGCCCATCCAAGGTGAGGCCGGCCTCGCCGTCGCCACCCAGGCGACGGACCTAGGTGGCGACGACGAGGTCGGCCTCGCCTTGGCTGGGCGAGGCCGCGAGCCACCCTCGCCGCCCGACCTTGACCGGCTTGGCTGCCGGCGGGTGGCGAGGCCGAAGAACAACAACAACCAAAAAAAGAAAAAAACCAAGAAAAATCGGTTACGAAAAAATTGTTCCGGAATCAAGCTACTTTTTTTATTCTTGATTCGGTTTCAAAACTGATTTTGGGCACAATTTTGCAAAAAATTGTGCCCGGGCACAAAATATTTAACAAACGGATTTCTGTTCCCAAACTGATTCTGGGAACAAAAGAACAGAATCAGTTACTATTTAGCAAGTTGCCAAACAGGCCCTAAACAGGCCCTAAAAGAGCAGAAGGCTTTACTTTAAATTTATTGGTGTATCCATCCATAGATCAACAACTTCTCCATTGTGGTCCACCTCTCAATAGAATTCGCAATTCTTCTCTCCTGCTCAGATAGAATAGTAAAACCCCCTTCTCTTAACAATTCCCCCTGAGACAGAGATCCGTGACCAAAAAAATACTGTCCAGCTCAAGTGCATTTCTGTGCAGGATGAGGTAGTTATTCATCCACAATTCTATCTATCTAACATAAATTGAGTATCTGGAATACATATGAGGAACCACTGCTCGAATTGTTCAAACTATCCTATCCAGCAACAACAAATAAAGAAATTACCATTCAGCAATGATGAATTCTCCATGAAAGAATTGTCGATTAACAAGAATTTTGTATGACCAATCAGTAAATTACAGATTTTCAAATACCACAAATTAACGACAACTCGTCTTTCCATCACTCCTTTTTACGGACCACAAATTCATGGTAACAATAATCATCCTTCAGCCTAGCTCACAGATCAGTAAAATATCGATCTCACAGTTCACAAGAATACGATGACCAGTAAATGGATCTCATTTTATTCCAGAGTTAAACTGAATTCTCACGGAAACGCTCTTGCACAAAGTGGAACAACAAACATGTCATTGCGAAAATCAAGTAGATCAAGAACATAACAGTGTGAGACAATAGTCCAGAAGCCTTTCTCCCCTTTTTTTCTTGCTGAAAATCAAAATGCATTCATCCAATTAGAGACCAAACTACATGGAATAATAGATTCTTTAACCCCCCACCGACCTAACGGAACAAGAAAACAAGTCAAAAGTAAACCAACAAAGGAATTAGTGAAAGCCCAATTGCACAAGGAATGAGCTACCCCATTCATATCCCTCTGAACCCCATCCATGGAGACAATTCCCTGGGACATAATATTCAGAAGACCTTATCATAACTTAGAAGGCAACGGTGCCTTTTTGGAGAAGATAAACAGTTAGGTTCTCTTCAGAACTGAATCAGAAGAAAAGAGACAGGCGGATCTTCTAGTATTAGACTATAATATATATATAAGGTGCGAGGAGCAGCATCCACGAAAAATTCATAGCATAGGGACGATATTATTTACAAGGAAGGACCTACCCTCCAAATGATGGATCAACACAAATAAACATCAAATAATCAACTTTATAAGCAGCAAATGGCATCAATTTGCTAAGAAACACGTAACCAATAAAAGGAAGAATAACCCAGCACATTGGCATAACAAAAGGACAATCCTCACATAGCATGACAACTAATGATGGACAAAAAGAGTCAAGTACATATGTTTCAGGGGTTACAGACAAAACATTTCGGCAAGCATCAGGGAAGTGCATCCAAGTACGGAAGAAGATTGCAAACTCTCTAGAACAAAATATAAGGGGCAGAACCCCATTCATACGGATCAGCAGATGAACTTTTCACCTCTATCAATACAAACGTACCAGTTCAAGAACCTACACATGATGCTCTGTGAACTATTTGATTTTGAATTGTCTATACAACAACATCAAACACTAGCAAAAGTAAACCGCGCACCAAAATAAACATCACTTGGACACCAAAAGAATCTCAGGTTTCTTAGCTTTGCTCGGCGTGTTAGCATTTGAAGATGCATTTGCAGCCGCCGCAGCTGCAACCGCTTTCGCAGCCTCGCGTGCCCTCTTGTCAAGCTGAATGAGACTCCTCGCAGCCAAGATTGCCTGGGGAACCAAATCATGAGAAGCCCTCGCGTATAAACTCCTGACCGCAACAGAAGCCGCGGCCTTGACTTCCTCTGCATTCAAAGGAGCCAACAAACAGTGGCCCAAGATCCTCAACACAGGTTGCAAAAGCTCCCAAGGGAGCGGGATTCTTGCACCCTTTGGCTCCAAATTCACACCATACTCTTCAATTGCCAAGTTCCTAACTTCCTCCACAACCCCATCAATCTCAATCTCATCCTCCATGCCATTCCCATCCTCCAAAGCCCTGAACCCATCAACTTTTTCCTCATCACCATCAAACTCCCTCCTGCAAGAGCAATCGTACCCCGCCCAAGCTGCCGCGAACTGGCAAAGCTCGAGCTTTGACCACGAGGGCATCTGAGAGATCTGCTTATAATAACAATCCAGAGCTATTCCCACGATCGCGGCCCTTTTTGTAGACTTGACCGCGACCTGCGGCTCAAGGGGCGGCCACAAAACCCCGGCAGAGGCACGGGACGGCGGCGCAGGGGAACGGGTGCGCGGAGTGTGGTAGAGAGAGGGCTGGGAGAGGTCTGGGATCGCAATCAGCGTGGGTTTGCCTGCGCGGGCCTTGCATTCGGAGGAATAAATGGCAAGGAGGACGGCCTCGAAGCCGGCGAGGGAAGGGGAGGGATCGGAGTGGATGCGGGAGAGGTAGAGACCAGAGAGGAGGGGCAAGAAGGAGAAGACGACGAGGCGGAGGTGGGGATCGGAGGAGAGGAAAGTGTCGTAGAGCCAGTGGCAGAGTGGGTCCGAGCCGGAGCCGGAAAGCGGATCGGAGAGGGCGGAGGAGAGGGCGGAGTAGACGGGCGAGGAGGAGAGGAGGGAGAGGGCGGGGCGGTCGGAGTCGGTGAGGGAGGAGAGAGGTAAGGAGAGGATGGAGGAGAGAGACTCGATGCGGGCGCGGGCCTTGGAGATGGACTCCCACCAGGAGTGCATCGGGTCGTCAGTGCCGGCGGCGGCGGCGGCGGCGGCGGTCGCGACGGCGGTCAAAGAGTTCGGAGCGACGGTGGAGGCGGAGGAGGAGGAGGAGGAGGAGGAAGGCGAGGTGTTGCGCTGGATGTCCATGGCCGTTCTTCCGTAGGAACTGACGAAAATGGCGTGAGAAGAGATCGGAGATGGGACTGTGGAGTTCGGGCACTTGAGGACGAAGACGATGATCGACGATGGTTTTCTTCTGCTGTGTTGGATGACTTGAATCCAGTCGGGTCGGGGTGTTTTCCTTCGGGTTCGGGCCATCCGGCCCTCTGCAAAGGCCCAATGGGCTAACCTCAGGCCCAAAAGGAAAATAACGGGGCTGACAATTCGTGCAGTTTTATTGTGTTAGTATTGATTGTTCGTGCCTTTTGGTGGTGGCGAGCGAGCCAGGGCCACGGTGCCGGCGGTGGGTTTTGATCATATCATGGTGGCGTTTCGGGGCGGCAGCGGCAACGAGTGGCGGGCGGCGGGAAGTGTGGTTAGAAGAACTTCTTTTATCGGGGTTTCTAAAGTTGAAGATTTTGACCATTTTAATGTTATTGTCGATATAGCATTATATTAAGAAGACACATAAGGTACTAATCTAGACATTCAACAGCTATCTGCATAATATTCGGCTTGCATGTCTATCGAGTTTGATGTTGTATTGGCCCTATTGGACCATTGTGCACTAGAGCTATAGAGTAACCTTCGAAAAGGCATTCTCGAGACATGGTACCCCTCATCGTGATCAAACCACACTGCCAATTCGATATGAGTTCCTTTCAATGTGAGTTGATCAAACCACACTGCCAATATTTGTCCTCTTAATATTCCATCTGGCTCATTAAATATGAGTAAAAAAGAATGGACTTGAAAACCCTATTGCCACTTCCTCCAAGGCTCCAAGTCGAGAATTGGGTTTTAATGCAAAATGTTTTAAGATTAAATTTGTTTAATTGAAAATATTTAAGATTGTGTTGGTACTAATATAATAGTTTTAAGATTTTTTTAGTATTTTTTCCTTTAGACTGGACTTGGATTGGAGTAGTTATGAATCACATTAATTGCACCACATGAAAATGGGTTTATCCTTTGACTCGCATGTTGGTCACCTCTAGTCACCCTCTTCGAATGGACATATTTAAGGTAATCACTTGAAATTAAGTTCATGCGATGTGATTCACTACGTACATAGCAAAAAGCCACACAAAATCTTAACTGTGTCCACCGTGACATATTTACCTAAAATTTTGTAAAACAAAAAATCCCAGGCTTGTATCTATGTGATACATTTACCGCCTTTCAAAGTTCCGTCAATGAAAATCGTTAAAAATCTGATTATATGAAGGCCAGAAAAGAAAATGGTGTTGACACGACACTCACGCGGCTTAAGTGAAATAAAACGACGTTATTTTAACTGGAAATTAATCTGACGAAATCTTGGTTGAGGATAAATGTATCGCATAGCTACATATTTAGAGTTTTTTGTCATAAGAAAAAGTTTAGGATAAACGTGACACAACGGGTATAATTTGAGTTGTTTAATTCCAAAATAAATGTGTTGCAAATGTCATAATTTGAGTTTTCTTTTTCTTTTTTATGGTTTTTTCCCTTCACAAAGGAAAAGAACTTGGGAATCTCCGTCCCGGCCACTCCGGAGCGTGAGTGTGTCTCTCTGTCATGCATTCGTACAAGCAGTGGGCGAGCAGAATGTTGTTCTTGCCTACTCTGATCTAAAATCCCAACACCAACACAACACAACACAACTTCTTCCTCGTTTCTCTCGCCCAATTTCGCCTTCATAAATCCCCCAAATTCATCGCTCCCACTTCCTTCCATTCTCTCCTGGGTTCCATCCTTCCGCTCGTCTTTGTCCGACCCATCATCGCCCACGATGGCAGCATCGGCTCTCCCCGGTTCGTTGCTCTCTTCTTCCTCTCCTTCGTCGTCTTCTTCTCTCGCTCCTCGCCGATCGACTGCATTGACGCCGGTTCCTCCGGCCTCCGTTCAGCTCCGTCCCGGACTCAACGCCGCCTCGAAGACGATGGCGGCGGGCCGCCGTTTCGCGGCTCGTTGCTCGCTGGGCGCAGCTCAAGGTCCCAAGGACGACACTCCCATCGAATTGAGTATGTTAAATTTTCGAGCTTTTTTACCCCTTCTCGTTATCGAGTGTAGCGAGAATCGCGATTGCTTTTCAGAGATCATGTTGGTGACCGTTGCGTTTTCGATTCCGGCGCAGGATATGCTGCATTTCCGACGGTGATGGATATCAACCAGATTCGCGACATCTTGCCTCACAGGTAAAACGCGTCCTTACGCGGCTTTCGGTTTCTCCGAGGAAAAAGAACGGCTTTTTTGGTCGCCGTGTCTCTTTTCATGTAATAAAGCTTAGAACTCCTTTTCCTTTGTACTATGCTCTAGGTTTCCATTTCTCCTAGTGGATAGAGTGATCGAATACAACCCTGGAGTTTCGGCTGTTGCTATCAAGAATGTGACTATTAACGACAACTTCTTTCCTGGGCATTTTCCCGAGAGGCCAATCATGCCTGGTGTTCTCATGGTCGAGGTAAAACCCTCTACTCTCTTGTGCCTTTTTGTTAAGGTTTATCTCTTACTTTATATTTCATTGAAGTACTGGCGAGATATTAAGGTGGTTCGTATTAAGTCGAATGAAATTTCTTCTGATGTGTTGCAATGCCGAGTAATTGGTGAAGGCATTAGATAGGTGTTTGGCTTTCTTTCTCAAAGATGATGTGGTGTCTTCAGTCCAAAGTCGTTCTTGTTCCGACAGTCCTTGGCATGAAGTGCCAATTATCCATGTCGGGTTTCTTGAGGTTGGGTTTTCCTTGAAGATAATGCATTAACCACCAGCAAATCTTATATCCGCATACCCCTATTGGACAAACTTTATTTCGTGTTATAAAATGATGGATCCACTTAACATTGCCTAATGTGCAACATGAAGTGTCCAAGTTCCTAGTGGAACCGTATCAACTTTAACATCCTCGGTTATTGTCGTTGGTATAAATTTCTCGGTCTTGCTTAGCATTGCGTTTATAATTTGGAAGTAAAGGAAGACAGTAGTGGCAGCCTGGCTGGAGCTTGGACCTGGCATAGGAAACCCACTTCAGTGAGCCTATCATCTGCTTTTCATATTACATTTTGAGCCCTTACAAAGAGTGCTTCACTATCTCAGCCAAGAGTAACATTTCTTACTACATCTCTGTTACTGATCATGTTACTATCACCCGAGCAACCCAAACTTTAGCAACCTAAGGGTAAGTTTAGCAAATTCTCTTCTAGTAAAGGAATTAAAGTGTAGAACCTTAGCATAATTTCTCCTGAAATATCTCTGATTTTATACATGACCGTTCCATTGTCAGAAAGTAGAACATCATTTTTAACAAGATGCCAGTAGCTATCCTTTGCCCTGACTGTCTCTCTGCTGGGAGGTTTTGCAAGTCTGGAAGAGCATGTTTTGTTCCAGATTCTACAGGAATTAGTCATTGGTCAAGCATAGGCCATAGAAATTACTTAGCTTCTATAGGAATTTTAAATGGACTGAACATCTGATGACTTTTGTACTATAACAAATATCGGTGGACTTGTCAAACCTTTGGTTGGTGAACTCTGAAATTTTGTTTAGGAATTGTCTCGAAATTAGAATTTCATGATTCTTCAGATGTGAGTTATTACAAGCTTCATTACTTGGGTAAAGATACTTCCATTTTTGGGAGGTTTTACATCCATGAAGAAGACAATAATACATTTTGTTGGCTGTCCAGGCAATGGCACAGGTTGGTGGCTTGGTTATGCTACAGCCAGAGGTGGGAGGCTCTCGTGAGAATTTCTTCTTTGCTGGAATTGACAAAGTAAGATTCCGGAAGCCTGTCATTGCAGGTGACACCCTAGTTATGAGGATGACACTTGTCAAGCTACAGAAGCGCTTTGGAATTGCAAAGATGGAAGGGAAAGCTTATGTTGGGGGGGAAGTGGTCTGCGAGGGCGAGTTTTTGATGGCTACTGGCACTGGCAGTGAATAATCAGTCGTTTTTGAGTGATCTCTTGTCATGGCTACATCTTTAAGATAATTTAGCCCATCTCTTGTTCTGATTTCTGCGAGTAAAACCCAGGAGAGACTCCTTTTGAAGGGAAACTTATCGATCATTGAGAACTTACTTTTCCTCCTTTTTCTTTGGTGCTTTTGCCAGCAGAAATTTTGTTTTGTCTCTATTTTGATATGGGGTAGGTATTCATCATGATTGAGCATTAAGTAATAATTTCGCAATTAAGACTTATCAGCTTTATCTGTTTCTTACTTTCTAAGTTTGGCTGAGATGGTGTACGAAGATTCTGTCAAAATTTAGTCTCTACTAGTTTTGTAGCCACCTAGATGTCATGGCCAACAACCAAGGATCTTTGCCCTTTGAGAAAATCTGCCAATAGGTTTTGGCTTTGAGGCAGAAGCAGCATTCTTGTGGGGTGACTCCTGTCAGGTATGCAACTAATATTTCGTATACGATTAGGGCATGCCCATGAGAAATTGCGCTTATTTCAGTATCTCCACGATCAACATGGCCATCTGCCCATTTTGCGTCGATGACATCCTTTGCAGTCCCATCCTCTCATTTTTAGCTCAGTCATTCCTGTTATATTCATTTGTCACATTGGCCGGTCCTTGTTTCGTCCTTTCGGATAAACGGACTTCATTCGGCTGAGATGTTGCTCAGCATAAGTAGGTAGTTCTGTTAAACAAGCCAAGGAAAGCAACATAAAAAACAGCGAGCTAGATTTCTTTGCATTCATTATAGAAGTCAGGGTTCCTCTCCCCTCAATTTCCTTTAGCAGTTACTCACCTTCTATTGAAGTAGCATCTATTAACCGGTTTTTCAAACACCCTGCGCTGGTTCATAGTTTGAAAAGCATAGAGAAATTAAGATCATAACAAGTTCTGTTAATTTTCTGTCTCCACTTCAATTGTCATACGCCCGATTTACAAGCCAAGAGCACCGAGAGGTGTCTTTCCCTGCCCCGCCTCAAAGTAGAAAATGAGCATGGCCAGCATAGCAAGTCTCGCATGCTTGATCTCAGCAAGCTTCAGTCTCTCTAACTTCTCCCCGTCAGGAATGTACACTCCATCCTTGAGCGTGCCCGCGAGTCCCAAGGGGTCGAAAAACTTGCCTCCCGGGTATCCCTGGTCTCCGGTTGCGTTTGCAAAGTTCTCGGCCGATCTAGACCAGGGAGTAGCCCATTCCACAGACTGTGAGTCTGGGTTAAAGAAGTCCACCCATCTTTTGCTCTCGACCCATCCCATGAGCAGAAGCTGGGTTCCAAGCAGCGAGCCAAAGGAGAACGGCGCCACCGCACCCGGAGCCGCACCTGCTTCGAACCATGGGATTCCGCTCCACGCCTGGCCCACGAAAATGCCGACCACTGCGGCCATGGCCCATCTGCCGTGGATAAGCTCGGCTTCTCTGTACCACTTGAGAAACGCCGGGTCCTTCCCTAGCCCTAGTGGGTCAAATCCATAATCGCCTGGAAGTCTGCAAATTATTCATCAGTTAAGACAACCAGTGGAATGAATTCTTTTTTCCTTGAACAAACCACCGAATGCATGACCAAATCATCAGTATGCATAGATATGTGCCTTCACGGATACTTACGAGCCATCGAGCCATTCAGGGTCGACGAAGTTGCCGCCGCCTCTAACGGCAGGGATCCACGATTTCTTTGGCTGCGCAGCTGCAGCCGCTACTATCGACTTCCCAGGAGTGAAAGCAGGGATAGCCCTGGCTCCAAATCCAGCGGATAACAAGTCATGGCTTCTCTTGCCTCCAGTCAAGAAGGTCGAGCTTGAGCCTAACCCACCAACAAATGCACTGGATGTTGCAGCCATCTCTTTCTCTCTGTCTCTTTCGCGCGTGTTTCTGTGTGTCTGAACTATGAAGATGGAGCTAGCGGTACTGAGTTTCCTATTTAAAAAGCACTATATGTTTGCTTTCCCCCCCTCTGACTGGGCAATGTGAGGAGGGTGAGGGAGGGAGAATCATAAGGGAGATTTCCTATGGAGCCAAGTAGGATCACGAAATCTGAAGAGGACGGGTTGTGGATAGATCATGGACCAATGGGAACTCGAGCTCACATTGCCCATCCCCAGATGCCTTCAATTGCAATGGACCCACATAGTTGTCTCGATGGATACTGTCCCATGCGACAGCGAAAGGTCCCCTAGCCACTGCCTGCATGCGTTCAGCAGCAAAGGCTCGTTGATAATCTCTTTTGTTGGGGGATGAATAAGGTTGGGTGGATAACTAAACTCAATTCTTATATTTAGGTTGCTCCATGCATAATGTGATTCTTAATGGCTTCTGTTAGGTCCAATCTATGACCAATCACAATGCTTTGAAGAAATAGGAGTAGAGAAGACTGAACTTCTTCTGTCACGTGGGAAACCCATCTTCTTAACTTGGGTAATCAAAGGTCGTTCATTATGATGCATGCAATATGTTGAATTTTTCTTTGGATGGTTGTAACTTTTCCATCAATGACCAAATTCAGTTTTGAATATACACAGAGAGTAATACGTTTTGACCTTTTGCCAGAATGAAGTGATTGTGAAAGTTTATTAATAAATATTTTTGTTAAGAGAAAGCATATGAATGTTATTTAGCCGTGAATGACATGCTTCGGAATTGAATTAATATACAAAGTGATACGACAACTTGAATATACTTATATAGTTAAATTGATACGACACTCGTATTTAGTACTAAATGTTAACTATCTATCTAAACATCTACTTACAATCTGTGAAATGAATAATATTAAGAAAGTAATTAATCTGTTAAAACCGAACGACATTCCATGTTCTCGAAAAATCGTTACTTTACCCGCTTTGCTCAGTGGTTGAGGGGTTACTAGTTATTACTGGTCACTGATCAGTGATCGACAGTTGTCGTCGTCTCTTCTCTTTCCTTATCCTTTATGCCTCGCTGTTGGGATGCAACTGTAACTCCGAATCCACGATTGCCATGGCTGACTTTTGCTGATCGTCTCTTCTCGCACCATGCACTGACCACTCAACCCACGCGCAGCTTCAGCGGGAGTGCTGATGTGATCACGGTGCCATGATCGATTCCGCAGCGTGAAGGAGTTTCGTCATGTGGGTCTCCATGGAAGCTCGTTCTTTGAGCTTCTCTTGCTCCAGTTCTCTGTTTTCTCCATGCAGTAGCCATCGCTTTCGAATCTCGCGAAAGTGCCCTCTGCGAGTGTGTGTTCGCGAGAGGAGGTCAATCCCTTGCGTTTTCTCCAAGCCCGCGTCGCCTGGGAATTCCTCTTCTTCGCCTGAGTTTCGCCTCGTCTCCACCACAGGTTCGATAGCGAGCAGCTTCTGTGTCTCTGATGGGTTCTTTTCAATTGTTTTGAGTATTTTTGTTTTGTTTTGGTGTTGTTCTTATTGCTTTGTCTTTTGGGGGATTTTGGGCAGAGTGTTCTGATGGCAGCGTCGTTTTTCACTTCGGTGACGTGAGGGAAGCGGAGGGTGTGGACGTTGAAATGGAGGAATTGGAAGGTACTGGTGGCGATGTTGATCAAGTTGCTTCCACAAGTTTCTCCAGTGAAGATCGTAAAACGGTCTACTTGCGAGAGGTTCTTCATGTAGACCACAAGAAAGAAGTTGCAGGCGGTAACTTCAACCATACTACGAAAGAGAAAGCTGAATCCCATTCAGTAGCTGAATATTTGGGGGACTCGCTTGAACTGATTGATGATGAGACAGTTTTAACTAGAGGAGATTATCCTGGTATGGCAGAAGTAGTGTCTTTGGAAAGTCCTCAGTCAATTGCAACAACGTTGGAAGATGCTGGGTCTAATGTGGCTACAAGTGATTCCTGGGGTCCCACTCCTGATTGTCTAGTTAGTATAAATAGCGAGGGAGGATTGATGGAGACAATCGAGCAAGAACCTCCCGCTTCAATTGGCCTTTCCGAGCTTAATGATGCCGTAAGTATGGAAACCATTAGTATCAGCAAGAATGGTCTTGATGCTTCGCTTACTACTGATTTGAAGTCACATCCCACGAAGGACTTGGAAAACGTGAGTGATGTAGACGAAGTTTTGGAACTGAAGACTGTGGATGAAGATATAGCCCCAGCCCCATCTAAAGCTGACTCAATAGTTGAAGTGTCTAGTGATAGTCCCTCTGAGGAAAGTATTCAGGAAAATGTTCAAACGGATGGAACAAGTGTTCCCGATGCTGCTACTGCAATAGAAAAAGTGGATATGTCAATCAAAAGTTCGAGTGGTGAAGATAGTGCACAGATTGAGACAATGCTGGCTTATGCTTCATCAGAGGTTGAATCTTTAAAGAATGAGAAAGTTGGCAATGTTACCAAGAGTATAGCTCCAGATGTGCATAAGAGTGAAAGCTTGGAAGGGCTTAGTCTGTTTCTTGAAAGTTCCATTTCAGCACATCTTCTCCTTGATTGAATTTTTACAGTATATTGAGCCACCAGCTTAGTAAATGATATCATCTACTAATGGAAAGAGTGGAGGAGAATGGCTTATAGATTTACTTGCATAATGAGTGATTTAATTTGGATTGAGATTTAGACTCTGCTTAATTAACCATCCTTTTCTCTCAGTTGCATACTAGGATTAGAAATCCTGTGTGATTTAGTTGTCCCATACTTTGGAAATGAAGCCATAGAACCTTTGACTCATTTAGCATGTGTGAGCCCTCTACTTAGCATAAATCTTACATTTCAAACCTGGTAAAGCCTTTTGTCGATTAAGCTGGGGAGATCACTTGACGAGAGAGAGAGAGAGAGAGAGAGAGAGAGAGAGAGAGAGAGAGAGAGAGAGCGGCGGGTGAGTTGCTGCTTCTTTATTGCCAGAGTTCTGTGGAGGAAACGAGTATGTTTTTGTGGTTCATGCTTATATGTGAGCATCCATACTTTTCTGCCTTCAAACAAACCAATAGATAATAGCGCTTCAGGAGACATCAGTTTCAAAGTGTACTGTACATTCAGCTAGTTTGTCTCACTCCCTTTTTTGTCACCAAGTCCTAGTAATTATTTTGACAGCAAAGGTTGCTCTTATTTATCTATTTCCTCCTCGTGTTCAAGGAATTTAAATGATCTTGTGTGTCTTCTTTTTAGGTAGATGATAGTATGCTCTTGAATCAAGATGAATCACTTGAGCTTAACTGGCATAATATTGAACTTGGAGAAATGCCAGGAATCAGTGGGGAAGAACAGGATTCTGCCAAAAGTAGTGATGAGAGGTAACCACAGATTTTCTTGTGCCTCTTGCAGAGCAAAATTAGTTTTAAACTTTGCTATGCTCAGGTGAAATGTCTACCATGATGACTGATTTGATGGAGAAGGTTGTGTGTTTGCAAACAGTAATTTCACCATTGTCATCATTACAAAGAGTTACCATCATTAAAGAAAGAAACAAAAACATTTCCTTGTGCGGAATATCAACTATGAGAATAACTTTCATGGGAGGTTGCTAGACTGCAGTAGACGAGCCATTGTCAAAGTCTGGCTTGTACATCTTAGTGGAGTGGATAATGCATGATCTTCTGATGAAATACTGACACATTGCTTCATGGCAACTTGAAAGTATTTCAGACTGTTCATAAGTTAGGGTTGACATAATTCTGTGGTAGTTTCTCATTCTGTTGAAGTTTAGTATAGTGTGATTTGCATATTTGTGAGTAGATGAGCTTCCTTGTCTTGATATCACAGTCGCTTTTAGAGTTGCGGCAATGACAAATACCCTGGCAGAGAGCAACCAATTTTTTAACATTAAAACTTTAGTTCTAAGATAATACAGTTTCAGCATCTTGCTTCTACTCCCAAAACTTTTTTTTTTCCCGGTCTAGTTACACTCTGGTTTTATTTTTTCTTTTCCAGCAAGTTTTCTAAGGTCATAAGGTTCTGTTCTAAGAGTCAGTTTATGTTCTGTTTGATATATAAATTACGTAATATTAGATTTCAGCTCGACTTAGAGGCATGTCTATTCTATTCTATTTATTGTTTATTCATCTAAACTCTGGAGTTCTATTTTATTACCTGCGACAAATATTCAACTGCAATTTGCCTTTAGGTTTGAACTTGAGATTGTGGCTAATAAATATCCATATCCAGGGAAGAAATCTCGAGGACAGAATTTTGTCTTAATTCGGGTGCTGCTTCACTGCCACATCCCTCTAAGGTAACTATATCTCATGGACATTTGTTCCTATAATATGAGATAGGCATGAAAAATATTTTTCTTGGATGCACTATGACAGAAAAAAAAAATGAAATCAGTATAACAGAAATTCTGTTTGCCTCATTATCTCTCCCTTACCGGTATTCCAGTAATATACTGTTTCTTCTTATTATTTCCATCTTCCAACACTTGCATGGGGAATCTTGATCTGAGAGTATGGCTGCCTATGGCTATGTAAGTTCCAGCGTTAATACAAGACCTCCTTGTTATAGAGTGCTGGCAGATATGAAACCTTATTGCAACTACTATAGAGGAATTAAGTAGTGTGGAAACTGATAAGAGGAAGGAAGAGTACTTAAATCAAAGTAAGGTTCTTCTATTTCTTTTCTTTTTTTTTTCCTTGAGAGAATTTGGTTGTTATCAAGTTGAGACTTGCCTTAGAGTATCAACGGTCCCTCTCACATTGAATACCTTAGTAAATCTTTTGTGATGTTAAAAGGAGAAAATGCTTCCATATTGATAAAAGGGAAAGCTCAGGGTATCACATAACATTAAATGTCCAGTATGAAGTACTGACACTATGGTTGAATAAATAATAGCTTCCAGGTGTTGACAGGTGGAGAGGATTCTCATTTCATCACCAACAGAAGCTGGCTAGGTGTTGCTGATGGAATTGGCAAGTGGACTATGGAAGGTAAACTTTTTTACTCAGTTTAGAGGAAACTGCTAGAAACAAAACAGATTTCGATATCTCTAATGGTCTAATTTCTTGTTCTTCTTCCTTCTTTATAAATAATTGAGTGTACTGAAAAGATGCATCCGGAAATTTATAGAATGAAATTAGGAAGTATAGATTATGAAAACAGCCTTTTCAAATGACATCACAAATTCATTATGATTGCCAAGAAAATTATTTTCAATATCTGCATGAATTGACTCTAAGTTGACTTCTTGGGCTGCATGAACTTCTTTTGAAATTTTTCTCACTATTACTTAATGCTTTCAGAAGACTGGTATGAATGAACTGCAAGCATGAAGAAGCTAAATATTGACTGCCTTTTTTTCTCAGGAACTAATACTGGATTATTTGCCCAAGGATTGATGGACAAATGCAGAGAGATGGTATCAACCAGCGAGAGCAATGCCCTAACTGGTCCTATTGATGTGATATTTAGAGGTGCTGCAGCAACACGATCTATAGGATTGTCTACAGTTTTAATTGCTTGCTTTGATGGTCAGGTAATATAATTTATGTACATGCAATACTCTGATTTCAATTGCATTGTAAGCTTATTGTTGGTTCTCTCAGGGGTTTTCAGCTTCAACAATGCAGCCACAGCCCTGGGGAACTTCTACATTAAAAACTAACCTTAAAATGCTTCATGTGAATGCTGTCATCTTCATTGGGATGCAGTCAATCGTATCTTGAATCTTGGGGATATTTTAATTAGTAAAAAACTTAATATCTGTTGTTCCTTTTGAAGTAAATCTCCTATATTTTAGTCAAAGCAGAGGAGACATACACCTTGAAGGCTCTAACAATACACCTGTAGAGCTTTAGATGTGCTTTGGATAAGTGAGTTTGCAAAGCTTTAATGAAATGGTGGATGCTCTAAATAACTTTTCAGGCTGCTTTCAGAAACTCTAATCAATTTATCTTTAACCGTTCTCCTGATGACCTTTTATGGAATTTTTTGGCCCTTGCCCTGTCAAAAGCTGAAGCTGCAGTGTCTTCTATGCCACTGCTTGCAAGCTACATGTTCTCCTGTTGATTGACGACTTGAATGGCAGGTCTTGCATGTGGCCAATATAGGAAACTCAGGGTATATCATAATTAGAGATGGCATGATCTATAAGAGATCTTCTCCGATGGTTCATGAGTTCAATTTTCCCGTGCTGATGGAAGGAGGAGATACTCCCTCAGAGCTTATGGAGGTAATTTATGCTGAATTGGATGTTCCGCAATGTCATAACTGGAATTCTGAAATATGTGTTTCAGTGTATTAGAGAATAAATCCTTCTTGGAACTTAGTTGCTTCTCGTTTGTATATAGAATGATTAGGGGGAGAGAGATAGATGGCGAGATGAAACACTAGAATCTTAAAATCGTTTATCGATCAGTGTTACAGCATTGAGTTGGATGAGGGCGACGTGATTGTGTCTGCAACTGATGGTCTCTTCAACAATCTCTACGAGCAAGAGATAGCTTCAATCGTGCGCAAGTCCTTGCAATCCGGTTTAAGTCCTCAGGTACTTTGCCTATCTTAATTATGTTTCACTAAGCCTCTTTGTTGGCTGGAAACAATGGATCACTCTAAACCACACATGCTTATAGTGGTTTCACTGAGTATAAAAAATTGGATTGAATTTCTGGACATGCATTGAGGCCTGCTATGATCCTTGACCTACTTCTGGTAAACTGCATCAGATCATTGCCTTATAGTGTTATTGACTATTGAGCTCTTCACATGAGCCATTGATAGAGTTTCCACTGGAAGATATTGACTGCTTGTTCATACGTCTCTATCAGGACATAGCAGAACTATTGGCTACTAGAGCACAAGAGGTGGGGCAATCAAAATCTGCAAGGACTCCATTTGCAGATGCGGCCCATGCAGCTGGTTATGTTGGTTATACTGGTGGCAAGCTCGATGATGTTACTGTGGTCGTGTCAATGGTCGAGAAGAGATCTAGCTCTCGGTTGTAGGACGATTCTTCTCTTTGAATTAAGATGATGACAGTTCAAAGTCCTCTTTGTACTCCCGCAAGATTCTTTTTCCCGGGCTCTATTTATCTTGATCTGAGGAAAGAGTTTGCGCAATATCAATTGGAAAATGTCCAATATCATCCTTTCTTGATTCACTTCCCTGATGTTTCAGTTTCTTAGGCCAAAGATTCATCGATGAGTTCGCTTTCCATTTCTTAGATGTCTTGATCCTTTCAGGTCGAGTTAGTTCAAAGTTCAATCTTGTTATCATGTTTCCATCACGATGAGCATCAGACAAAGTTTTAGGTCGAGCTAGTTCAAAGTGCAAGGACTCCACAGGAAAGCTAAATGTCCCCATGGTGCTTGGAGGCAAACTCATGCATGGTTGCCTCAAGCGAACAGAACGATAAACGTTGATCGGGTCCATCGCGAAGATGCGCATGAGCATTAACCGGGTCAATTCACTCCTGGCATTTCGCTTTGGGTAGATTTGAAATTTCATACTTTGCGAGAGGTGCAGATCTATGACTTTCTAGATGCATACAGATTTAAAAAAAAAATGGAGGGTCACGTTGATATGCGAAGTTCAAAAGGTACTAAGAACACGCTCAACCTCATGATTAGTTGAGACTGCGAGCATGCTGTAATATATAGCGTGACATCTGGAATACGAACAGAGGGGACCCAAAAGGATAAAAAGATAAACAAATGAAAGAGGAAATGCGCAAAAGAAAAAGTTAGGACTTGGGACATTCTCATGGCGACTTGCCTCTGCAGGACCCCTCCACAAGAACATGCTTCAGAAGCACAAGGAATGGAATCATATTTGCTGTTTGGTTTGCCACTGACAACACAAGTTGTTCTAACACATGCAGCAGTTGCCTGATGATTGTTCAGAGAGAGAGAGATTGAAGCTATGCAAGTTCACATGAGGCACTAGGATTTGGGATTGAGCAAAAAGGTGAACTTGCCCGCTTTGCTTTGATGCTTTTGACTTGAAAACACAAATTTGATAAAGGGAAAGATTCCCCATAATGAAGGAGGGTCCACTCACTAGGCATCATTAATTGGATTCACGAGCTCAATCACGCCACCTTAATGGCCATTCTACATCTCTCTATGAATCGTTGCTAGTCAGTAGTCAGTCAATTGGTGGGAAATTTCAAAAAAATGTCAAAAAGCCAAAGGTCAAGCGGGTCTTCTGCTCTTTCCAAGCCAAACTCCTGTTCTCTTCTTGCCTGTTTTAATCTATTGACAGTGGCGTTCGGATCTGCACGTTAGCCTAATCATGTTTAGACGGCTAAAAGGCTTGTACGTGGTCCCTCGAGATTTCAAATAAAAGGGGGTCCTATGATGCAAGAACTTGGAAAAGCAGGGATTAGAGGTGGAAAAACGAAAAGATAGTTGCCTTAGAGATTACCCCAAAGTCATTCTTTTTTAGCAAAGAAATTTCTTCACTGAACTAAAGTCTTTTCTCAAAAGATCAATGGCAAAAAGAACAGTTCTATCTTTCCACTAAGTGCGCGGTTGATTGCACAATTTAACTTTCTTTTTATGTTACGGACAAGTCAAGATTAAGAGACTCATCAAGCGTGCGTCACAAAAATGTAATAGCGGGTAGGACCAACTAATGTATATCACAAGTCTGAGTGTTCGATGACCATCTTGTGCTACTGATTTGAAAGCATATATGAACTGTGGACCGATAAAGTTATGCACTAACAAAGTAAAGGGATGATGAAATAAGGGGTCCATGAACTTTAATCTAATACGTAATGTGGTCCTTAAACTTTTAATATATTTAATGTGGTTCATAAACTTTTGGTACATGTTCATCATAGTTTTTAAATTATATAAAAATATTCAATATCGTCCTTTCATTAATTCAAGATTAGGAACAATATTGAACATATATGAAAAATTTACGAACCACATTGAACAAATTAAAAGCTAATAGATCACATATTAAGTTATAATTCATGAATCACATTGAAAAAATTATAAATTTCAAAATTACGTTACATATTAGCTCAAGTTTAAGTATTGTTTACGTCATTTTCTTCTTAGTAAATCTAGAGTGAGTAATGCTGCTTTTTTTTTCTTGCTTGTGAGTTGTGCAGAATAAATACAATTCAAAGTTGATGTCGACTAGGCCGAAGAGAGGGCGACCGGAGTCAACAAATGCGTGAGGACCGAGGAAGGAAAAGTAAAGTGCGGTAACAGAAGCAGATTTTAGTCAAAAAAACGTGCTGAGCATATTGTTGCATTTCTCTAACCAAAATTATTTGAGATGTGTAGTTAAATATCTTCAAAGGATGAGCTCCTTCTTTCTATATGTATTCACACACATTAATGATTCTGTTAAAAGAAAAAGTCTCACAGCACTTAATAAGTACGCATCTGAAAATATTCCTAATATTTCAGTTATATTAAAAGGTACTTAACAAATACCAGGCTCTCGTTCAGTCGACCCTTTTCCTTGTATAGTAATATCAGAAGATTTTACTGAGTTAATTAAAAATATATATAGGATGTTGGTTTAGAAATCCTCGTCTCAACAAAGATGAAAAAGAACAGACAAATGCACCAGCTTTTCCGCCACGAAAGCGGTTGACGAAATTCGACAGGGCCTCTGTTCCGACTCGCGTCGAGAGGAGCAGAAGAAGAGATTCAAAAGGTGACAATTTTTTTTTTTGGCTATGAAAGAAAACCCAAAGCAGGTTGGTTAATGTTGCCTTACGGTGCGGTAGTAGAAGGGCGACGCGTATCCACATCCACACACCTGCTTGTTTTCACTTCCCCGAGCGTCGTACCTACTGCCCCACATGCCACATTACCACGCCCTCTCCTCTTCTCTCCTCTCCTCCTCCTCTCCTTAAGAAAGATGGATGGAACCCACCAAATGAGAGGGTTAATTCCAAAAACAAAGCATCAATTTTAAGTCGAGAGATAATTTTAGCCCGAATTTTTTTTTTGTCCCGTAAAAAAGCATCAATTTTAGATCGATGGACAATTTTGGCCCGAACTTTTTTTTGTCTCGCAATTCTGGCCTCAACTTTTTTTGTCTCGTAAAAAAGCACAAACTTTCACTTAAATATCAAATCTGGCTCTCATTAACTTAGAACCATTGATTATCTAACTTGGCTATTCTACCTTAATAATAAATTCACGTTGCTTGCTGACTGGATTTAAAGCAAGATTCATTGTCTTATTCTCTGAGCCACAATTTGAAGGATAAAGATGAAACTGTTCGTCTCCTTCACTTCACTGGCAAGTAAAAAATATCTTCAGATTGAATCTCTCTAGCCAGGTGTAATCTGAAACTACTCACTGCCTGTCGACAGACGCCATGGACGATATTCGTCAAGCTTACCACTATAACTTTTTTTCTCAAACAATGGCGACTTCAGACAGAAAGTCAACAGGGGATCAGATTTGGGATCAGGGTGAAAGTTGATGATTTTTTATGAAACCAAAAAAAAATCGGGGCCAGAATTATAACTCGATCTAAAATTGATATTTTTTTGCGGGACAAAAAAAGATTCGGGCAAGAATTATCCCTCGACCTAAAATTTGTGTTTTTTTTTTTTAATCAGGCCCCAAACGAGAAACGAAGTGTGAATAACATCACTACTGTTTTCCCATCGTTCCCACAGACACTGTCGGCTTGAAGTGTGAATAACATCACTACTGTTTTCCCATCGTTCCCACACGCACTGTCTGCATTCCTCTCGACTCTCTCTCCCCTTTATATAACCCAGAAAGTTTCCTCTTTTGCTTCCCTCAAGACCCTCTCCGTCACTCCTCTCTTCCTCTCTACACCGTCACTGCACTCCCTCTGCACCCCACGCAAAGAGAAGGCTAAGAGCTACAGAGAAGACATGGAAGCCACGAAGATCTGTGTCCTCCTCTTCGCCCTCGCCGCCTGGGCCGCCGACTCCGCCCACGACGCGCCGGCGCCGGCCGTCGACTGCTCAAGCCTTGTGCTGACCATGGCCGACTGCTTGTCCTTCGTCTCCAACGGGAGCACCACCGAGAAGCCGGAGGGGACCTGCTGCTCTGGGCTCAAGACCGTCCTGAAGGCCGACGCCGAGTGCATCTGCGAGGCCTTCAAAAGCAGTGCCCAGCTCGGTGTCGTGCTCAATGTCACCAAGGCCATGTCTCTCCCCGCCGCGTGCAAAGTGTCTGCCTCTTCTGCCACCAAGTGCGCATGTGGGTATCCTCTGTTTCAGTCCCTTTTCTTGCTTTTTGTCTCAAAGGCGTCTCCTTTTCCGAGTATGTTTGCTTGTTTGTCTGTGTTTTCTTCAGTTTTTGGAGGGCATCTTTTAATTCCCTTTCTATCTCTTTAAGCTCAAGGAAGATTTTTTCGAGTATCATATGTCTAAATATATGGCCTTTATTTGGCGATTGATGCTCTCGGGACTCGATTGTTGATTTACCCTGGCGTTTTGTTGTTTTTGCAGTGTCCATAGCTCCTGAGACTTCTCCAGGTACTTTCTCTTTGCCAATGCCCTTGTGTTTTATTTTCTTAGTCATAACTTTTTTGTACGCTCGAGATTGTTCTTGTTCCTTTGGGCAAAGGACAAAGCTTGATTGGATATATTTCATATTTTATACGCTTTGTTGTATTTTTTTGGGGAACAGATTTGCGCATGGTCCTACAAATTGCACGTAAAAGTCTCAAGCTTTTAGAAAGTGGTGCTGGGTAGTTTTGGCTTTTTCATGGAAGAATTCTGTGCCTGATGTTTTGGTACATTATCCTGGGTCACAAACTGGCTATATGCTGACTAAGATGTTCAGCGAATGATCGTTGTTTCATTAGGCCCAGTGGAGAATTTGTTGGAGATGTAATGTTGCCCAGTAAGAAAATTCCAAGTCACAAATCTAATGTTCCTGCTGAAGTTTTGAAGGCACTGTAGCGTAACTGTGGGGATTGACTTGACTTTGTTCATTGGAGGTGTAAGGAGTCTAGCACTCTGTTTCTCAGTTTCCTTTTCTTAATAAGAAAGAACAAAGAACCTTTAGGGTGGGCGGTACTTGAGAAACAGGAATACCTGGTCCAGGGAGATTCTTGCATCGTCTTAATCAAACTATTTGTGCTATTATCATGCCCCTCGAAGGGGCTTTATTGGCTGAAATCGTTCTTTCCGTACTATTTGCGATTCTATGTGGTAGCATAGTTTCTTGCTTTGCTGATTTGTTAGGTTTGTCATAAAAATCTTGTCTCTGTCTTGATAGTGTTTCGGCTGGATGCACATGTTCAATGTGCCCTCCTTTCTAATCAAAGTAAAAACACAAGGGAAAATGAGCTGACTGTTGGGATCTTGCCCATGCCTATATTCGATCTTCCTTCCGAAGAAGAATGATATTGGTCATGTTTTGGTTTTATTTTGCAGATCTATCTCCAATCTCTACACCAACTCCAGTAGCAATGGCGCCGGCCGCCACCAATGGATTGAACGAGCAAGCGCCGGCGCCTGCTCCAGGCAGTGACTCGGCTGCTTCCCTTCTCTCCATTCCTTCTGCAATTGGGGTCACTATTCTTGCATCAGTTGGATGGTTGCTGTTCTGAACTGGAGGGGAACTACGATGCAGTTTTGGGTGAAGAGAGAACATGGGGTTACCGAGGGACTATTGACAGAATCTTCACTTTGTCGATTTGTATTTGTGAGGTTCTGAGCGTTCTTCTTAGCTGATGTTGTAGGGTAAGAATTCATTGTGTGGAACTTCTCTTGGATGAATGATATTAATGAGGTTTCTGGATATCAGTTTCGCAATGATCTATGTCTAATTCGATTTCTCATATCAAAAGATGTTGCCGGTATGTGTTCTAAAAGTTGGACCATTCTGCAGTTAACTTTGCATTGGTTACTCAGGTGGGTGGGGGCCTAATCGGATGAAAAAGCTGACGTGGCATGACATAGTGGCGAGAGAGAACGAATAAAACGATGTTAAAAGTTTCTTTGAAAACATCGTGTTGTTCTACCTTAAAGCGCATTTGTTGTTCTTCGTAAGTGGCCAACAAGTGCACGGATGGACTTTCTACTCTCTCCTCGGATTTTCTTTTACTGTAGAAAGAGGAATCATCAAACGTAGGGGAGATTAAACAAACCGGTGGATTGACCATCACGAAATTGAGCTATCGACGGATCATTTGACGTCTAAAACTCCACGGAGTGTTGGATGCATGAAATCAGATAGTGTAATAGGTATTAAAACAGAGCTATTATTTGCTAGGATGCACGTGTAAATTGTATTAAAAAAGTCTTACACGAAAGAATTTGTATGGTTTAGAACAGTTTATATATTTTAATTGATTTATAACTTACCGATTTAAACTTCTTAATGAAGGTGGATTTAATCGGATATATTGATAGTCTTGGACTTAGACTCCGTCTTGACGATCTTTATAAATAAAAATATCGGGTTCCGCTGCATGCTTTATTCATAGGATCTGGGCAATAATTACTCGTGTAATCTAGCAAGGTGATAGTCTCCCCGATCTAAGCTTTAAAGTGGGTGGGTCCAATTTGACCGGCCAGCCGAAAGGCCCGTAATAAAAGCACGATCCCGAGCGGCTAGACCCAAAACATGGGGACGCGACGTGCTCATGATTGTCGATACGGCGTGATAAGGCGCATCACTCATTGCTAATCGCCGCATGCTTCTCATCATGCCCCCCATACACCATCCATGCCCATCGCTTTTGTACTTTTATACCCAAAATTCTCTTTCAATGACTAAGGTCATGTCTACACACCCTTTTTTTTTTCTCTCTCTTGCCCCTTTCTTTGACTATGTTTTGGATCTCGTGTCCTTTGTTCCAGAGTCTTTCAATTATCATATACTCCGAGTCAAAGCACGCCATAATGACCTGGCTAGGACTTTCACTCGCTTCTTACTTGGAACAGTGAGGTTAGTGAAGTATTCTGTAGACACGGGATATTATCTATAGCGAGCTCAGATTCTTCAGTTAGTACTACCTTTGAGCAGCCACTGGCATCACGGGGTCAGTGACACAGGGTCCGGGGTAAGTTCGAGATCGGAACCGGTAGTAGCAAAAAAAAAAAAAAACAAAGAAACGAAGGTTACATTGGGCCATAAAAGAGTGGTGCATGAAGCGTCTTTAAAGGATCCAGATGTGTTCACGGGCATTATTGAACCATTTCGATTCTTTTCAAGGTGAACTCCTTTTCAGCCCAACATACTGATAGGCTCGAAGCCCAATACGATCATGAACTTCTCATGATGAGGCCGTGCATCGAGACTATCGGGCTGCGAGTCGCGTTTCATCTCGTATCATCGTACTCACCATGATTGCGTCGCAGCATGTCTGCCCAAAGTAACATGGAGGTGTTGTTAAATGCTCAGACTTAAAAATCAACTCGTGGGATTACAAGTCGACTCTACCGAAAGTGGTCAAAACATACCGGTTTAGCACCCATTTTGCTTCAATCTTGTCAAACTCGTGCGATCTTTCACCACATATCTAGTATTCGTCTGGCGTAGCCTATGTCGACTCTTTGTCTTGAAGCACCATGGCAAGCATTATACAACCACTCCATTGCAAATAGATTGTGCCATGAGCACTCGCGCTTCATACGTGGAACAAAACAAGACAAATTGAGGGACACTCGTGTCCCATTTCTTAATAATCAAATACATTATGGCCTTGATTGGTCGTGCTACGAGTCCGGTCGATATTTTGTAGATCTAGAATGCATAAAAAAACCAAAATGTGACTTGACTACTAGCGACATGTGAGGCTTGGGTCGCGGCCAAATTTGGAAGATCTATTCCATATCATATCGGCCATTGATATGCGTAGGCTCGGCCGTGTCTAACGGGAGGCCAAGAAAGACAAGAGGGATTAATCATGCTTGACTAATCTCGCCGGCCCTGGATTTACTGGTTAAATTTTTGTCGCTCCCAAGATTAGCGAGGAGCACAACGAATTATTATATAGCAAGTAATGGCAAATATCTTATTCGATTCATGGACAAGCTATGCACAAATTCTTTTGGTGGTTGACCATTTTAAGGGAGACAGAAGCTATGTACAAACTATTTACGGAAAAATTGTCCAAAAAGTCATAAATCTATTTTACTTTTGCCAATTCAGTCTTAAACCTTTTAAGTTTACCAATTCAGTCATAAACCTTTTCACTTCTTGCCAATTCAATCCTAAACATTTTCACTTTTTGCCAATTTAGTCCTAAACCTTTTCACTTCTTGCCAATTGAGTTCATCCGGCTAATTTTGGCCAGCCGGCGCTGACGTGAGTGCTGGCTAGCTGGCCAATGTTGACGTGGCAATTTTTAATATTTTTTTCAAATTTTTTAACATTTTTTTTTCTTTTTTTTCTGCCTTCAACCCTTTGTCAGGTCCTACAACCAGCGATTGGCCGGAGGCGCGGGCTGGCGAGGTCGACCTCATCGACCTCTAGCAAAGCTTGCCCCTAGCGGCCACTGCCGAGGGCGAGCCTCGCCCATCGTTGCCTGGACGAGATCGAGGCTGACCTCGCCTAGCCATGGCAAGGGCGACTTGCCGTCACTGGGCGAGGTGAAACCTAGTGATAGCGGCCTATGGCGGGCCTCGGCCTCGCCGATGGCGAGGTCGAGCTCGCCGATGGCGAGGCCGACCGTCGGCTGGGTCGTCCCTTGCCTTGGCTAGGCGAGGTTGGCCTAGCAGCGACGGGCAAGCTTCACTAGAGGCCGGCGAGGTCGACCTCGTCGGCCCGCACCTCTGGCCTATTCGGCAACCCGGACCGGCCAGAGGGAAGAAGGCAGAAAAAAAAAGAAAGAAAAGAAAAAAAAATTCGAAAAAAAATATTAAAAAATTGCCACATCAACGTTGGCCGGACGGTTGGCGTCAGCCGGCGGTCACGTCAGCGCCGGCCGGCCAAAATTGGCCAGATGAACTTAATTAGTAAGAAGTGAAAAGGTTTAGGATTTAATTGGCAAACTTAAAAGGTTTAGGACTGAATTGGCAAAAGTGTAATACTTTTAGGACTTTTTGGATAATTTTTCCAATTGTTTACACCCATCAAGAATATTAGCGACATGAATCTGTACATTCACACGATGGAAATTCAAGAGGAAGGAAACAAGAGAAGATTCGAAAGTCGATCCGATCTCACCTAGGATACGGTCACCTTCGCGTCGCAAGTGATTTGGGTCGCCGGTTTGTACCAAGAGTGGGCCTCTGGTAACGCGAGTTAGAGAATTGTGCTCTCTAGCCTCCTGCGCCGTCGGCTAATCCGGTAGGTGATCGTCCTCTCAATGAGATTTTAATATGCAAAACTTGACAACTACCCACGTTTTGTTTAGCAACGGGAGGAGGAAAGACCCTTTCTGGTCAAGCTAGGTTTTGAGTATATTGTGAGATCTTCTAAAACTTGATTTGGTCTGTGTTGTTTGTCTAAGAATGAGTCGTCCACGAGGATTTCTTTAAATGTCACTTTCTTTCAAAGACAGATGATAACGAGCCTATGTAATCAAGATATTGGTTATATATTGTAAAAGGCGTTTTATCGATGTAGTCTTAAGTAGTGGACTATCTATCATCTTTAGCACTATAACCAGAATATTTACTTTAAAAAATGACCAAAAAACAAGAAAAATTGCCATTTGTAGCCCAACACCGTATTAACTCATAAGCCATTGTCGAGTCGAGATCATGTAATTAATCTGCTAATGAAATTGTTTCGCCGAAAAGTGTCGACGAAATGCCTTTCGAGATATGGGTCGATGAGTGAGTATATAAAGGTTGTGTAGTGTCCTTTATTGATTTTTGGACAGGAAACATATATGACAAGGAATTAAAAGTACCGAGACTAGAGATAATTGTGTCTAGTCATGTAGAAGGGTACTAGAATATAAACCAGAAGTAACATTGAATAACTGGTGTTCATCGATTGACGGTGCCTTCTACAAGCTACAATTCAAGTATTTATACTTATTATCAACAGTTAATAACAATTAAAAAGAAAATAAGCACATCTTGCATGACTCATGGAATTCAGCAACTTCTATTTATAAACAAATCCACAACTTGACCGTTGTTACTCATCCACTCTTATGACAATTATCGGGGAAAAGTGTCAAAAAAGTTCTAAATCTTTTGTATTAGTGCCGATTTAGTCCTAAAACTTTTTTTGATGCCAATTCAGTCCTAAACCTTTTGCATTGGTGCCAATTGAGTCCTAAACCTTTTTCTTGTGCTAATTCAGTTCTACACCTTTTGCATTTGTGCCAATTCAGTTCTAAACCTTTTCAATTGATGCCAATTCAGTCTTAAACCTTTCGCATTGGTGCCAATTCAGTTCTAAATTTTTTGCATTGGTGCCAATTCAGTCCTTCGACACGTGAATAGTTATTGGCCGGAAGGATTGAATTGGCATTAATGCAAAAAGTTTAGGACTGAATTGGCATCAATACAAAAAAGATTTAGGATTGAATTGGCACAAAAAAAAGATTTAGTAGGACTCAATTGGCACCAATACAAAAGATTTAGGACTCAATTAGCACAAAAAAAAGGTTTATTACTTTTTTGACACTTTTCTCCAATTATGGTAACCCACATTTCTTAGCTTCCAACATTGGTGGCTTCCTACGTCTATGTCTCCATGATCTTACGGTTGTGTGGGTTTCCCGTCTTCGCAGTTGCGTCGATATTTATCCTTTATGAGTCTAAACGGCTGAGTTCGAAATTGTCGGCTCCACTACTTAAACAACGTCAGTGGTGACTCTTTGCAGGTTGAACCGAGTCTCGTTTACCAACGTCCATGCTCTAGGACTTTGGTTATTTCCCTTCATATCTCCCGTCGGCCGAAACTAGCTTCTTTGTCGACTAAACAAGTTCGCCAACAAGAAGCTTTCGACACTTAGCATATACCGCCTCTGCCGCGTCTTGCTCGGTCTCTTTTACCCCGGACCTCAGTGAAAGACTTGGCCATTTTTGGGTGTCAACAGAAATGAAAAAAAAACGACGCGCCGAGTGTCTATTCCCTCTCCTCTCTCACAGCGTCAGTGGTGACTCTTTGCAGGTTGAACCTAGTCTCGTTTACCAACGTCCATGCTCTAGGACTTTGGTTATTTCCCTTCATATTTCCCGTCGGCCGAAACTAGCTTCTTTGTCGACTAAACAAGTTCGCCAACAAGAAGCTTTCGACAAGCATATACCGCCTCTGCCGGTCTTGCTCGGTCTCTTTACCCGACCTCAGTGAAAGACTTGGCCATTTTGGGTGTCAACAAAAATGAAAAAACGACGCGCCGAGTGTCTATTCCCTCTCCTCTCTCAGTCCACCGATAATGGGCAATATTTTACTACAGTCAATGCTCGAATCGATATTTACTACGAAAACGCGTTTAACCTCGAACTCAACGTGGTTTCCGATCGCTTACCAGGCACCACCTTCCTTGCACATTCGTGGTGCCTAATATTTTACGAAAGATGATACCAATCGAGAACATTGACCGAATCGCACGTTCAACAGACCCCTATAAATATAGCACAACTCATTCAACTACTGCTCAGCAAGAGCTATCAAAGGAAACAATCAAGTCTCTTGCGTTCTTCACCCACAACACATTTCCAAGATCATCCATGGCCTTCTCTCTCGCTTCAACCCTGAGAACCTCCCAGCTTTCTCTGTCTCCATCTCACTCGCTCTCCGCAACACAAAGGCCGCGACCCAGGATCACCATCTCTTGCAGATCATCCTCATCAGCGACCAAGTCGGTACGCGAAAATGGCTCCAACTACTACGAGCTGCTCTCACTGAACCCTAACGACACGAGTGCCGATGACGTTAAGAAAGCGTACAGATCGCTGGCGCTCCGGTATCACCCTGACGCGTGCCGCGACCCGTCGATGAAAGAAGAGTCAACGAGGATGTTCCTCCGGCTTCACGAGGCTTACGAGACGCTGTCCGACCCCACGTCGCGCCAAGAGTATAACTACGAACTGGGCCTGAGCTCGACCGTATCTTGGAGATCGCCATGCAGTGTCGTCGATAGCGATGATCAGGAGATGATGAGGAGTAGGTGGCAAGATCAGATCGTTGAGCTGAAGCGGAGGTCGAACAATCGGATGGCTCAGAAGAACGGGTCGTGGGCCGCGCGAAAACGCGCTCACAACCTCCGGAGAGATTAAGAAACCCGTTCAACCAAAATGAAGGATTAAAAAATAAAGGAAAGAAAGTATATGATTTGTTGTTGCTGTTAGTCCTTCTAGTTATTCATAATTGTGTAAGACACGTCACTGATGATTCATTGATTCAGATTCAATTATTCTTTTGTAATTCTGGTTTCTTCCTTCCCTGAAATTAACTTGATTTATACATAAAATAGCAATTGTCTGCTGGTTAATTGGTTCTTCAAACCCAGCTGTACATATGATGAACATCTACAATTTTTGGTTTGCTGTGTTGATGGTTGAATGTGCCTGAGCAATTTAGGGCATACTCTAACCTCACGTATATAACCACGAAAAGCATTATGAAATTGTAGAATTCTATTCTTCCGTGTAAAAAAATACGGTCCGTACCGGTAAATTTCAAGTTACCCACTTTTCTTGATAGTTTGCAGATACGCAATTTTGGTATAAACTAATCAGCTTTTTATTTTCGTAACTTGCTATCATTTCGAATCTACTAACTCTTATATATAATCGTCAATCTATATTAAAGTGATCTATCGATTATTGTCTGATTAATTTACTAACTAATTTTGGGTTGCCACCTTTCATTTAAGTTACTTACCGATTTTTTTTTTTTGAATTTACCAACTTTGTCTATTGTGTTATATTCTTTTATGTCATTTGATTAGCAATTTTGCTTGTAAGATCATGGAATTGACCATATCTACCAAAAGTGGATTCTTCCTTGCCATTTATCCATTTTGTTGTGGTGTATAAGGTGCACTTGCTTGATACACAATACCATTTTTTTAGAAGACTCAGGCAAAATCTAATGAGAAGTATTCTCCTCCTTGATCACTTCTCAAAACTTCGATTTTTGCATCTTTTTGATTTTCAACTGCAACCTTATATATCTTGAACACATGAAAAGCTTAATCTTTTGATTTCATAAGGTAAACATGAGTATATCTAGAGTAATTATCAATAAATGTAATAAAATAATGATTTCCGCATCTAGTTACTATACCATTTAATTCACAGATATCATAGTGCACCAATTCAAGTACTTAGTAGATCTTTCTACCTTTGAGAATGATTTCTTATATATTTTTGCTTGTAAGCATATTTCACAATCCTTCTTATCTTGAGTACCACTTTTATTCATAAATTTCAAAGTATCTCTACAAGCATGAGATACTATTATGCTACAAGGAAGACGGCTCAAGCATATAACAGAAGCAAAAGTTTCATTAATACTTAATTTGAACATTTCGTTACAAAGAGTTCCCTTTCCCAACAAATGTCTCATACTTAGATAAGATAAGCTTATTGGCCTCTAACACAGCCTTAATTCCATTATTGCACAACAAATTAGTTGATACAAGATTCTTGCGAATATTAGGAACATGTAGAACATTTATCAAAGTCAATTTCTTTCTAGAAGTGAAGTGCAATTCAACTATGCATAGGCCTAGAACAATTGCAGTATCGTGATTTCCCATTAAAACTTGTTGTTCCTTCTCTACGTGTGTATAAGTTTTGAATTTCTTCTTATCATTGTAAACATGCACAGTAGCACCGGAATCAAACCACGAATCTTTTGACTCATTCATAGTTGCCATGTTTAATTCAGTCACCATTCCAATTTGCAATTTAGATACCAGAGCAACCAATCCATTGGTGTTTTGCTCCATAACATTTGTTGTTGTGTCAATCTTTTTCTTTTGCCGGTAGCGGTACTCCTTCTTATAGTGTCCCTTTTTACCACAATAAAATCATAACTTGTCCTTCTTGAATGTTATGTCGTTGCCAAGCCTGTTGGTGTCCTTGAATTTCCTCTTGTTTCTCTTCTTATTTTCTTTGTCTCTACTATGTTGCCATTCTCAACAAAATGTCCTTGTTTGCAACTTATTTCACATATTAGTGATGTTGACGCAGAGAGAGAAAGCGTAAATTTGGAACAACTCCAAAGAACTCGAAATTTTTATTCAATAATACTGTGATCTTGATTACAAGACGGACATCTTATATATAGAGATAGGACTCCTAATACTAATGGAAATCGAATAATTAAAGATAACATCTAATAAACTAATATAGGAAACTGCCTGAATGGTAATATAGAAAACTGCCTGAATGGTAATATAGGAAACTGCCTGACTGGTAATATAGGAAACTGCCTAAATGATAATATAGGAAATTGCCTGAATGGTTGTTTTCCCCAAAATCAGAAAAACTGCCGAGATTTCCGGTGATTACGACGATCACATTGTTCAAGATAATCACATGCTAACTGTTCTACATCATTTCAGGATAGAGGGGTGTATCGGGAGCATGATACTCAAATAAGTCTGCCACATTAAATGTAGGGGAAATGTTGAGATCACCAGGAAGGTCAACTACATAGGCATTGTCGTTGATCTTCTTCAGGATGCGGCAAGGACCAATCTTCTTGTGCTTCAGTTTATTATAGGTACCTACAGGAAAACGCTCCTTTCGCAGGAAAACCATTACCTCATCGCCTACCTCAAAAATTTTCGAACGTTGCCGTTTGTCAACATCCTCCTTACACTTTGAATTAGAAGCACCCAATTGACTAGCCACAGCAGCTTGGACTTCATTAATTTTGGTCGCCAAATTCTCTGCCGCGACACTATAGCCTGGAATCTTGGGCAAGGGAACCAAATCCAGAGTATGCTGTGGTGTACGCCCATAAACGACCTGAAAGGGAGATGTACCGGTAGAGCGGTTAACCGAGTTGTTGAAGGCGAACTCAGTAGGAGCAAGATACCGGTCCCATTGCTTAGGCATATCACTGCAGAGGCAGCGAATGATATCCGCCATAGTACGATTCACAACTTCCATCTGACCATCCGTTTGGAGATGAAAAGAACTACTATACTGTAAATCAGTCCCAAACAAACGTCATAAAGTACGCCAAAAATGGCTCAGAAATTTCGTGTCACGATCGGAAGTGATTGTCTTCGGCACACCATGGAGATGGACTACTTCACGAAAGAATAAACTTGCCACATGCGAAGCATCCGAAGTTTTCTTACAAGGGATGAAATGCGCCATCTTTGAAAATCGGTTAACTACCACGAAAATAGAATCTAAATCCCGTTGAGTGCGAGGAAGTCCCAACACGAAGTCCATCGATATGTCTACCCAAGGACCCGAAGGAATAGGCAATGGGGTATAAAGACCAGTGTTCTGAGAGTGGCCCTTAGCGGTCTGGCAAATGTAGCATTTACTGACAAATCGCCCCATGTCTCGCTTCAGTTGAGGCTAATAGTACCGCTCCTCCACCAAGGCTATAGTTTTATCTCGCCCCAAATGTCCGCCGAGAGTACTACCATGAAGCTCTCGAATGAGTTGTTCACGTAAGGAACCACGTGGAATGCATAATCTATTGCCAAAGAACAAGAAATTTTCTTGAATTATCATATCGCCATGACAACTTGTTTCAGAACACTTCTCCCATATCTCACCAAAATCATCATCCTCAGGATAAAGAGAACATAGGTGATCAAAACCGACAACATCAGTACGCATGGTCACGAGTGTCGCAGCACGTCGACTCAGCGCATCTGCCACTTTATTTAAATGGCCTGCTTTGTGACGAAGCACAAAATTAAATTGCTCCAGAAAAGAAACCCATCGTGCATGCATTCGATTTAAGTGCTTCTGACTCTTGATATATTTAAGAGCCTGATGATATGTGTTAAGAACAAATTCCTGCTGATAAAGATAGGACTGCCAATGCTTTATAGCTCGCACGACAGCATAATATTCTTGCTCAAATGTCGACCAACGCCGGCGAACTTCATTAAGTTTTTCACTAAAGAAGGCTATAGGCTTACCTTCTTGGGAAAGGACAGCGCCAATCCCAACGCCGGAAGCATCACAATCCAGCTCGAACACTTTCTCAAAATCAGGGAGCATCAATACCGGCGCCGTGGAGAGCTTTTCTTTTATAAGAGCAAAACTGGCCGAAGCTTCATCTCCCCAATGGAATTTGCCCTTTTTTAAACAGTCAGTGATCGGGGCCATAATAGTACTGAAATCTCGAATGAAACGCCTATAGAATGTTGCAAGACCATGGAAACTTCGAGCCTCGCCAACATTCTTTGGAACTGGCCAATTGCGAATCACGGCCACCTTATCTGCATCAACGTGAAGTCCATCCGCGCCAACAACAAAACCCAAAAACAAGATGTGTTCTGTCATGAAGCTACACTTTTTCAGATTAATGAACAATTTATTTTGCTGCAAGGTTAGTAGGACATTCCTCAAGTGCTCCATGTGTTGACGCCCATCCGGACTATATATAAGTATATCATCAAAGAAAACTACCACAAACTTGTCAAGAAAAGGTTTGAGAACCTGAGTCATCAAACGCATGAAAGTACTAGACGCGTTAGTGAGTCCAAACGGCAGGACAAGCCATTCGTACAAACCCGCACTTGTCTTGAAGGCCATTTTCCATTCATCGCCAGGACGGATGCGAACTTGGTGGTATCCGCTTCGAAGGTCGATCTTCGTAAAAATCCGTGATCCAGCAAGTCTGTCTAGCATATCATCAAGTCGTGGAATTGGAAACCTATACTTGACAGTAATCCGGTTAATGGCACGACTGTCTACACACATCCGTGATCCATGGTCTTGCAACATTCTATAGGCGTTTCATTCGAGATTTCAGTACTATTATGGCCCCGATCACTGACTGTTTAAAAAAGGGCAAATTCCATTGGGGAGATGAAGCTTCGGCCAGTTTTGCTCTTATAAAAGAAAAGCTCTCCATGACGCCGGTATTGATGCTCCCTGATTTTGAGAAAGTGTTCGAGCTGGATTGTGATGCTTCCGGCGTTGGGATTGGCGCTGTCCTTTCCCAAGAAGGTAAGCCTATAGCCTTCTTTAGTGAAAAATTTAATGAAGTTCGCCGGCGTTGGTCGACATATGAGCAGGAATATTATGCTGTCGTGCGAGCTATAAAGCATTGACAGTCCTATCTTTATCAGCAGGAATTCTTAACACCGATCATCAGGCTCTTAAATATATCAAGAGTCAGAAGCACTTAAATCGAATGCATGCACGATGGGTTTCTTTTCTGGAGCAATTTAATTTTGTGCTTCGTCACAAAGCAGGCCATTTAAATAAAGTGGCAGATGCGCTGAGTCGACGTGCTGCGACACTCGTGACCATGCGTACTGATGTTGTCGGTTTTGATCACCTATGTTCTCTTTATCCTGAGGATGATGATTTTGGTGAGACATGGGAGAAGTGTTCTGAAACAAGTTGTCATGGCGATATGATAATTCAAGAAAATTTCTTGTTCTTTGGCAATAGATTATGCATTCCACGTGGTTCCTTACGTGAACAACTCATTCGAGAGCTTCATGGTAGTACTCTCGGCGGACATTTGGGGCGAGATAAAACTATAGCCTTGGTGGAGGAGCGGTACTATTGGCCTCAACTGAAGCGAGAAGTGGGGCGATTTGTCAGTAAATGCTACATTTGCCAGACCGCTAAGGGCCACTCTCAGAACACTGGTCTTTATACCCCATTGCCTATTCCTTCGGGTCCTTGGGTAGATATATCGATGGACTTCGTGTTGGGACTTCCTCGCACTCAACGGGGTTTAGATTCTGTTTTCGTGGTGGTTGACCGATTTTCAAAGATGGCGCACTTCATCCCTTGTAAGAAAACTTCGGATGCTTCGCATGTGGCAAGTTTATTCTTTCGTGAAGTAGTCCGTCTCCATGGTGTGCCGAAGACAATCACTTCCGATCGTGACACGAAATTTCTGAGCCATTTTTGGCGTACTTTATGGCGTTTGTTTGGGACTGATTTACAGTATAGTAGTTCTTTTCATCCCCAAACGGATGGTCAGACGGAAGTTGTGAATCATACTATGGCAGATATCATTCGCTGCCTCTGCAGTGATATGCCTAAGCAATGGGACCGGTATCTTGCTCCTACTGAGTTCGCCTTCAACAACTCGATTAACCGCTCTACCGGTACATCTCCCTTTCAGGTCGTTTATGGGCGTACACCACAGCATACTCTGGATTTGGTTCCCTTGCCCAAGATTCCAGGCTATAGTGTCGCGGCAGAGAATTTGGCGACCAGAATTAATGAAGTCCAAGCTGCTGTGGCTAGTCAATTGGTTGCTTCTAATTCAAAGTATAAGGAGAATGCTGACAAACGGCGATGTTCGAAAATTTTTGAGGTAGGTGATGAGGTAATGGTTTTCCTGCGAAATGAGCGTTTTCTTGTAGGTACCTATAATAAACTGAAGCACAAGAAGATTGGTCCTTGCCGCATCCTGAAGAAGATCAACGACAATGCCTATGTAGTTGACCTTCCTGGTGATCTCAACATTTCCCCTACATTTAATGTGGCAGACTTATTTGAGTATCATGCTCCCGATACACCCCTCTATCCTAATCATAACTCGAGGGTGAGTTTTTCCGAAGAGGGAGGGAATGATGTAGAACAGTTAGCCTGTGATTATCTTGAACAATGTGATCGCCGTAATCACCGGAAATCTCGACAGTTTTTCTGATTTTGGGGAAAACAACCATTCAGGCAATTTCCTATATTATCATTTAGGCAGTTTCCTATATTACCATTCAGGCAGTTTCCTATATTAGTTTATTAGATGTTATCTTTAATTATTCGGTTTCCATTAGTATTAGGAGTCCTATCTCTATATATAAGATGTTCGTCTTGTAATCAAGATCACAGTATTATTGAATAAAAATTTCGAGTACTTTGGAGTTGTTCCAAATTTACGCTTTCTCTCTGCGTCAATTAGCCTCACGATCCCAAGAACCTTCCTCAATTCGAATGTGTTTTATCAAATAATCCACAGTCAAGTTCTCGGTCGTGTGGAGAATTTTGTTTCGATAAACAATCCAAGTTGAAGGCAATTTTAAAATAAATGCAGCAACTTAAAGAGGTTTAGAAATTTCTATCACACGGTCTTTGAGTTTGGCAACATTGATTTGAAGTTCCTCCACTTGCTTAGAGACGGATTTTCATTAATCATGATAAATTCAAAATATTTTAAAGCAGTAAATCTATCAATACCTTGTTTTTAGTATTGTATCTGGTCTCCAAGACATTCTAAATGTCTTTAGGATTTGTGTATGATCGAAAAATTTCATATAGACGATCTGACAGAGCATTAATAATTCTTCCTTGGCACCTCCTTTCATCATTCTCATGCCTTTTTCTTGTAGCCTTGATTTCATCAAAACATTATCCTATAAAGTAGGAATAGCGAGCAAGTTGGGATCCAAGATGTAGAAAATACATAGTTCAGATGAAAGAATGATCATATTCTCTTTCCGATGGATGAAATAAATTCCATCATAAGGATCAATTCGCAATCTTACCACTTGATTCTTTCTTTCTGTTGATCCATATTGTTGTGATGAACAACGTGTGATTTGGTCTTATTTATAGACAATCAAACAACTCATTTGTTAGAAATAGGTACTTTATCAGGCCACTTTTTATGATCGACCATCACTTCTCTTCACGTCAATAATCACTTCTTTTCATATCCAACAATCACTTCTTTTCCACGTCCAATTTAATCTATTCTCTTAATAATTTATAGCTAAAAACTATTTAAATATTGGCTTGTCTATCTTAGTTAGCAGTGGAACCGATTGCATGAAATGATTCGTCAAAGTAGATGGTATCGAAGTAAGAAGGCCCGAGTTGCAGGGAATTAAGGAGAAAGTTGTGGATCATTGGAAATTTTCCTAGCCAAAGTTTGGGAGCACAGTTGTGGGATAGTCTGGATTTTCTAACGAAAGGAGAGCTCCATCCACATGATCCCTGAAACCGAAATTGTCTTTAGACATTGCAATGTAATTGTGTTTTTCTAGGAGGATCAAAATTAGGGGTGTCTATGGTTCGGTTCGGTTCGGATTTTCTAAAAATCCAAACCGAACCGAACCATTAGGATGTGTGTATATTTTGATCCGAACCGAGTTGCAAACCGAATATGACCCGAACCAAAAATTCGGTTTGGTTCAGTTCGGTTCGGTTCGGCTCAAATCAGATCGGATTTCGGTTTTCTCTCTCTTTTTTGGCGAGTGGGATGAAATAGGGTTTTTCCTTCGACTGCTTCCCCTTCGTCCCCCATCGACGGAACCATGGAGGCGTCAAGCATTCCTCTCCTGAGTCCTTATGACGCCCTAGAACGTCACATGTGACACGTGTCCATTAATATTATTAAAAATTTGGCCAGCGGAAGTCAAAGTCTGAACATGTTTTAAAAGTGAATATCACACAAGTTTAGTCAAAATACTTTTTGCTTCTTATTAACAACACTTGATAGATTTACAAGCCCAAACAAAACATCAAATAAGTACAAAAAAACAAAAGTTTGGGTAGGTCAAGGTTGCCTATCTCCATGCTATAATCCACTCCAAAAGACTACTTGTACAAAAGTAGACTTTACAACGAGCTGTAGGTGTCGCCGCCTTCATATCAATCAAAATCCCGCAACGGCCCAATCAAGTCGCCATTGAGGTTCATATACCATGCTATAAAACCGATGAGGAACTCACTCCGGAAGCCCCACATCAACCCATATAGTTGATATACATCTAGTATAAATTATATCCGTTCCCGTGAAAAGCATATCAACGTTATGGCACTCATAGTGTCTAGGAAAACCAGCAAGCATTGGCAGCAGATTGTCCAATCCTATACGTCTGAAAAATAAAGGAATGAGCCGAGGCTCAGTAAATGAAATTTCTAGTTTTAAGTTAGGAAAACCAGCTTCCCACTTCATATGGCACAAATAACATACATGCATAACAACAGTATGCATAGAATTTGAATGAATGTTATACCTTTTCCATCTAGATATGCCACACAAATCAAATCACTTAATTATTCCACAATATTTTCATTCAGACGTAAGCATATGGTAAATAACACTCATATTCATACGTTAAGTTTATTACTTCTCCTCCCGAATACTCTCGGGGCATCCCGGACCACACAGCGGGGCATTCCGAAACTCCCGGGGCATTCTGTACCACACAGCAGGGCATCCCAAAACTTGGGGCATCATCACCTTTTGATTTATGGGTGACAAAAAATATTTTCCATGCAAACCATAACCATATTCATAAGCATTTATACGCATTTCATTATACACATTCACCTTTTTGCTCCACCACATATTCCTCAAGTACGAAGTCTTGACCAAACAAATAAGTATGAAGCAATACGGGTTCAGACTCAAAGGCGAAAGCCTACTCAAGTTCAGAAAGTACACATATATTTAGACTTTGAAAATAAAGTCTACTCGGGTTCAGAAATACATACGTTCAAACTTTGAAAATAAAGTCTACTCAAGTTCAGAAATACATACGTTCAGACTTTGAAAATAAAGTCTACTCGGGTTTAGAAATACATATGTCTAGACTTTGAAAGCAAGTTCTGGACAGTTTTAAAAAGAGGCTTGTTCAGATTCTGACCGTAAAATCTGTGTAGTTTTAAAAGTAGTCAGAACCAAAATTTGAGGCTAAAATCTGCTCAGTTTAGAAGTAAATAGAATCATAATTTGAGTTTAAAATCTGTTCAGCTCAAAAGTAAACAGAATCAGAATTTGAGTTCAAAATCTGTTCAGCTTAGAAGTAAACAGAATCATCATTTACACTCACCTAATATACTCCACTTTGAGTAAAACGATGTTCTACCCTTTTAAACATACATAAAACTAGCAACACTTATTCCACAATTATCTCAAAGATGACATTTACACGTTCAGATTTAACCATTGCACTTGCCGATTTTCAACACACTTTAAAGAAATAAATCACATCCATTTGAACATGTACAGAACCAACAAAGCAGATCCAACCATCATCATCATATCTTCACTATTATGACACATCAGAATAGCATTTCTCAAGCAACCAAGTTAAAAATTGTCAAGTAGATGTAACTAGCTTAACTCTAGAGTCTTCACTTACCTTGCCTAAAATCTGAACACCCAAAACCAACTTATAGATTTCAGATTGGGTGTTGATGAAGGTAAAAACTCTTTGAAGATTGACGGTGAAAAAGAGTTACCGTCTGGGGATGAGAATTCCTTCGGTGTTACCTAGATAAAATGAAACAGAGGGGTAGACATTGAGGTGGACAAATACATTACACTCACAGGTGGCACTTCCTCTTTCCATCACGGCCAGGTGTAATAAATCAAGGGATGATTACGGAAGAGTAATGGCTAAGGAAAATGATTATCTATGACTAGTTGTCAAACTAGAACAAGAAGCTTGGCTTAAGAGGACAAGTGGCATGCGACCAAGCTTACTCCTTCATAAGCCACGTGAGAGGAGAGTCTGAAGAGATGTTTTGGTGAGAATACCCCCCCCCCCCCCCCCTTTTAACACCACTTAGAACTTAATAAAATGGTTAACACTACTTTACCAAAAAATTAACCAATAATATTACCACTAATTACCAAGACAACGGTAAATTAATTAATACCGCACTACTATTAACGTACACAACAACGTTTAAAAATTCTAAATACGTCGAGCTCAGAACGATTACGTTCTAGAATTCGCGCCTCGCAATTTATGGTCCAACAACGATTTTTACGCGTCCGCACAAAAACTAAACTAAATAATTATCAAACATAGAAAATTTTCAACGTCACTTTCTTATTATTACGAAATTTTCGGATGTCACAATCCTGACCACCACCACCGCAGACAAATTTGACCCATCACCTCCGACAATCGTCTCACCGTTGAGCTCTGCCATGCCACTCTTGCTCCCGCCGCCACCACAACAATGGAGCCCCTCTCTCGGCCACCCACAACACATGAAAACTCAACGCCACAATAGCACCACCTCTCGGCCGCCTGCTACACAGGACCTCGACATGTCGTTGTCTCCTTCGATTTGGTGGAGTCGCCTCCAGATCTGGATGCTCGATGGGTCATGGAGGCTATGTTCTTGAGTTCAAGGTTGCTATCTTGCTTCCTCCTCTAGGCGCTGCTTCAGGCATAATTGCTCAAAGGAATGTCTCGGGACAAACTTGAACTCTGGAAACAAAAACCAAGGGAAAAGGAAGAGAAGAGAGGAGCCTAAAAGAGACAAGCTAGAATCGGAGATGAGGACGAAGAGAGACACAGACGTTATAAAAAACCGAATGTATATCGGTTACCTGAACTGAATCAATCCGATCCGAATGGAACCGAAAAAAAAAACAGTTTATTTTCTCATAACCCGAACTGAAATAAAACTGAACCGAAAAATTCAGAATTTTCGGTTTAGTTTGGTTTGGTTTCGGTTTCGGTTTGGGTTTCGGTTCTTGACATGATCCCTGGGAGAAAGTTGTGGGATCATTGGAAATTTTCCCGGCCAAAGTTTGGGAGCACAGTTGTGGGATAGTCTGGATTTTCTAACGAAAGGAGCTCTCCATGCACATGATCCCTGAAACTGAAATTATCTTTAGACATTGCAATGTAATTGTGTTTTTCTAGGAGGATCAAAATGCATATCTTTACACTCGTCGTTATCTATGGAGATGTTACGTTTGTAGGAATGAATCTTCTCGTCGTTTGAATGACAGAGATTAGGACCAAAGAAAAGACCAGCGGTTGTGTCAATGTTTTAAAATCTAAAGTGCATAGAATCAAAACGTGATTTAACTAATAGTGACATGTGAGGCCCGTGCGGCGGCCAAATTCAGAAGACCAAAAGCCGCCCTTGTTCTGACCCGTGATAGGCGTCGGCTCGGCGGTGCCTAACGGCGGCCAAAAGAGACAAGAAGGATTAATCCTGTTTGACTAATCTCGCCGGCCCTGGATTTACTGCTTAACTTTTTGTCACTCCTAAGATTAGCGACGAGCACAACAAATTGTTAGCAAGTAAGTGGCAAATATCTTATTCGATTCTTGGACAAGCGATGTACAAATTCTTTTGGTGGTTGAGCATTTTAAGGGAGACGCAAGCTATGTACAAATTGTCCACACACATGCACATTTGCCTAATACCTATACAATATAGCTATATGAATTTGTACATTCACACACTGGAAACCAGGAGGAAGAAAACAAGATAAGATTTGGAAATGGATTCAATCTCACCCATTATATGATCAACTTCGTGTGTCGCAAGTGATTTAGGTCACCGGTCGGTGCTATGAGTCGGCTTCAGGTAATGCGAGTCGGAGAACTGTGCTCGTTAGCCTTCTACGCCACCGGCTTATCCAGTAATCGATCATCCTCTCGACGAGATTTTAATATGCAAAATTTGACACCTACCCATATTTTGTTTAGCAACGGGAGGAGGGAAGACCTTTTCTGATCAAGCTGGGTTTTGAGTATATTGTGAGATCTTCTAAAAATTGATTTGGTCTGTTTTGTTTGTCTAAGAATGAGTCGTCCACAAGGGTTTCTTAAATGTCGCTTTCTTCCAAAGACATATATGCTAACGAGCCTATGTAATCGTAAATGCGTGCACACCTTCTTCGGAGATCCAATATATCTTTTACGTCCACACATTGAGTTTATTAGACTCGATTGAAATTAATATACGGTTAATTGCAAAAAAAAAAAAAACGTTTTATAGACATAGTGCTAAATAGCGGACTGTCTATCATCTTTAGCACTATAACCAGAAAATTTACTCGGGTCCCGCCAAGACTTAAATTATACGACAAAGCAAGAAAAGTTGCCATTTGTACACATACCCCTCATTAACTCATGACATAATGTGTGACGTTCACTGAATAATTCTTCAGCCTAACACATCGAGATGAAGATCGTGCATTGACAAAGTCTTTTAATCGAGATGAAAGGTGAATGATGATAGTTACAATGCATCATAAGTCATCGTCGGGTCGAGATCATATAATCGATCTGCTGATGAACTCGCCACCGATGATGGGAGGCGGTATTTTACTGCAGTCAAAGCCCAAATCGATATTTACTACAAGAACGCGTTTAACCTCGAACTCAACGTGGACTTCGACCACCACCTTCCTTGCACTTTCGTGGTACCTAATATTTTATGAAAGATGATGGTACGAATTGAGAACATTGACCGACTCGCACGTTCAACTGACCCCTATAAATATATCTCAACTCATTCGACTCCTGCTCAGCAAGAGCTAGCAAAGAAAACAATCAAGTCTCTTGTGTTCTTCACCCGCAACACATTTCCAACATCATTCATGGCCATCTCTCTCACTTCAGCCCTGAAAACCTCCCAGCTCTCTCTCTCTCCATCTCACTCGCTCTTCACAACACAAAGGCCGCGACCCAGGATCGCCATCTCATGCCAATCATCATCATCATCATCAGCGACCAGGTCGGTACGTGAAAATGGCTCCAACTACTACGAGCTGCTTTCACTGAACCCTAGCAACACGAGCGCCGATGACGTCAAGAGAGCGTACAGATCGCTGGCGCGCCAGTATCACCCGGACGCGTGCCGCGACCCGTCGATGAAAGAAGAGTCGACGAGGATGTTCCTCCGGCTTCACGAGGCTTACGAGACGCTGTCTGACCCCAGGTCGCGCCAAGTATATAACTGCGAACTTGGCCTGAGCTCGACCGTATCTTGGACATCGCCATGCAGTGCCGTCGATGGTAATAGTTTATTTACGAGCGATGATCAGGAGATGTTGAGGAGTAGGTGGCAAGATCAGATCGTTGAGCTGAAGAGGAGGTCAAACAATCGGATGGCTCAGAAGAACGGGTCGTGGGCCGCGCAAAAACGCGCTCACAACCTCCGGAGAGATTAAGAAACCTGCTCAACCAAAATGAAGGATTAAAAAAGAAAATAAAAAGAGAGAGAAGGAGAAGAAAGTATATGATTTGTTTTTGCTATCAGCCCCTCTGATTATTCATAATTATGTAAGACGCGTCTTTGACAATTCATCGATTCAGATTCAATTATTCTTTTGTAATTCGGGTTACACTAACTTAATTTATTTATCAAATTGCAATTTTTTTTGTTGATAGTTTTGTTTGTTGGTTGGTTGGTTCCTGAAATCCAGCTGTACATATGATGAACATCTATGATCTTTCGTTTTCTGTGTTGATAGATGAATGTGCCCTGAGTAGTCTGGTGCGTACAATAAGTCTGTAAGCTCACATTTGTATCTTTATAACCATGAAAAGCATTCCATAAATGGCAGAATTCTATTCTCCCGTATCAAAATAAACGAATTTTTCTTCGTGCCGGTAAATTTAAACAGTTTTAGAAAATTGCCAACTTTTCTTAATAGTGTGCAAATGTATATGGTTCAAATTTACTAATTTTTATATGAAATTATTAATCTAAATTAAAGTGATTTTATCAATTATTGTCAGATTGAATTACCAATTAGATTTTGGTAATTACCTTTCATTCGAGTCACTTGCCAATATCTTTTCATATTAACCAACTTTATCTATTATATAATATAGGTTATCAACTCTCATTTGAGTTAGTTACCAACGTTTATTTAGTAATTTGATTTACTAACTTTTCTCTCAGTAAATTAGGGAAAAGTGTCAGAAAAGTCATATACCTTTTGCATTTGTGTCAATTTAGTTCTAAACATTTTTCTATGCCAATTGAGTCCTAAATCTTTTGTCTTTGGGCCAATTTAGTCTTTCTGGCTAATTTTAGCTCGATTTTGCTAACGTGGATGCCGGCTAGCTTACGCGGCATTGCCAGCAATGACGTGGACAACTTTTAATAATATTTTTTTATTTTTTTATCTCTTGAATTTTTATTTCTTTTATTTCTTTTTTTTTTTCCTTTCTTCTTCCTCCAGCCGGCCTCTGGCGAGCCCTGCCAGCCACTAGCAAGGCTTGCCCTCGCCAGCGGCTAGGCGAGGCTCTCCCTCGCCGAATCTAGCGAGGGTTGAGCCTCGTCGGCCAGTGCAAGGCTCACTAGAGGCTGGGCGAGGCTCGCCCTCATCGGATTTGGCGAGAGTCGAGCCTCGCCGGCCAGCGCAAGGCTCGCTGGAGGCTAGGGGGCTTTTGGCGAGCCCCGCTGGCCACTAGCGAGGCTTGACCCTCGCTAGATCCGACAAGGGTGAGCCTTGCCCAAGCCAGCGCGAGGCTCGAGCCCTCGTCGGGGCTCGCCCTCGTGTAGGCAGGGGTCGGCCTTGCCTAGGCTAGTTCTGGCGAGGCCGACCCTCGCGCAAGCCAAGGCGGCCTCGCTAAGCATCGCTCGGCCCAAGGCAACACCTGGCGAGGCCGCCATGGCCTGCCCAAGGGCCGGCCTCTCCAGATCTGGCGAGGGGAGCCCTCGTCGAGGCTCGCCCAGGCCACGCCGATCCTCGCCTGGCCATGGCCGGTGGTCGATAGTCGGTCACCGGCAAAGGAAAGAGGCGAAAGAAAAAAAAAAAGAAAGAAAGAAAAAAGAAAAAAATCAAATAATAATTAAAAATTATTAAAATATTATTAAAAATTGTCCACGTCAGCGCAGGCGGTGCCACGTAGGCCGACTGATGTTCATGTCAGCAAAATCCGGCCAAAATTAGTCAGAATGATTGAATTGACACTAGTTCAAAAGACTTAGAACTAAATTGACACTAAAAAAAGGTTTAGGATTTTTCTGACACTTTTCCCCCGTACATTATCACATAGTATTTCATTACACTTTATTAGACGTAATATTATCTTAAAATTCAAAAGAACCTGCACCAAGAAGTTTAAACTAGCAACTAGAGCTAAGGAAAGAAAAGGTTGGTCATCAAACTTTGACCTTTCAAAATCATGATATTGCATCCGCTCCACTCAAACTAAAGTTGTGAACCTAAGGGTTTCACATTCTCTCTAAGCATACTATAAGCTACATAGCACATACTTTCTGTGATTTTCCTTCATTTTCTTAGTTGACACTAGTTATCGAGACTTAGAATTGCAAGAGACCATCTGATGCAACCGTTACATGCATCACATGCCATCACTTAGAATCATGGATTTCAATTTTCAAAAAAGTATTTTCCTATTTACTGGGGCACACCATTCTCTTGAAAAGTGATTGGCTTATTTCACCAAGTCAGGAATGAAACTGATTGCATGAAATGACTTCTCAAGTATATGGTATCGAAGTAAGAAATTCCATATCGCCGGTAACTAGAACAAAGTTGATGATCATTGATAATTTTCCGAGCGAAAGTTTGGGAGCACAGTTATGGGAGAGTATGGATTTTTCTAGAAGATGGAGCTATCCATCCACATGATCCACGAAAGCGAAAATGTCTAAGACACTGCAATCTACTTGTGTTTTTCTAGTGGGATCATAGTGTATATCCATATCTTCGTCGTTGTCTATGGAGATGTTATGTTTGTCTGAATGAATCTTCCTATCGTTGGAATTGATTATTGCAGACTTTTTGATATCCTTGAATGAACAATGTATATACAAAAAGATTGGGATAAAAGAAAAAACAACGGGGGAACCACACGTTTCATTTATTTGTCCCATTTCGTTTAGGAGTCAATAAGAAGAACACAAACATGCCAGAACAATTTAAAGACAAAATCTACAGACATTGCAATTGCCCCACAAGAGAGAAAAGCTTATGTTATCACTCAGCATTCACACCCATTTCACGTCCTGCCACCAAAACAAATTCACAACTGGCTCTCATTTCTTTACTGACACACTACACACACCATTTCAAGATCCAGATAAGTCTCAGTTAGTGGCCGACCTTTTTGATCTTCAAGCGGAACAATTACGGAAATTATGGAGCGCGTGAAAAGGGACGATTAGGCTTGTTCCGTCTTGGGAGCACAGGTCATAACAGCATCTGCTACAGTAAGGAAGATCTTATCGTCCCCAATCAAGTCGATGAACTTGGACGCATGAAGCTTGTCAATCACTACCGGTCCTGGATTTGCAAGAACAAGCTGCAGAAGAATACGCGAAAAGTAATCTTGTAAAATGTAAAATAGATGGTAGTCTGTACAAGTGGAGTGCGATCAAGAGATGAGCTAAAGCATGTCTGCTTATAGGGCCTATCCTGCCAAATACTTTAGCATGTCTGAGCATGAGTGAAGATAAACTGCTCAGGTGAGAATATTAAGAACCTGTTGAGGGTAAAAGACATATAGCTGATACCTGTACTGAGGCAATTATTTGCTCAAACAACTTAGTTATTTTTTGGGAGATATAGTTTTTGCAGGTCGGGGCAGGTGAGATGGACACTGTAGGAAAATATTTAAGTTTGATCTCAATTGGAGGAGCATGCATTACTTAGCAAAGCAAGTGACTTTATGGTCGGTGAGACATCATGGAGAATGTCATAAAAATAGCATGAAGCAATTCGTTTTAAGCATTACCTGAATATCCCTCTTCTGGAGGCTTTTGTGCAAATCTTCAAGGGCATGCATGCCACCAGTATCAATGTCTGTAACGGCTGCAGGCACGGATAATAATGTCAAAATACTTGTAAGGGTATTGATCACGGGAAAAATAAAAAAGAGCGAAGCTGGTCGTGCAAGAAACAGCTTACGAGACATTTCCACGATCAAGTACTGGATTCTTGGTTGATGATTCTGCTTCAGATATTCCTCTTCATCACCAAGCCATCTCAATATCCTGAAAAATTCAATTCATACCGATGTAAATAGCTGCTCTAAGGCACCGGCACAGAATTCTCTTGTCCCTATTCATGGTTAGGCTTAACTTGTCCATCTTATAACATGGAAATCATGGAGTTTCTTAGCAAAGTTGGCCAAAAAAATTAATTAGAAAGGACAAACAGGGGCCAATTTTGCCCTCCGCACTTGCTCCTATCTAGTACCTTTCACGGATATAGTTTGAATTCGAAAAATAGATGGCTGAATCAACTCTGACAATCAGAACTCCAGGAACCTTTGTTGCTTCTGGGTATTGCAAAATATTCCTGTAAACAGTCGTCCTCGGTAGCTTACCAAGAATGGCTGTGCGAGGTCTTGTTACTTGTAAGAGTATTTTGGCAAATGAAATTGAAACCTGCCAAAGGAAACCTCTACTTTAGTAATCCACACGGAGAATGAAAATCAACTAAAGATTACCAAAAGTTCCTGATAATCTTACTGCAATCAAGAGGCCTATCTCAACAGAGACAAAAACCACCCCAAAGAAGGCTCCCATGCAAGCAGCAAAATCGAACTTGTCAATTTTCCAGATCAGTATTACCGCTTCAATATCAATCAGGCCAACCACCGCGGATATAATAATTGATGCGAGAATTGCATTTGGAGTATACTTGAATAATGGTGTGATGAGTGCCAGGGTTAACAACACCACGCAGGACATGACAATGTTAGAGACTGCTGTATGGCAACCAGCCACGCAATTAACAGCAGAACGAGAGAAAGATCCTGCACGAAGTGCAAATAATCCAGTGAATATCAGCAAAAAATTTTAGTTCACAATAAAGCACTTAGTACTTGTCCTTTCATACCCGTAGCAATGTAGCAGGATGTCAACGAACCAACCACATTCATCGTTCCTAGTGCTATCATTTCCTTATTTCCATCTATCTGATATTCCTTCAAGGTAGCAAATGTCCGTCCAATCACAATGGCTTCCTAGAAATATCATTGGGTTAGGAAAGAGAATCACATATAAAAACTCCAATTCCCAGCTGAAAGTATGGAGAATTTTCTTACTGTCAAAGCAATCATGCCTGCAACTACGCCAATCTTAAAGCCCTTGGCAAGATAAGTGCCAGTGAAAAAGATTTCCTTCACTGAAGATGGATTCACGCCCTTTTTTATGTTACCCACCTTCAGACATAATTGTATTTGGCAGGATTAATATAACTGCTATGGTCAACGGAATGAGTTAAGATGAAACGCAAATGAAACAGAGCAAAACCACAGAGAAGCGTTCTTACGATTGCAACATGCTGCTTATCAGCTCGAGTAATATACACAAAAAAAGTGGACAGGATAACGGAGATCAGAGGGGCAATTGCAGGCACCCAAAATAGTTTCCTGTTCTTTTTGCCCTGTTGTAATAGAACGTGAAATTGAGATAAATGGCTAGGAAGAGATCCAGTCAGGATTTAATAACGAAGAACAAGACAGACTTCTTACTATGTATTTGGCAAGCAGAAGGAAGGCCAAGAATGTCACTCCGATCACTATCGTCTGCCAATTCCACTGAGAAAGCAGTAGTACGATAGAGTAAGTTTAATACTCATGCAGTCAGTTATTCTATTTAGTAGAAAAAATGAGTGGTTGAATTTCTTGACGTACCCCATGATCCACCGTACTCCAAACTGATCGCATCACAGACACTATGTCGGTCTTCTTGGTGAATTTTTTTATGCCCAGCAGACCCTTGAGCTGTTGAAGAGCAATTGTGATGGCAGCACCGGCCATAAAGCCAACAACCGCAGCATGAGATAGGAAATCGATCAAGAAACCCAGTCTAGAAGTGCAAATAGTGTTATCTATTAGTAAGAATAAAAATAGAAAAATCACTTGACTCACCAGATGAGCCATAAACAGCCTCATCCAAAACAAAAAGAAAAAGGAATGAAATGCGCATCAAATAATCCGGACTGGGGTGATATACCTGAAGAACCCGAGCATGACTTGGGTGATGCCAGCAAAGAATGTAGCCGTGAATGCCAGGCGTCTGTACTCATGGGGATGAATATCTGGATCAATCTCGTCCCGAAGAAGAGTCCCAAGCAAGAGAGAAACAACAGCTACTGGCCCTATGGCGATATCTCTCGAGCTACCCATGAAGGCATATATAAGAGGGGGAACAAAGCTGCTATCTGTAGTGCAACGGAGGAAATATCATTTATCTACTGAAAATGATTTAGCCGACAAGTACATTAGGTCAACGTAAAGAGAAGAAGACAAAACTTACATAGTCCATATTGTGGAGCCAAATTTGCAAGCTTTGCATACCCAATATCCTAGTTTACAAAGATAAAGAAACCATAAGCAGTGCAACTAGAGTGCAATGAGCAAATCTATCTAGCTCTTCAAAGTTGCCGTCACTATTACCTGTGGAATGCAAAGGCTTGCTATGGTAAGTCCAGCAATCAGATCGCCCTTAAACTTAGTCAGGTTGTAGTGTCTTCCCCATTCGAGAATGGGAAAAACACTCTGGATGCCGATAATGAACTTCCTTGACAGCGGTTGATCTTTAAACTGACGAAGCGGGTCATCTGCGAAGAAGGTCTCCTTCAATGTGGCTGTGAATTCCTGCAGAAGGTTCTGCTTTGGAGGGATGCCCACTTTGTGGATGTACGGTGCCTCTGAATGGTATTGCAACGAAGCACTGTTTGTTACGTCGGTTCCCTGTACCCCATCGTTGCTGCTGATACGATGACTCATCGTGACAAGGGATCAGAGACAAGCTGGATCGCAAACAAGCAAACACAAGTATTAAGAATTTTTTTTTTTTTTTTTTTTTTTTTTTTTTTTTTTTTTTTTTTTTTTTTTTTTTTTTTAAATTTTTCCTTTTCTTTTCTCCTTTTTTTTTAGTTTGTTTTTTTTTTTTTTTTTTCTCTTCCTTTTCCCCTTTTCCGGTTTGGGGGGGGGGGGGGGTTTTATACATTTTCCTTTTTATTTGGGAAAGGGTTTTTAATTTTTTTTTTTTTTTTTTTCCTCCCCCCTATTAGTTTTTTTTTTGTTGGTTTTCCTAACAAAATAATGAAATTCAATGCTTGGCTTATTTTAGCACTGCACTGGTTAAGAACTTAAAAATTTAATTTTCTTCAAATGGGTCATAATATTTCCTCTTTCTTTTTTTATAAGGTAGAATCTAATCAAATTCGGGCATAGATGTTGATGGAACCAAGGAAAAAAGCGGGCCATCAGCTTAAGATGAGTGCTTCGGAAATGAAGATACTCAGGAGATAAAACAAACGCAAGAGGAACAAGCACCTGTAGTAGAGAAGGTTTGGAAACTGTACTTTATATTATTTTTTTTTGGTAACCAAAACTGTACTTTATATTAGTTACAGGATAATCCAAAGTTTTCGACCAAAAAAAAAAAGGATAATACAAAGTCAAAATGTTTAAGAAGACAGTAAGCCCCAGCCTTCCACAGTGAGAATGTATACACATCTCTATTCGATCTAAACTCATCAAGCAACAGTCTCATGATGGAAAAGGTTTCTTAAATCTTGTGAGACTTGGATTAAATTTGTAAGCGTTGACTCAAGGCAATTGGATTGCCACTAGTCATCACATTAATTTGGTGTTTATATGCTCTCTGAGAGAGTTGACTGTAGCTGTTTATACTTCATGCTCATTGGCAGGAACATAATATTTTGGACTCTGACATTATCCTTTCTGCTGACTTCTGACTTTAGCTCCTGCAATCGTCTAGTGAACTTTAGCTAACGGTTTGTTTTCTCCGCGCATACCAAAACCACCTATCCTTTTAAACTATCCAGATCTTGCCCTATGCAGATTGACCATGAACTACCAGGCTTAGCAAGAAAGATGGTTTTCAGACATTTTCAACAATTCATTTCCTTCAGATCTACCTTTATGTCATTGCTCATAACTTTTTAGTCGTGGGCATTAATTAGTAGAGAAGGGAAAGATGCGCATCTACATTTGAAAAAGCACAACTGAACTTCGATTCAAAGACGAGAACCACTTTGCAGTGATATAAAGGAATACTACTGAGGTAAGTACCATGGTCATAACTCATGAAAGGAAAAGGTGCAATCAAAAGCAACCCACAAGTGGAGATGTAGCTGTTATGTGGACTCTATCTGCAACAACAGTCCTGGAAGCATTGCATTTCCAAGTTCATTGAAAAGAGAGATTAAATTTTCCCCTAAATAATTAACCATCATGCTAAGTGATGGTACAATACACTTCAGTTGACACCATTTAGCATTCAAATAGTACTTGGTACTACATTCCATAATAAGAAAGGACGGGTATAAGCATCGTATGTGTGCTGCTCGAGTTGTCCTATGGCAGTTTGGTGTTCTTAAATAGACAATTTGAGGGAACCGAATTCTCTTCATCTCCCTTACCCCTTCACACAGGGGAATCAACAAAAGGGAAACAGCAACACGACTTTCATGAACCACAATTGAATCCATGAACAGAGAATAATTTTTACAACCTTAACAACATCAGAAAACTAAAGCACCAACAAGTTGCTGACCACCGTAAAAAAAGGGAAAAATGACATAAATAGTCATTGAACTTTGACCCAATATGTAATTTAATCCCTTAACTTTTAATTTGTTCAATGTCATCCCTGAACTTTTGGTCCATGTTCAATTCAGTTCCCGAACTATATGAATATGTTCAATGCAGTCCTTTCCATTAATTCAAGTTCAGGGACTATATTAAATATTTTTTATAGTTCAAAGACTGAATTGAACATGTACCAAAAGTTCAGGGATGACATTAAACAAAATAAAAATTCAAGGACCACATTGAACATTAACCTAAAGTTCATGAACTATATTGAATAAATTAAAAGTTCATGTACCAAATTACATATTGGGCCAAAGTTCAGGGACTGTTTGTGTCATTATCTCTAAAAAAAAGTACTTTGATCAACCAAAAGAAAACTTTAAAAAAAAAATTGTCGATTAAAAAATACTTTAAAAGATTTTGAGAACCACCAAAAAATGCACTAAAAAGAAAGTTGGAACTCTCTCTCTGTCTCCAATTTGACTTTTAGAACCACTTATAGCGATTCATCAGACAATTAAAAGTGAATCATCAACCATTTGAAAAAAAATAACAATAATGTTACATTCCCGTTAACTGAAGAAAAAGAAAGATGTCAGCAGAATAATGATCAAGACTCAGAGCCAAGAGTGACCCACAGCGACACCCACAAGTAATCAAATGATAAAGAAAAGAAGAATGTCAGAACCTGACCTTCTCTTGCGCCCCAGATGAGGCGAGACCCGCTTTCCACTCTGAGATCTGAATACAGTGAGCTCTTTATTTTAATAATAAAACTGATGCAGAACCTGATATCAAGAAACCGAGAAGATGACTTAGGATTGACCCAGGTTCATTGAATCTGACAACTGCGAATTGTTATGTAAGGAAGGGCACTCTAAATTAAGATCTTCCCCATTTAATACCGTACGATAAATAGGACGGCATCCCCATAATGACGCCAGAAGTCAATCCTTTCTGTTTCAGACATAGACCCATGAAAGGAAAGAAAAAGAATGAGCACGAAGGGACAGGATGTGTACCTCTGTGATGATGCGCGAACATCTTAACAATAAACATTAGATCAGTGTTGCCTGCTCGTCCATTTTTGTCAACTCCATAAGGAATTCTTTTTTAGTTGTCTCTGCGGGAGAACGAATATGCGGGATACGTTCAGAATGGAAGACTCAGTCAAGGGATGCGCGTGAACGATTGCTTGAACGATGATATTTATACCTTGCATGCATTAGTTGGCACCAGCCATTGATCCCTCTCTTTATCCACTTCCAAGTTCCAATATTGTGTTTGACCGAAAAGCAGTTTGCTTGCTGCTGCTTCACCGTGCGAGAGCATTCGTGCCATGAATTCAATTTCTTTCTCCTTTATTCCTCGGGCCATGCATGGCCTGGAGTTGGGTCTAATGTTACTATGCCAGCTAAACAGAGGTTGGCTTTCGCTTCATATATGGAAACGCTTCATCTATGGAAACTGACCCTGCATGATACGGTAGTCATCGACTCATTTTGGTGTATTCAGATTTTCTAGGAGGTCTCCAAGATTCTTGCCTTGTTTTTTTTATGCAGTGCGAGCAGTGTCCGGCTCTGTCAACCTCTCTAGACCGATCAAAGCAAGCCATCCTCCACGTCTGATCAAGGAGAACGGACTGAATTGAGGGGGTTATATGTACCAACGGATTCACCAGATAATTTCTCCTGATCAAGAGAGTTGACAGAACATTCTTTTCACTCGTTTTTGCAACCCCAGATACTCAGTGGCTTGAATTTATGAACGCGTGAAGAAGTAAATCTTCTATCGCGATCTGACATAACTGGCCGGGAAGATCTTGATATATTTGGATTGTCCAGCTCATCCAATCCGTTTCGCTTTCTTACAAAAACCATCTTTATGCGTGAAATATAATATGCACAAACATTGCGGAAGGCGTGAAATGATAAGTATAAGGTGACAGATGAAGCCTTTTCTTTCTTCCACACACTGTATTAAGGCAGTGATTATAATGCAAGCAATCATCATATTCTAATACTCCTATAAATGATATACAGGAATCTTGGATTGGAATTTATAATTTATAAGAAAATGGTGATATCCTGGATGAGCAGTTGCATAGTCAAAGACAACAAATGGAAGAAGAGAATACTCAGATACGTGGCCCATCATGACATGAACACAAAGACTTTTGTGTTCATGTTAAACGGACCTCTGGGATCTCTATTGAGAGATTTAAGGTACAAATGATAATCATTCTGGATCTCTATTTTTCTATTTTCAGGAATATGTTTGGAACATAAATTAGTTTGGCAATAGAATTTCATTCTTTTATTTTTGGAACAAATTTTTAGCCCAGAAATAGGTTTGTAATAGAAATAAGAAGTATATTTTTTACTTTTCTATTTCTGAAATAGAAACAGATATAACATGTAACGGCCTGAATTTCGATGTAATTCCGGAATCAATAAAGTTGATGCTATTTCGCATTTCATTTTAGTAAGTCTCGCCCAGAGCTGATTACTCTCGGGATACTAACCAATGGGGTATGGCTAACTAGGAAAATGATACGTGGACCAAGGGCGCGATCACGAACCGAGTACCGATCTTGAGAAACGATGAGGGAATATTTTGGGTCAACGTGAGCCGATCTTAGGAAAAGTGACGGGTTTGGTCTGGCCAAGGCCAACGATTTACAAACGGATCGCGGGTGAGTCCGCAAGTCCGAGAGTGCACGTGGCCAACCAGGCCCGAGCTTGAACTGAACGATCGTGACCTCTGGAACTAATGATAATCCCTCTCATTCTCTGAGTGATTCGGGACCGTCATGACTCGGATAACTCTAGGTCGATACGCGTAAACCCTAAACAGCCGCTTGTTAGTGAGAGACCCTGAAATTGAAAGTTTAGCGAGTTTTGTTCACGGAATTGGGCCCGAATTTCGAGGTCGATTTTCGAAGGCTTAAGAGACTATTTTTGGGAATCTAACGTCATATCACGCTGGCCACACACATTTGGAGTTAGTACGAATAAAAATTGGAATTTCGATCCGGGGGTGAAAAATTACGATTTTGCCCCTCGGGACGCCAGCGTCGCTTTTCGAGGCCAAATGAGGTTATTTTTCGAGACCGACACCATTTTTGGGTGGCCACGCTTACCAGGAGTCGTTTTGGACAAAAAGTGGAATTTCGACAAAAATTGGAAAAATAATATTATTTTATTCCCGAAACTTTGCAGTCAGTTTTCGAGGACTTAAAAAGTGAATTTCGCGATTCCGACGCCATATTATGTTGGCCACGCACATATGGAACGCGTATGTGCGAAAATTGGAATTTTGACCCGGGACCGAAAAATTACCAAAATGCCCTTGGACCCATTTTTGGTAATTCCGAATTTTGGATTTAATTAGAGGACTAACCAAGGTGAGTTAGGGCTAAACCAGGTCTGGTCAGCTTGGGTTAAGGATCAATGACCATTTTACCCCTAAATAATTGGATAAGAAGGAATTATAGCCATTGGATCAAGGGCAAAATTGTCCAAATTGCCAAGATTTTGACACTTGGAATCCACTAATTCCATGTTAGACCAGCTTTGACCAGACCCTCTCTCTCTCTCCTCTTAGTTCATTCAGTCATTTTTCCCCCCCTCGAAGATCTTCTTCCTTTCTCCGTTTCTGTTCTGCAGTTTCCGTTTCTGCACATCCTAGTACTGTTCACGCCGGAACAGTACCAACCGGAGCTGCCCCCGCCGAGCCAGCACCACCAGCAGCCACTCCCGCCTCTGTCCAGCCCTTTCTCTCTCCCTTTCCCTCTCTTTCTCTCTCCCTTTCCCTCTCTTTCTCTCTCTTTTTTCTCACCCGGTAAAGCACCGCCGCCACGTCCGAGCCTCGCCGGAGCTTCGCCGGAGCTCCGATCGCCGTTCCGTCACCACCCAGCCGTCCAGCTAGTCGGTACGTCGCTGTTCGTCGCCGGCCGTACGGTGTCCGTACGGTCGATACTGTAGCAGTTCGTACGCCGCCGTCCATACGGCCGTCTCGCCGGCCACTGTCTCTCGCCCGTCCGTACAGCTTCTGTCCGTAACATATCCGCCTGCCCGTGAACAGCTCCCCCGAACAAAAGCATCGCCGTGAACAAGACGCTGCGTCGCCGGGAATTCCGCCGCCGGTTTCACTGTTCATCAGTGATCGGCCGCCGTTCCCCGTCGCCGTGGTCCAGAAATTAAGTGAGTAAAATTCCTAAACCCGGATTAGGATTGATAGTGCGTTTTTCCTGGACTGGTTTAGGTATTATCGGTGCATTTTGGACTAGCTTAGATAATAGCAGTGTGTATTTCAGACTGGGTTGAGGACTGATTGGTAGAAATTATTATCGGAAAAATTTAGTGGATTAATGAGAATCATTGGGGAGGATAATGGGGTTTAATGACCAATTTAGGAGCTCGTTGGTGAAATTGCCGGGTATACCCGGGTTGACTGATTGTACGTCAATTGTGCTTAATTGTGGTTGATTTCGTATTGCTATGTCGTATGTTGTGTGGCTGATTTTGTGGAGTACGATTGGCCATTGTTTGGTTTACAATGAATTGCTGATTTGTGAATCGCACGTTAGGCCACACGGTATTTGTAAGGACCTGGGGTCTATACTGTGTAATATTGTCCGCTTTGGGCCCACTGACCCTCACGGCATTAAAACGCGTTACACAGAGTAGAGAACCCAAGTCTTATAAACTAGCCCAGGACTCCCCCCTAAGCGATGTGGGACAAGAGACATGCCCCCCTTTGCCATCCTAGAAGCCTGCCAGGAGCCGCTCCTTGTCCAGGCCCTCTGGCCCCGGCGACCACTCCCCGCCCTCGTCGGACCGGGTCGTTACATTCTCCCCTCCTTCGAGCACAGCGTCCTCGCTGTGGCCCCACACGCGGTCGGGAGTCGGCTCTGATACCATTTGTAAGGACCCGGGGTCTACACTGTGTAATATTGTCCGCTTTGGGCCCACTGACCCTCACGGCTTTAAAACGCGTTGTCTTGGGCAGAGGCGCTCTCTGGCCCTTCCTCTCCCAAGCCCAATATTGTCCTCTTTGGGGCGCAAGCCCACAGGCCAGACCCACCCCTCAAGGTTTTGTTCTCAGCACAGCGGAAGCTTGTGTGAAACACGTTTTAAAGCCGTGAGGGTCGGTGGACCCAAAGCGGACAATATTACACAGTGTAGACCCCGGGTCCTTACAGTATTAATTGGGCCAATTAAGCACGTGTTGTGACATTGGGTGTCTGAATTATGTTGGTGCTCGTGGTGCATTGCATTGCATAACATGGACACGCATTGCGTATGCCAAGAGTGAGGCATGTGATGAAATTGTGCGAGAATGCGTGTCTGTCACGAGCATGTGATCACCTAAAATACCCTGAAGCGTTATACGCTGGGTTCAGATAATAATGAGTTGTGTGATCACCTACGGACCTTCGGGTCGATACCGTCCTCATGCACTTTGAAGCAGGACGATGCCCGATACGTCCGGAAGGCGACCATCCTCATGCACTTTGAAGCAGGCTCTGGTTCGCAAGGAGATCAGTGTTGCGCCTCATGCACTTTGAAGCAGGCTAGAGACACTGGGCCAGATCGGTTGTTGCGCCTCATGCACTTTGAAGCAGGCTAGACGCACCGGGCCGTGAAAAATTGATGACTCGAGTCGTAATAATAATTAATTGGGCAAGTGTGCCAGTGTGGGCCAGTGGGCCAAAGAAATGTGCATGACATGTCGATGACATTTGCATGCATAAACATGCATTGATTAGCATGCGAGTGTGTGAGACTCGGTGTATGAGCATGTGATTGGCGTACGTGTGATAATGTGTGCCACGTATGTCCCGTGATTATTACATATTGAACCGTCTAACCTGCAGGGTCAGAGAATTGTATGATTATGGTTGTGTTATGATTTTAAATGTTTGTTTCCGGTCAGGAGATTGCATGCTAGCCTAGCCTAGGTTTAGGGGTTGAACTCACTCAGATTCGTCTCACGGTTGTGTAAACCGAAACATTTTCAGACCCCCAGCAGTAGGATGCCGAGGTCACCACCTCTTTTTGGAATACCGCATTTTATCCAGCAGTCGTCGAGCATGCACCCCGGTGGGGGCGGAGCAGAACGGAGAAGTGGCTGTTTGGGTTATTCCCAGCTGTTGGTGTTTCCTTTTTGGTTGTCGTGAACACTGTAAAAAGAGTTTTAAAATAGTAATATAAGTAGGTACATATTTTCTGCGTTGATCGTTGTTTATTGGATGGCTATCCTTGGCTCATTGTAATTGTCTGGGTTTGTTTATTTTATACTTCCGCTTGTGCTTGATCTCTGTATGGGCGTGGGTCGGCGACGCTTTCTGGGACGTCGCAATTTATCGACCGAAGGTGGGATGCTCACGCTTCGTGGGGTACGGGGCGTGACATAATAACTCTCTTTTATTGCTCGCCCTCGTTGCCTGCCGCCGCCCCTGCCCCCCACCGTCGCCCGTCTGCCACCGCCAGTTTCCGCCCGAAATTTAAGAATAACCCATCAAATAAATTTCTATTTCGAGAACAAAAATTTTGCATTGCTATTAAATGCTACTTTTTGCTTAAAAATTCATCCAGAGAATAGAAATAGATTTTTCTATTTCTAGCTAAAAATAGGGTCAGGGAAAAGAATGATTATCATTTGCGCTCGTAGAACCCATGAATGAGGAGGCGACACTAGGACAGTGAGAGGAAGCTTTCGCTTTGCGTAGATTTAACCCCAAATTTAGCAGTCAACAAAGCGATTAATGATAGAAAACTTTATATTGCACCAGCTCAAAAGAAATGGCTTTCACAAGCAATGTCAATTGTCATGTCAGGATGTAGGCATACGTGCAATTTAAACTTAGGAAATCAACAGCTACCTTTTATATATATCGTTTGGTCTACATGCATATTTATTTAGCGTTTTTTTTAAGGGGGACTATAAATGGATGTGTTGCACAACGCATCTCTAACCCTAATCTCCACATTCTCTCCCTTTTTTATTTTTTATTTCGGTTTGGGATCGGAAAATTACGAAAATACCCCTAGGCCATTTTTAATTAATTCCGAAATTTGGATTTAATTTTGGGATTAACCAAGGTGAGTTAGGCTTAACTCAGGTCTGGTCAACCATGGTTAAGAGCAAATGACCATTCTACCCCTAAATTATTGGATGAGAAGGAAAGAAAGCCATTGGATCAAGGGCAAAATTGTCCAATTGGCTTAGATTGAGACACATGGATTCCACTCACACCAACTTTGACTCATTTGACCAAACCCTCTCTCTCTCCTCTCAGCCTATTCGGTCATTTCCGTGAAAATTCTTCTTCTTCTTCGTTTCTTGTTTCGTGCGGTTTAATTTTGCTTTCATCTTTGCTATTTGTGCTTCTATTTGTACATCTCTTGGTGTTGTTATGAAAGTCCGTACAGTGTCCGTACGGAGGTACTGTTCACGTCCGTACGGATCACTGTTCACGCCGGACCGTCGGACGCCGCGGCTGTCACCGGCACCTCGCCGGCACCGTCCCAGCCTGTCCGTACAGTGTCCGTACGGAGTGGTACTGTTCGCCGCGTCCGTACGGGGGTTCACTAACACCCAATTGCTGCGAGCTCATTGTCGACAAAAGTGGTAGTTGACTTGATTTAGGCGAAATTGTGGCTGTTTTCGTGGCTATTTTAGGCTGAGAACGGGGCTGGCTGTTCGGAGGTTATGGACTGATTTGGGAGATTGAAAATGCATGGTTTGGTAGGCTTGGATGGGGCCGAGGTGATGCGAAATGATCGCGGCTGAATTGTGCGATTAATTGATGGGATTGTGCCTTGAATTGAAATTTGTGCGTGGTTATGTGAATTGTGTTTAATGGCTGGTTGTTTAGATGATTGTGGACTGATTGGCGAGGGAAATTCGAGGTTTAGGAGGCTCGGTTAGGACTGTGATGTTGAGGATCGATCGGGGTTGAATGGTGTGATTATTTGGAAATGTATTGGCTTGATTGGGTTTATCGGATTAATTGTGTAGTTTGCTGTCATTGGCTTGTTCTAGTTTGTGCTTGGGCCGAATGTGATGTGGTGCTATGCCGTGTGTGTGGCCGTGAGGTGTGATGGTGTGGCGGTGCGATTGCACAATATGTTCGCGTGCCAAGAATGTGTGATAGTGCTTCGGGATCGCGTGTTATATGTGTATGAAAGTGTGGTGTCTTTGGCGTGGTGAGAATGTATATTTGCAAAGTGTATGTGAATTGTGAAATGTGCATGCAATGTGGAATTGTGTTTGGCCGTGCGAGTGAGTGGTGCGTAAGTGTGGTTTGAGTGGAACGAGGATATGGAAATGTGGTTTGGTTGGAAAGGTCCGTCCCGAGGCGTGTACGTTTACGCGGGACGATGCCGTCCCGACGAGGTGACGATGCCGGCCCGACAGTGTCGATGCCCGACGTGGTCGGAAGACCGTTGGCCCGATGCGTTTTACGCGGCGCGGTAGAAGGAAAGTGTGTGTGAGGATTCCGTCCCGAGGCGTGTACGTTACGCGGGACAAAATCAATCAAAATGTTATCATTCGGTTAGCGGGGAGTGGTGGAAAGGTTGAAAATGAGTGGGATTTGGCAAGACAAGCGAGAGGATTGTGGAAAGTGACGCATGGTGTGAGTAGCGTGCAAGTGTGTTTGTATCGCGTGATGTGATGCTTAATTATGGGGTAGAAACCGCTAGGCACGGTATGGGATGTGCCCAAGTGGTTTCGTCTTATAATTAAGGCAGCGCGTCTGTGATTCCTTCTTGTGATGTGTTGGTGTATTATTGCCTAACGTGCGAGAACGTGCGTGATGTATTCCGTAGGGTCGCATATGATTGTTAGTTTGGCCGATCGTTGTGTGTTATGGGTGTTTTCGTGCGCGGCGCGTACGTGAATGCCTACGTGGGGTTTGGGGTTGTACACTTATTGAGATTCGTCTCACGGTTGTATAACCGCCACTTTCGCACCCCGGCCCTAAACCCGGAAGTGCGCCTTTTCTTTTGGAAGTTCGGGAGCTACTGTTGGTGCCTGGAGCCGCAGTGAGTTCCGAGATTCGAGCCGAGATTCGGCAGCACCGGAGGAGGGCGATCCTTAGGTTTTTCCTTAAGATTTTTGGGGTTGTGTAAATCGGGTTGACCCATAGGGAAGTTAAGTTAACCAGACCCCGATATTTTGTTGACGGTGATTTCGGATGCTAGTTTGTTAATTATGCCTTTAATATGATATATGTATATTTGGTGTTGTATGAATATGTGGTTGCTTTGTTCTGTTGTTCTACCCCGTTGTCGTCATTATTTGTCCGGTTTTATTATTTGCTTCCGCATGTGGCTCGATGTTTGGGTTGGGTCGGCGCGTTCCGTCGCATCATTTCGGCCGGAGCAGGGGATGTCGTGAGCTCGATGGTGTTCGGGGCGTGACATAGTTCGATTCGAAATTCGAAGTAAAAGTTTGCAGTTTTTTCTTATCTACCTAGATATAACTTGTCCGGAATTACCACAAAACCCGTCTCCTCTCAGCTCCCAGCTCTCTCTCTTTCCACAAAACAAAGGCCGTGACCCAGGATCACCATCTCATGCAAATCATCATCATCAGATACCAAGTCGGCACGTGAAACTGGCTCCAACTACTACGAGCTGCTATCACTGAACCCTAACAACACGAGCGCTTATGATATCAAGAAAGCGTACAGAACACTGGCGCTCTGGTATCACTTGGACGCGTGCCGCAACCCATCGATGAAAGAAGAGTCGACGAGGATGTTCCTCCGGCTTCACGAGGCTTACGAGACGCTGTCCGACCCCATGTCGCGCCACGAGCATAACTACGAACCGGGCCTGAGCTCGACCGTATGTTGGAGATCGCCATGCAGTGTCGTCGATAGTAATGATCAGGAGATGATGAGGAGTAGGCGGCAAGATCAGATCGTTGAGCTGAAGAAGAGGTCAAACAATCGGATGGCTCAGAAGAACGGGTCGTGGGCCGCGCGAAAACGCGCTCACAACCTCCGGAGAGATTAAGAAACTTGTTCAACCAAAATTAAGGATTAAAAAAGAAAGGAAAAGAAAGTATATGATTTATTTTTGCTGTTAGCCACTCTGGTTATTCATAATTATGTAAGACGCGTCTTTGACAATTCATCGATTCAGATTCAATTATTCTTTTGTGATTCGGGTTACACTAACTTAATTTATTTATCAAATTGCAATTTCTTTTGTTGATGGTTTTGTTTGTTGGTTGGTTGGCTCCTGAAATCCAGCTGTACATATGATGAATAAACTATCTTTCGTTTTCTGTGTTGATAGTTGAATGTGCCCTGATTAGTCTAGTGCGTACCATAAGTCTATAAGCCCTCATGTGTATCTTTATAACCACGAACAGCATTCCATAAATGGCAGAATTCTATTCTTCCGTATCAAAACATACGGATTTTTCTTCGTGCTGGTAAATTAACAGTTTTACAAAATTGCCAACTTTTCTTGGTAGTGTGCAAATATGGAATTTTTCGTATAAAGTTTACTACCGTTGATTGTACTCTCTTACTAATGGTTTGAATTTACTAATTCGTATATGAAATTATCAATCTAAATTAAAGTGATTTATCGATTATTGTCGGATTGAACTACCAACTAATTTTTGGCAATTACCTTAATTCATTCAAGTCACGTACCGATATCTTTTCTTATTTATTAACTTTATCAATCGTATCATCAATTCTTATGTCCTTTGTTAATAACTCTTTACATTTACTAACTCTTTTAAAAAATCACCAATCTTTAGAGTAACTCACCAACTTTTCTCATATTACATTATCACATGATATTAGGCTACCAACTCTCATTTGAGTTAGTTACCAAAGTTTATTTAGTAATTTGATTACCAATTCTCTCGGTAAATTATCACATAGTATTTCGTGATACTTTATATTTATTATTATCTTAAAATTGTAAAGAACCTGCATCATGAAGTTTGAACTAGCAACTAGAGCAAAGGAACCAAGGGTTAGTCATCAAACTTTGACCTTTCAAAATTTTGCTATTGCATCCGCTCCACTCAAACTAAAGCGGTGAACCAAAGGGTTTCGCATCCTCTCAAAGCATGCTATAAGCTACATAGCACATACTTTCTGTGATTTTCCTTCATTTTCTTAGTTGACACTACTTATTGAGACTTTAGAATGCAAGAGACTATCTTATACTAGTCAGCAATGAAATTGATTGCATGAAATGATTTCTCATAGTATATGTTATCGAAGTAAGAAAGTCCATATTGCCGGTAACTAGGAGAAAGTTAATGACCATTGGTAATTTTACGAGCGAAAGTTTGGGAGCACAGTTATGGGGGAGCCTGGATTTTTCTAGCAGAAGGAGCTCTCCATCCACATGATCCATGAAAGTGAAAATGTCTAAGACGCTGCAACGTAAGAGTGCGTTTGTTTCATGGAAAACGTACCGTTTCTGGAAAATGTTTTCTGGGAAATCATTTTCCAGGAAAATGAGTTCATTTTTCGACGATGTTTGGCTAAAACCTAAAAAAAACTTGGAAAGTATTTTCATTGTTTGGTGAGGAAAATCTAATGGTGAAAATTATCAAAAAAATTTCTATTTTTTAATTATTTCAAATTATTGTTATTTTTAAATTATTTGTATTAAGAAAAGAAAATACATGAATGTTTTCCTTCTTAGAAAGAAAAGAAAAAGAAAATAAAATAAAATAATTAAAGAAAATAAAATAAAAAATATTAACAAATTCAAGATGAACAATTCCGGAAAGTATTTTCACCTTCTTAGATAAGGAAATTCACTTTCCTAAAATAAAACATGATATTTGTGTTGACCGAAAAGTATTTTCCATTAACCAAATCATTTTCAGAGAACCAAATAGATGAAAGTCCATAAAACACTTTCCAGAAAAGCACTTTCGCCAAAACAAACACACCCTAATTGTGTTTTTCTAGGGGGATCATAATGTATATCCTTATCTTCGTCGTTGTCTATGGAGATGTTATGTTTGTATGAATGAATCTTCCCATCGTTGGAATTGATTATTGCAGACACTTTGATATCCTTGAATGAACAATGTAAGTACAAAGAGACTGGGATAAAAGAAAAAACAACAGAGGAACCACACGTTCCATTTATTTGTCCCATTTCGTTTAGGAGTCAATAAGAACACAAACATGCCAGAACAATTTAAAGACAAAATCTACAGACATTGCAATTGCCCCACAAGAGAGAAAAGCTTATGATATCACTCAGCATTCACACCCATTTCACGTCCTGCCACCAAAACAAATTCACAACTGGCTCTCATTTCTTTACTGACACACTACACACACCATTTCAAGACCCAGATAAGTCTCAGTTAGTGCCCGAACTGTTTGATCATCAAGCGGAACAATTACGGAAATTATGGAGCGTGCGAAAAGGGACGATTAGGCTTGTTCCGTCTTGGGAGCACAGGTCATAACGGCGTCTGCTACAGTAAGGAAGATCTTATCGTCCCCAATCAAGTCGATGAACTTGGACGCATGAAGCTTGTCAATCACCACCGGTCCTGGATTTGCAAGAACAAGCTGCAGAAGAATACGCAAAAAGTAATCATGTAAAATGTAAATAGATGGTAGTCTGTACAAGTGGAGTGCGATCAAGAGATGAGCTAAAGCCTGTCTGCTTATAGGGCCTATCCTGCCAAATACTTTAGCTTGTCTAAGCATGAGTGAAGATAAACTGCTTGGACAATGAGAATATTAAGAACCTGTTGAGGGTAAAAGACATATAGCTAGATACCTGTACTGAGGCAATTATTTGCTCAAATAACTTAGCTCGTCGTCGAAATATTCTCCTTTGAAAAATTTTCATTTTCCTGGAAAATGTTTTCCGAACATAATTTTCCGTGTTCGTGATCAATATGAAAAGTTTCGAAAATTTTTCGCGCGTGGCGACGCGGCGGCGCACTTAGTGAAGAAGAAGAAGCCGAAAATGATTTCGCTGCCCACGGAACTTCCGCCCGAAACATTTTCCGACTTCCGCCAACGAACGAGCCTTATTTTTTGTGAGAAATAGTTTTTGCAGGTCGGGGCAGGTGAGATGGACACTAGAGGAAAATATTTAGGTTTGATCTCAATTGGAGGAGCATTACTTAGCGAAGCAAGTGACTTTATGGTCGGTGAGACGTCATGGAGAATGTCATAAAAATAGCATGGAGCAATTCGTTTTAAGCATAACTTACCTGAATATCCCTCTTCTGGAGGCTTTTGTGCAAATCTTCAAGGGCATGTATGCCACTAGTATCAATGTCTGTAACGGCTGCAGGCACAGATAATAATGTCAAAATACTTGTAAGGGCATTGATCACGGGAAAAATAAAAAAGAGCGAAGCTGGTCGTGCAAGAAACAGCTTACGAGACATTTCCACGATCAAGTACTGGATTCTTGGTTGATGATTCTCCTTCAGATATTCATCTTCATCGCCAAGCCATCTCAATATCCTGAAAAATTCAAGTCATACCAATATAAATACCTGCTCTAAGGCACCGGCACAGAATTCTCTTGTACCTATTCATGGTTAGGCTTAATTTATGCATATTATATCATGGAAATCATGGAGTTCTTGGCAAAGTTGGCCAAGAATAAATTAGAAAGGACAAACAGGGGCCAATTTTGCCCTCCACTCTTGCTCCTATCTAGTACCTTTCACGGATATAGTTTGAATTCGAAAAATAGATGGCTGAATCAACTCTGACAATCAGAACTCCTGGAACCTTTGTTGCTTCTGGGTATTGCAAAATATTCCTGTAAACAGTCGTCCTCGGTAGCTTACCAAGAATGGCTGTGCGAGGTCTTGTTACTTGTAAGAGTATTTTGGCAAATGAAATTGAAACCTGCCAAAGGAAAGCCCTACTTTAGTAATCCACACGGAGAATGAAAATCATCTGAAGACTAGCAAAAGTTCCTGATAATCTTACCGCAATTAAGAGGCCTATCTCAACAGAGACCAAAACCACACCAAAGAAGGCTCCCATGCAAGCAACAAAATCAAACTTGTCAATTTTCCAAATCAGTATTGCTGCTTCAATATCAATTAGGCCAACCACTGCGGATATAATAATTGATGCGAGAATTGCATTTGGAGTATAGTGGAATAATGGCGTGATGAGTTCCAAGGTTAACAACACCACGCAGGACATGACAATGTTAGAGACTGCTGTATGGCAACCAGCCATGTAATTAACAGCAGAACGAGAGAAAGACCCTGCACAAAGCGCAAATGATCCGGTGAATATCATTGAAAAGAATTCTAGTTCACGATGTAGCATTCAGTACTTGTCCTTTCATACCAGTAGCAACGTAACAGGATGTCATTGAACCAACCACGTTCATCATTCCTAGTGCTACCATTTCCTTATTTCCATCTATCTGATAGTCCTTCATGGTAGCAAATGTCCGTCCAATCGCAATGGCTTCCTAGAGATATCATTAAGTTAGGAAAGAGAATCACATATAACAACTCCAGTTGAGGAAAACTCCTAATGAATTTTGAAGCTGACAAAACTTTCTATATTTATCTTGTGAATCTGACATGCATTCCATTCCAGGTTAACATATTCTGGAAGTTCAGAAGGAAATATCAGACTTTACAAGTTTTCAGAACTAAAAGTTCAAACTCAAAATTAAAAGTTCATATTTTACCATAAAAGTCATTCAGACTCTAATTTTGAGAGACTCAGATTTTACTGAAGACCTACGCAGACTCAGGTTCTGAATGTAAAGCAAGAATCAGAAATTATTCAGACGCAGAAGTTTTGCAGATGCAGACTCAGAAGTTTTTCAGAAGCAGAAGCAAAACTCATTTAAAAACGAATCACAACAGTTAGTGATCTGGCATGGATTTCAAAATAAGAAAGTTTTGATTGACTCAATATTAATCAAATTGATTGACAATCAAATATCATGACAAGTATGCATTACAACGGATAAAGCTCTACTTATGAAAATCAAGATTCTGATTGTATGGGCGAACAGAATCAACGGGATTCAGATTTTGTCAACCAACGGCCACTCAATCCATTTTATACAAATCTGTCCAAGATGAAGATTGGAAGATGATTCTTTGAAGACTGTCTAACGGCTAGTTTGGGAGTGGAGGAGTATAAAAGGAGACCTACGAGGAGCAGAAGGTATGAACGAAATCGATAATCAACAAGTCCAAAGTCTGAGCATACTCTGATCCTTTTTCTTGTCTTTCTGAGCTAAACATTAAGATCTTGAGGGATACTTTGTAAGAGTGATTGTGTGAGATAGAGAGTCCTATCATACACAAGAGTGCTGTCACTCAGAATCTGTAATTCCTCTTGATTACATAGTGAAATCCAGCCAGTAGGTTGTCAGTGTGGGAGAGTGGACGTAGGCTTGAGATAAGCCAAACCACTATAAACTTGTGTGCAGTTTTTCTATCCCTTATCTCTTACTTTACTTACTGTACATCAAGAGCACTGTCTATATAAACTGTTTTGAATCTGAATTTTATTCAGACTCAACTGTGGTCAATCATTTCCGCTTAAATTGATCAAAATTGTTTAAAATCACCTATTCACCCCCCTCTAGGTGATCCTTGCTAGCTACATCAACTCCAATACTCAAAAAATATGGACAAGTTTCTTACCGTCAAAGCAATCATGCCTGCAACTACGCCAATCTTAAAGCCCTTGGCAAGATAAGTGCCAGTGAAAAAGATTTTCTTCACAGAAGATGGATTCACACCCTTTTTTATATCACCCACCTTCAGACAAAATTGTATATGGCAGGGTTAATATAACAGCTATGGTCAACTGAACGAGTTAAAATGAAATGCAAATGAAATAGAGCAAAACCACAGAGAAGCGTTCTTACAATTGCAACATGCTGCTTGTCAGCGTGAGTAATATACACAAAAAAAGTGGACAGGATAACGGAGATCAGAGGGGCAATTGCAGCCACCCAAAATAGTTTCCTGTTCTTTTTGCCCTGATGTAATAGACCATGAAATTGAGATAAATGGCTAGGAAGAGATCCAGTCAGGATTTAATAATGAAGAACAAGACAGACTTCTTACTATGTATTTGGCCAGAAGGAGGAAGGCCAAGAATGTCACTCCGATCACTATCGTCTGCCAATTCCACTGAGAAAGCAGTAGTACGATAGAGTAAGTTTAATACCTATGTAGCCAGTTATTCTATGTAGTAGATAAAATGAGTAGTTGAATTTCTTGACGTACCCCATGATCCACCGTACTCCAAACTGATCGCATAACAGACACTATGTCGGTCTTCTTTGTGAAGTTTGTTATGCCCAGCAGACCCTTGAGCTGTTGAAGAGCAATGGTGATTGCAGCACCGGCCATAAAGCCAACAACCGCGGCATGAGATAGGAAATCGATCAAGAAGCCCAGCCTAGAAATGAAAATAGTGTATCCATTAGTGAGAGTAAAAAAAAATCTCTTGACTCGTCAGTCGTGTCATAAACAGCCTCATCCAAAACAAAAAGAAAAAGAAATGAAATGCACGTCAAATAATCCCGACTGGGGTGATATACCTAAAGAACCCAAGCATGACTTCGGTGATGCCAGCAAAGAAAGTAGCCGTGAATGCCAGGCGTCTGTACTCTTGGGGATGACTAACTGGATCAATCTCGTCCTGAAGAAGAGTCCCAAGCAAGAGAGAAACAACAGCTACTGGCCCTATGGCAATATCTCTCGAGCTACCCATGAAGGCATATATAAGAGGGGGAACAAAGCTGCTATCTGTAGTGCAATGGAGGACACATCATTTATCTAGTGAAAATGACTAAGCTAACAAGTACACTAGGTTAACGAAAAGAGAAGAAGACAACTTACATAGTCCATATTGTGGAGCCAAATTTGCAAGCTTTGCATACGCAATATCCTAGTTTACAAAGATGAAGAAACCATAAGAAGTGGAAATAGAGTGCAAAGAGCAAATCTATCTAGCTCTTCAAAGTTGCCGTCACTATTACCTGTGGAATGCAAAGGCTTGCTATGGTAAGTCCAGCGATCAGATCGCCCTTAAACTTAGTCAGGTTGTAGCGTCTTCCCCATTCGAGAATGGGAAAAACACTCTGGATGCCAATAATGAACTTCCTTGACCGCGGTTGATCTTTAAACTGACGAAGCGGGTCATCTGCAAAGAAAGTCTCCTTCACTGTGGCTGTGAATTCCTGCAGAAGGTTCTGCTTTGGAGGGATGCCCACTTTGTGGATATACGGTGCCTCTGAATGGTATTGCAACGAAGCTGCGTTTGTTATGTCAGTTTCTTGTGCCCCAAGGTTGCTGCTGACACGATGACTCATCGTGTCAAGAGAACAGAGACAAGCTGTATCGCAAACAAGCAAACACAAGTAGTAAGAATGATGAATATTAATGCTTGGCTTATTTCAGCACTGCACTGGTTAAGAGCTTAAAAATCTAATTTTCCTATTTCAGATGGGTCATAAAATTCTCTGTTTCTTTTCTTAAGGTAGAATCTAATCACATTCGGGCATAGATGTTGATGGAATCAAGGAAAAAGCGGGCCATCAGCTTAAGATGAGCTCTACGGAAATGAAGATACTCACGAGATAAAAGAACTGCAAGAGGAACGAGGACCTGTAGCAGAGATGGTTTGGAAACTGTATTTTATATTAGGTACAGGATAATCTAAAGTCAAATGTTTAAGATGACAGTAAGCCCCAGCCTTCCACCGTGAGAATGTATACACATCTCTGTTCGATCTAAATTCATCAAGCAACAGTCTCATGATGAAAAGGTTTCTTAAATCTTGTGAAACTTGTATTAAATTTGTAAGCGTTGACTCAAGGCAATTGGATAGCCACTAGTTATCACATCAATTTGGTGTTTATGTGCTCTATGAGAGAGTTGACTTTAGCTGTATATACTTCATGCTCTTTGGCAGGAACATAAATATATTGGACTCTGACATTATCCTTTCTGCTGACTTCTGAGTTTAGCTCCTGCAATCATTTAGTGAATCAGCTAACGCTTTGTTTTCTCTGCGCAAACCGAAACCACCTATTCTTTTATACTATCCAGATCTTGCCCTATGCAGATTGACAATGAACTGCTAGGCTTCGCAAGAAAGATGGTTTTCAGACATTTTCAACAATTCATTTCCTTCAGATCAACCTTTATGTCATTGCTCATCACTATTTAGTCATGGGCATTAAATAGGAGGGAAGGGAAAGATGTGCATCTACATTTGAAACGGCAAAACCGAACTTCACTTGATCCAAGACGAGAACCACTTTGCAGTGATAAAAAGGAATACTACTGAGGTAACTACCATGGTCATGACTCGTGAAAAGAAAAGGTGCAATCAAAAGCAATCCACAAATGGAGCTGTAGCTGTTATGCTGGCTTTATCTGCAACGAGAGTCCTAGAAGCATTGCATTTTCCAAGTTCATTGAAAAGAAAGATCAAATTTTCCATCATAATAATAAACCACGATGATAAGTGATGGTACAATACACTTCAGTTGACACCATCTAGCATTTAAATGGTACTTGGTAGTACATTCCATAATAAGAAAGGACAAGCATAAGCATCGTATGTATGCTGCTTGTGTTGTCCTAAACGATAGCTAAACGGGGGGAGCAAGGCTTATTTCAGTCTGGTGTTCTTAAATAGACAAGTTGAGCGAACCGAATTCTCTTCATCTCCCTTTCCCCTTTACAAAGGAATCAACGAAAGGGAAACAGCAACATGACTTTCATGGACCACAAATTGGATCCATGAACAGAAAAGAAGTTTTACAACCTTAACAACATCAGAAAACTAGAAGCACCAACAAGTTCTGACCACTGTAAAAAAAGTACACTTGATCAACCAAAAGAAAATTTTAAAATTTAAGAAACACCAAAAGAGGCGCTAAAAAGAAAGTTGGAAAATTGACTTTTTAACCAGTCTTTTCACTTTGCTAGTAAAATACCCATTTAAAGAATCAAAATCATCGTCCCACGAGTATGTTTTAGAACTCTCCGCCACCCCCCCGTATTTTGGCTTTTAGAACATCCATAGCGGTTCATCAGACAATCAAAAGAGAATCATCACCCCTTTGAAAGAAAATGATGTTACATTCCCATTAAACAAGAAAGATATCAGCAGAATAATGATCTAGACTCAGAGCCGAGAGTGACCGACAGCCACAACCACAGGCAATCAAATGATAAAGAAAAGAAGAAAGTCAGAAGCTGACCGTCTCTTGCGCCACAGATGAGGCGAGACCTGCTTCCGCTCTGAGCTCTGAATACAGCGAGCTCTTTATTCTAATAATAAAACCGATGCAGAACTTGATATCAAGACACAGAGTAGATGACTAAGAAACGATCCAGGTTCATTGAATCTGAAAACGTTGAATTGTTGTGTAAGGAAGGGGCAGGATGTGCACCTCTGTGATGATGCACGAATATCTTAACGATAAACATTAGAGATGATCGTTCGACTTCGATCAGTATTCCCACGCTCGTCCAGTTCTGTCAACGCCATTAGGAATTCTCTTTTTGCTGTCTCTTCGAGAGAATGAATAGGCACCGATATGAGGGATGCGTTCACAATGGAAGACTCAGTCAAGGGATGTGCGTGAGCGATTGCTTGCACGATAATATCTATAATTTGCATGCATTATTTGGCACCAGCTGTTGATCCGTCTCTTTATCCACTTCCAAGTTCCGCGATGTGTTTGACCAATGAGCAGTTAGCTTGCTGCTGCTTCACCGTGCGAGAGCATTCGTGCCCTGAATTCAATTTCTTTCTCTGTTATCCCTCAGGCCATGCATGCCCTGGAATTGGGTCTAATGCTTGTTTTTTTTTTTTTTTTGGGTCTGTTGTCTAATGCCTGTTGAACTGCTGAAATATGTGCGAAAGGCGAAAAACTATGCCAGCTAAACAGAGCTTGGCTTTCGCTTCATTTATGGAAAGTGACCCTGCATATAGTGGTCCTCGACTCAATTTGGTTTATCCAGAGTTTATAGGAGATCCAAGATTCTTGCCTCATAGCTTCTTATGCAGTCAAGCAGTGTCCGGCTCTGTCGACCTCTCTAGACGGATCAAAGCAAAGCCACCCACGTCTGATCAAGGAGAACGGACTGAATTGAGTGTGTTGTATGTACCAACAGATTCACCAGATAATTTCTCCCGATCAAGAAAGCTGACAGAACATTCTTTTAACTCCTTTTTTCCAATTCCAGATACTTGACATTTGTGAACACATGAAGAAATAAATCTTCGATCCGCGAATACCAAATCGACAAGTTATGCGGAGGAGATTATTTGGACTGTCCAGCTCATCTAATAAGTTTCGCTTTCTTACAAGAATTCTTAATTGGGAAATTATTTATATTATATACACAATTACTCCCAGTGAAATAGAATATAAACGAACATTGCGGAAGGCGTGAAATGACAAGTACAAGATGACAGATGAAACCTTTTCTTTCTCTCAGTCCCTGTATTCAGGCGGTGATTGTCATGCAAGCATTCTTTTATTTTAATTCCAAGCTTCCTATAAATGACATATAGGAAGCTTGGATTGGAATTTATTAATATATAAGAATGGCGACGTCTTCAATGAGCACTTGCATAGTCCAAGACAACAAAAGGAAGAAGAGAATACTTCAAACATGGCCCCATCATGGCATGGCATGAACACAGAGACTATTGGGTTCATGTTAACTGGAACCTATGGGCCCTCCATTGGAAGACTTTGAACCTGTGAACGAGGCAGTGATGCCGGGACAGCAAGAGGAGGCTTCCTCTCCACTTAAGATTAACCCCAAATTTAGCAGTTGGCAAAGAGGTTAAGGATATATTGCACCAAGAAAGAAGAAATGGCTTTCACAAGCAATGTCAATTGTCAGGTCAGAAGGAAACTTGGGCAATCAATAACCACCTTACAAATCCGTTTGGTCTACATGCATGTCCATATTCCAGTAGCGTCTAGGAATATATCTTCTTTTTCTCTCCTTTTCTGTTGACTACCGTAAAAACACCAAAATCCTAATAGTGGAGGTCTATTCAAATCACGAATGTCTATTCCATCTATTAATCTTGTGATAGACTAAAACCCAATTGGTGGGCTCATTGTCGTTTTCGGGTGTAGCCATTCTATACTTTCCTGTGGTCTTGCTTTAGGAAAGTGATGGGTTAGCTTGGAGGGGATTGCAGGCAAATCACATACAAATTTGCCACAATAATTTAGCACCATTAAGCATAAAATCTCAAGAACATATGCGTTTGGCTCTAATAGGGACAGTACAGTAGCCCAAGAAAGAAGAAAAAAGCAAATGGTCCAAGCCTTCCTGTCAAAACACCCAACATCACTATCAGTCTGACCTGAGGCCATTTCGGATGATCAGAGTCTTCAACTTTTTTTCTTTCTTTTTGCCAATTTTCTCTTTTTCTTAATGGAATGGACCACCAGGTTGAAACAGTTCCAAGAGGAAGGTTAAAGAAGACAGTTTCTTCAATTCTTCAAGGAGGAGGCCAGAACTCAGCTCTCTTCACCTTTGAGATGCTCTCCAGGACTCCGACTGGTGATACATGTCCCCTCACGGTCACCCTCTTTGTCTCCAGATCTATGCTGAAGGATGTTACTCCTGGAGTCAACGTCGAAGCATATGGTTTTTCATCACTCAAATTACTTCAGTTTAAACATAAAGTAATGCATATAAAAGAATATCTATTGTTGAGATGTAGGGATTGGATTTGATCATGATATTGTCTAATTTATTAATGCCAAGATAGTATGCAACTGACTGTGATCCCTTGATGACACATCTCGCCTACCATGTTACTGGTCTCGTATGATTAAAAACCTAATGGTGCAATGATATAGCAATAAATCTGTCAATCTCAATGAAGGAAATAGCATCTGAGTTAGATATGGTAATTGTGCCAAGAGCACCAGTTTAGCTCATAAAAAGTGTGGTTAGAGAAGCATCAAAAGTACTATTCTGGGCAACCACTTTTTAAGACCATGAATGAGAACGACTCTGTGTGCGCGCGTGCGCATTGTGTGAACTCAGGAATGAGCCGGCATGAGTACCTTCCATCTTAGACAGATGCTTCTTTACTTTGCCCGCACAGCCTTGACAATGAAGAGACACCCTCATAACAACCACCTGCAACCACAAGTCCTAAATCTAGATCATTTGAGATACTCATTTTGATACATGACCTAAATCCTTCCATTCCTGATCATCTCTGTATGTCAGAGTGTTTCTCAATGTTTCACGTTCATAATTTGTTCAGCAGTTAATTGTTAGAATTCTTTATTCCCCAACGCAATGATGACTCCCACTACCACGATTGCGTGTCCTCTTCATATAAGCCATAACAAAAATGTAAAGAGAAGAAAGAGCAGCAATTCTGACCCGGAATACATTATCTGATGAATCCAGGGAAGACGGTTGCTGGATGGCTTTCGAAGAAGCGGTCTCGTTATGTCCTCTTTTATCAGCATGCACCAGAACTGATCTACTCTTGCTTGTGGCTGCACCAATGCTCTGAGCCTCAACAAGTCTCGAGTACCTGCCTTTGTTTAAAAGACAAGTAGAATCCACCAGAGCTTGATCTGGAACTCTCCTAGGAACAATGACCGACCGAGGATCAGGTATGGTGCATCCTGAAGTTACTTCCACAGACTGGCACATGAAACCCCTCATTTCTCTAGGTAGGGATGAGAGGAGATGTTTGAGGTGTGTTGCGAGTTAGTATAAATGAGAAATTGCAGATATTCCAAACCTTTGGTTTCTTTTATTACTTATGAGTTTCACAGAAACATATCATCTTAAATGACTTAGCTAACAGGAATTGGCTGGCAATTGTCAGAGTTTATCAGTACTGCAATGCCTATGTTTGAATGTATACAACCATCCTGTCCCCATCATGTGTTAATGTTCAGGAACATACTTGTTTCCTTCATACTCAACTCTGCTTGACTTGGAGAGGAACTACTACTTGAATTGTATGCGTGCAGTAGAACCTTTGCCAAGAGGGAGCCCGAACCCATCAACATATCTAGTTGAGCTCACCTTCAGTCATAAGTTTGAGCCAATCAGTTGTGGACCAACTAGGATATATTAACTACTCCACATCACACCAATTCTCCGATATGTGACTTTTCTAACACAGCTCACACGTGCATCTCAACACTGCCTTTATCTGTCGCATTTCCTATAGAAATAAATTGGGTTACTTACTTCAATTGACCTAGACTTATGATCAAACATCTAGATTGCTTCAATTTACCTCACACCCACTAGTCCTAGCATGGTAGCTGATACTACATGAGGAAAAGAGTAGGATATCACTTGTAGAAGCAAGAACAAGCAAACCTACAGCCAAGCAACGAAGGCAGTGCAATCAAGAGTTTAAAGAGGCCAACATCAAAGAACTGCTGTCACATAGACACTAATTGTTAATAATAATTTGTTCAGGTGTAGTGATCTTCATTACCTCTCTCACATAACAATGCTATTGAACCTGAACTATTACTATTATAGCAAGATTTTGAGGCGGCATCAGATCAGGCTTTTATTATAAGAATGAATGACACCGGCGTGATCAATAAAATGAAAAGGACAGAATGAAGAGGAAAGAGGAAATACATCAAACTCAACCTGGTCATTTATCATCCTGCAAAGATGTTAGATACAGTAGTTAATGGCAACACCAAATTTGAAAAGAAGTTGTATATATGAAATGGGGCCAGCCCAAGTGTAGTGTAGTAACTACTTTTTTCAGGTCTAGCTGCTCTTTTAAACGTGGGTACTCTCTCCTAATTCCCTTTCAAAGGACCACATATTCTTGTGGACCACAGGCCTTTAATAGTAGTCCTTTTGGCCTTCCTTGCATGCAACAGCAACACTATATAGTGATAGCTGACCAGTCTGTTACTGTTGGAAGTGGTTGCTCAGAAGCTAAAGAGATGGTCAAACAAAAAAAGTACAGAGGCAAGGCAGGCCCAAGTTCAGTTCAGTATCAGTGTTTTTTTACAGACTTTGCAGTACAATAAATGAGTTTAAGATTGAAAAGGGTTCTTCTTAGAGAGCTCTGACAGCCAGCTAACAGCAACTTAGCATATATACTCGTTTGTCGCGTTCTTGTTCTTGAAATCTTTTGATCAAGCCCTCGTGACTTGGCCAGATTCAGGACGATACTTCATTCATGAATCGGTAGCTAGCAAGAAACTTTGGATTCATGTCAGTCCAGAAACAGTGGTCTCTCACAAACATATACATTGTAACGGCAGTTTAAATGACAGAAAGATAAATCAAGCCAACAAAATATGGTAGCCGGAATCCATCTGGTCAATTTTGAACAATTTTCCGTAATTTCCGAAGGAAAACAAGCAATATCTTTAGCTGATCACTTGAGCAAGTACTTATAAACAAGAAACAGTACGTATTTATAGTATATGTCGAGAGATTAACGAATTACGTAGATGCTCACGTTGCGTTGATGTGAGTCTTTTCCTGAGCTAATAAGTCCACAAGAGACGTACAATTCTCTTTTTCATATAGGCTTATGTATCTTGAACCTTGTCTTAAAAGAACGAGCTTTTCTATCCTTAGGCAATGCAGATGAGAGAGAGAGAGAGAAAGGACAAAATCCGGACCAGTTTATACATAGCAAGATGGTTAGTTATCGTCGGTTATATATTTAACCGAAGCATATGTTTGTCTCGCTTCCCTTTACCCATTTTGCCCCTGCCAAAAACTGAAAAGGTCAAGGAGGCGCAAGGATCAAAGGGCATACGCGTAAATAACTCACAAATTAGATACAACCATGTTTCAAGTGGTATTCTCCTGCATTTAATGATGGAAAAGCAAAAAAAAATGACATAATTCCCCAACACTAGTTGGTGTTAAAGGGGAGGAAAATACCCAAAAGAAAGAGGAGGAAAATTAAGGTTCCGCTTGTTTCGTAGAAAATAAACGATTTAAGAAATATTTTTCCGAAAATGAACAATTGCACCAATTACAGAAATGAATGGACGAAAAATCTTTTCATCATCAACGAATAGATTTAGATATAAATTGTTATCGATAATGAAATCATTTTTCGTCAATTAATCATTTCAAGCGATATAAACGATTATTTTTAAAATATATATTTCAAATACTTTATTTTTCGCAAAAAGAAACGTAACCTTAATTTTCCTTCTGGTCTATTTACTGATTTAGGAATGGATAATTACACAAACAGTTCTTGAACTTTGGTCAAATGTGCAATTTGATCTCTGAACTTTTAATTTGTTCAATGTGGTCCCTGGACTTTTGGTACATGTTCAATATGATCCCTGAATTGTATGAAACTGTTCAAAAAGTTTATGGACTATATTGGACATTTTGATATAGTTCGGGGACTAAATGAACATGTTCCAAAAGTTCATGGATGATGTTGAACAGATTAAAAGTTCAGGGATCACATTGTATATTGAGTTAAAGTTCGTGGACTATATTGAATAAATTAAAAGTTCAAGGATCACATTACATATTAAATTAAAGTTTAAAGATTATTTGTGTCATTTTCCCGTTTAGGAACCGAGCCACAAAGAAAGAAAGTCTTCAATGATTTATGAGTTTCCGCTTTCACAGTGTGAGCCCCGGTTGCACTGCGTGGACCCATTCAATGGGCCTTTTCACGACCCGTAAGGCCTCACATGCACATGCACATGCACATGCACATGCACATGCGAGGTTTTTCTTTCTCTCTCTCCTTCTTTTCATCAATTTCTTTAGATTTCTTTGGAAAATTGAAGGGGTAGAGTGAAATGGGAACCGCGAATTCAAGCTGAAATGGGAATCTTTGCTCATCCACTTGATATATAATGTTGAAAATCGAAATAGGAACCGCAAATTGATGCTGAAACTCCAACTAGAAATCGATTTGCACCCCAACAAACAAGTCAAGGCATCTGAATTTTATGTCCGGATTGGCCCTCCAATGCTGGCACTGGCACTGGTACCGAAAATGAGGGCGATCAAAAGACGAAAGAGAAGTTGTGAGCTTCAAAATGAAGAGAGAGATGTTTTGTAGGAGAGAATATATCCTCATATTACTATTTATGTGTTAATGTTGATAGATCATTGGAATGTGTTGGATAGGTAATAATCTACGGATAACAAGTGGTGAAAGAATATAACAAATGGCTTCCATATCGTTTCAAAAATGAAAGCATGTCCAACCTTTCAAACAGTGCTAGCACCGTCGCATTGCTTAAATTAATTAACATCAAAGTAGTGTCTTGTCAAGCATGACCCGTTTTGGAGGGTTATTAGATTTAACCGTCGAGTCAGGTATACGAAACCCGTCTAACAACATTATATATATATATATACTTTTCCAGCGCCGTCTTGGCGCATGTCGGGAGCCGATTAGTTAGGCAAAAGCACCTTCTATCACGTAAGTAATCTAATCCTGCGCCTTTTCACGTTAATCATTAACGAAAAATCATAATTAAGGATGTTATTGAATCCACTGTCCGGACGCTCTGCCTTACGTGTCTCTTCCACGCCTGGGACTCTGTACCTCAGCACAAGGACGAACCCACCCACCTTCTTCTGCTTCTTCATCTTCCTCCATCGGCGAGAACGCAGAGAGAAGAATCGTTGCACCTCCTCCGTGCGCGGTGGTTCTCCATGTCTACTTTCTTGACCGGCGCCGCTCTTTCGAATCCTAACCCGAACAAGTCGTACGAGGTATGGCCCATCTCATCTCTTCGCTTGGTAGAGCTCATTGTGGGGTTGTGATTGTCGTCGTCGAGCGACTTGGCGCGGTGGGTGCTTTTCGATTTTGGGTTTTGAGGGATTGTCGTTTTGTTCAATGCCCAGGTTGTCCAACCTCCGAATGACTCTGTTTCGAGCCTGAGCTTCAGCCCCAAGGCCAACCTCTTAGTTGCCACTTCCTGGGACAACCAGGTATTTGTCTCTCTTGTTTCCTTTTGTTTTTTCTGTTCCTGAATTTGACTCTCTGATGAGGTGTGCCTGCATTTATCCCGTGTTTTTTCAGTTCTTGCTATTCTTGTTAGGTGCGTGATTCTAATTAAAAAGCTACATGTCGTTCTAGAATGGGAATTTGACTGTTGTACGATCATGGTTGTGTTGCCAGAAATTGAGATTTTGAGTGGGTTAAGACTGTATACGGCGCCGTTTTTCGATTCTCATGGAGTACTCTTATTCTAGATTCGACATAATCGATTGAGTTTGTATGTTACCTATCATGAAGAGTATGTTATGAGAATGGCAGTACTGATGCCTTCTTTTGGCCCTTTGGAAATTGTTTTTTCATGTTTTGTAGGTCAGGTGCTGGGAGATTGTGCGGAGTGGAACAAGCGTTGGCACTGCCCCAAAGGCATCCATATCCCATGAGCAGCCAGTGAGAGATTGGCTTATGTTATCTATATAATAAGCTCTATATGAATGGCTAGAGAACCGTCGACTGTAATTCATTCTATTAACCCTAAATTTGTGCAAGTTCGTATCGTTGCCAAGTTGTACTGAGAAAGAGAGAATTTCTGGAACAATGTTTTCAGGTGTATTATGTGGTGTGCTTCGTAAGAAGTGAACGTAGAACATGTAATGTGCTAACCATAGAATCACAGCCACTCAATTAACAGTCAAATTGTGTATTCCATTAGGTAATTTCTCTTTTGCGTTAATTTAGTTGGGATATGCTTAGAGTAAACATCTATGTAATCTAATTTTTTGCTGCCTCGGAAATTTGACTGAAGGAGTTAACCTCTATTCTCGACCTCTCTAATACTGTGCGAAGTAAGAGTTGTGTATACTGTGTCCAAGGTTAGATAATATAGGGTTTCCTATCTACTGTGCTGTTATAGCTGATTCCTCCATGCCTTTTTTCAATTTATTTACATAGCAACTTTTATCCGCCTTTCCACTTATTTAACTGTTGCAAACCTCTTATGAAGGTGTTGTGCTCAACATGGAAGGATGATGGAACAACTGTCTTTTCTGGTGGTTGTGACAAGCAAGTCAAAATGTGGCCGTTGATGTCAGGTGGCCAATCAATGACTGTTGCCATGCATGATGCACCAATAAAAGAGATCTCATGGATACCTGAAATGAACCTATTAGTTACTGGAAGTTGGGACAAGACATTGAGGTAATTATCCACTGTCTTTTTCACCTAAATAATATTTGATGCATGAATGCAGCATTTGGTAGCCCTGAAGCAGCAAATGTTAGAATAGGGAAAATTTACTTGCTCTCAACTGTTAGCATGACTAATCGATGTTGAAATTATGCACAATTCTGTTGCTCATCTGAATATCCAGGAATGATGGTTTATAAGTGCATACTGAACTGGTTGCATGAACAACGTCTCCATTACAATTGTGGCTAGTCGACATGTTTCTTTCACAATAAATGTCACTTATGCAAGTTAGGCAACACTTATGGGTAACAGAAGCTAGAAGTCAGCGACCTAAGGCTGCTGAGGTTCTAGTAGCATTCCGAAACGCCAAATCACCCACATATTTGTATTGTGAGACTGTAGACTTTGCCTCTTTCCTAGTTGCTGCCTCTTGATCTGTCTTGCTTTTAAATGACCCTGATCCAAACAGATGTACTGGGCATATTACGTAGAGATGAATGCTTTAAGATCACATCTATTTATCTTTCAATAATAAGTTGCTCTCATGTTCAAAGGTTTATTGGTTGCCATGAAAAAGAATTTCTTGATTTGCTGTTATTTTTTTTGCCTTCATACTTCAGATATTGGGATACGAGACAAGCCAATCCAGTTCATATTCAACAATTGCCTGAACGTTGTTATGCTCTTACTGTGAGACATCCCCTCATGGTTGTTGGTACTGCGGATAGGAATCTGATAGTCTACAACTTGCAAAGTCCTCAGGTCTTTTTCTCATTATATTCAGTTTATATTACCATAAATGACATGGAATAGTGTCCTATTTCATTCATGCTATCTCTTCAATATTTTGACGTTGCAGTTAAGTAATAATATGCATGACCTGGAAGATTTAGGATGTTTGCCTGTCTAGACAATTGATGGCAGTGTTTCTTTACTTGTTATGCAATGTGTTTTTGATCGTCTATCATGGATACTTATTAGTAAATCCTTTACGAAACGCGTGGATAGCCTGAAGGGCTACATTCTGCAAATGAAGTTGGAGATAGCTCCATTCTTACGGTAAAATGTACTGTCATTTTTTTTGCTTTTGCATGGATTTGCAAGTTTTACTGTGTCATTGCTGGTCTTCATTGGTCTATTCTACTGCTTCGTCTTTCTCATACCTTTTTATTTTCAAGCATCTCACGTGGTTTTGCATAAATATTTGGATTCTTGTTTTCCATTTCCTGAATTGGTTTTGCTAGTTACCTTTGTAGATTCTTACGTATTCTGTGGACTTTCATAGACTGAATTCAAGAGAATCAGTTCCCCGCTTAAATATCAGACCAGGTGTCTTGCTACCTTCCCCGATCAACAAGGCTTTCTGGTAAGTGATGGCTTGTCATACAATTTGTTGCAGTTTTAACTCTTTGGTTCTTTCTACATATTTTGTTAAGCTTTTGCTTCTTTGACATTTATATAGGTTGGCTCTATTGAAGGAAGGGTTGGGGTACATCATCTAGATGATTCACAACAAAGCAAGAATTTCACCTTCAAATGCCACAGAGAGGGCAGTGAGATATACTCAGTCAACTCATTGAACTTCCATCCTGTAAGATTTTCTTTGGAAGATAATTAGCGTTGCAAATTTTTAATGTTCCTTAATTGTTTCATCTTCTATTCACTGTAGAGGCATCAAAATTATCTTTTCAAATGGGAGTGATTTGTAGTTGAAAGTATACTTTTTAACAAGTAATAAAGGAATTCTACTAACAACCCTAAAAAAATGAGTTGATAAGGATGCCACTAGTCCGAATGAATATGTTTAGTCAAAAGATAGAAGATAAAAACGAAGCGAATGTCTTTTGCTGTTGATATGATGCCCTCTGTTGGAGAGAACAGCAGATAATCGGTCAAGGCCATGGTTGGAATAGTGGACTAACGGTGTGGGCTTGGGGTGAAAGACTTTCTTATCCTTTGTCCTCGAGAATTCTCAGTAAAGCTAATCTGAAATGCCAGTTACAAATCCCTTATCATCTCTGGAAGACCTCTCCCAGAGCGTTCAATTTTGTCTTATTTATTGCTGATCCTTTTCTTTAAAAGTTGAGATCTAGCGGAACCTTCCAGTGCTCAAGTTTCTGTCCATATAAGTTTTTTTATGAATTTCTAAAGAATAGATATATGCATGGTTTCAGATACATCACACCTTTGCAACTGCTGGTTCTGATGGCGCCTTCAATTTTTGGGACAAGGATAGCAAACAGAGACTGAAGGTTTTACACTGTTCTACATATTCACTTTTGGAGTTTCTTTTCATTTCATGAAGATTTCCAGTAGCTGTGTGTGCAACATAGTATATGGATCAATAATTACTTAATAAACCACCAAAGCTCAAATAGCTTAATCAGTTAGCTGCTTACGAGATCATGGCTTTGAGGTCACTTGGTAGTGCTTCAACAAGAATTTAGCTAGGTGGCTGAACCTTAAAATATATGATGCCCACTAGCTGGGTGTTACATTGCAATTGGAGTACTGGGACAGATAATCATGCCTTTATCTATGAAATGAAAGTAACATATATGGTTCATGCAGTTGTTAAAGCAGTTAGAACGGCTGTGACATATAGATTTAGCAATTTTTTTTTTTGTGGAGGCTTTCCGTACTGTTGATTGTTGTCTTGTATGATTTTGTAACTGTCTATATTGGCTGCAAATCTAAGAAAATTGCCATAAATGTTATCCCAGTCAAGACCTTGTAGGCAATAATCTGGTTGTTTCCTGTGGTTCATCTGAAGAAGTGTCTCAGCTTTAACTCCTGGTCAACCCAAATTTAACTGTTTGGGATAGTTTGTAGTATGCAGTAGTTACTAGATGCAACTAACAAAAGTTCATTTTGTATCAGCTTGTGTCGGCATGCACATTACGCACTTTGTTGTGCTGTGGCTTCTGCTTGCTGTTATGATTGAGAGTGGTTCACAATTGGGAAATTCATGTTAGAACTTCTGTATTTGCTGGAATTTAGGTTCTCTCTGTCGATCATAACTTCTTGGTTCCTTTTGTAGTGGAGAATGGAGTTAGCGGCTTATGGTATACTATTTATTTGTCTTGGAGACTTAAAATGTACCGTGATCTCCTTTTGTATTTTCTCTGGACAGGTTCTGAGGTTACTGGATTAATCTTATGTACTTGATTTAGTCTCACCTTTAACACTGAACTAAATGTTGTGTGCACTTTTTTCACATGTATGGTCTAATGGCAAGCTAGTTATCAGGGCATTTACTTTGTTAAAAATGATGTCTCGTTATAATTTCCTTTTCCATTTGTTTCCTAATTTCAGGCAATGTTAAGGTGCAGTCAGCCCATTCCCTGCAGTACCTTCAATAATGATGGGTCTATTTATGCATACTCGGTATGCTTTACCGCCCATTTTATCCAGCACCTGTACATGTTTTGGGTTCAAAAGAATCAAAACACTAAATCTATTGTCTTAGGTTCCCAGACTGCGCTCACCACCCATAAAAAGAAAACAGAATAGAAAATCGTAAAAAGTAGTGATGGAAAAAGCATGAAAACAACTTCATGTACACGATTGGTTAGAATCTAATTGTGCATTATTGACTTCATATCCTAGTGCTACAACACCGCATATTTAGCAAAAATTAGGTGAAAAAACAAACACATTTTATCGTTGAGTGTTTGCGAGACGAGGGAAAAAGAATTATTATGAAAGAGAGTGCAGAAACAAAAGAGACAATCGACTTGTGTGTTAAATATGCTTGTACTTCTTGAACTCATTAATGCCGTGCTACCATGTATGACATATAGCTGGGTTAGTCAAAAGCATGTGGTTTAGTTTAGTGTGACTTCATACTGTCCGGTGGATTTTGCCAATATTTAACTGCAGTAGTTCCTTTTGTGTCCGCGGAGGCATGTATCCGTGTCTGCATGAGTTGGCATGGCCAAACTATGGGGATCCAAAAAGAAAAACAGTTACATGTGTTTGTGTGATTGAATTGGCGTCTATAAATTTGGGAGGCCAAACTGCTTCTGCTTCTTTTCTAGTGAAGTGAATACCGCAGTGCCCATTGACCGACTCCTAAGTTTTACATTTGAATGCTATAGGTGTGCTATGATTGGAGTAAGGGTGCAGAGAACCATAATCCTGCAACAGCCAAAACTTACATTTTCCTGCATTTACCACAGGTATTTTTTTAATTTACCACTTTTTCAAAATAATTTGTCTCAAAATGTGGATGAATTTTGCACCAATGTCGAGGACGTGTCACAAGATTTTGATTTTTCAGGAATCTGAGGTTAAAGGCAAACCACGACTAGGGACTTCTGGAAGAAAATGAGTCCTTATTTCTAGTCGCAAAGCCCCATAGAGTCATATTTCCAGTTGGAATAGTCATATTTCCTGTTGGAAGGACGAGGGATCCGTCCGTGCGTGTATAGACATTCCGCTCCTTCTCCCAAAAAATTTAGCAGTTGACCCGTTTTTTGGCCGAAGTCAAGGTTTTCTTTGGATGGTACATGGAGTTACAACTTATATGTATGTAAATCATGTTGCATCTGTCCAGTTATTATAGATGGGAGTCCCCTAGATGGATTTTGTGAAACATATTTTGGTGATCAGTTTTGACTTGTCTTTTCTTTGTATCCACGAGACTACGGAAATCGCATGTAAAGAGATTTTACTAGTCAATCCTTCTCCCTATGTCGAGACTCTCTTTGAACCAAGTGGCGCCTCAATATCAGTCGATCCCAGCTTGACAGAGATTGTAGTGAGAAGGCGAAGTTATGGTTCATGCAGAATGCCGAGTAAATACACCTTTTTTGTCTGCATAATATGATTTTTGTGGCTCAGTTGCAACTCGCGGTGGTAGTCGTGGTTAAGCTTTCTCTCTTCTTCCACACGTTGCCCATCCTGAAGATGTCTTAAGTCCTCGTTTCAAAAGATATAGAAATCAAGTACACAATAGATGAGGTCTTGGTTCGGTTCCTCCTGTCTAGTAGAAATTATTCTAGCTGATTTTATTCAATCTTAAAAATTATGAACAGGAACAACTGACTTAATGATTCTTTCTGACCTCAAAAAAAAGCGAAAATGCTGACATCCATTACTAGAAATGCAATGAAGATAAGAATGAGCAGATTGCAGAAGACAGATGTATTTATTTCTCTTACAATGATACATGATAATTATAGACCGGTTGTGCTACCACAATCCTTTCGTTTTCTAGCACCTGTTGTTTACACAATGGCAATTGATGATCCTATAGAACTACAAGCATAGAGCAAGTTTAATATGAACGATAGGCTGGACAAGAAAACGGATTAAAACAAGAGAAACAAAACACATAAAAGGAAAAGAAAAGGAAGACCATATGCACAAATTTTATAGTTCAGTTAAAACTACAAAAAGGGCCTTTCATATGAGACTCTTCATGTGATTGATGGACTTCAATAGGGATCATCTGGGACCAGATAATTCTTCCGGGCGCTGGTGGGAAGTAGAGTCAGCGACGATCCATTCGGTGTGCGGGTTGTGAGTGTGGCTGAAGTCGTGGCGGAACATTTCGTCTTTTTGCCACTCCTCCCATCTCTCTGCCAAACCTTCGCCTTCAAGCATTCTGACCACTTCGGACATTTTAGGTCTTTCCATAGGGTTGCTTTGTGTACATAAGAGAGCAACTTGGATCAATTGTTTGACCTCGTCATCAGCGTACTCACTTTGGAGATCGGCATCAACCAGAATCGGCAATTTGTCATCGTCTAGAAGCCCTTTGACCTGAAAGTTAAAGGTCCAGAAATTAGTTAAGCAGAAGAGAGGTGATTATAGGCTGGAGAGCTCCTTCGGTGACCTAGAAACGTAAAAAGCAGTTAAGCAGAGTAACTAGAAAAGGTTACCAGAAGAATGAAGAGAACTAGCTTCCTTGCAGATTGGCTAGGCCAACCCATTAACATAAGAACATAGATCCACAATAGAGACAGAATGCACACAATTGATTGACAAGTGCAGAATAAGAAATTTCAGAGAGGTATGCATACCCAATCAAGCAGCATGACATCATCATCATTCGCTAGCCGAGCAAGATCAAATGCCCTCTGTCCAGTTATCAGTTCTAGAAGCATGACCCCATAGCCAAAGACATCCGTCTTCTCTGAAGACTTTCCTGTCGAGAGGTACTCCGGAGCTATATGCCCGATTGTGCCACGTACGGCTGTGGTAACATGAGTATCTTTGTAGTCCATGAGTTTAGCCAAACCAAAATCTCCAACAACCGCTTCGTATTCGTCATCCAATAGTATATTAGCAGCTTTAACATCACGGTGTATAATCTTGGGGTCACAATGGTCGTGCAAATAAGCCAGCCCCCTTGCAGCTCCCAATGAAATACGCTGCCGTTTTGGCCAGTCAAGTGGGGATTGATTCTCCTGGCGCTCTGTAGGGATATTATTTAACAATCAGGAATAAAATGATGATCTTAGACTCAGTATCTCCTTCAACTCATAGTAGCAAGATGACAGAACCCAGCATATGATTATGATAGGAATAGTTTGCCAAAAACAATCAAGAGAAAGGCATGTTACAGTGATTAGTGGAAAGAGTAAAAAATCCAGTTAGCAAGCTGTACCTCTCAAACGGGAAGCTACACTTCCATTTGACATGAATGGATAGACCAGCAAACGCTCAGTGGGTGTCATGCAAAAACCACGTAGACGGAGCAAATTCCGATGCACGGCCATACTGATTAATTCCACTTCTGTTTGAAACTGCAATTCTCCACCTTGAGTACGCTCCTCTTTAAGTCTCTTCACTGCTACTAGTGACCCATCAGCTAAACGTCCTTTATAAACTTTACCAAAACCCCCTCTGCCCAATATATTTTTATTACTAAAATTATCTGTTGCAACTTGCAGTTCACGGAGGGAAAATCTTTTGAGCTGTCCCAAATGAACTTCAGGATCCTCCTCAGCTGCAAGAGATTTAGAGGTTAAAATGCATCCAAAGAATAACTCATGCTGGCCAAATTCATAAATTCACCAGTTTGGGGTGCTTCATAGTCACTTTCTAGCTTTGAACATGACTTTTACCTTTTAGCTTTATCGTTTTGTTGTATGTTTTATTGTTTTTGCAGAGTTATTGTATTTTTAGTGTTAGAAGTCAAAACTTCTGAAATTAATTTTTCTACGACTCTGCTAAAAAAAGAAAGAAGCATAGACAAAAGAAGTGTCATAATTTTTCATTCAAACACTTCAAAGGGAATTTTGCTATTTTCAAATTTGTTTTTGCACAAAAACCAAAAGTGCAAGCAAATATCAGAAGAAGGTTCTGTTTCAAGCTTTTACAAATTGCCGTTTAACTGAAGCTATTGATGCCAATGGGTTGCTATGTCAAAAGCAAAAACAGAGAAAACAAAAGTTGGGGAAAAGGCCCCCCATGACAGGCCCTGCTGAAGAATTGTAGGCATGTGTGAGAGAAGCTAGCCAGCTAAAACAGACAAAACGGAATAAATACAACTAAAAGATATAGGATGAGCCACTGACCAGGCACATCAAAGAAATGATCCTGTGGCTTTCTCTTCCGCCACCACGCTAGCGCGATTGCTGGAGCTGCAAATAGCAGAGCAGCACCAGCAGCAACTCCCCCAGCAATAGCTCCAGTTGTGCTACCTGCTTCAATGGCATTTGACAATAATTAATATGATAATTACAAGTTACTTTCGAAGCATGTAGAGCCTTGATAACTTCTAAATGAATGCGCATGTTCCCTGCACTGGAAAGATTACTGTAGGCTATAATCCTACATAAATGGACAATAGTTATGGGAGAAGCCTGAGCTAAAAGTGGAGAAAACAGGTAAAATGTGCTTCAAGCCAAGAATTAACACACTCTAAGGCTAAGACATGCATAAAACTGGCAACACGAAGGTGAAAGTAAAAACATAAGGATCTCAAACAAAGAGGGCAGTATAAGGAAAAATGATACTAACAGCATACCTGAAGGAGAAGATCGAGGAGTTGGAGAAACAGGAGGCGGTGGAGGTGTTGGTGGAGTCACAAGTTCGTTACCAGCAAAACTGAAGAAATATGCGACAGTTAGCATCTCAATGATAACGACCATCAAGAAATTAATGGAAAGTGTTAATACTTTATCAAACCTGATAGGAGTAAATAGTGTAAAAGAGCCATTGACTGGAATAATTCCTGTTAGCTTGTTATTTGAAAGATCACTGCATTTTACAGGGAAAATAGGAATGTTGCCTCATCATTACTATCCGCGCCTTCCACATAAAACACAGCACCAACAAGAATTTTCAAAAGAATAAGCAAAGTACTCACAGGACTTGCAGTGTCATAATAGTAGTTAGCGACATGGGAATGGTTCCTGAGAGGCTGTTATTGTTTAGACGCCTACAAAACAGAATTTTTCTTTGTTCAGTTGTGATGGACAAAAAAAACATTGTGATGGAAGTCCAGCAGTAAAGATGAGTAAAAGTAAGACATAATCGTCTAGTAACTACAGCACACAACTACTTCCCAAAGACATGCTTCATGTATATCAAAAGGCAAGCAAAGACTATCAAAGTATTACATGCAGAGCTCCAACAATTTTTTAGCATTTTGTTCTAATAGATTAGCAGCTTTCAAGATAGACAACTAGTTTCACATGAAAAGGCTTCAATAAGTTTTCAGTCTCTTATTTCTTCTAACAGGGTCCCTGCAGACAGACCAGTTGTTGGCCAGAGCAACAAATTGTACAAGCAAATAATTGAAAGGGCAAAACAAGAAAAAGCAACTGATGAAGAAGAGGAATATTATATTTTTAGAAATTATTGCTCTCCAGCAGTAGAAGTCCTACCTTCTAACCATAAAAATCAAGATGATTGGATGAATCTATATATCTATGGCACGATTACCCATCATTTTGGAAACTAAAAGAGCTAGAGAACCAGTTTCAGGTCTTTTCGGAGATAACGGTGAACATAAACATACCAATAGTCACCACAAACTAAAACAGTTAGAGAAATATAACATCACGTCCCAAACAGGACTACAAAAATCCTATAACATTCACCAATTACATATTGCATGAGAAAAGTTAGAATGCAATTTTTCATGCTCCAGCTTGTTCTAGCAGCATCATTAGCATGGGCTGCCACACTAAAATCTCTGAAAAAGAAAAAGGGAAGACTTTTTGTGTGTGCTCTTATGTCATGTAACATCCAGTCAGGTCACAAGCAGCCAGTCTTTTAAACGTCGTTTTACCCTTTGAGGTTCATTATGTAGCCATGCACCACCTACTGATGTGAAAGACCTCTATGTAGCATAACCCAAAACCACTTTCGTGGTTGCACTGATTAGCCCTGCAGCTCCACAACTAACGTAATTTAGAGAGCAAACCATTTGTTCTATTGAACTTTTCTAAATTCATGAAACTTGAGTAAGCTTCAGAGTTGTTGGATCCTTTCCTTTTTCATTTCCTACCTCTCTACTCAATTATTTCCAAATCCCCTTCGTTTGGAATTATGAAAAAGCATTTCCTATATGGTTTTAACAAAAAATGAATTCTTGGAAGATTTCTTCATTTTGCCTTTTTTTAATGCATCTTTCAGCACTTCTAAATATGGGATGCAGATTACACCACGCTGTCCCACAGGAGCTCCCCCATGACCCATTAACTTTGTCAACAGCATTCAATCAACTATAGAATATAACTATACATCTTATATAAGCACTGCAGCTAACAAAACCAGGTGTAGGATCAGTGCAGGAATGAGAAACATGGGATGCAGATTACACCACGCTGTCCCACAGGAGTTCCCCCATGACCCATTAACTTTGTCAACAGCATTCAATCGACCATGGAATGTAACTATACATCTTATATGAGCACTGCAGGTAACAAAACCAAGGTTTAGGATCAGCGCAAGAATGAGAAACATAGCCTTCGCAGTGCATTGAGCTCTGTTGTTCCAATCCCAGTAAACATACTTTTAGCTACATAAGTCCCCAGCTAATGAAAGATGAAATGCAATTACAATGTATAATAATTTTAGCTTTAGATGTCCCAATCTAATTTATATGTGCCTTCCATCTACCCTCTGATTTAATCCGCTTACTCTCTAAAGTTACGGTATCTTAAATAGAAGTCAGTTCTATATTCTACATCAGGATCCGAATAATCTAGATTTAGACATCTTATACCCTATAATTTTCTCATCATGTCAAATTGTAACTCAAGCAATTGTACATCCTATCATTTAGTTAAAATAATCAATGTCATCATATTTGAGGAAGATGCTTAAAAAAACCTTACAAAACATTTTTACTGAGTGAGTTCATCCCCATTATTCTAATAGAGTTCATCAAACCATAATAAAGACATCAATAAAAAAAAGTCCGACAAGGATTAGACTTAATTAACTAAAAAGGTGTTGTTGATATGCTCAAGAAGCACGAGACCTCACAATTCGCCATTTGAACCTAGAAGTTGTACAACTCCAAATGCGAAACATGTATAACTCTTACTCAGGACATCAGGGATAAATGCTAATATAAAAATACCATTCTTGAATTTTAACTGTGGAAAAGTTGCACGTTCTTTAGACACAATAATTTAGAATTAAAAAATGCATGACATATTTTATACTCATCACATTTACATGCCAGTACTTTCCCCCTCCTGAATGAACATTTTCCTAGTTGCCATTTATGGGTAACTATAGTCGAACACACAAGCAACTTCAGATGTTTAGATAAAGTGCTCAAGGCATGAATTCTTCTTTTGATATAAGTAAGACGGGCAACAAGAAAGATAAGAATCTAATTCAAGACCAATTTGAACTTGGTAAGGGTGGACAACCACTAGGTCAAGCCCTTGTTCCTACACATGAATTATATAGCTTTTAGAAATCTTGACAAAACTGGAACCATTTGTGGCCACTTAAGACCCCGGTGTAAATTAAGACTTAGTAAAACTTCAGAAGGTAAAGTCTCATAAGAGCATGCTCTTGGAATGTACTGTTTGCAATTTACAGGCTGGAGGTCTATTTGTCTAGGTTGCAAGAAGGTGCTTACAAAACTTAAACAGAAAATCTGGACTTTGTTTTACCACATCCATAATAATGTGGCATGGATAAATGCTTAATCACAGACTTACGATCCAATTTAATGCAATGAATCTTTACTAATTAATTCCAGCACATGATCCTGAATCATCACAGACACGTTATTCGTCATGAATGAACCCTTTAGAGGATACAAAACACATAAGTAAAGAAGCAAGATGCACCAGAATTTCTGTTAATAACGCTACGAATTGAGCTTAAGGATTTTCTCATACAGGAAACGGAGCTTTCCGAGCTTTCCCAATGTCACTGGAATGGTACCAGCTAAGCCGTTCAGGTAAAGATCCAAGCTCACTAAATCTGTCAGATTCCCAAGCTCTTCTGGAATTTTCCCAGTTATGTTGTTACTATACAGTTCCCTGACATTAAAGAATCATATTTAGTCCATTGCTATGGTGAAGCAAAATGCTGGAAGCATATCTTACATTTAAAAGTAGTAACAGTTAAACTCTGCTAGCAAAGAACAGCTAAGAGTGGAGAGAAATTCTTTTTAAAACCTATGAGAAATAAGACTATCCTAGCTTCTCATGAAGATTAAAGCAACCACCTTGATGAGTAAGCTAAACAAATTATCCACCGAACAAATTCACGTGAGATTGGCAAGTTCCCTGAAGCATCTGAAAAGTTACATAACCAAAAAACGCAACAAGCCAATAGATGAAGCAGCAAATTTTCTAATGATGAGCTATCGACCAAGTTTCGAACTTCTATATCGAAGCATCTGCATTTCTAAAAGTATCAAATTTAAGTGCAACAGAGAGAATATTTATGGATAAGGCCCTCATCCAGTAAGGCTGAGTCAGCATGTCATCTGACTAGCGTTCACTATTTCCATAAACAACTATGAAAACGAACTCCAGAAATAATATCACGGTCTCACAAACTCCTAAAGGTCCATACTTGGGATATGCAGCAAGCCCTCCAACAGGTTCTGTAAACCTACCAATAATTCAGGAGCAAAACCAGTAAGGAAGTAGGAGTCATTTCTTGAACCCTAGCCTTCCTCAAGGAACTGAAGACATATGCTAAGTTCAATACCGATAGCGACGGTAGAGGCACAGGTGTTGATGCTACACCTCTATTAAGAACAATAAAAGTATATGGAGGCTTTATAGAAGCAGCACAACCATCATTAGCAGCTACGACTATAACTCCACTGATACCAACAGAAGTGCATGAAAGCATAGAACAAGCAGCAAATTAGATACATTATCAAGTGAAAGATGTGTATCCAGCAATCAGTGACTCGAAGCTAATCGCGAAAGGCCAAAAAGCATGGTTCATTCATGATGAATAACCAAGGACACTTCTTTTTAAAGTATGGGACTTACAAGTACTGCAAATTTGGGAGCTGGCCGAGCTGTGGAACCAACTGACCAGAAAGATTTGCATTCCCAAGATCACTAAGACGGTATGCAAGCTCACAGTTAGAGAAAAATATAAAATCTCAACGCAACAAAGTGGCAACTGAGCAAGTGAATGTGCTTACACTCGGGTCACACTGTTATCACTATTGCATGTCACATGGAACCATGTGCATGGGTTGACCAGGGTAGGGTCCCAACTCTGCAAAACATTGCCTGGATCAGCTAAGTTCGTCTTTAAGGCATTCAAAGCATCACCTGTTTTACAAGAATGGGCAATCATTAGTGGCTGGTCGTAAGGGTCGATGAAACCAGAGAGGGAGAGTGAATTAGAAAACATAGAATCACCAATAACTTAATGCACTCAAAATACCTTGCCCTATGTTAGGGCTTACTCAGTGACTATGCACAAGAGTTCCCTTCCATTGTGGGTTAACCTATTTCATTGCCTCCGGCATTTAAAAAGTTAAAGGGGAAGAGACATGTGAATCTTAACCCTCTCTTCTCTAAGCTGCAGCAGAAACCTCACTATATCTGAAGCTCATTGGAAGTAAGCTTCAATATAGTCCAATCAATACTGTTCACAAGTAAGCTATCCAGCTCCAGGAAGTCCTCACTCAACCAAGTTCAATACGACATATGTGTCAGATCTTTCTGCCCCAAACAGAACCGACAGTTTGTTTACTCGTTCAGAATCCTTTAATTCAAAGCAACATCATTGGTAATCAAGGACATGAACACAGTTGTCTAAATGATCATGCAAAGAACCATAGCTCAAGAAGATAGGAAATGCTGCCGATTATACCAAGGCTGTTGGAAAAACTCAAACGGTACATCTGCCAAACAGCACACAAACCTCAGATATCCAAATGCCATGAATAACGTGAGACAGGCAATTGTCCTAGTAAGGCCCTGTCTACCCAGGCAACGAATCAAACCTCGCATCATCGTTTGGGTAAGTCTAGGTCTAGCTGTAAAGTTGCCATCAACTTGTCGAAGCATAAGTAGTGGAACAAGAGAGAGATACTGTTAACTTAAAGGTGCCTATTCCTCATAGTCTACGCTTGAGCAAAAATGATGAGACTTTGTGATTGATGATTGTATGCAAACCAAGCGGTTGTTTGAGCCCAATCTTCAGTCAGGATATTGTCCAGCAGCAATCGCTATTTATCAAACGAACAATTTCTTGGAACAGCAAAAATATGAACTACTTAGTTCCCAAATCGAAAGTTTTTTTGAAGACAACCCAATTCAGGGAAAACACAACCTGATGTCCGCTACTATAGAAATTCAATCAAAGAATCATCCAAGAATAGAAAGATGAACAAGGGGGCACCCACCTTCAGCATTACCACGGGCTCTGGGCAAAAAATGAGACGCCAAAACAAACCAAAGAAAAGCAAAGATCGCTCGCTCCATTATTGCCATTTCAAGTCAACAACAGAAACTCCGAGCTTCACAGATTCATAAGCCCCAATCTTGCCAACAAAAGATTCACCCGCAACACAAAACGACCCTGCTCGGACCCTGAATCGCCCCAATCCAAGAACCCCACCAGGAAATCCGAAGCATCTCACACGTTGACCCGATGGGGTGAGCCGAGCGGAGACCCGTGGAGCGGCGAGACGACAAGACTTCTTAGCCGTTACTCCACAAGACCATCATCAATCTTGATTCAAAACCAAGAACCGCAGTTGGTGTCGGAACCGATGCAAGAACGGAACTCTTTTGTCCGTTTCTCCAAAGGGCAAGAGGGGAGAAGCAAGATGCAAGAGAGTGATACCCAAGAATACCATGAATTCGATCACCCAGTCGCGTTTATTTCTTTTTCTTTTTCTTTTCTTTTCTTTTTTTTCCCTGGTCGTTGCAGGTGAGGTAGAGGAAGGCTCAGTCAAAGAAACTCTCCCTAGTCATTCCCTTCTCTCTCTACATTCTGTGAATTCTTTATCTTTTTCGCCCCTTTTTTTGTTGGGAGCTTGTTCGTTTTTCAAACTTTCCACATGTCGCATATTTTTTTTTCTTTGGGAGGAAATCGTAGAGAGAGAGAGAGAGAGAGAGAGAGAGAGAAAGAACAAAAGAGAGGGAGAGCAGTAATCGGGTCAAAGGCGCACGCCCCAACTGTCCCCACCGAAAACTCTCTGCTTTTCTTCTTTCTTTTTTGCCATTCATTCAAAGGAACTGTGGAGGAAACCGAGTGTGTTGAATGTTCCTGCACGTCATAAATGAGACGCACGGCGTCCACGCGTATGGACAAAGACGACCAGCCACGCATCGGCGCTGCTAAAGAGACTGGTTTTGCGAAATGGGTATGCAAGAAACCGACACCCTCGTCTCGTGTCGGATCGCTCCAGCTACGAACGACGACGACGACGACGACGACGGCCCCCCGCTTTTGCTCGTATGGCTAGAGCGTCCGCGCATTCGGTGAGGATTCCACTCTTCCAGCAAAACCCGCAATTCCGGAATAATAAATAGTATTAAAAAAAGGAAGAAATCATTCTCCACTTTTCATTCTCCACCGTTGGTGAAGTCAACTCGATTCCCCCTTTTGCTTCCTCCTCGATCTGACCACACGTAAAAAGGGAGGAAGAATTCAAAGCATCGTTAGAACTCGTGGTTTGACTACAGTTGCAGTATGCAGAGTGGGTAGAGAAATTCATGTCAAAATGTATGGCTCCGTTTTGCAGGATATTTTTCCCGAAAATGATCGTTTACCTTACTCGAATGAATTAGCCGAAAAAAAAAAACATTTTTTTATCGACATCAGCATATGCCTATATATCTTCGCGAAACATTTTCATTTTCATTCATTCATTTTTGTGAGCGATATAACCGATCGGGAAAATATTTGATAAATCATTCATCTTCCGTAAAACAAACGGAGCCTAAATAAAACCCGAATTCCAAATCCCACTGAGTCTGGCGATAGGGTTAGAAGCCGAAACGGATGGGGTTCTTTACATTTTTCGCAACGTGAATGATCAGATCCGCGTCATGAGACTCGCCTCGTAATTATCACGTACGCCGAATACATGACATTTTTATAGTAAAAAAGACGGAGAAAAAGCAATTTACCTGGTGTTAAGTTGGAAACTAAGTTGATTCGGTGGTTTTTTTTTTCCTGAGAAATAAGCTTTTCTTTTCCTATATGTTCTCGTTTCTTCTGGCTTTTTTCCGATTTCGCTTCTATTTGACGTTTCTCAAACGCACAAAGAGAGAGATATTGGTACTTAATGAGTCGTATCATGATCCCTTCGGATGATTATTCTAAGAGTAAAAATGACAACTTAAATAAAGAGGCTGTCTTTTAACCTAAACCACACAAGCCCACTTACCTACTTTCTGTCCATCCTTCCCCCCCTTGAGAATGTACACCTGTTGAGACAAGGAGTTATGATCAACTCCACTAACTAATGAGAACCATCTAATCCATCAAGGAGTGTCATTAGCTAGCTAGGGACCTCTCTCCTCTCGTCTCAGTTCCGGCGGGCCGAGAAGTTTTCCGTTGAAATATCCCACGTCGTTTGGCAATTGGGTTTGTATGCACTTTTGTTTCCAGCCGACATTGGATCGTCGACGAGATACCGTTCACAGAAGATCGTTTCTTCATTTTTTTTTTTATTAAGGAGAGACGGGTTATGTGGCGATTCTAGACAGGAGTCTCGATGAATCACAAGGAACGGATATGCTTTGTCGGAATTTAATCGACGACGAAGTACAAAACACTTTGTTGGAATTTAATCGACAATAAAGTGAGATGATAAAGAGATACAACGTCGGAATTTAATTGACGACGAAGATATCTGAAACTACGACTAAAGTACATAGAATTTAAATTGCGGAGAAGATAAATTGCGCAAAGTAAAGATAAAAATAAGGGACAAGTTTAATAGAAGTCTTAAAACTTGTCGCGAAAGTGTAATTGACTTCTCGAACTTCCAAAATATGCAATCAAGTCCTAAAACTTGCTAAATCTATGCAATCTAGTCTTTTTATTAACACCGTCAATTCGATTAGCGAAAAATGCTGACGTGGCATTTTAATTAGTAAAAAAAGCAATGTCGGCATTTTCCGTTAGTTGGACGGAATTAACAGAATGACTAGATTGCATTAATTTGATAATATTTAGGACTTGATTGCACTTTTTAAATTTTAGAACTCAATTGCATTTTCATGACTAGTTAAAAAAATTTCTAGTGCACTTATCCCTAAAAATAAAGAACGTTGAATTTTGTGATTGATTGGAGAGAATTTTTACACTTCGGGTATTTATAGCCTAACATAATTAATAACCGCTTATGAGCAGATATTATATAAATCTTTGAGCTTAACTTCCTTTCTACGATCTCAAGCTTCACAACTCCCTTATGAACGGTTATTACTTGAATCTTCAGGCATAACTTCTTCGCCACGATCTCGAGCTTCATAACTCACTTATGAACGGTTATTACTTAAATCTTCGAGCGTAACTTCCTTGCTACGATCTCAGACTTCTTAACTCCATGTTGTCCTCATTTGAAGCAATTTAAACTGTCTTCAATACTTATCTTAAATATTAATCGCTTGGTCAAACCGACTAATTGCCGGCGTATATCAATAGCAATACTACTTAGTCACCGGTATTCATGATTATTAGAAATATTAACCAATCGTCTTTATATGATAACACTGGGTCATCTTTATAGCTATTACTCGCAAATACTAGAGTCAATCATCAACCAATCACCACCGCATATCGATAGCAACACTTGGCCATCGATATTCAGAAATTGATCGGCATTTTCCTATTATCGATAGTTCTATCCATAATCGACCAGACCCTACTCCCATCGACTAAGTTCGTCAATTATAGTTAAAGATTGGTCATTTTTTTGTGTAAACAACTTTATATATAATGTTATATAATATCATAACCGGAGGTCCTGAAAGCCTTTTTTTTAGATATGCAGTGCCACTGTCCCGGGAAAAACAAACGGTTGCTTCTTCTCTTGAGTTTTAACTGATTTCAGTTCCATGAAAAGTGAAAACCGACAAGACCAACGTTATGCTGTAGTAAGATATGGATACAGGCTCTACTTTCTACTGTGTTAAGTGTTACGTAGCATGAACAAGAAACTGTAGACGTCGTCACATCACACTCAACCCTAGGAAGAGTCCTAAACTAAGCCTGGATTCGAGGATGTGGAAGGAAAGTGATATGTGCTAAGAGACTCGCTCGTAAGCCTTCCTTTTCTTTTCTTTTCTTTTCTTTTCCCCATGGAGTCTTTGTACTTTCGAGCTTCCTATCGGAGCCGGCATTGCCTCCGCGCGGCGCGTATCGGCCCGACTCACACGGTCAGGTGGGGGGGCCCATGCAGATCCCGCCTCATCCAAGATGGCTCATGCGAGCCGGGCTCGCACGATTCGGGTACCGCTAAGATCTTTTTAATCCACGGGATCGCCAGGAATGTTTTGCTTACCGATTTGAATTGGGGTCTGCAAACTATGCTTAAAATTTCTGAATTGGCTTTGAGGTGAGCAGTTGTTGCGGATCCGCCTAGACATTTCCATAGGCCCACCAAAAAGATGGTCTTGGGCTCCATAACTTCGCTGCAGAATTGACGACCAGTCAGTCCTCATCGTTGTCGAGCTTGGGCTCTTCTTGGCGTTGAACCGTGGACGAATCAGCTCGGCATACATGTCCTGGTGATCCATCTTATCTTCCCGCTAATACAAGACTGTAAAGTGGGCTTGGAACGAGCAAATTTCTTAAACGATTCTGATAAGACTTTCGTGCAGTATTCGGGGTGCTCTCGTCTCGCTCCGAGTTAAGCGAAGGATGAATCAAGGGACGATCGAGTCGTGGGTTGAGATTTTTAACATGTTATAAAAAGAAAGGACGTAGATTACTTCGAGTAGCGGGGCTTAAAGAGACAAAGATGGAGCTGATCAAGTCCTTAAAAAGCTCCATCTCGATTCTTGTCTGGATCTCGGAAAATAAAAGGGTGTTCTCTCTCCTTGGAAATAAAAAGATATAAGGGGAATTAGGGCGTGTGGGTACCGGCATGTTAAAATAAGGAATGGATTCGTGGAGCCTGCTTAAAAGGATCGGGACAGACCGCGGAGGCCCCTGTACGAGCTTTGCTCCCTTCCTTTGATGAGTTTATCTCTTAATCAAATACCAAAGGTCTAAGAGTAGGGCTTAAATAGACGAAGAAACCAACTCGAGCAAGAGCTAATTTCGACTTCGGTAATTGGATCAACCATATCTTCCATTTCCCACCCCGTAATAATTTAGAGAAGGTTAATCGGACTAGGATCGTAGTTAAACCTTTGACCGACAGAAATTATTAATTACACTCCCGCAGTTACGAACCTAATATGAATATCAGGGTGTGTTCGTTTCGGAGGGTTAAATAGACGAAGGAACCGACTCGAGCAAGAGCTAATTTCGACTTCGGTAATTGGATCAATCGTATCTTCCATTTCCCACCCCGTAACAATTTAGAGAAGGTTAATCGGATTAGGATCGTAGTTAAACCCTTTGACCGACGGAAATAATTAATTACACTCCCGCAGTTACGAACCTAATATGAATGTCAGGGCGTGTTCGTTTCGGAGGGTCGAAAACTTCTTGGTGAATGAAAATGCTTTTTTGAGACGTCCCATTTTCGAGACATGGAATTCACATTCCTAACTTTAAACGTGCATCTTTTCTTTTTCCGTCGACTGATCATTTTTAGTAAAACAAAATGCTTTTCGGGATTTTCCATTTTCGGGTTAGGCCATTCGGTCCCGACAGTCCAGGCCCCATGATGTTTTTCTTTCATCATCGACGCGCAGTAAAAACGCAAGGAAAGGCAAGAAAGAAAGAAGCAAAGATGGGATTTTTAGCGAAAAGATGGCCAAGTGGGAGAAATCAGCACATGCATGCATGCATGGTACTTCGATCCGACAACTTTTTGTGTGTCGGACGGGACGAGAACATACGCCATGGTCAACTTTCCGCAAAACGACAATCGTTTCCGTGTCTCACCGCTAGCGTCGGGGTTTAAGTAATCTCCTCCAAATTCTCTACTCACCGATTCCCGCGCCTTAATAAACTCCATTTCTTATTATTATCGTGTCATGTCATGACCAAAATTTCTTTTTATCATTCGCCAATCTCGTTCGGCTTTATATGATTATGATCGGTACTCTAGATTGACTACCACCTTGTGATTGCGGTATTCCTATCTCGATTATCGTATGGAGCGATCTCGTTTTCAATCAACTCCCTCTAATTGGTCCGAAATTAAATAAATAAGTAAAAGAATGAAAATTTTCGTACCGTCCCCCTTTCAGTAATGCATTTTAGAGATTAAAAAAGAACGTTTGGTATGAAACGCGCGATAAGTTCGGACCCCCCGCGCTAGAGATTCACTCCAATTATTTCCAGATACCTTGGCACAAGTCCTCTCCCTCATTGGCCGCACTGAATCTACTTCAGTTGAATAATTTCATTCAATATTCCTATTTTCAATGTTTAATCATGCGTGTGGGTGATTAATTAATCTTTAATTAAAGGATAAAAGCAAGGGTGATTAGTTGGAGGAGAGATGACGACAGGCACAATCCCCCTCCAAGTGTAGGCCCTCCTAACCTCGATTCTATAAAACTGATAGGTCTTTTATTTGTCGAGTACAATGATGCACCTTTAGCGATAATCGCTTCTTTATGCTTCCTGTTGAATGAGTTACGTAGCTTCCATCCGATGATGAAGCGTCAAATGAGAAGTAGAGAGAAAGCTAAACACATGATTCTGTCTGTAATTGTTCTTTCATCCTCACAACATAGTGGTCGAATAGAGGAGCTTCGATATCCACGCTGTAATGGGTCGACCCATTTTATGCTCGGTAGCAAGCACACGAGGTGATGATCATTTGGGAACGTGCGTTTACGTGTGAATTACTCGATAGGTCCGGTGTAGATTTTTGAAATGTTACAAACTTCCCCACCTAAAAAACAAATGTATTCTAAGTCCACAAAAGAAAAAAAAAAACCAAACCAACATCCTCATCGGTGTTGGATTGCATCGCCAAGCGACACTCTTTTGTGTTAGATGTGTGGTCATGCCATTCCTTACCCATCCAGTATCTTAAGAGCACGTTAGGAGTTGCATCTCGCCCAAGCACTCACCCCGTTACTCTCGTCAAATCAAGAATGGGGCAACTCTGTCCATGAACCGTATTTTTGCTCGAGAGGGTCATGCTCTAATATCATCTGTAACGACTCAATCCGTTTCCATGTGAATGAAACTCCCAAAAGAAAAATACCACGCAATCACATAACGCAGTGACTATTTGAGATGGATGCTTATTTATGAAGCACTCGACAAGGCTCGTTCCATCGGAAGCGAGACTTTGGAATGGCAAAGTTATTGCCGCAAATAGCAACCGCAAAACCCTTTAGGATGGACGATACCAATGATCTATAACCAAAGCTTTTTCACCTCAAAGGAGAAAAAGCACCGAACAAATCTACAACCAAAGCTACAAAATCCCCACGGCGGTAGGCATGCATCAAGGCTAGGTTTCAATCTTCCCGCCGAGTCCCCCCCCCCCCCGCGGCAAGATCGCATGTTCCGACTCGAAAGAGACAAAAAAAAATCTTGCCCATTTCTTCGGGGACTTCAGATCAGATCTAAAGCCAAAACCAATAAGGAGTCCGACCTCGTTATCATCTCCGACCCGCAGATCCCAAGAACATCCGCGAGCTATTCGCGATAACTCCTATAGGGGGCGACCTCAAATCGCATTGACCTCTTCTGGTTCTTCTAGGCAACCGAAAGAAGAAGGAGAAGAAGAAGGAAAACAACAAAGAAGGAAAATTGAACAGGGGATGAAGGGAAAAGGACAAGGGAAGAAAAGGAAAGATTCCCGGGGGAGGGGCCACCGTGGGCTCCGCGGCGTTGTTGAGGCGTCACAAAGTCCCGATCCCCCTCATGGGTGTCCACCAATGGGAGCGACTTACGTAAGCACGTCCCCCTCTCTCCCTCGACGTGGCGACACCCATTTGCTTCTTTGATTTCGCCTCCCCCCAACCTCCCCGCCGGGCCCCACCTCCTTTTGCTGCCCCTCTTGTCAGCACTCGAGCGAAAGAACGTATGACACGGTGGGCCCCTTTCTCTTTTTCTTCTTTTTTTTAGAGAATTTCGTTGGCGCTCTCCAAATACAAAAACACTCCCCCCACATCATCAATCAATTGTTATTATTATTATTAATTTTTTTTAATAAATTTCCTCGAGTCCCATTTTTCCATGAATTTCGTGAGGGCTCTAATTAATTCGTACACACTACTTGGTGGTGATTTTTTTTTAAATAGTTATTATTTATGCGCAATAATTGATCGCATCGGTGGTTTTTGACATACGATTAATTCCCGTGGTGATATAAGAGGTTCGACTTTTTAAAAAAAAAATAAAATTAAACGAAATAATTAAATAATGGGATTGCTGAGGTAAGCAAGAATGATAGGGTCTTGCGGTTGCAGTTGTGGCGGGCGCACTCGAAACGCGGCACCACTGCTGCGGATCTAAAATGCCAGATTATATTATATTCCACGGCGAAAAACCAAAAAATATTGCGCGGATCGATTCCGGCATCTCAATAATTTGGGGGCCCCAGGCCAATGAGGAGCCGCCACGTGGGTCGCGAAGATTCCCCGCGGCCGCTCGCCCTGGAGGTTCCGTTGGATGCTGCGCAGGGAAGTTGCACGGGTGGCTCGAGATGCGCCCGCCCCGCTTGCTTTCGTGGGCCGAGGCCTTTTCGGTCCTTTCCCGGCGGCGAAATGACCCGAGCGCCCCTCCCCCGGGCGCGCGCCCACGCGGGGCAGTTCCGACTTTTCGACGGCCCGTCGTTTTCGACATAAAGTACGCGTAGGCGATGCCCCGACTGGGGGTTAGTATCTCTCTCTCTCTCCCCCTCTCTTCTGTCCCTCGTAGCCTCGGAGGATGGCTATTGGTCGGCGGGGAGAGGGCATTCTCGGCATTTCGCCCCCGCGAGGCCCGGCCGCTTCCGCTCATCGGAGGAATTAGAGCCGTCCAGATCCATTATTCTATTTATTATTTTACGTATTTATTATTAAACGCGAGCAATTTTTTCCTAATTGCGCCCTCTTTCTCTCTCCCTGTGATTTTCCACTTGTTGCATTTCATATCCTCGCAGTTCCCTTTCGTATGTCTGGGTTTGGTGGAATCACGGGATGTTCTTCCCGGTTGCTGCTTCCCAGATCCCCTGAGGTCGTCTTCAAGGTACGCGCTTTCCGTCTTCTTCTCCGTTTTCCGATCGATTCGTCTCGCGCTCCGGGCCGGGGATGATGATGCGGGGTGTTGTTTGTTCTTTTTTGGCCCGTTTTCCGCCGTTCCTGAATGGTCCCCGACCGAAGGACGGCCCGTGTCCGATGACGACACGAGCCCGTTTCCTCGGATTCCAAGTCGATTGTGTGGTTTTCCCATGTCGTCCATGGACTTCGGCTTTGTGTTTCTGCGCCATGCGCTTTCGTGTCTGATGGGGTTTCGATTTCGATTGTCGAATGAATTGAGTCTTGCTGCTTCTGTCGGAATTCCGTTTTGCGTTTTTACATCCTTCGGGATGTTACGTGCACGAGGTCTTGTGAATCTGTTCGAGCCTTTAGATGCAGAAAGTAGCTTCAATGCGATTTTTTTTTTTGTTTTATTTGAATTTTTCCGTTTTCTCGGGGGTGACCTTGAGCTGGTCAACTTGCGTTGGTTCTTCATTGAGTGTCAGTTTTTCACTTTATCAGCTGTACCGGCTTGCTGCAACTATGTGGTATCTCGAATCTGATTATTGAGGTTGCACGTTTCTAATCTGGGATTTACGGAAAAAGGGGTGTTTTCTTATGAATTTCGAATTTGACGCATAGACATCCGGGTTGGGATCTACTCTGCAATTTGGATTCGAATCCTGTCCTCCTTAGTATCGAGGCACCTCGAAAGGCAGAAGATAATTGTCTGAATCTGCCTAATTTCAGACATCGATTCGACTTGGCTGGGATCCGGCGATGAGAAATCCATCATGACCACATGGATGTTGACATGGATATACATATGCAGCGCATGCTTGCTAACAACTGCTATGTCCATTTTCTATCGTTGAATACTGTAATTAATGACTAAAACTGCTCAGAAATAGACTGTTGATCTTTTCCCTATAGACAGCATATTGATATGTACATCGAAACTTTTTCTTCATTTCTCGAGTGTCTTTGCCTTACCAGTAGATTATTTTTTTTTTATTGGGTCGAACCTTACCCGTAGTTTGACGGCCAAACATGGATATTTAGATCTTTGAGAATGAAGATGACGGGGGTTCAGGATGTGGTTACTATACCTCTCTTACCCTTTTTCCTCGTGTGATTCACAAGATTCAATAGAGGAAGGAACAATATAATTGAAAAAGTCATATGTAGTCGTCAATTACTAGAATATTTATCAATTCTTTTCCGTTTGTTTACATCCGTACACTTCATTTTCCCCTTCCCACTGTTTCCATATTTCATGAGGTAAAAGCTCGGCTTTATATATAGTTTTGGCACTTTAGTGTGCACATCTGTCACAAATCAAAATTCCGCTCACCTAACGTTACACAAAAGTAACATCGTAGCCTTTTCTCTAATTTTCTTTTGAAGAAGTGCCGAGATGTGTACCTTCGGAAATAGTTATTCCGGTTTTGCCTGGATTTATCATTTATTGCTTCCATTGTTTTCCTGTATTAAAACACAGTCGTTGCCTAAGGTTTGAAGTACCAGCGATTAGGTAGTTCTCGTCTTATAGTTCCCATCTTACCGAATCAAGATTAGATGCCTGCTTCTATTATTATGTGGCTACTGCTGACTACTCTCTGATTTGTAGGGTTAATGAAGCTGGACAATTACCTAGCAAGGAGCAGGAGACGCTCCCACGATCTTTTGGACTCGATTCTGACCGGCCTTATTAAAGGCTTCTATCCTCGAAACGTGATAAGATATTCTTGGAAATAACCACTTCTTTTGAAAGATCAGTTCCCTGACGTACATTATAAAATGGATAGGTCAGACACGTCAGGCTTTGTGAGCAGTGGACCTAGCTTGATCCGCGTTCCTTGTGCATTTTATTAGGATGGAGTACTGCCTCTGCTGAAGTCTAGTAATGATTTCTTTTCTTGGGCCTTCTCTTTGTTAGTGATACAGCGTAAGATGACTGCCATGGATCTTAATAAGAAGGGTGGTCTATTTTCACATGAACTTGCTAAACCCGATCATTTTGGGGACACCACTCTACGGCTTAATTGCCTTGGTTATGGAGGAAGCAATGTGTCAAGATGCGGAAAAAATGCCGGCAATCTGGAGATCAACTTTACCAACTCTTCCGAAGATGGATGTCAATTGGTGCTCGGATTGGGCCCCACGCCAAGTGCCTACTGTGAAGGCTACTGTAAAGCTAGCAAGGGCAAAGGATTAGCCGCTTTCCAATCACGAACTTTAGCTTCTGATTGCGATTCTACCTTGAAGCTTGGACTTTCTGAAGGCCAAAGCATGCTGGAGGGTTCAGTTTCTGGCGAAAATAACGTTAGTGCTACCATTGCTGGCCAAGTGTCTGCTGAGCGTTGTAGATTGCTGATTCCTGTCGTTGATGAGGGGTCTACATCAGCAAAGAAGTCTGGCGGTTACATGCCATCTCTTCTTTTGGCTCCTAGGATGGATAGTGTGAAATCCTTTCAGACACAGGAACTGTTGGAGCTCGGGACAAAGTCTCATTGTCAACAGTCACAACTAAGCTGTGAGCTGTCAGCTACAACAGAAATGTCAATGGGCACCATTTCCGAGCAAACTACTGCAACAGCATCTTCAGACCACAGGACAAGCAATCCCAAGAAATGCAAGTTCCATGGTTGTACGAAGGGAGCACGGGGAGCATCGGGCCTTTGTATTGGTCATGGGGGCGGTCAGAGATGCCAAAAACCTGGGTGCAACAAAGGTGCGGAGAGCCGAACGGCATATTGTAAGGCTCATGGTGGGGGTAGGAGGTGTCTGCATCTGGGGTGCACGAAAAGCGCGGAGGGAAAGACTGAGTATTGCATAGCCCATGGTGGGGGCAGGCGGTGTGGTCACCCCAGAGGGTGCAACAAAGCCGCACGAGGCAAGTCGGGGCTCTGCATAAGACATGGTGGTGGAAAGAGATGTAAGATGGAGGGTTGCACCCGCAGTGCTGAAGGCCAGGCTGGCCTGTGCATATCTCATGGTGGTGGTCGGAGGTGCCAGCACCTGGCATGCACAAAGGGGGCCCAAGGTAGCACCATGTACTGTAAGGCTCATGGTGGTGGGAAGAGGTGCATCTTTGCCGGGTGCACAAAAGGTGCCGAAGGGAGCACGCCACTGTGCAAGGGGCACGGTGGAGGGAAGCGTTGCCTTTTCGATGGTGGCGGGATATGCCCAAAAAGTGTGCATGGGGGCACGAACTTTTGTGTTGCCCATGGTGGTGGGAAGAGGTGTGCTATCGCGGGCTGCACAAAGAGTGCGCGAGGTCGCACCGACTGCTGTGTGAGGCATGGTGGCGGGAAGCGGTGCAAATTCGAAAATTGCGGGAAGAGTGCCCAGGGCAGTACTGATTTTTGTAAGGCGCATGGTGGGGGGAAGCGGTGCACATGGCCCGAAGGTAAGTGTGAGAAATTCGCAAGGGGTAAGAGTGGTCTGTGCGCCGCGCACAGCAGCATGGTCCAGGTGCGGGAGAACAACCGAGGTGGCCTTATCGGGCCCGGGCTCTTCCATGGGCTTGTGTCTGCTGCTTCGACTGCCCGGAGCAGCTTGGATAATACACAGTCATCCTCAGGAATCGGAGATTCGGACGATTCGCTGGAGAGGCCAGCGAAAAGACAACATCTCATACCACCGCAGGTTCTGGTTCCTCTGTCAATGAAGTCCTCATCATCCTTTTCACCTTTCGTGAGTGCTGAGAAGCCAGAGGAAGGAACAGGTCGTTACGGTGCCCGTTTGGACGACGGCAGTAGCAGTGGGGCCAGAAAGAGCTTGGATGCCATGATCCCGGAAGGTAGGGTTCATGGTGGCGGACTCATGTCCCTGCTCGGGGGTAATCTGAAGAACGCAATCGATGGAATCTGAGGATCTGAGTTGGCTGCTCATCATTGTAGGATTTCCATGGGGTTAAATTAGGTGTCTCCAATCATTGAATTTGTGTATAGTGTTCGTCCCACGGTCTGGTGACATTCTCATACAAGTTTGTAACGAAATAGGTTTCTGTATTGTGGGTTTGTTGTTGAGACCTGTTTCAATGTGATGTCTCGTTTTTTGGGTAAAATTAAGTTCCCAACAAAGCCAAGCTTGGGAATACCAATAAGAACAATTGGCTACATTTATTGGGATATCTGTTGTATGAGAACACTTCCATCTTTGTTGCTCTCCTTTGCACTCCCTTTCTCCGTCTAAAACTCACTTTTTTGAGCTGGTTTGGCATATCTTGAGTCTCCAAGTTTCTAGAGTACCAGACGATTATGGCGGGACCGTTTTTCAGCAAGTCCTAAGCTCAGCAAAACGCAGCCCTGTATCAACTGTAGCAAATTGAGAACTCACCCTCTCATGTAGGGTGCACCAATTGAATCTCATACCAAACTCAAACTCACCATCTCATGCCGGGTGAACCAATTGAATCTTGCACCAAACCCAAACTCAAACTCGTTACGGATCGAACTGTCATTGCAATCAGACTTAGATGAACCCGTGATTTCACCACGGAACCTCCCGCTTTTTTTCGAGCATGCAACGTTTGTTCTTTTCGCAAATTCTCCGATGAATTAAGGATGGTTAAAATGACAATATTCTCATGGTAATTACACGATTATCTATAGCATATGCCCTGCCCCTGACAATACTTTTTTTTTTTGTTTATTTGTCTTTCGGTGGTTCTTCTCCAAACATGCTGTGGATCGAACAAGGTCAAAAACATTTACAATGCATAAAAAATATCAAATCCGAAATCAAAATTAGAAGGGATGCAGCGCGGGGCCCACCGCGTCACTTACGTATATATATGCGGAACACTTCGCTACTCCTCCTTCCTCCTTCCTCCTCCTTCCTCATCCTCCTCCTCTCTGGTTTTGTTCGGCCGCTATGCTCTCGGGATTAGGTTTTGCTCTGTCCTTCTCGACGCAGGTGATTCATCTGCAACTACGTAGCTTCGGTCATTCGAGTTCTTTCTGCGCTTGAGATTGTCGCTGATGATCGATTCTCTTCGTCCTCCTCTGCTTTTCTAGTTGCAGAGATAATCGAGCTCAGGCGCGAGCTGCCGGAGATAGATCGAGGTTCGGCGGCGAAAGCTTTTCCAGGTAAGCTAGAAACGAGAATGGAAGTGAGTAGCTTCAGAGGTTTTTGATCGCTGCTCTGGCAGTGGGTGGAATAGGCATACGGAAGCGATGGAAACGCGAGGTTGCGGGAGTTTTGGACGATGGCTGTTAAAGAGTTCAATATGCCGAGCTTCGTTTCCTCATCGCGAGTTCATTTTCGTGGATTCAAGTTCGTTCCTTTTGTTATCGTTCCATCGGTCGGACTTGACTACTTTTGCGTATGTGCTCCTGCAAAACTTGGCATCGAGCACATCGCGAGTCACGATGCCTCTGGATTGCTTCCGTCTTCCAGAGGCATGAAGCTAGGATCCATTATACGAATCCCCTAGCTTTATGAGTTTTTGTCAAGCTCCTCAGTAGATGTTCGCCGGAATCCGCTGTTCGGATTAGGATTTGAGCTCGCTCTGTCAGTCACGTTCCATGTTTTCATGGATCGCTCCTGGTTTGATTTCTGATTTTCTTTCTGGGAGCATGTCGTCAAAATTCAAACTTGGGCGGGAATCGCAACTTTCGGAGTAGTAAAGACTTCGGAGTCAAAAGGAATTGTGAAAACAAGAGCAATTAGATGGGATCAGTTTATTTGCTTATTTAAGTGCGTCATGACTGATAGTAATTCTCTGAATAACGCCATTGGGGTTTTTGACATCTGCGTGAAGAAGCCGCTTGAGTTGCTTAGTACTCTCACCTGTTGCCTTTATGGCTAAATTGATTGCAAAGAGACGGTTCATATACACTAATTGTTTTTGTCTAGATCCACATCAATCGTTTTCCTCGCATTTAATTTCTTTGCCCTCCACTTTCTGGGTGTTACAGGAACTAAATGCTACGTTAAATTTCCCAAAACTCAAGCTTTCAGTTTCAATGAAAAACTCAAGGATATTGATCATAAATTTGCCGTCTGAAACTAATGATGAGAAGTAGGTCGATCAGCTTCAATCGTTTTAGAGTTTTGCATGTGGAGAGCCATAGCGAAATCCCAATCTGGGTCTTTTGAAATTGAAGTCTATTCGATTTAGTCGTGATTATCTCTCCAAGGAGATGTACTAGATATGTAATCATTTAGAGGTTTTCCAGGTGAAATGATCTCTGAATGAAACATAGTTAAACTTACATGTTTGTTCTGTGGAAAGCAGGAGAAGGCGGCCTCATGGAAAACCTTTATGGCCATAAATCGAGACTTGCTAAGATGAGGCAATTAATGGGAAATTTTCCTGTGATCAACACGCGCACAATGGACGGTAATCTGCTGCAGGGGAGAAGCCGCCAAAGGCATTTCCAGATGAATCAAAACATCGATACATATTCACCTATCATCAAGCTTCTGTTATCCAAATCTCCATCATCAGCTGTGGAGAATAATGATTCCATCTCGCCGGTCAGGATTAATATGGAGGAGGAAACACTGGTGGTGGATGGTGTCTTACTGACATCGGATTCTGGGGAATCCTCTTCAGGGAACAGTCGCCACAAGAGGCCAACTTATCGAGCAGGAGAGGAGAATTGTCTCTTCTCTTATGGCGCCAAACGGCATGTGAGTCTTCTCCTCACATTTTCATACGATGGAGGAGTTCTCTTTTCTTCCTTGCTTTCAAGTCCTTTTCACGATGTAAAACTGTGCTGCAGTCAGATATATGCTGGTAATGTTGCCCCTGACAAATCATGGTTGCCACCAGCTGTCAATCCACAATTCCAGTTCCAATTGTCCTATGTTCATATGTTTTGGAAATTTAACGGTTGCATCTTTATCCCATTTGCAGCATGCTCATGGAAAAGAAGAGCAGGCTCAGCGGTTCTCCCCTTTTGCCATGAAGATCAACCCTGAGGTATGAAATGTTCTTTCTCACAAACAGCAAACTATAAAGTTACATGTATGATGATTACATCGTTTTCAAGATAGTTTAGGCGAACTACTCATGGACAATGGTTTACAATACATCACATAGCTTTTTTAAAGGGTTCTCTGTTGATCAGGCGAGCAGAACAGTATTCACAAGAGTAGAAATGGCGACCATTGCAACCAATAGACCCCGACAAATCCACAGCTCATCTGGCAGAACAATGTCCCCTCGCGACTGGTCACCACACGATGATGGCATTCAGATCATTTTACCTTCTCACCCTGGTGTATCGCCATCAAGGGAAGATGTAGATACATACATTCAACATTTTCTGTATGGCCAGTCTCATACTACAAAGAGGTTGCCGGTCTTCACTGAAATATGCAGCCCATAAAGCTCCACTTTGTTTGTGCCATCCTCCAGCATCTGTTTCTACTAGTCTTTCGACATTGAGGCAAATGCCTTTTCAGCATCACTCAGCGCCCCTCTTACAAAGCCAGCAACTCTGGGCTATCGTTAACATTCCTCTGACCTGGATACATACCCATATCTGATTCAGGTTGATGCATGTACATAACACATTGCCATGGACTCCAGATTCTTACTGTATACAAACCGTCTTGATCACACTGGTGGTTATAGTAGTCACTGTATAGAGAACAATTCCTTCTCTACGGCAGCAGTCTGCGGGATTTCTGCGCTCAACATTTTTTCCTGTGTTCCTCTCTACATATAAGTACATTATCCCTAGCTGAATAAGAGGATGTAATTCGTGTTTGCGGGCCAGAGCGAACAAAGAAATCAAATCACCTCATAAGCGAATAAGCATTATCGGCACATATACAGTGCCCAGTTACGAGATTGAACACCTCACATTGGCGAAAATAGTTGTTCTGTTGCACTTTCTGTAGAGATACTCATTTGCACCAAAGATCGTCTATGCATAAAGTTGGTCTCAATATGCTAAGGTTACAATGCACTATGGTGTATGTCTCCTTTTCTCTAGATCAGCACAAGTACATCCTTTTTCATTCGGTTCGATAAGTATAGCAATTGAACCGAACTTCGGAACATCTGATTCAAGCATTAGAAGAACCCGACCAAGCACCTCCATCTACAGTCCATAGTTGAACGGTTCCATCCAAATGCAAGGTAGAAGGGTATAGTTAAGCCATTTCAGAGTGAACTTTAATCTGCTGATGCCGCAACACCTCACACTTACGGATAACAATTCCAGTTTGTGCTATGGACCTTGGAATTGTTAATTGAGAGACTACATGGTAACCTGATTAACCCGGAAACTAGAAGTTTTATTGGGAAAAAACATAGAGCTGGAATTTGCCCATAGAAAATTATGATCATGATCATGATAATAACGATAATAATAAATATAGAAAATTAAAGAAAAGGGGGAAAGCAACTTGTTTAATATCTAGGGGATGGTAACTGGTACCCCACATGTGCCTCATTTCCAAGCTTCTCATACTAGGAAAAGGTCCTTTCATAAACAACATGACTTTGCGCTTTAACAAGCTTCGTCAATCAAATAACCATAGCCATATGGACGAAAAAGATATGGGAAGCTCCCTCCTAGCCAAAGGGTCACTTGGAGGAGAGACTTCAGATCAGAAAGGCAGAGGGAAGGTAGTCCCCGGTGGGCGGGCGGGCGGGCGGCTATGGCTCGACGATGGGCTCTAGGATGAGGTTGCGGTGGGCTCGGATCTGATTCCTCTTTTTTTCTTTTTGATCTTGAGCTCGCAATAAATGCCCGCCCACTCCTCATGGCGGTCGGGATCTTGAACTCGCCAGTCGGGGCTGTGGACGAGCCGGTCGTGGCTAGATCCGAAGCTACTGGAATCGGATTCTGTGTCAAATTCATGGTGTGGAGTGTGTAAGGATGGAAGAGAAAATAAGAAAATATTCCGCGATTAGAAATCACGGCTAACTTATGTGGCATTCATTTTTCCTACTCACGATACACTCATAAGTTGACATGCATTCATAATACCACGTCAGCAGCTGATATGGTATAAAATAAAAAAAGATAAAATCTGATTTTTTCCATCTCTATTCCTCATCCTTTGTTCAAAGCCCTTTGGACTAACGACACTGACTACGGACGAAGTTTATCTCTCTCAGCAGCAAAGCAAGCTTCCATGTCTGAACAGTCTCTTTGAATAAGTATTTAATTTTTATATTTAATTTCACATTAATGTACACATGTCAATATCTAAGTGGATATAAGTAAAAAATGTATGACGCAGTAATACTAAATCATTGAATATTTTCTTGAAGAAGAGAGAGAATAACAAAGGAGAGAAGAAATCTGAAAAAGTGGGCCCCACTCAGACACGTGGCGATCATTAAGGTCTATCTGAAATGTGACATGGCAAGCAAATAAGTTGTACGCGATATTTTCTCGGAAATAATTCCTCATTTTTCTGACGTGGCAATGGATAAGCCAATTCAGCTTCATCATCCCCAGCTCTCCCATCCGCTTCATCTCCCCGAGCAGAAACCACAGCCACAACAACTCATCTTCAAAGCTCGGCTGCTCTTCCGCCATGGATTTCCTGGAATCGGACAAGCACTCCCTCCTCCACGTCACCAAAAACTGCTCTTCCTCCGCCGTATGATTCCAGATGACGCCCTCTCTCTTCTCGCCTCCCCGCCTTTCGCTTCCGCCGCCCCCCGCCAGGCTCTCGTCGTCCTTCGCCTTCAGACCCCGCGCAGCTCCGGCCACCGACCTCCCCACCTCCTCCTCCTCCGACCCTGTATCCCAATCCCCTCCTCCGCCCAGGGTCATCGTCGTCGGCGCCGGCCTCGCCGGCCTCGCCGCCGCTGCCCGCCTCCGCTCCGACGACGTCCCTTTCCTCCTCCTGGAAGCCTCCGACGCGGTCGGCGGCCGCGTGCGGACCGACCTCGTCGACGGCTTCCTCCTCGACCGCGGGTTCCAGATCTTCATCACGGGCTACCCTGAAGCCCGGAAGCTGCTTGACTACCGGGCCCTGGACCTCCGGAGGTTCTACTCGGGCGCCCGCGTTTACTACGGCGGCCGGTTCCACACGGTGGCCGACCCCGTCAGGCACTTCTCCGACTCCATCAAGACCCTCGCCAACCCGATCGGTTCGGTCCTGGATAAATTGCTTATCGGATTGACGAGGATTCGGGTCCTGAGCAGGTCGGACCGGGATATTCTCACCGCCGATGAGGTACGGACGATTGACCTGTTGACGGAATTAGGATTCTCGGACTCGATCCTGGATCGGTTCTTCAGGCCCTTCTTCGGAGGGATCTTCTTCGACAAGGAGCTCGAGACCACCTCTAGGCTGTTCGAATTCGTCTTCAAGTGCCTCGCTCTCGGAGACAACGCTCTTCCCGCGAGAGGGATCGCCGCCATTCCCGAGCAATTGGCGCTCAAATTGCCGCGAGAATCGATCTTGTTGAACACCAAAGCAGAGTCTATCGAATTCGACGAGTCCGGCTCGCCGGTTTTGAGATTGGAGAGTGGAGAAATTCTCCGAAGTGAGCTCGGAGTGATCGTTGCGGTCGAGGAACCGGAAGCCGCTAAGCTTTTGGCGGGAAAATACAAAGGAATGAAGGCCGACAGAAAACCGCCGCGAAGCACGGTTTGCTTGTATTTCGCGGCGGACGGGGACCGGATCCCGGTCAAAGACCCGGTTCTTTTCCTCAATGGATCGGGTAAGGGGATCGTGAACAACATGTTCTTCGCCACCAATGTGGCTCCGTCCTACGGCCCGCCCGGGAAGGCCCTGGTGTCCGTGTCGTTGATCGGGCTATTCGAGGGTGCGAGCGACGACGACTTGGCGGCCCAGGTGGTTCGGGAGCTTGCCGATTGGTTCGGGGAGTCGGCGGTGGGTTCCTGGAGGCACCTAAGGACTTACCGGATCGCGTTCGCGCAGCCGAACCAGTGCCCGCCCACCGACTTGACGAAGGATCCGCGGGTCGGGTCGGGCGTGTACGCGTGCGGGGATTATGTGACATCGGCCACATTCGATGGTGCTTTGGTTTCGGGGAGATTGGCAGCCGAAGCTTTGCTCAAAGATAGGGCATTGATCCGAATTTAAGCGAAAAAAAACGAGCTTTTCTTTGGGATGTCGCGTACCAAATTGAGTTTTATTAATCTAACTTCAATCGTTCAATTTTCAGTCATATCTTGATATTTTTGTTAAATTTATTTTCTTGAACTAATCTTATCCAAAAAAAAAAAAATTAATTGATTCACGTGAGACTGAATGTTGATTCAAAATAAGATGGCCCAGTAATGCAAAAGAGGAAAAGGATCAATAAACATGACCAAAAGATAACGAGCAAATAGTGATAAATTCGAAGCGTTACTCAAAAAAGGCAACATCTTTCATTTGAATGATAAATTTGGCCGCAACTTTCAAGTATTACATAAAAATGCACCAACATTTATCCGAGAGATAATTTAGGTCCCGGGTATCTTTTTTTCGCAAACAAACCCACAAAAAGAAAAAAAGTTCACATATTTAATTCTTGGGTTTATACAACGAAAAATCCCAAACCGGTACATTTATGATAAATTCACCCCAAAATAACTTTTTGACCACTAAATATCCCAAACTGGTGCACATGTAACAAATTTACCCTCAGTTAGTTTCCATTAAATTTTACAGTCAAATTTCTAGATTGGATGACACGTGTATCAGTTTAGGGCTTTATCGGATGACACGTGTATCAGTTTGGAGCTTTACCCTCCGTTTGTCACGTGTGTACCATTTCGTGATTTTTCCTGATATTAATCTAATTTAACGGAGAGTAAATTTATCACAAATATATCAGTTTGAGATAAATTTTTCCTGGTATTAACCTTTAATTCTTTGGCCGAACAAACAAAAAAGAAATTACATTCAACATAAAGAATAAAAAGGAAAATTAAATTCAGCCGATTTTTTTTCTTGGCCAAAAACTTGAGCGAACGTACGGCGCCTTTTTTTTCCAGAAAGATTAAAAAAAGAAAATAAAATAAATCAATCAAACGTGATATCCGGGGGGGGTGTCCCAGCAGCAGCGGCAGCTGCCACTCAAATCGGTGAGAAGAACAGAAAGCGAGGAAGAAGACGCGAGGATGGCGAGCTGCGCTGGCGGCCATGGAGAAGCCACGGAGGACTGCGGCGGCGGCGGCAACCAGTCGAGCCTGTACGAGGCGTACAACGAGCTTCACGGGCTGGCACAGGAGTTCGACACGCCGTTCGACGCCCCGGCGGTGCTGGTGGTGGGCCACCAGACCGACGGCAAGAGCGCCCTCGTGGAGGCCCTCATGGGCTTCCAGTTCAACCACGTCGGCGGCGGGACCAAGACCCGCCGCCCCATCACCCTCCACATGAAGTTCGACCCCTCCTGCGAGGACCCGCTCTGCCGCCTCGTCTCCGACGCCGACCCCCCGGCTCTCTCCCAGCACCTCTCCCTCCACGAAATTCAGGTTGTCCTTTCTCGCCCATTTGGGTCGTCCCCGTTTGCGTAGGTTGTGGCGGGCAGGCAGTGTGCCGTGCTGCATTTGGTTGGTGAATCTTGTTTCTGCAGTTCGTTTTGTGGGCTGAACTCCGACTCCCAATGTGTGTGTGTTAGTTATCACCAGCTGTTCGTGAAGAGAGTTCATAGATAAAGGTCGATCCTTTTGGTTGGATCTTTGGAAGTTTCTGGCTTGGCGCTTTGATTTTCGATTCTGGTTCGCCTTTCAGCGTCATTTCCATATCGCGAAGAGGTGTCTTTGGTTAATGCAGGCATTACTTCTCCTGCCTGCCGGTTTGGTTTTAGGATATCTGCTTTTCAGTTTCATTTTGATAGCAATATGTCTCCTGTTTTACTCCATGTTAAACCTTCAATCTGCAAAATGCGATATACTATCATATTAATAGACGAATTTCGAGAGATGACTGCGGAGTGACAGTGCTTAAAATGTGATCTTGACTCTTGTCTCCAAAATCTGGAGTTCTGTTCGATAAGATTAGCTTTATTTACTTTGCACTTATCCTGCGCATTGGCTTGTTTTGCTGAACTGCGTTGAATTGCAGATGCATTGCACTGTGTCTAGAAAAGTTGCCATTTTTCATTAACATTGTCTATTGTTACTTGTAGGCTTACATCGAAGCTGAGAACATGAGGTTGGAGCGCGAACCTTGTCAGTTTTCCTCCAAGGAAATCATCATCAAAGTGGAGTATAAGTATTGCCCAAATCTGACGATAATAGATACTCCAGGACTCATTGCTCCTGCTCCAGGTCGGAAGAATCGAGCATTACAGGTAATGTACAGGAAAGGGGACAATTGACTAGTGAAAGAGACTCTGCATGATTTTGTTTCTAAACTTCCCTGCCTTGGTAATTTTTGCTCATGAAGATAATCGTGATTGTGTCTTCCTCCTGAAGGGGCAAGCTCGTGCAGTTGAGTCACTAGTGCGAGCCAAAATGCAGCATAAGGAGTTCATTATACTGTGCCTTGAAGACTGCAGTGACTGGAGCAATGCTACCACACGGAGAGTGGTTATGCAAGTATAATACTGATATTATACTTCACATTCTAAATGCTTTTTTACCTCAATCTCCTTAATGTTGAGATCCTTAGCAAGAGTTGTCCTAAGTTGGAGGCTCAACCTTTCCCCTGAAGATGGGAAATTATCCAGGCAAAAGAAAAGCAAATATTGAACTTATTTGTTAGTCAATGAAGGGTTATTGCAAAATCAAAATAACACTATTAGCTTTACTTGACATTTTCAAATTTTTCCCCAGTTGTTGTTCCAAATATTTTGAAGTACACAAACATCATAGAGTTTTGGTGTATAAGCAGAATGTGATTGTCATCTCTATTTCTGATGACAATCAAGTGGACTTTTTGCCTAATTGTTCTAGCAACAAGTAAGGAAACTGGATAAATGTCATTCGGTATGAAGTGCAGGAACTTCAAATTTTGGTTCATCACGTATACATTTGGTTGTTACAGATTGATCCCGAGCTTTCGAGAACAATAATTGTCTCAACCAAGCTGGACACAAAGATACCACAGTTTGCGCGATCTTCAGATGTTGAAGTTTTCCTTTCACCACCAGCCTGTACACTTGATGGCTTCATCTTGGGTGACTCCCCATTTTTCACCTCTGTCCCCTCTGGAAGAGTTGGCCCTGGACATGAATCAGTTTACAGATCAAACGATGAGTTCAAAAAGGTGTTTATTTGTCTAGTGAAATCTCCTTCTTGGACAGGATCTTGTAATGTACTGACCTGGTGGAAGTTTACTAAATTTTGACGTGGCTCTTCCTCGAACTTTCAGATGTGAATCGGTGTGGTTAACCTAAATGATGGAATTCTAATATTTCTGCCATTTAATTTCTCAAACAATTTGTTCTCGCATTATGCACCTTCGTCTGCTTGATCTTAGATGAAGGAAAATCTTTTGTGTGCTTTACATTAGTATTTCACTAGAACTATCAGTTGTGTGATGCATGTTAATAATATTGACTTTTGAGTCCTTTTTGTGTAAGAAATGTGGTTTGCTAAATCTCAAAGGAGCTACTTGGTTTTGCATCTTGATACAGGCCGTATCTTCAAGAGAGAGCGAAGATGTCGTGTCTTTGGAGGAGAAGTTGGGGCGATCTCTGTCCAAGCAAGAACAAAGTCGTATAGGTGTGAGCAAACTGAGACTATTCTTAGAAGAGTTGCTTCAGAAAAGGTATGTTCTGATGAAAATTACCCTTTTTGGTGGTCAAACTATGTTTCTTGAACTTATAGTTTGGAAAATATACGCTATTCAGGTACATGGACAATGTCCCAATGATAATTCCACTTCTTGAAAAGGAGCATTGCTCTGCAACAAGAAAGCTAAATGAAATCAATCAGGAACTGAGGTTAGATGTCAAGATCCTGTCATTGCTTGGAGAGTACTATACTATTGTGGTAGTGATCACGGTCTCTTGATCGGTTTAATTGTCACTCATTTTTTTTAACAGACACTCGTGGTTCCCTGCTATTAAGGTTGGCAGGAAGGGGTTGTTTAGATATTGGTTTTTATGCCACTTTGGATTCTGTGCAATTTTAGTTTTGTTGTTGTTTGCAGCACATTGGATGAAGCAAAACTGAAAGAGAAGGGAAGAACTTTTCATGATCTCTTTTTGACCAAGGTTTGTGTCCCGTTTACAGTTTTATCATTCTTTAGTGTTTCACCATCTCATGGAAAGGCCGGAATTGAGGACATGTAATTTAAAACTCTTTATGTTGATTTTTAAAAAACCATTTATTTATGCATGTGCAAGGGTAGCATACTGCAATTCTCAGTGATTGATTTTCTTTGTTCTTGTTACACTTTTTCTTCTCTATCTAAAGTGTGCTGTAATGAAATTAATGTTCAGCTGTCATTGCTACTCAAAGGAACTGTGGTTGCACCTCCTGACAAATTTGGTAATAACTCACTATTACTTGGATGGCTCTGCATTTTTATTTCTGATCGCTTGATTCTAATTCATTCCTCCCCTCTATATGTTCGCTTAATTTCCATTGTCAATTGGTATATTTTTGCATGGGTCCACCTGTACCTGATGCATAATGAGCTCATCAAGTTCCATAAAGCGTGATAGTAGATGCTTTTTTTCTGTCAAACAGTAAAAGTGTATCAACAAAAGGCACCAAGGGGATGCCAACCCATGTACAAAAATCATCTACAGGATAAGGAGTCTAAAAGGTCAATGATAGCATTTACATCAAGACTCGTGCTATGTGTGATCCATAACTTCATAGTAAAAGGCCAAGAATCCAAAGTTTTTACAAAATGGCTCTCGATGTTATTTATAAAAAATTCTCCTATTTTTTTTCCCTCCAAAGCCGAAAAGTTGCTAAAGGGATTAAGCAAATCATCTTTCCCCTCTCTTTGCTAGAACGGATGCCCAACCAAGCTCTTAGCTCTTTCTTCACTAAGTCTGCTCACCCACTGAAAACCCAAAACTAACATGACCAGATTCCAAAGATCCCTAGACCAACAACAATCTAGTAGATACGGTCAACAGATTCTGCTGCCTGTTTACAAAGGCAACACCAGTTCACCAACACTTCACTTAGTTTTTGCAAATTGTCCAAGGTAGGATGCTTCTGCAGGCAGCTTCCCAAGTGAAAAAAAAGAAAAATTTGTTGGTGCACATTTCCAGATTCCAAGTCGGTTTCTCATCCTTACCTTTTTCCTCCATCACGGTGTGCAGATACTTGTACCTTGACGGAGGAAAAAGGTAAAAGTAAGGATACTAGACGCTTCTGTTTTTCTCCCTGAAGTCACATGAACTCATTTTTCTTTGTGACAGTAATAAGTGTACTGAGCAGAATTATGCGACTCTATTATGAAAACTTGTCTAAAATTCATTTATGGTGGCCTTTTGTTCTATTGCAGGTGAAACTCTACAGGATGAAAGGACTAATGGCGGGGTTTTTATTGGTACTGATGGTCTGCAGTTTCCACAAAAGTTTATACCCGTAAGCTTCTAAAGTCGAGGTGCATGATGTGCTTATCCTACCTGGGTTTTGAGCATCTAAAAATAGCTATACTTGCTAAAAGCACAAAAACGAGTAATCTAGATTCTAGAACCGACGGTGCCTTTTTCTAGTTTTCTTTTGCTCCACAAAATTCATATTATGGGGTTTCAGCCAACCCAATCCTGATCCCCCTACCCTTAAAAAAATAATGGGTCAATCCTATGCGTTTCGTGTTGTTTACCCTTTGTTGAAGGTAAGGAAGTACATCTACTATATAGGCAACTGGGTGTAAGATTTTAGATTCGTTTGCTTTTGAAATACTTTAATCTTTCCAATGGATTGTTTTCTTAACATAAAACAAAGATTGCAACTCGTTCCTGTTTTGGTTCTCAAGTAATTGATTTGCAGAAACTTCTGAAGAATGCTTCCGGATAACCAACTTCTTTATATTGGTACAGAGAATGTTTCGAAGACTTTTTATAACAGAATTTCTTGTCTGCCTTTTGTTCTTAAATTTCCTCTGAACTAATTTTTGAAAAGTTACAAGGAAGAAAGCCTGGTCTGGTCTTAAAATATGCTTTGCATGAAGATATTAGTGCAATGAATGTTGTTGCATGAGTTATATACTGGTCTTCTTTCAAAGAACAACTAAGGCTTGAGGATATAGCACTTTACATGGACAAAATGTTCTGTCTTTGCTTAGAATGCTGGAATGCGTCTTTATGGTGGCGCTCAATATCATCGCGCAATGGCTGAATTCCGCTTTGTTGTTGGAGGAACAAAATGTCCGCCAATTACTCGCGAGGAAATTGTCAATGCATGTGGGGTAGAAGATATCCATGATGGAACTAACTATTCTAGGTAATAGTTGTCTTTCTGGCCTGATAGAATCCTTTATATTTCTGGACCATATTTTCCACTTTCCATTGTCACATAGGTTTTTTTTTTACTAATCAGGACTGCTTGTGTAATAGCTGTTGCGAAGGCTCGCGATACATTTGAACCTTTTCTTCATCAGGTAAATTTGCCAAATGACTGCATATAGGATATGTGATTATGTTTTCAACTTGTTCCCCAAAAGTAGTGTTTTTGGTATCAGCCAATGCTTCCAAATTTTCTCATTGCCAAAAAAACTGATGGCTGCCCTCGATTTCTTATTTTGTTAAATATTTTTTTTTATGCATGGGTTTGCTCTTGTTGCTAACTTAAAATGTTTACTAATACCTGCCAATGGAGATGCTTAATTACTGGATGCTTGAGGCTTCTTGTTTGTCACCTTCTTTATCCCATGGCTAAGGTTGAGTTGTACCTTTCTCCTTGTCTTCTCATCTATCTTAATATGGTACTCAGTGGTCTTGGGATGCACTACTCTGAAGGGGGTTGACTATTTTCTCGTGGCTAGTAATGTAGAGGCTTCTTGGTTTGAGTTTGCTTATTTGTCCATTTGTCTGTCCATTTCCAACCTATGACTTCTTCTACAGGTCCCTTACCTCTTGTTCTTTTGATCACGAGTAATTTCAAATTTGGATGAACCTACTGAAGGACAAAAAAAGATGGCATAGTTTCAGTTCAGAATGTATGCCACGCTAAGTGTTCTCTCTTAATGTTGCAGTTAGGTGCCCGGCTATTGCACATTCTTAAGAGATTGCTTCCTATCTCTGTTTATCTGCTTCAGGTACACCTTACAAATTGCAACGTCCATTTCAGTACTCTATATCTCAAGCACTCTTACTTCTTTTCTCTGATTGATGCCGCTGTTTATTCTACTTTGCAATACATTCCCTTTTTATTTGGACAGAAAGATGGCGAGTATCTTAGTGGACATGAGGTTTTTCTGAGGCGTGTTGCTGCTGCCTACAACAACTTTGCAGAGACCACTGAAAGAGCTTGTCGCGAGAAGTAAGCTACATTTTTTTGCTTCTGATTAGTTACATCTGAGTTACTTTCTACATAAGACAAATTCTATGTTAGTGTATGAACAGGATTAGCAGATTAGACAATATTTTCACTTAGGTACGTAATAGTCCAAAAGTAGCGACTAGGTTCTTAGAATGTGATTTTTGCTCAGGGTTGTAAATAATATCTGATATGGCACTTAAAAGGCTAGATCATCTCCTTCTTTGACTGGGTTTCGCTGAAATTTATTCGGGACGCAGATCTGTCCTACACGCTATGTTAACAGAGGACAATGATAATGAATGAGGATTACAACACTTGACTTGTGCTCTGATATCGTGTCAAGAGACCATTTTCCCAAAACTTTAAAACTGATAAGAAACGTGATCGAATGTTTACCAAGCACATTTTTTCAGCTCGAAAAGCAGCATTTTGGTTGCCAGCAAAAGTTTGAACAATATCACATGAAATGATTGCTGGATCCTCGTTTTGTGGTTCATGCTTCTTATGCACAGCCTTCACTTTTTGAGTTGTCATTGTTCTTTCAAATTTTCCTCGTGTTTTACACTAGTATGTACTAATTTTATTGAATGTGATGATATTGTAGATGTATGGAGGATTTAGTCAGCACCACACGCTACGTTACCTGGTCCCTTCATAACAAGGTGAAAAATCCTGCTGCATTGTTGCTCATTTGATTAGTTTGTATTGTTACAATGAGGTAATTGCAGGTGTGGTATAGATATAAGAAGTCAAATTATACTATTTCCTATTCTCCTTTTCCCTAGCAACTTGAACATAGGAATTCAAATGCACTACATTAGTTCCTTTTCCATTGCCAAGAGCAATCTTCTTTTATATCAAAGAAACGTGTCCTGCTGGTGGGAGAATGAGCAAATAGGTGTGATTATGATAATCCCTTTCTTGTCCTCATGTACTGTGAAAACATGTGCCTCTTAAGGGTACTGAATTAATGACAAGTGATCAGTATTGACTTCTGTAACATATGGAATCCAGGTTATTGATCCCATAGTTTGAATAGTTATCTGATAATCAATGTAATCTGCTTTGCTCATTGATTTCTATAAATGATTGCAGAATCGTGCTGGGTTACGCCAATTCCTGGACTCATTTGGTGGAACAGAGCAGCCTGGTGCAGGCAATTTTTCCCAGGAAACAACATTAGGGTTAGTTTCGGATGAGAAGCCAGAAATAAAGCATAGATCAGATGTCAAATTGAGTCATTTGGCTTCAGGAAATGACTCAGGCACCTGTATTCAGACAACAGAAACAAGGCTAGCTGACCTTCTAGATAGTACTCTTTGGAACCGGAGGCTTGCTCCTTCTTCTGAAAGACTTGTATATGCTCTTGTGCAGCAGATATTCCATGGCATAAGAGAATACTTTTTGGCTTCTGCAGAGCTGAAGGTATGACAAACTTCACTTTTCTACTCTCAACTTCTATGAAAAATTCTTCATGACAAAGCTAAAAATAAAAATAAAATCTGGTTTTCAAGGAATTCTTAGCTGCAATGGCTTTTAACTTTAGGTTTACTTGGTTACCAAAAAAAAAAAAAAAAAAAAAGCTTTAGGTTTACTTCAGTGTCACTTATTTGTTGCCACTATTAGCAGTGATTGGAATCTAATGAGCTCAAGTGCCACTTGAAACTTCATTTAACTGTTTTAGGCAACAATAACTTACGTCCTATCTCTATTTGATTCAACTATTTGCATCTGCACATTACAGTTTAACTGCTTTCTGCTGATGCCCGTCATAGACAAGCTTCCTGCACTGCTTCGCGAGGACCTAGAATCTGCATTTGAAGATGATATAGATAATGTATTTGATATGACCAACCTGCGGCACTCATTGGGGCAAAGGAAGCATGATGTGGAGATAGAGTTGAAAAGGGTATGCTAATATTCCCTTTTTTTTGGCCTAACAAAGCATCAGATATTGTATTTCCTCTCGTTAAAATTGCTAGTGATATTGCAGATCAAGAGGCTGAAAGAGAAATTCAGGCGGATACATGAGCAGCTAAGTGCACGTCAGATGATTGCAAACCCAGCCTGAGCATCCCTCTGGAAAAGTTCAGGAGCTAATCATTCGTGAGCTCGAGATGAGGTATACTCTCAGGGTACGTCCTGTACTGCATATTTGGCCATCTTAAAATGAAGCTTCAAATAGAGAGATCTTTTTTTTTATTATTTCAGTCACTATTTTTATTCATTTGTGTGCTAGTTGACATTTTGCTTAAGAAGATCAGGGACTATCTATCTCTAGATATTCGTAGAACTTTCTATCAGGCCAAGATGAAAACCAAGCCGGAGCTCACTTGAGAAAATGTAAAGAATGGGCATCGATTTGCAACCTATTGGTGTATAAAGTGGTAGCTTCGCTTTTCCCTTCCCTATTGTAATTGCTGCGGTTGTCATTCTCTTGAGCTGACAGGTCAGCGGTATCACTCCCATCAGCCGCAAAAAAAAAAAAAATCAATCAATCAATCTCTTGCTACCACTTTGGAAAAGTCTTGGAGTCATTATCTTGCCAACCTATTTTAGTAGTGGGAGAGCCTAACTTTGTTCCTCCTTTCTTTCGACAAAAACGAGAAAATTCGAAGAAACCCTAGACATTCCTTCAGAAGGTCTAAATGGATTGTTTTGGTTGAGTGACGTATCTATTTTTATTGTTATTTGTGGGATTTTTCTTTTGTGCATTTTGTTCGATATGTCATGCCGATGGACTAAATGTGAACACAGCATTGTCATAAGTCCAAACACACTAAGGAGCCTCCGTAGATCACGCCGCCATCTTCCCATTAGGCAGTCGAAAGCACATGCTTTCTCCGTCTTATCAGTTCCTGTTCAGTTCTTTATCACATGAGGACCTGCAATTTGTTTTCTATAATTGGACTTTGGAGGTGATTACGGGTTGCTTTCCTTAAACTAGAAGAAGATGATGAATAACAACCAGAAAACTAGAGTTTACACGTGGTTAGGTAAAAAATGGATGGGATAAAGTTAGAGCAGATAGAAATAGAGTTTCTCCAGTCAAATGGCATGAAAAGTAGGCCTCCACAATCCACATTGGGTGAGAGAGAGATGGCAGCCATCACTTGCTTTTCTGGGTCCCTGTCCTAACCCACCTTGACTCTGATACATCTTCTATCTATCACATTTGGATAAGTTTCAAGATGCTCAAGTTCTTGTATGTAATCTGATGTTATGGCTTTAATTACATACGTCACATCTCCTAGAGCTTGACCCGCTATTCAGATAATTACAATTGTTTCTTGCTTCAAATATTTGAGAAATAGTAATTATTACATAGCTCCACTTGTTCCGTTTGTTTACGCTAACAAGCACTTTTTTCTTTTAATCTTATTCTATACATGGAGAACGTTTAAAATAATCTCTTGCAACCTCCCATCTTCCCATTTGCGTCCACTTTCCTTGGACACCAGGAAAGGGCAGAATTGGGTCTTTTACTGTTGTGTATGCCATTGGTGGGAGTTTCAGTAGTTTTTCACCTGTTTGAAATGACCAATATGATCGTGGAATGGTGGAGTAACAATGACATAAGAGAAGCATCTTTCAAGGATCTTTTTTTTTTTTTTCCTTGGATGCCTGCTGCACTCTAAGTCTACTAGGATATCTCTTTCAAATGGATCCTTATATCATGCTATTCAGTCTTTGTCAGTACTCCTGCTTCCTTGGCTTTTTCGTTGCATCTCCACCATTGGCCCCTATTGGAAGAGTTACCTTCCCTCCTAAACTCTCTAATAGGCTTTAGATATAGTCGCGAAAAGCTCTTGATGTGCTATTAGTGCGGCTTTAACTTCCAAGGTCCGTGTTCAAGAATGATACGAGGAAGGGTGAGATAAAGTATTGCTTCTTTCAATTGCCTATGGCTTTTGTTTCCATCCACTTCTTACTCCTGCCTTTGCACACAAGTGCGGGTTTGCCCTCTCGCGAATGGTATTATGCAATGAACTAGACTCGCTTTCAGCGATGTGAAGTTTGCCAGAATTCCTGTTCATTGTCTTGGATCAGAGATTGATAATCTTGAAATAGCATGAAGTGGGGTAATGTGTGGTTTTGAAACGATGAGCAATCTGTGAACCCAATAAACAGGAGGAAACGCATGGTAAAAATATCTCATCCCACTTATGTTATAACACCCCCCTCAGGCCCCTCCAAAATTTTATTATCTTCTAACATTCCATAAGTACTGCCGAGAGTCCCACTCAATTGCTCGTACTATTAGAAAACCGCGGTGCTTGTCCCAGTGCCCTTTGCTATTGAGGGAATAATACTTAATACAGACATTTGACGACGACATCACAATAACACCATTGGCGACAATCTGTAGGCTTTAATAGCAGGAAGGTTTTCCAAGTTAATGTTGAATTTGGAACGATGGATGGGCGCGTGTCACCATTTCCTTCAAGCTGTCCCTTTCCCTTTTCGTCTTTTTGTTGGAGCGACATAACTGAGGAATCGCTTCTTTACAGTGACCCGGGACATAGACGTGCAAGCAAACGACACATCTAAGTAGTACGATCATATGCCAAAGCTCCTGCTTAAAGAGATGGTGTTCTCTTGGCTAGTCCCTAAATCCCAAGTTCGGGTCGGTTAACTAAATTGACTGTTTTTTTTTGTCGATATCGAGATTGGGCTCTAGCGATGCTTATCGGCGAAGAGCGTCGGTTTTCGGTGCATCGAATCGGGATCCGCCCAGATCATATTGCCATGGAATTCGGAGAGTGTGTACTATGAATGGGTTCAAGTGTCCTTCCTAGCGTGTCGATGTAGTATAATGGCGGGGGCAGATGGGCAAAGATTGAAGTACACATGATGCAATAGAAAGAAGATGTAATAAGTGAATACAGTGGTGGGAATTGCTATTGGGTGTTTAGGCACACTCCCAAGAGGGGCGGGCCACCACCAAGTTGGGGAAAATCATGTTGGTCCACGACCAAACTCACCCTCCCCCCCCAAAATTCTCATGCTTGCCACGTGGATGACAGCATGTGTGTGATATAAGCATGAAGTATGAAGTATGGCATCCTTAGTGGTGTGTGTTCATTTCCCCCAATCCCATCTCTTTTGGTGGACAACTTAGGATTATGCTAATGATCTTGTTTTTACTTTCTTTTGCCTTAGATCCAAGACACGCAACTTAGGATTATGCTACGATTAGTTAGTCGCAAACACCCTCATCAATAGCGAGTCTGGCTAGTTTTCGGGCTAATTTGAAATAGAGATCGATACCGTCCGCTCTACCGGACATATTTGGGTACTTCTTATCTGGGTCATCAGGTTGATACGGGGTCGAGATGCGGAGTCGAGTCGATTTCGAAAATGGAGGAAATGCTTTTCAGATTGAGATGATTAGGTAAAATAGAGGGAGTCTCAATCACATAACACAAATGAAGCATGTGAATGCATAATTACGAAATAAGCAAAGATATTGAGAGAGAGAGAGAGAGAGAGAGAGAGAGAGAGAGAGAGAGAGAGAGAGAGAGAGAGAGAGAAGCAAAGTCTGAATCTGCAAGCTCCCTCCAATGCACACAGATCCCGTTAATTGGAAGCATCTAAGCAGCGTTACCTGCCGCCTCTCAATTCATTCATAACCAACTGATGATCGCCAACTCTCCCAAAAATTAAACAAAGATGGACAGACATAAAGAAAAACCAAATAGAAATTGAAAACACTCATCACAATGATAGATAGAAAGATAGATATTAGATAGAGAGATAGAGATCACTTGTCCTGCCCAATTGCATATGATGTGATCAACGCCCACCTTCAACCTCACGTCAGTCTCTCTCTCTCTCTCTCTCTCTCTCTCTCTCTCTTTCATTCTCTCCCTCTCTCTCTTCCTCTTATAAATTTATACCACCTTCTTCTCCACCACCACTCCCACCTCTATTCCTCATCCTCATACTCCATATTTCGCCATATATTTCATCTTCTCTTCGTCCGCAGTTCCTCGTTTTGGGTGACCAGTGCCCTTTGTTTTGCCTCTAGTTCGACGCGGGTACGCCTAGTTGTCTGTAGACGGGATCGACGACGCCGAGATTGGAAGCGATGGGAGATAACAATGTGAACTTGCCGCCTGGTTTTCGATTCTACCCGACCGACGAAGAACTCGTCGTCCATTTCCTTCAGCGGAAAGCCGCCCTCTTGCCGTGTCATCCCGATGTCATCCCTGATCTCGAACTTTATCCATACAATCCGTGGGAGCTCGAAGGTACTAGCATAGACAAGTACTTACCTCATGATGGTTATCTGAAAAGCCTCCGAAAGATTATCCACGTTTTAAGCGACACACACCTGTAGACCTAAATTTATACATATAGGTTGAATTTTTTCTTTCTTTTGAGCAGAGATGAAGACATGCATGTCTTATTGTCAGCCTCAGCCTCACAAAATTTCTTAGTACTGATGAAAGGTTTACACGTTAAGTACAAGAATGGAAAAATATATAGCTACTCTATTCTTAATATATTTGGTTTCATTTTGGTGGTGGTAATAACACATTTGTTCCTCAGGGAAGGCCTTGTCCGAGGGCAACAAATGGTACTTCTTCAGCAGGAGGACGCCAGACCGGATCACGGGCAACGGGTACTGGAAGCCTATGGGTGACGAGCCCGTTTTCGCAAGCTCGAGCAAGAAAGTCGGAATGAAACAGTCGTTGGTGTATTACTTAGGAGAAGCTCCAGGTGGGATGAGAACGAATTGGATAATGCATGAGTATCGTCTCTCCAACGGTACTGATACTGGTAGCAGCAGTAGCAGGTCATCCAAAAGAAAAGGACATCCTAAGATTGTATGCACATCTTCTCCCGCATATTATTTATACAGTTTATCAACGCATTAGATTGGCTTAGACACCTTGCCATAGAATAAAATTGACAATCGTTTTGTTTTTCAGGACTATAGCAAATGGGTGGTGTGCCGAGTTTACGAGCGCGGTGACAACGACAATGACGATGATGGAGCAGAGCTTTCATGCTTGGACGAGGTGTTCTTGTCATTGGATGACCTTGACGAAATAAGCACGCCAAACTAATTAGAGAAGATGTAGAACCATAGTACGTGGTCAAATTAGGGGGACTCACTAGAGAGATTCAAATCAAATTTGTAGAGCTCTATTGCTGCTGGGTGGGCGGCCGAATCATTGTGGCAAATACCGAATAGCACTTGTAACTTTCCTTTTTCTTTTTATTGGAAAATGCTCTCTAGGGCTTACTTTTGGTGCAAGCAAAATGTCGGCATCCTTTTATAACTAAATGAAAGAATGCTCATAAAGTCATTGAGAAGTTCACTTTTCTTGCTTGTGTTGTGTGAAACCTCTTGACCTTTTGTGGGTTTTGGAGAATTTAGAGTACAGCTCTTTTCTCTTTTCAATACAAGGGATGGTCACGTGCTTGAATAATAATAGTAGGAGAAGTATGTATGGGGGGAACCAACAATGAGGAAGAGGTGGAGCCCAAAGAAGAATGGAAAGGCATTACTGAGAGGCATGAGCAGGACTTTTTAGCTTTTGTCTACTTTTCTGTGTATACAATTGAGGGATGAGTAAGGAGTTGTTGTTTCTGGGTCAATACTTGAGATATAATCAATGCAACTTTAGGGATACACAGTGGGTTGTGTGGGTGACTGCTTAGGGAAGCATTGAGTCATGTATGATGCCATCTTTCACTCACCCACAAAGCCCTATAGCTCGGTACATATTGCAACCCAATCCCACCCCACCCATATATCATATCAGTTTCAGTACCCCACACACAAAAGGGCCAACAGAGAAAAAACAAAAGATTTAACATCTGATTGAGTTGGACTCCTTCAAGGGTTAGGCAAGCAGTAATCACCTACGGAGGCCAAATCCTAAAGCCTAAGACAAAGGATTTTTATATCTGAGTCTAATTGCGCAAAACCCAAAATGCTAGATGGGTGTGCAAAGTTGAATGTGCAAAAGACTTTTGCATGAATATAACTGAATTCCTTTCCTGTCATACACTATAACAACTCAGTAAATGCACGATGCAATTAGTATGTCTACAGTCAAGACAAAGTGTTTTATCTCTAGAAGCAATTACAAGTTATTGTAAGATTAAAAAGGGGGCACACTCAGGATTTCCTGTTGAGTAGTCATGCAATATGATAGGAACTCCCAAATCTCTGGCAAGAGATTGAAACAATGCTGTGCAAACAGGGTAAGTTACCCATGCCGCAGCCATTAAAAAGTATTAACCAACCTGAACATCGATCGAACAAAGCTCGAAAAACTAGTTTCTGCGAAATCAAAATCAAAATCAGCTTCACGCCTTCGAAAGCCTCAAATTGTGTAGTTATTGTGAGCTGACGTTTCAGTAGTTTCTTGTGTAACCTCCCATGTTGTATGGATAGTTAGCCTGTACATTCGTGACTCCAACCTGCCCTTGCCTCCCATTACTTGCGTATTGCTGCCACATCATCTGCTCCTCCATCAGAAGCTTCTGTTTCTTCTCCATCTCCGACATCTGCACGTATGGCGGCGGCGCCACCGCGAGGGATGCCATGAAAGGATCTGCCCCGGTGGGCATATTACCGCCATCTGACGTTGGCGGCGCCGGCAAAGCTAGCATTGCAGGCCTCCCTGCCGACCCGATCGCGACGCTACTAGCGCTTCCGCTGCTTCCATTACCAGCAGCCCCACCCATCGTAGCCACCATCGCTCCTTGGTGATACATGCCCTCGAGTAACAGCATGTCAAAGCCGCCACCGAGTGCCGTCTTCTGATTAGTCAAGTTGCTTGCTGATTCAACTAGTGCCGTCTCCCAATCCGAAGTGTTGTCGGAGAAAGCTTCCCACGGGGAACCCGTCGTGGTAGCCACCGATGTAGGGGCGCCGCGGTCAAACAAGGCTAAGGCCAGCTGGTCCCCGTGCTCTTCGCCCGTGACTGCATCATCCCCCAAATTCAACAAATCACCTTCTAGTTGCACATTCGCTTTTTTCTCCTCTTGCTTCGGCTCCAAGATTTCCGGATCCTGATCTCCAGTTGAAGCTTCCACGAGGTTTTCAGGTGCAGGTAGAGCCTTAACAGCATTTGGATCTTCCTCTTCTTCATTTGCTTCTTTGGATGATTCTTGAACAGGAGTTTCAATCTTCTGTTCCACAGGTCCTTCTCTCTTACCACGTGCCAGTGCGGATTTATCCCTGATGAATTCATCCATGAGATCAAGTTTCTTTTGGGTTATTTTCTCGACTTCTGGATAATCGGCAGAGCGGGCCACTCCGACGTTCTTGGACCAGCCATAGAAGATATCAAGCTCTTCGAACTGCTTCCCTGTCCGAGAGAAGATCTCGTACACCTTCACGCAGTCAGGAATCTCTAGCTCCATGAAACGATCGATCAGGATTCCCATTATCTCTGTTATCTCATAGTAGATTTGGAAGCTTTCTTTGACTATCGGATAGAGCGCAACAAACACAACTCTGTTGTCTTTAGCTCCACCTGCTCAAACCCAACAATATTCAGGGGAAACGTTATTGTGATCTCATATATTGCTAAAGAAATAAGCTAACCATCACTTTCATGTCATCGGTACCAACCTGTTGGCTTGCATGCCAAGAAGCGTTCAAGAAGCTGTTGCAGATGGTGCGTCTTGGAGAAGATCTGCTCGATTTTCATCTCCCTCAAGGGCGTGGCCTTAACAGCTGCCGGAACAGCGCTTGCATGGTCTTCACCTTCTTCGTCATCCACTCCATACGCGCTCCGCTTCCCTCTCCTGCCCTGCATTCTGTACTCGAGCCTTTCGTCAAGGTAAAGCGCATACGTCCGCACGAATGCGGAATAGTCCCACGAATTCGACCTCGAGGTGTCACGGAAATCTGACAAGTTAAGGAGCCGGGTGCCCCTCCTCGTGGCGAAAAAGATCTCCTGCTCATACGCCGGATCGCCCTCTGCCAGTAGCCGCTGGATCAGCATCAACGTCTTTAAAGCCACCGTCCAGTTCCGAGTCTTGTTGAGGCGCTTCGCGAGGGTGCTAACACACGCGCTGATGTGGGCACGCGAGTAGCACGTCAAGCTCAAGATCTCTCGGATGTGCTTCTCCTCCGCGGGGAATTCCTCGTGCCGGGTCGCCTTGACGATGGCGACGTCGAGGTCGGAGAGAGAACTGCTGCTTCCAACTTTCGCGAGGCCGATGCTCGTCTGGTCCTTGACCGCCCCCAGGGCTCTTCTGATCTTGCTTGGAGCCATGGAGCTCAATTAGGCCGAATAAATTAGCGGTGAATTCAAATTTCACAAGCAACTATTCGATACAACAATTCAGGCACATTGCCATTGTTAAGCAGAACTCGGGGTTTTGACTCAACGGAATTTCCGCAACGTTGCGGAGTCTAGAGGGTTTCGCAATCAAGAAGAAAGGATATTGATGAAGAACTAGATGATGCAGTGTGTGAATTGGTTCGGAAAAGAAAGAGAAAAGAAGATTAGAATTGACGAATAGTAACTTAGCGCTCTCTCCTCTCCCTTCTGGAACGTAGGAATTATTTTGTTTTTGTTCTTGTTTTCCTTTCCCCGTGTCTATTTCTTCTGGTCTATCTCCACCAGACATCTTGTGCTTCCTCCGAAACCGTAGCCTGAAAAATCGATGAGAGGTCCTGAGACATGAGAGATCAAATAGCAGTCCGGAGGCAAACCAACTTAACCGTCGGACCGTTTGACCTTTTCAACCGCCAACATGTTCTCCCATTTTATCATTTATGCTATTACTTGAGATGCAGATTTTGAATGTCCAGGTTCCAAGAGCATTTGAAATATTTGGCCTAAAGAAAAGCACTTGAAGCATCCCATGACCCTTTTATCGAACGCTTTAAGGCTGCGCATGACAACGATTCTGTGCCCGGGAACAGATTCTGCTGAGAAATGATTCTTTTTGATTCTGTGCCCGGAATTGATTCTGAGCATTTTAAAGCGTTTGTTAACGGCCCAAAATTCCATCCCTGGAATAGAAAAAGAACAGAAATGCATTTGGTAACGTCACAAAATTTCTTTTTATTAATAATATTTTTAAATATTTTAATATTTCTTTCTTTTTTTTCTTTTCTTTTTTTCTTTTCCTCCTTCTTGGCCATGGCCTGCTCGCCGGCCATGACCGGTAAAATATTTTTTTATTAATAATATTTTTATTAAAAGTATTTTTTCTTTTTTTTTGCCATGGCCTGGTCGCCGGCCATGACCGGTAAACTATTTTTTTTATTAATAATATTTTTTATTAAAATATTTTTATTAAAAATATATATTTTTATTTTTTTTGGCCATGGCCTGGTTGCCGGCCATGGCCGGTAAAATATTTTTTTTATTAATAATATTTTTTATTAAAAATATACATTTTTATTTTTTTTGGCCATGGCCTGATCACCGGCCATGGCCGGTAAAATATTTTTTTTATTAAAATATTTTTTCTTTTTTTTGCCATGGCCTGATCACCGGCCATGGCCTGTAAAATATTTTTTTATTAATAATATTTTTTATTACAAATATACATTTTTATTTTTTTTGGCCATGGCCTGGTCGCTGGCCATGGCCGGTAAAATATTTTTTTTTATTAATAATATTTTTTATCAAAATATTTTTATTAAAAAAATATATTTTTTTTCTTTTTTTGCCATGGCCTGATCACCGGCCATGGCAGGTAAAATATTTTTATTAAAAAAATATATTTTTTCTTTTTTTTGGCCATGGCCTGGTCGCCGGCCATAGCCGGTAAAATATTTTTTATTAAAATATTTTGTTCTCGTCAAATCCGGCGAGGGCGGTCCTCAGGCCTGACATTAGAAGCTACATTAAAAACCAAGAAAAGGAAGAAGAAAACAAAATTAATTCTCAAAATTGTTCCCAGAATCAAGAAGCTACTTTTTTTTTATTCTTGAAAACTGATTCTGGGAATAATTTTTGACAAAATTGTGCCCAGAATCAAAAAATTAAACAAACGCATTTCTATTCCCAAACTGATTCTGGGAACAAAAGAACAGAATCAAACACTGTTTGGCAAGTTGTCATGCGCAGCCTAAGAGCATTTTGTGCTCATAAACCATCCTCGTTGATGTTAAAAGAATTCGAGGGCAAGGGAAAATGCCATCATTTCCGCACTTTCGAATTGAAAAAAAAAATGGTATCATTCTGTTTTTTCACACAAGAATGCATGCCATGCTACTCTTAGATAGCTAAAAAAGGTATTGGAGAGAATGAGGAAAGACATTAAAAGAGGCATAAACTTGTACTATCCTACATATTGATGTATTGTACAAAAATTTTGAGGACAAAAGTTAATAAAAAAAAATAGTTGCCAAAAGATGTCAACATCTAATATCTAGAGGTGACAAAAATGTTGAAGGATGTCAAATAAAAAAAGTATGAAAAAACTATATGTTATGTTATCACTGGATCTCCTTCATCTTTAAAGCATATTTTTGTATTTTGTAAAAATTCAAATGTTTAGCCAAATTAAAATTGTTTTGCTACATGAAAATCATGCCTACTAGTATTAATATACAAACACGTAGTTCCACCTACATCGAATACACGTAATTCCCCCCCAAAATTAAGCTAAAGGGACAGTTTGTCATCCACATTCCAATTTGAGATGGATCGCTCACAACGTTTTAGAAGTCACAGAACAATGCAAAAATTGGCCTTTTTGCCAAGTAGGTGAATTTTTCCAGAAAAGGTATTGAAAGGAGGAGTTAATGTAAAGATTTGACCTGACATCCATATTTTCCTTATGCTCTCCATATACTCTTCTACAAAGCAGTAGAATTTTCTATCCATACCTGCTAAATGCTAATGTCAATATCAAACTACCAAAAACAGCCTACTGGTCGAAAAATAAAAAAGGAACTACAAGCAATGCCTCCAGAGGAAAGTAGAGACTTTTGATGAAATTACCGCGAGATAAACGTCAATTTACCCACTGTATACTGCCGAGGAGCAAAATCCTCGACCAATATCTGCGAAGGTTTTCAGTATAATTAATTAATACAAGGTCACTTTTATCTTTCGCTCCACATGAAGGTAAAACATGAAAAAGGCATCAAAAGAGACCAGTTATAGGCAGAAACTAGACATGAACTGAGCTCCCGTGGCGCTGCAGACCACATCGACCCACGGAGACGAGATAAGTAACCGTTCTATCCATATTAAACACAAGTTCTTCCAAAGAATAAAGGGAACATACTCAATAAGCAATTAATTGTGCTCTAACTTTCTCATTAATAGTACAGTTAATGTACACATTTGCTCTATCCCATAAACCATAAATCCGTTTGATAGATCAGCCAAATCTATCATTCTCCACAATCGTGACAGCATGCATGTATCGCAAAACCTCTACGAATATGACAGTGACTCACCAAGCTAAGCAATCACAATCCCCTCATCAGCAGCTACTGTACAAAAAGCTGGCTGAAATACATAATCTTACCAACTCCGCTTATTGGCATGTCAAACTCATATTGTTATCATCTTCGGGATAAGTGTATGGACCTGCAAGATAGAAATGAAGCGTGGCTGAGTAAGAAAATTCTCAGTCCTAAGTTTGTTCAAATGACAATAGATCAATAATCATACAGAATTTAGGAAATTAATCCTGCGAAAACCATATCATACACAGCTTTTTACCAATGCCTTCGGCATAGTAAATGGTCATCCCAGGAATTGACACAGATAGCTTATTCCATGCTATAGGTTTTAGACACGATCCATCTACAAGATTTAAAGCAAAGAAGAAAGACAACTTTTCTGGCCACTTCTTGTCATGGTATATTGGTATTATTTTTCATTGCATACGTTTTGATGAAGTGGATCAGTAATCATAATTACACTGGATCTCACTAAACAAACTGCTGAGAAACCATTACTGTGTACAACCTAATCATGTAACCTCAAGAGCTGCATCACTTCTTTTAGTTTTCTTATGCTGAAAACACCAAAACAATTGTAGCACTGACCAACTCAAGGCCTCTTCTGCAGTTTGCATCTTCTGCAGTACCGACATAATACCATCTCAATATAGCAAGCACGACGGAACAAACACCTAACTGGCCAATTCTAAATATGCCAACATACTAAAAGAAACTGATCAATTAATCCACTGCCATGAAACTCATCATGAGCTTGAACACATTAATGATCATATAAAACCAAGGGATGGAATGTGATACCAATATGGCAAACAAACTACCTCGAAACTAATAATGATCTCCAGATGAGTCAATTGTACAGGTAGAGACTTCAATAGAAACCTCAGAAGGTTGGACTGAAGCACCAGAGCACGTTCTCAAAAATCATTCCGACAGTGAGGCAGGTTGCAGAGCACATAATGCATGCGGGTGATTTCTTGCATAAACGTACTGAAATTTCTTATCTGGAACTCTGTCTAAGGTTAAGCTCCTCTTCCTATACTTTATCATATAACGGTCAAAGTTTACATCACTTCCTTCGTGTTCTGGTTCGGTAAACTTATTGTGCTCGCAACAAAACTGACCTTCAGATCCCATAAAGTTAGAAAAGCTACCCTCTTCCTCCTTCAATGGCAGTTCTGTGTTTTCACCATCTCCATCGGACTTAACCATACACTCATCAAGCTTTTCATCAGACCTCACATCAATCGCCTCTGTGATAGTCAAATTTATCATACTATCATCATGCATCCGTGATGGGGAAGAAGATTCTGGTGCCACAACCTCACAAAACTTACCATTCATGCCAAACTGAAGCTTCCCATTAGTGGGTGCGTTCCCCGGTCTCAATTCCTTAGCAGATGCCCTCCTAATGTACGTCCACATCCTTGGAACATCTGTACAGCTCTTACTTGTAGAGCACCAGTTCTTTGATATCCTCAAAGAGCTATTCAATGAGTGGTGCAACTGAAAAGCCAATTTTTCATGCTTCCCATTAACAGTTGCATTACCTGGTCCCGATGCCCCAGCCGGTGCCCTCCTAACGTACGTCCACATCCTCGAAACATCGGTACAGCTCCTATTCACGGAGCAAAAGTTCTTTGATATCCTCGGCGAGCTATTTATTGAGCGGTGCAACTGAAAAGCCAATACCTCATCGTCAACAACTTTATCACCACAATCACCACCTCTCTCTTTACACAGCAACAGACTACTCGTGTCCTTGTTGGCAACCTTATCGAGAGCGTCAGTCGCCAATTCCGCCGCCCTTCTTGCCACAGCCACCTTCTTTTGCGCCTTCTCCTTAGCCTTGCACGCAGCCGCATTCTTCAACTCTACCGCACAATTCGCATCCTTCACAACATCTTCCAAAGACTTCATCGCACAGTCCCCATCCTCCAAAAGCCTAGAACGTCCCAATCCACAAACAGCATTACTCCTGCCACCGCTTCTCCTCCTCTTCGAAGCCCCATTCACTCTTACCATCGACTTCGGGACCCAGCAATCGACACAAACAGAAAACTCCGAACCCGAGCACGAGTACGACCACGGGGCCACATTCTTATACTTCAAGAAGCAGTTTTTATGTACCCGGCGTCTACAGACAAAACATCGGAAACACTCGTCCGAAGTCCCCGAGAAACAGTAGGAGCAAATAACAGAGGACTCGACCCAGACAAGGCATTTCTTGCAGAGCAGCACGATACGCCATTCGCTATACAGGGGTTGGAGCCTGTTCTTACCATCGACCAAGTCGATGCGGAACCCACAGGCGTGGCATTGCGACAGGTTCGGGAGATCCCTCGTCTTCTTTGGGGCGGAAGCGGCCGAGGTCTTCACGTTTCCCGACAACTGGGGCTTCGGACAGCCGAACTGGCGAGGCCTGCGCGCGTATCGAAAGACCACCGCAGGTTTCTGCGCTGATCGAGGTTGGAGAAGGTCCGGTTGATCCATCGCCAAAAGGCTTTGCCGGAATTGTGCGGGTAGAAAGAAATTAGGGTTTTCAAAGGGAATCGATTTGGGGGCGGATGAATTGAAGAGAGAGAAAGTACGTTTCTTTTTGCTTTCTTTTTTTTTTTTGTCTTTTTCGAATGAAGGTGAGAAACTCATCAATGTTCCAGGTAGGTCAACATTCGGTTCAACCTGGTCAATCAACTCGATGACGTCATAATCACGGGAAAAACATATGAAGATATGAAAAATATATAAATAAAAAAAAATACTGAACTCAAAGAAACCGGAGAAATCGATATCTAAATGATAAAACATTCTAAAAACATGAAATCAGGTTCACAAATATATAAAAATATGATGCCATAAATTCTAAAAAAAAATATAATGTCATAACTTGAGAGTGTGCGAAAAAAAATTCTTCAATGGGGCTACTTTGAGTAGCGAAATATGTGATTTTTACTTTTCTTGACTTGTTGGTGGATAATGGGCTGAAGATTTGGTGGGGGACTTGAACCCATTCGGACCCAAAAATCAAGCTTTATGCTGAAAATCGCGGTTCAATGGGCCGAATCCGAGTTTGTCTGGGTCATCCGAACTTCGACTAATGAAAATGGGTCTAGTTTTAGTCGGGCCGGTTTGGGAACCGGTTCTTGGTTTAATTAGTTAATCCAGCCAAATTGGTCCGAATTTAAAGACATGGTAACTAATTTTCAGTGTGTCATCGTTAGCTGGTTTTGTGTGGAAATGAAACGGTACAATATGATACGCCTGGCATGAAATGAAATGCTTTGGGCCAAGATACCGTTGGCACAAAAGTACATAGTTTTGGACATGAGCATGTGCTTAACATGCTTCATCTTGGGCTTTATTCGGACTTTGAAATCCCTAGAAAGTAAAACTTCTAAAGAGCATTCCCTCCTCTCCGAAAAGACAAAGATAGGGGGGAACTTGGGAGACAGGGTGTGCAAGCACCGACAAGTTAAAATAATGAATGCATCCGTAGAACCTACCGTTAGTTACTGCATGCAAACGGACAGGCCGCAGAGACTCCTGTCGAAGCTTCAACTCATCTTCTTTAATGATGTTAACTCTTAACTAAACTCCAAGTAAGACCCTAGTTAAGAGTTAAAGACATTGTAACTATATTTCAATGTGCCATTGTTAGTTGGTTTCACGTGGAAATGAAACAATACAATACGATAAGCCTGGCATGAAATGAAAAGCTTTGGGCCAAGATACAGCTGGCGCGAAAGTACACAGTTTGGATTTCTGTCAAGATCATCTTATAGCCAATGGTCAGTACTTCTATTCGTTTGGATAATTATGACATAGACCTATATACAGGTTGATTTAGATAACTCTCATCTTATATTAGGTTTTCGAGATAAAATTGATTGTGTCTAGTGCAAGATGATAAATGTGATTGACATTGCGTGATCAAGATTGACGGTCATATGCAATAATAGTATCATCGCTATCAATCGAAAATTATCATCACAGAAGCAAGACTTATACGCTTTTGGAATGTAATTGTTGGTGCCAGTAAGCTAACTATTTTGTATTGGCAAGACTGAACTATGAAGTCTGATTTTGATGATTATTTGCTTACGCATATTAGTTAGTTTATGGGGATTTTCCGAAAGGTTGCTTCGGAAGTACTTATTGAGTTACTTGTAATAATGCATGAGTGTTTAAGTAATAATTATGTTATTCCGATGGTGCCCCTCACCCCCAAGCTCCTCGCCTTTGGGGGCCACGGCCGTGAGCTCCGTCGGAGAGGAGAGAGGGTGGGCCATCGAGGCAAGAGGGTCGGTGGCGTTGTGAGGTGATGGTAGTGGCGGCGAGGGGAGGAGAGATAGGAAGAGTTTGCTGTGTGTGTGCACACGGCTAAGTGCGAAAGTGGGTGGAGGAAGAGATGGGTATCAGGGGTGAGCATCAATCCAGGTTCATACCGGACCAGACTGGACCGAATCAACCAGTTATAAATGGTTTCCGATTCTACAAATTTGGAACTGCCAATAAACAATCTGGTTCCCAGTTTCTTGTGCATAATCATACTGATGGAGCCGGCCCAGATTGCCTTGTTTTTTTTTCTCCTCTTCTATTAATAAGTGATTGCCTCTAAGGCAATCAATACTCTTACAAATATCTAAACTCATCTGTGAAAGTTCAAAAAAAGTATAAACAAAAAGTCCTAAACATATTGCATTGATATTAATTCAGTCATACACATTTTAATTAGACCAATTTAGTCCTAAACCTATTGTATTGTTAGTAATTAAGTCCATCCAGCTAATTTAGCCCATAAATCGCACACGTGGATACCAACCGTTCTACATGGCACGATAGGACGGCCGACGCTGACATTGAAAATTTTAAATAATATTTAAATAATATTGTGATTTTTTTATTTTCTTTTTTTACTACTTTTTTCCTTCGTTTTCTCCCGGTCAAGGCAATGAAGGCCCTGAGCGAGGCCATCACGACCCTTGCCTTAAATCTGGCGACGGTTAGCGAAGCCACGAAGGACCTCACCCAGGGCCTTCGTGGCCCCGCCGTCACGGGTGAGGGTGCGGACGCCCTCACCAAATTTGGGAGCAAATTTGGGTGAGGGTCGCCTTGCTCGCGACCGTGAGGGTTTGTAAAAAGAAAAGAAAAAAATTATAAAAAATTCATAAATGTATTAAAATACTATTAAAAATGTCCACGTTAGCAATTTCCAGCCTAAATTGGTTTAATGGACTGAATTGGTACCAATTTGAAAAGATTTATGACTAAATTGATACAATTAAAATATCTATGATTGAATTGGTATCAATGTAATAGATTTAAGACTTTATAGTACTTTTCAAGTCAAAGTTGAATGGTAAGTCAGTACACTCTGGGACTTATGACGAAATTGTGGACCTCAAAATAAGGCTAATTGACTTTCTGCACATTAAATTTGGTTTGAAAATTTCCTTTTGTGTAAGCAAATAGCATATCCAACCTAATCAACGTAATAGGTTTAGGACTTTATCCGTACTTTTCCGTCAAAGTTGAATGGTAAGTCAGCACATTCTGGAACTTATGACGAAGTTGTGGACCTTAAAATGAGGTTAATGGACCTTTTTGCACATTAAATTTGGTTTGAAAGAGGAGAAAATTGTTCAAAAATCATTGAATATATTGTACTTATGCTAATTTAGTCTTAAATCTTTCAATTTTGCTAATTGAGTCTTAAATATTTTCACGTTTTGCCAATTGAGTCAATCCGGCCAATTTTAGCTGGAGATCATTGATGTGGACGCCAATCGTCCTACACGGCACGACCGACGCTGATATGAACAATTTTAAATAATATTTTAATATTTTTTTCAAAATTTTTAATTATTTTACTTCTTTTTTTTTCTTTCTTTCTTTCCTTTTCTTTTTCTTCTTCCAAGCTTGGCGAGGACCATGAAGCCCTCGCCGATCGCAGGCGAGGCTGCCTCTCTGGCCAAAATGAAGGGAAAAAAATTAAGAAAAAAATAATAAAAGAAAGAAAAAAAAGTTAAAATATTGTTTAAAAATATCCACGTCAGCACTAGTCGTGCCACATAAAACAACTACCATCCACGTCAGCAATTTCTGGTATAAATTAGCCGGATGGACTGAATTGATATCAATGTAATAGGTTTAAGACTTTTTTTTTACTTTTCCCGTCAAAGTTGAAAAGTAAGTCGATACTTGGTGAGACTCATGAAGAAGTTGTGGACCTTAAAAGAAGGTTGGTGGACTTGTTACACATTAACTTTGGGGGAAGAGCAGTAGAAGTGCCAAAACTTGTATACGGCGCTCACTTTAGTGTCAAAAATTTTTGTCGGCTCGCTTAAGTGCCAAATCGGAGGAAAAACGATCACTTAAGTGTCAACGGCGAGAAATTCCGACCAAATTAATACATAGCTTTTATAATTAAAATTTAATCTAAGTTGGATTTTTTTTTAAAAACATCAGTCTACGTGCCATTTCCATGTGTATATTTCGATTTTTTAAATATTTCTTCTGATTTTTTTTCCTTCTTTTCTTTCTTATCGGCCAAGAATAAGAAAGAAAAGAAAAAAAAGAAAAGAAGGAAAAAAATCAGAAAAAAATTTAAAAAATCTATAAAATATTAAAATATTATTAAATATTGTCCCCGTCAGCGCCAACGTGCCACGTAGGACTGAGAAATTAATAAAATATGACCACGTCAGATTTCTAGCAACCCAAATCGGAGTTAGCACTTAAGTAATCGTTTTTTTTTTTAAAAAGTGGCACTTAAATAATCAAAAAAAAACTTTTGGTACTAAAGTGAGCGCCGTACACAAGTTTTGGCACTTCTAGTATTCTTCCCCCCATTAACTTTGGTTTGAAAATTTCCTTTCGTGTAAGCAAATAGCAAATCCTACTTGATGAACGGTAGTATTAGTAATTGCCTATATCGGTCCCTGGTCTTCGCCCACATATACCAAGCTTTGAGTTATTAAGCTGCATCGGAATTATTTGGCTGTGCACCGTGCAAGTATTATAAAAAAGAAACCAAAAAAAAAAAACTACCAGTTCCCGAGTGTATAGGGTCGATTCTCTGCTCCACAAGCCGAGAACCAATCTTGTCCAATCTCTGTTCTAGGTTTCAAGGTGAAAACTGACCGATCACCCCTAATAGGTATGATGTTTGGCGATAAATGTGTTTTTTTTTTCAGTAAATAGAATAGCATATACCATCAGCTTTGGTCTCCTGTTTTCAACCCATTTTGTGGTCCTATCAGATTAAATATTTAGCACCGACGAGAACATGACTTTGAGAAACGAGAGAGAGATTCTTCACTTTAGTCACATGAACCTGTCTCGATAGCAAGAGAAGCTACGTTCACGTGCAGCTCCAAATACACTTTTGTTTTGTGACCCGAAAAGAAGAAATGCGCCATTCTCTTCTGAGTTTGGATTAATCATATGAAAATATCATACCAAAACATAAGACGTGGAAAGGCAAGGCAAGAAGCAGGACCTTGTTTTTATTTTTTCTTTTTGTAAAGACAAACCTCGTTTATCATAACCGCATCCGTGAACATAAAAATCTCTGACACTCGAAGGAATTAGTAAAGATAAGAGAGAAACTAAGGAGAAGGGTAGCGAGGAAGAGAATAAGAAGAAAATTGGGGATAATATTACACATAACATTGCTTAGACTTCGGTCTTTAGCATATAGATCTACCGCAGTGCATGAGAAATAAGGGCAGATCCAAAACAAACATTGTTTAGACCGGATCGGACCGATGGAGCCGACCTAGTTTGCCTTGTTTTTTTTTTCTCCTCTTCTATTAATAAGTGAATGCCTTAGAGGCAATTAGTACTCTTACAATTATCGAAATTGATCTGTCAAAGTTGAATGTTAAGTCAATACTTCGTGGGACTCATGATGAAGTTGTGGAGCTTAAAAAAAGGTTAGTGGACTTTTTACACATTAATTTTGGTTTGAAGATTTCCTATCGTCTAAGCAAATAGCAGATCCCACCTGAACGATAGTATTACTAATTGCCTATATTGATCCCTGGTCTTCGCCTACGGATACCAAACTTTGAGTCATTAAGCTGCATCGGAATTATTTGGCTATGCACCGCGCATGCATTATATAGAAGGAACACCCCCCCCCCCCCCCCCAAAAAAAAAGGAACACGACCATTTCTCAGGTGGACAGGGTCAATTCTTGATTATACAAACCGGAAACCGACACTATCTGGTCCGATTCTAGGTTCTAGGGTGAGAACCAACTCACCCAAAAACTGATCACCCGATGTGAAATTTGTTGGAAATAAAAAAGACTTTTCATAATCCAAGCTCATCTCGTGAATTGGATTCTTGCAATTATTATCTAGAGATTTGGAGTCTTGGAAATTGTTATAGAGGAAATTAATGTTTACTTATTGTTGCTTGTTTTCAAGATAGTTTTTAATTGTTCTAGTTATCTAAAGGGTCTATAAATATTATGTAATCCTTCAAGACATATTAGAATATCAATTCCAAATTTTATTATTCCAACATTTGATATCAGAGCCAGTTTTGGCTAAGTTTTGTGAATTCAGCTTAGAAAATCTTGTGTCATATGGCCTCTGTGAATGGTGCCGGGACGATCCAACCTCAACTCCCAAGGTTCGATGGGAAGAATTTTGAGCATTGGAAGATCCAGATGGAGGTGCTATTCGGGTTTCAAGAGCTGACCGAGATTGTGGAAGAAGGATTCGTGGAGCCAGAAACGCCGACAGATTTGACAACGGAGGAGCAAAGAACGATAAAAGAAAATCGCAGAAAGATCGTAAGGCTCTCTTTTACATCTTTCAAGCGATAGATTCGTCAATCTTTGAAAAAGTGGCGAATTCGAAAATGGCAAAAGAAGCTTGGGACTCTCTCATCAAAATATACAAAGGTGTTGAGAAGGTCCAGAAGGTTCGGCTTCAAACTCTTCGTCGACAATTCGAGCTCCTTCAAATGGAAAAGTCGGAGTCCATTTCCGACTATTTCTCACGGACATTGGCTCTTGTCAATCAAATGAAGGCCAATGGTGAGACTATTGGTGACCAACAGATTGTTGAGAAGATTCTTCGAACGCTAACTTTGCAGTTCGAATATATTGTGACTTCCATTGAAGAGTCTCGGGATCTCTCTATTTTGACAGTTGATGAGTTGATGGGCTCTCTACAAATGCACGAGCAGCAACTCAAGGAGAAATCCAAGACGGTAGAGGAAGCTCTACAAAGCCAGTTGATGTTGCTCGATGAAAAGAAGAAAATTTCTAATCAAAGGAAAGATAAAAAGTGGCAAGAGAAGCATTCTAGACAACGAAAAGATAAGTCCCATATTCAATGTTTTAATTGTAAAAAGTATGGGCATTACCAATCTGATTGTCGAAGCAAGAAGATTGGTGGTCAAAAGTTTCATGCCAAGGTAGCAAGATTTGTTGATAGCAACGATGAGCATGACAATGCTCTTTTATTCACGTGTGATGCTGCGGTGGAAAACCAAAAGAACATTTGGTACTTAGACACCGGATGTAGCAATCACATGTGCGGCGAGAAGGAATTATTCTCAAAACTTGATGACACCTTTCGTTCGAAGGTGAGGTTCGGGAATAATGCCAAAGTTCCTATCATGGAAAAGGGGACAATTAAAATCAAGGCGAAGGATGGGTCGGTTCAAAGCATTTCCGATGTTCATTATGTTCCCGGTCTTCGAGAAAATCTCCTAAGCATGGGACAATTGTCCGAGCGAGGCTATCACATGACCATTAAGGATGAGCTTTGCACGATTCATGATGGCAAAGGAGGGTTGATTGCGAAGGTAAAAATGGCTCGAAATCGACTTTTTCCTTTGTATATTAATTATGCTACCTCGTGTTTTAGTGCCTCGGTGCAAGATTTTTCATGGCTTTGGCACAAGCGGTTCGGGCATGTGAATTTTGACAGCTTGAAGCTGTTGTCTCGAAAGAAGATGGTGCATGGACAACCCAAAATTTCTTCTCCGAAGGAGATATGTGAACCATGTGTTACTGGAAAAAAGTGCAAAGACGGCTTCCCTTCGGGACAATCATGGAAAGCTTCAAAGCCGTTTGAGTCAGTGCACTCCGACCTTTGCGGACCGCTCGGTGAATCGTCAAATCGAGGGTACAAGTATTTTATTACCTTCATTGACGACTTTAGCCGGAAAACATGGGTTTATTTCTTGAAGCACAAGTCCGACACCATTGATGCTTTCAAGGAGTTCAAAGCCTATGTAGAAAAACAAAGTGGGCACCAAATTCGGATTCTCCGAACTGATCGTGGCACAGAATATTTGGTTGGTGATGGCTTCTTCAAACAGTGCGGCATCAAGCATCAATTGACAGCACGGTATACTCCTCAACAGAACGGAGTAGCGGAGAGAAAAAACCGCACTATTGTTGATATGGTTCGTACCATGCTTCGTTCCAAACAATTGCCTAAGCATTTCTGGGCGGAGGCGGTTGCTTGTGCTGTTTACTTATTGAATCGGTGTCCTACTAAAGGTCTTGAGTTCAAGACTCTGTGCGGAGGTGTGGAGTGGTCGAATCCCTTCAGTTCAGCATCTTCGTGTGTTCGGGTGTATTGCTTATGCCCATGTGCCAAATGAGCTTCGCAAGAAACTCGATGAGAAGAGTGAGAAGTGCATCTTCCTTGGTTACAGTAATGAGACCAAGGGTTATCGATTGTATAATTCGGTAACAAAGAAAGTCGTTATCAGTCGAGATGTCACCTTTGATGAGGAAGGTGAGTGGACTTGGAGCGCGGAGGAAAAGAAGCAGTTTCACTTTGTCTTGGATGAGGAGAAGTCGGTTCAACCCGATTCAGATAGTCAATCTGAATTAGTAGCAGCATCGGTGCAACCTGATCTGGTAGCAGAAACTCAATCGGATTCTACTGAAACGTCCTCATGTCCATGGCGAGAACGAGTTTTACCGGCTCGTTTGAGGGATTATGTTTTGTCCAATGATGATGATCCCTCTGATGAAGAAATTATTAATTTTGCTCTCTTTGCAGATTGTGATCCAACAAACTTTAAGGAGGCTTCCCAAGATGATGGTTGGGTTCGTGCTATGGATGATGAGATATATGCGATTGAGAAAAATGATACGTGGGAGCTCACTTCTCTTCCAGAAGGCAAGAAGTCCATCGGCATGAAATGGGTCTATAAGACCAAGTATAAGCCTAATCGTGATGTTGATCGGTTGAAGGCTTGTCTTGCAGTCAAGGGTTACAAACAAAAATCCGGGATTGACTATTTTGAGGTATTTGCTCCGGTTGCAAGAATAGATACTATTCGCATAATCTTTGCTTTGGCTGCTCAAAGACGTTGGAAAATACACCAAATGGATGTCAAGTCCGCATTTCTCAATGGCGTACTTGAGGAGGAGGTGTATGTGGATCAACCTGAGGGGTATGTCAAGAGAGGACAAGAGGGTTTCGTCTACAAATTGAAAAAAGCTCTTTATGGTCTCAAGCAAGCACCGTGAGCATGGTATACCAGAATTGATTCTTATTTCATGAATCATGATTTTAACCGATGTCCTTATGAGCATGCTTTATATGTGAAGATTGGCTTGAACGGTGAGATGCTCATTGTTTGCCTATATGTTGATGATCTCATATTTACCCGAAATTGTCCAGAGATGATTTCTGATTTCAGGGAGGCCATGACTTGTGAGTTTGAGATGGCGGATATGGGTCTCATATATTATTTTCTCGGCCTTGAAGTTACACAATCGGAGGATGGTATTTTTATTTGTCAACAAAAGTATGCCAAGGATATTCTTGAGAGTTTCAAGATGGCTACTTGTAAACCAATTAGCACTCCAATGGAGGAAAGATTGAAGTTGACAAAATATGGAAGTGGCTTCGAAGTCGATCCCACATATTTCAAGAGACTAGTCGGGAGTCTACGATATTTGACTTCTACTTGGCCAGATCTTGTTTATAGTGTTGGGATGGTAAATAGATTTATGAAAACTCCTAGACAATCACACTTGCAGGCGGTAAAACGAATTCTACGGTACATTAAAGGTACTGTGGATGATGGTATATTCTACACTGTTTCTAATGATTTTCAGCTTATGGGATATACAGACAGTGATTGGGGAGGTGATATTGGAGAAAGGAAGAGTACTTCCGGTTATGTTTTCTCTTTAGAAAATGGAATTTTTTCTTGGTCCTCGAAGAAGCAACAGGTGGTTGCTTTGTCTAGTGTAGAAGCGAAATACATAGCAGCGGCTTATTGTGCTACTCAAGCAGTTTGGCTACGTTTGATGTTTGCTGAATTACATCATAAGCAGGAGCATCCAACGGTGATTAATTGCGATAATAAGTCAGCAATTGCGCTTGCAAAGAATCCGATCTTTCATGGAAGAAGTAAGCACATTGATATCAAGTATCATTTCATTCGAGATCTAGTGAAGTCCGAGGAGATTGTGTTATAGTTTTGCAAGTCGGAAGACCAAGTGGCTGACATGTTTACTAAGCCGTTGAAGACGGACTCCTTCCTTAAACTCAAGAGAATGATCGGCGTGGTCAAGATGAGCTCGGTTTAAGGGAGGCTGTTGGAAATAAAAAAGACTTTTCGTAATCCAAGCTCATCTCGTGAATTGGATTCTTGCAATTATTATCTAGAGATTTGGAGTCTTGGAAATTGTTATCGAGGAAATTAATGTTTACTTATTGTTGCTTGTTTTCAAGATAGTTTTTAATTGTTCTAGTTATCTAAAGGGTCTATAAATATTATGTAATCCTTCAAGACATATTAGAATATCAATTCCAAATTTTATTATTCCAACAAAATTTGCGGATAAATGTGTCTTTTGAGGAAATTGATAACATAATTTTTTCTTTAGAGGTGATGGTTTTTCTCTATATGTTCACGTAAACTCGAATTAATAAATTTGCCTGATATTGTAAACTGCGGTCATGGCCATGGTTTCAACTACACTTCCCGCATGCCAAAGCTTTTCTGAGGCAACCGCAACAAACCCATAAGATTTGAAACGTGATTTCGTGATCAATCGGGACAAGAATCGATGTGTCCTCTCTCATCTTCCCCTAATATTTCTGTGGCCATACCTAAGAAGTGTCTCGCACTGTAATGGAATAGCATATACACCATCAACTTTGGCCTTTTGTTTTCAACCCCTTTTGTGGTCCGATTGGATATAATAATTAAGTAACCTCAACATATGACTATGAGAAGAGAGAGAGATTCTTCGCTTCCTATATCGATAGCAAGAGCAGCTACATTCATACACTTTTGTTTCCTGACCTGAACAGAGAAATATGCCGTCGATCTGAATTTGGAATGATCATATGGGAATATCATAGCAAAACATAAGACGTGAAAAGGCAAGAAGCAGGACCCCTTTTTTCTTCTTTTTGTAAAGACCATCCTCGTTTATCATAAACGCATCTGTGAACAAAAAAATCCTCGACACTCGAAGGAATTAGTAGAGATAAAAGAGAGAAATTAAGGGGAAGGGTAGCGAGGAAGAGAATAAGAAGAAAATTATTGGCCAAAAAAGAAAACCAAAACATCTTCAAAACTAACGAAGAGATGCATTGCGTTCTTGTCAAGGAAGATAGGTGTTAACTTTGCGAGGGTTGCAAGGGAAGGCATGGTGGTGTTTGGTGTAGGCTCGATAGTGGCTTTATTTAATGAGGCTTAACTGTATAATCATTGCTACTAGACACTTTGTCTAACAATATTTGCATTAGGGGTAAGCAATTCCAGGTTCCATATAAGTTTCACCTGGAACTTGAAACCTACCCATGAGAACAGTTCTTCATTTTTTGGAATATGAAACTTACCATATATACCTTAGAACCTGAAACATATCCTGTTACAGGTTCCAGGGTCAGTTTCAAGGTTTACTCAGGTTCCACTTGTATTATTAATTGAACAATTACAATAAATCATTACTTTTAATGATCACCATTTGCTACTACGATCAACTGGCCATAACTTATATGTAGACACATGAAGAATATGAAATATTAACAAGTCGTAAAATGAAAGTTCAAACTATTGGTTCGAGATTATACACTCATTATCTAATGCCATGGAACACCGCATGATCACACGAAAACATAAACCAAGAAAAAACACAAAAAATTTGTTTAAGGTTTTAGATTCCAGATTCTAGGCTCCACCTACCTAGAACCTAAAACATAGCCGTCGAAACAGGTTCCCCAATTTTTAGCATCTGAAACTTATCATACATACCTTGGAACCTGAAACCTACAAGTTCCCATCGGTCAGGTTCTACCCTGGAACTATGCTCACCCCTAATTTGCATAGGTTGGACTTATAACTCTGCCTTTTATATTTGTGCAATGTATATAGTTACAAATATCGTGATCATCATTCATATTCAAGCTAGCACCAGCGATTGCGCACATAGATATACACGTAGATCTTTTCACTCGCTAAGAATGTAAATCTATCTTTCAAGATTCTTTAAATCGCTAAATAGAAGTGAAAGATGTGTTGCCAATTAATATGCAGCAAATGCTAAACTTGCTCGAGCATCCTTCTAAAATGCCATTATTGTCATATATGACCGAAAGCGTGGGATGTAGAGGTACATGAGGATTATGCATTATTCTTGTAACCTTGAGCGTTTCTTAGGCATCATGTGCATCAAACTCAGTAGCTATTTTTCAAGCTTTGAAAGGAAATGACCTACAATGACATTTGTAGTTCCTTCTCGGACAAGAAGGCCTAAAGTCGACTGACCTCATGCATGATATGCTTGCGCATCATCAACACCGGAAATCTGTTACACACTGGGCATTAAATAAACCAAATTGCAGAGAGAGAGTGAAAAGAGCAAGGTAACTATGCTATTACTTTAAATAACATCTTGAAGCGAGGTTGCACATGTAAGGATCGTCGGATTACAGCCAAAGGTGTCGCTTTCTCTTGCGTTGAGAGTCCGCGGGATTTGTGGGCCTCGACCTCCAAGAGGAAAAGTCAATGAACTTAGCTAATCCATGACATGAATTTATGTAATGAACCGTCGAAATTATTCGCTCAATGCACATCTGAGACGGTCTAAATTCCCTAGCGACTACTTTCGAGGATTATCATTAATAAGTAATGGGGTGTCGTGTGGAGGCCATGCGCGTGTAGGATTTGGCATTAGTTTAAGTGATCAAACTTTACGTGGGATGCCCCACATCTACCCCACTTTGCTTAATTTTTAATGATTATGACATAAAGAAAAGATGGAAAGTGGCAAGAAATCGCGTGGATGGTGCCACAGAAGGCGGGCAAAAGAGAGTCGAACATAAAATGGAGGAAGAAAGGTATAAATGGAATGGGCTGCACTTTTTTTACTCCCGTCATGGCTAAAACACTCATTGTTATAGTGTTTTGATAATATTAATCATTGTGGGTCTCATCTTTTTTAAGGATTTTTTTTTGTTTGATTGTGGTGCCTAGTTTGTTTTCTTATTTATTTTTTCTCGTAGGTCCCATTTTCCTCTTTCATTACTTCTCTCCATTTTCCTCCTTCGTTACTTCTCTCCATAAGTTCTTAAATTTGGTCATGCTTCAAGCATTGAAGGTATTTGTAAAAAGAAGAAAAAACTCTCTTTTGTGATCTATCTCTGTCACTTGTCGTCTAGACCACGTCGCACTCATCGGTTTTTCAATCGTTAACCGGAGTTTGATACCCTGGCTCCCACATTGAACTTTACACCTATCAAAACACGAGGATTCAAACAATTGACGAGCAATAGGGCCACCTCATCGCATAAGGGCTCGGACTTAAGAGTTGAGTTCACAATCACCTCTTCAGTCCTCTCAATCACCAACGGCAGCAACTTAGTAATTAAGATCGGCACGAAAGTAAGAGAGACCGTAAGGGCGAGGAGGGGCAAATCCTCGCCGATTGCATTTTTGGTTTGCGTTAACAACTTAGTGAGAGAGGGGGGGGCGAGATTCGAGCCATGTATTTGGAGGCTGGTAGGGGATGGCGAATCAACGATGGCAATGACAATTAGAACCAAGAAGACAAAGATGAAGAACAAGAGATTGCTTATGAGATTGATGAGTTTTTGGGCGAGGGCTTCAACTCTTGGATTTGAATCTTTAATGGGTTTTTTTCTTGTCTTCGTGATTGATCAATCGAAAAGTTTGATGTGAAATGAGATAATTCAGATTTGACATGAGATAGAAGAGGATTAGTTGGGTGAAGAGGAGGTTTCTGCTAGGGGTGAGCACGGTCCGGATTGGGCCGGTCCAATAGCTAACCCTAGGACCAATCCACACAGTGTTGATCCCCAATTTTTGGGACCGAGGACCGACCCTATTGAGCTTGGGACCGAGGATTGGATCGACCCTCTGGGTCCGATCCGGATCCAGGGTCAACTCGGGATCAACCGATTTTTTTATGTTTCATTTTTTTTATTTGTTGAAAGGACAAACGGTACACTTTGAAAATACATATCCATTAACAATGCAATATTGAGTAACCAAACTATGGATTCCGGTACAAATCAAATAAAAATATAAGATAACGCAACAACAAAAATCTCCACTTAGTAGTATATGAACACGTGAAATAAAATTAAAAAATAAAATGGTCAAAATACATAACATAAACCATAAATTATACAATTTCATATCTTGTTCATTCTCAAAAGATTACTTCAATTTTTGAACACTTGGAAACAAAACAAACAACTTCATATCTTGTTCGTGAGACGCCGAGGAGGGCCAAGTGAGGCGACTTACGTTCGCCATTCGTGAGGCACTGAGGCAGGCCACGAGAGGCAAGTTAGTTCGTGAGGCGAGCGAGGAGAGGCAGATCTAGCGAACAGCCACAGAGAAACGAGGGAAGAAGAGAGGCGACGCTCAATAGTTAATAGAGTTTCTATTTTCAACGCCAGAAGAAGAGGAAGGAGGGGCCTTAGGTTCTTTGGAAAACAAATAAATATATTTTTATTTATATATTTATATATTTATATATAGGGTTGGTTCGGGTTGGACCAACCCTAAACTCTCAGGACCGAGAACCAACTCGTACAGTGCAAGGTCCAAAGGTCCCAGGACCAAGGACCGACCCAGTCCCCCTGGGAACCGGATCAGGACCGGCCAAGTTGAGTCAGTCCAAGGTCGATCCAGGGTCAACCCTGGACAGTTGCTCACCCCTAGTTTCTACAAATCTGGGCTTCAACACAGATTATTGACATGAGAGGGATGTTTTAGAAAGAGAGAGCACACAGAGAAAAAAAAATGAGAAGAAGGAAAGTGGCCTTACCAGAAAAGAGAAAGAAGAGAAGCAATTGAAGAATGCTTAAAAAGTGAGAGCCACAATATTAATATTGTCAAAATATTATAAAAGGCAGTGTTTTAGCTATAATATGAGTGAAAAAAGTGCGATCCAAATGAAATATTGATAACAAGGACAGAATAAGGTATTGGATTCAATCAGAACGTACAGCGTGTACTCAACACAGATTTAAACTTAATCAAGGTGCTTCTGCTTCTTTCTCTTTTTCCCTTTGATTTGACTACTTGTTCTCTATCAAAGCCAAAGCGGAAAACAAGGGGTCATTCTTAGAATATAATTAAAGAAAGAAAAACATGACCCCGTCTTCGTATTTGTCTTGCGTAGAAAGAGAACGTGAGAGAAGAAAAAGGCATGAGACTTCGGATGTGAAGGAGTGTGGAGCACACACGCCCTCCCCGACTCCGAATGCCATGATGATGGTGGCATAACTCAGACGAGACAATGGAAAGTGGGAAAAGTCGAAAACCAGATGCAGGTGCTGTTTGCCAGGTGAGGAGTAATCGGAAACATGTCGGAAGGTGATGGCGTGAGAATCGGAATCCTGTAGCTTTCACGCCTCGAGGATTGCATTCAGTAGCATCTTGGGGGCCTAACTCCGCTCCAGGGGCAAAAACGATATGCGGATATTGCCTCGTTTTCTTCTCTTTGAGGGGACCATCATCATTACCCTTTACTTGGCACCCAGTTACATAGCACATCACATATAACCTCAGACCCAATCCCTCAAACAATTCCATCTCAATAACATTTATGCTGGGAGTGTGCAAACCGGACCAGATTTACCAGGAAACCAGACCAGATCACCCGAAAAATCAATCCAAAAACTAGTTCCATTTTTTGGGAACTAGTCCGGTTCCAAGTGAAGATTCACTCGGGAGACAGACCAGTTTTGAAACCGATTTTTAGCTAGTGTTAAAAATATACTATTACTATATTTTAGATTGTTGTTTTTTATGGATAGTAATTTCAATTGCTCATCTTAGAGATTGTTACTTTTGGCGAATAATGATTATTATTAATTTCATTACTACTTATATTATTTTACTGAAAAAGTTGAAACCAGAAAAGGAACAAAAGAAAAACAGGTTCTCGGGTAGACTTTTGAACCACAGGAAATAGGGTAAGTTCCAAAACAGATTCCATGGCAAACAGAGTAGGTTCTAGGTTTCAAAAACTGGAAACCGATTATAACATGGTAGGTTCCAAGTTCCAAGTCTGGATTCTATCTACCTTCGAACCGTTCACCCCTAATTTACGCTTTCGCTATCGAGCAACTCGTTAAGCATTACCTTGCCAAATCACGACATCGAAAAGTGAAGATATCACTTGCTTTACGTTTCCAAAGCACATTAAATGTCGATTCGCGGTTACACAAATCGAGAATCGATTCTGTCCAGTCCAGTTCCAAGTTTCGAGGTGGGAACCGACCGATTATAACATGGTAGGTTCCAAGTTCCAAGTCTGGATTCTATCTACCTTCGAACCGTTCACCCCTAATTTACGCTTTCGCTATCGAGCAACTCGTTAAGCATTACCTTGCCAAATCACGACATCGAAAAGTGAAGATATCACTTGCTTTACGTTTCCAAAGCACATTAAATGTCGATTCGCGGTTACACAAATCGAGAATCGATTCTGTCCAGTCCAGTTCCAAGTTTCGAGGTGGGAACCGACCGATCACCCCTAATAGGTATGATGTTTGGGGTTAAATGTGATTTTTCAGTAAATAGAGTAGCATACACCATCAGCCTTGGCCTCTTGTTTTCAACCCAATTTGTAGTCCGATTAGATTAAAAATATAGTACCGTCGAGAACATGACTTTGACAAACGAGGGAAGATTCTTCACTTTAGTCATATGAACCTATATCGTTAGAAAGAGAAGCTACGTTCACGTGCAGCTCCAAATACACATTTGTTTTCTGACCCGAAAAGAGAAATACGCTATTCTCTTCTGAGTTTGGAATGATCATATGGGAATATCATAGCAAAACATAAGACGTGAAAAGGCAAGAAGCAGGACCCCTTTTTTCTTTTTCTTTTTTTTGTAAAGACCAACCTCATTTATCATAAACGCATCCAAGAACAAAAAAAATCCTCGACACTCAAAGGAATTAGCAAAGATAAGAGAGAAATTAAAGGGAAAGGCAGCGAGGAAGAGAATAAGAAAAAAATTGAGGATAATATCACACATAGCATTGCTTAGGCTTCGGTCTTTAGCATATATATCAACAGCACTGCATGATAAAGATGGGCAGATCCAAAACGAACTTGAACTCTTACAACTCAGAAATGAAATATACGAGACATCTAAATCCAACAGAAAGATAAAACAAAGGAAAGAAATGGAAAAGTGAAACTGCTCGTGGATGCCTCATCATGTGCCCTAGCTAGAATGGATGAAGTTCTTTTGGCAAAGAAATCGAGACGACTTAATTAATTACTGACATAAGAATTGCTGGTTATTGATACCATCAAGGCAAAACTATGTACGATATTCATAATTCTTATACACCAGCAGAGCCAATCAGCTTGGTCAAACCAAAGGTGATGCCCATGGCCAACCACCCTCCGACCAGCACCCTAGAAGCCGACTTCACCACCGGCGCATTCCCCAGCACTGCGCTCAGCCAGCCAAACCCGATCAACGCCATGCTCACCGCCACTATCACCACCGCCAGTCTCATATGGTACTCCTTTATGAACGCCGCCGCTAGGAGTGGCACCAGCGCCCCCACCGCGAAGGCAAGTGCCGATGCCCCCGCCGCCTGCCATGGGCTCGGAAGCTTCTCCTTCCTCATGTTTATTTCTTCGGCTCCTAGGGCTTCGTTCCTATCCTCTCTCTTGATCTGGGCCACCTCGATGTCGTACTGCGAGTACACGGATACGAGCTCCCCAATGGCCATGCTACAGGCCCCGGCAATCAGCCCCGCCACCCCGGTTATCACCATAGTCTTGGGGTCCTTCCGGACAGCACCGACACCCATCATGAGCGACGCCGTTGAAAGCAGGCCATCATTCGCGCCCAGCACGGCGGCACGGAGCCATTGAGCTCGCTTTGAGAAGTCGACGACCTCAACCTCTTGCTCGAGGGCTTGTTTGGTTTGTTCCTCAAGGTCAAGCTCGAGGGGAGGAGGAGGAGGCAATTGTTGGCGGTCTTGTGGTTGATTTGATGGTGCTATTGCCATGGATGGATGGAGAGAGATGAGTCAATTTGAGGAAGCTCCAGAAATTAAAGGAATACTAGAGAGGAAGATAAGAGGGCGTGTGGAGGGCACATTCCCTGAAAGAAGCTTTTTATAGAGAGATATGCGTGTTATAGAATAATAGACAAGTAGGGTCTGGTGGAACATGGGACATGGTTTTCTATAGTTGGTGGAATCTCATGTGTTCACACCAGAGTAGGATTATATTTTTGAGTAGAATGAAAAAAACCCTATCTAGTGAAGAAACACAGTCTAATATTGGATCTTAGCTTTTATCTTTCACGTTTTTTTTTTATGGAATGCAAGTCGTTTTCAGAAGCTAATTAAGTGATCAAATTAATCGAGAGACAAGCTTTTCACGTAAAATGAGAGTTATCTTTTGGACAATTCCAGATAATGGAATTCGATGTGTTCACATTGCCTAATTTGCAAGATCTTCTAATAGGTGCCTCAATAGGTGCTGATTGTTCTTACAATGTTATTAAGATCTCATTACACTTTTTTTGGAAATGGCAGAACAACATTTATTATTGTTTTCTTTTGTTATTAATGGACTAACCGGAGTTCTTAGAGCATCCGACGAGCTCTCATCGAGCTCAATAGTCTCCCATCCCACACACACTCGAAAATTACTGGTGACAACACAGGTAACCGCTCCTAAGGATGGTCCAAAGGGAATGCGCAACCATGATGATTCTAATCTGAACCTTGAGCAAGAAAGACGAACATGCTCACCACTTGAACAACCCCTTCAGATTGAGCAATAAAGTACTTTACTCACCTTGAGTGCATACAAAACAAAATCTTAGCAAAACTGACTATCCCGAATGGTAGTCATATTCCATATAAATAGTGTCAAAGGTAGATGCTCGCTAGTAAGACATGCACAAGACACACGCCACTTTATTAACACGTTTCACGAAATTTATTCTTTGAGCTTATATTGCATATATAGAGAAATGAATAGCCTGAACTATATGAAAACCTAAAATCATCATACAGCTTTCATATCTGGAAAAGTTTACCAATTCCGCAAGATCCCCAAAAACTATAGAGTTTAGATGTCATATACCACACGCCCATCATTTGACGTGATGACCTGAAAATAATACACGAGGACAAGAAATTATGCGCATGTCTTCTTCATGATACATTCCTCTTTTTCTTTTGGCCCAACCTCACGATACATTCTCGAGCCAGTTCAGTTTAGTGCTTTTGCATGTTGCAATACTTTTGATTTGAGTTTAGCTGATGAGTACATGAATCGAATCTTACAGAAAGTAAGCATCACGAACTTCTTGAAAATTATTGGCCAAAAAAGATTAAACAAAAGATCTTCAAAGCTAACGGAGAGATGCATCGCGTCCTCCTCAAGGAAGGAGAGATGTTACCTTTACGAGGTTGCAAGGGAAGGCATGGTGGTGTTTGGTGTAGGCTCGAACGTGGCTATCTTTAATGAGACTTAACTGTATGATCATTGCTATCAGACACTTTGTCCAGCAGGATTCGCATAGAGTTTACCTGTAACTCTGCTTTTTATATGCATGTAGGTCATGTATTTAATATGTATAGTTATAAATACTGCGATCATCATTCATGTTAAAGCTAGTACCAGCAAATGTGCATCCGGATATACATGGAGATCTTCTTACTCGCAAGGAATGTAGATCTATTTTTCAAGATTCTTTAAATCGCTAAATAGCAGTGAAAGATGATGTTGCCAATTAATATGCCGTGAATGCTAGACTTACTTGGGCATCTCGCTAAAATGTCATTGTTGTCATATATGACCGAAAGCGTAGATGTAGAGGTACACGAGGATTATGGATTATTGTTGTAACCTTGAGCGTTTCTTAGGCATCATGGGCATCAAACTCAGTAGCTATTTTTCAATCTTTTAAAGGAAAGGACCTGCAGTGACATTTGTAGTTCCTTCTCGGACAAGAAGACCTAAAGTCGACTGATCTCATGCATGATATGCTTGGCATCATCAACACCGAAAGTCCGTTACACACCGGGCATTAAATTAAACCAAATTGCAGATAGAGAGAGTGAAAAGAGCAAGGCAACTATATTATTACTAATTAATATCTAGAAGCGAGGTTGTACATGTGAGGTTCGTCTGATTACAGCCAAAGGTGTCCCTTTCTCTTGCGTGGAGAGTCGGGATTTGTGGGCCTCGACCCCAAGAGGAAAAGTCAATGAACTTAGCTAATCGATGACATGAATTTATGTAATGAACTGTCAAAATAGACGGTCTGTATCCCTCCGGTGTCCACTTTCGAGGATTATCATTTATAAAGTATGGGGTTTCGTGTGGAGGCCATGCGCCAATGGGATTTGGCATTAATTTAAGTGATCAAACTTGATGTGGGATGCCCCTCATCTGCACCACTTTGCTTAATTTTTAATGATTCTGAGGTAAAGAAAAGATGGAAAGTGGCATGAAATCGCGTGGATGTTGCAACAGAAGGCGGGCAAAAGAGAGTTAAACATAAAATGGAGGAAGCAAGGTATAAATGGAATACTAGCAAGGACCAAATGAGGCGTTGGGCTCAATCGGAACATACAGCACTTAACACGGATTGAAACTTAATCAGGGTGCTTCTGCTTCTTTCTCTTTTTCCCTTTGATTTGACTTGTTATTCTCTTGTTTCGCTCGAATCTTGTAGCTCTTCAAAAGAAAGCAATGAAAGAGCATCAACTCATTTTTTAAATGCGCAGAATATCAAAGCAAAAGGGGAAAACAAGTAGCCTTGTGTAGAAGGAGAACAAGAGAGGAGAAAAAGGCATGACACGTCAGATATGGAGGAGTGTGGAGGACACACGCCCACCCCACTCCGCACGCCATAGGGACAATGAAAAGTGGGAAAAGTCGAAAAGCAGATGCAGATGCTGTCGCCACGTGATGAGTAATCAGAGACATGTCGGAAATTGATGGCATGGGAACCCGAATCTGTATCGTTCACACCTCAAGGATTGCGTTCAATAGCATCTTGGGGAGTAACTTTGCTCCAGGGGCAAAAACGTTGTGCGGGTCTTGGCTATTGGGGTGAGCACGATGGATCGTCCAAACTGAAATTGGATCGGACCGGATTGGACCAACCGGCTTGGTCTAGTTCTCGGGAATATTGATCCAATTCTCGGTTCCTAAAAGTGGAACCGATTTTCGGGCAGTTCAGTTCCCAGTTCTAGGGTGGAAATCGGACTGGACCAGACCGACCGGACTGGACCGATAAATATATATATTTTTCTAATTTTTTTATATATATTTATTTACTTTTTAAAAATTTTGAAAAAAATATAAAGCCTAATCTAATATCCCTAATTCCTTCTTGCCTTTACCAATAAGTGATTGGTCCAATTGGAATCGGACCATCGGTCCAGTCCACGGTCTTAAGACTAGCTGGTCCGGTCCCCGGTTCTAGAAACTGAGAACCAGTCCTCCCGGTCCGGTTCCCGATTCTTGGGTTCGATCGGATCGAACCAGGAACCGCTCACCCCTATTGCCTCAAACATAGCACCCAATTACATGACACATCACATATGACCGGAACTCAAATCCCTCAAACATATTCTGTCTCAGTAACATATACATCTTCGCCGCCAGGCAACTTGTTAAGCATGACTTGCCAAATCGCAACATCGAGAGGTGAAGATATCGCTTGCCTTACGTTTCCAAAGCACATTCGATTAGAACTTGTATTACGCACGGAGAATTTCCAATTCAATGCATATGAGATGATGATTTAGCGACCAAGCCCATGCGCTTCTCGAGAACCAAAATAAGCAAAACCCAAGCGCTTTCATCTTTATCAATAATCTGCTCTACTCCTTATCGCTATTGTTTCTGAAACAACAGCGCATATCAAGCGTCTTTTCCAGTTCCTGGTACAAAATCGGAGGATGGGATGCTTTCATCCCGCTTGAACAAATCACAAAAGAAGTTCGCATCTCTTCGTTACTTTAGCTTTTCAAACAATTTCGTAGCCACCTGCAATGCACCAGAATAGTTTCCCAGCAGAAACAAACCAAACAAGCCCTCGAGCAAGAGGTTGAGGTCGTCGACTTTTCAAAGCGAGCTCAGTGGCTCCGTGCCGCCGTGCTGGGCGCAAATGATGGCCTGCTTTCAACAGCGTCGCTCATGATGGGTGTTGGTGCTGTTCGCAAGGACCCCAAGACTATGGTGATAACCAGGGTGGCGGGGCTGATCGCCAGGGCCTGCAGCATGGCCATCGGAGAGCTCGTATCTGTGTACTCACAGTACGACATCGAGATGGCCTAGATCAAGAGAGAGGACAGGAATGAAGCCCTAGGAGCCAAAGAAATGGACACTAGGAAGGAGAAGCTTCCGAGCCCATGGCAGGCGGCGGGGGCATCGGCACTTGCCTTCACGGTGGGGTCGCTTGTCCCGCTCCTAGCAGCGGCGTTCATAAAGGAGTACCAGCTGAGACTGGCAGTGGTGATATTGGCGGTAAGCTTGGCATTAGTCAGGTTTGGCTGGCTGAACGCAGTGCTGGGGAATGCGCCGGTGGTGAAGTCGGCTTCTAGGGTGCTGTTTGGAAGATGGTTGGCCATGGGCATCACCTTTGGTTTGATCACTTAAACTAATGCCAAATCCCATTGGCGCATGGCCTCCGCACGAAACCCCATTATTTATTAATGATAATCCTCGAAAGTGGACACCAGGGAATACAGACCGTCTCAGATGTGCATTGTCCGAACAATTTCGACGGTTCATGACATAATTTCATGTCATCGATTAGCTAAGTTCGTTGACTATTCCTTTTGGGGGCCGAGGCCCACAAATCCCGACTCTCCACGGAAGAGACAGCTACGCCTTTGGCTGTAATCAGACGAACCTTACATGTACAACCTCGCTTCAAGATGTTATTTATAATAATAGTATTGTTGCCTTGCTCTTTTCTCTCTCTCTCTCTACAATTTGGTTTAATTGAATGCCCAGTGTGTAACGGATTTCCGGTGTTGATGATGCGCAAGCATATCATGCATGAGTTCAGTCGACTTTAGGTCTTCTTGTCCGAGTAGGAACTACAAATGTCACAGTAGGTCTTTTCCTTTAAAAGATTGAAAAATAGCTACTGAGCTTGATGCACATTATGCCTAAGAAACGCTCAAGGTTACAAGAATAATGCATAATCGCCGCGTACCACTACATCGCACGCCTTCGGTCATATATGACAACAATGACATTTTAGTGAGATTGCCAAGCAAGTTTTGCATTCGCAGCATATTAATTGACAACATCTTTCATTGCTATTTAGCGATTTAAAGAATCTTGAAAGATATATCTACATGTCTTCTGAGTGGGAAGATCTCCACGTATATCTGTGTGCGCAGTCGCTGATACTAGCTTTAATATGAATGATGATCGCGGTATTTTTAACTATATACACTACATACATGACCTACATGCATATAAAAGGCAGAGTTACAGGTGCAACCTATGTGAATCCTGCTGGACAAAATGTTTGATAGCAATAATTATACAGTTAAGCCTCGTTAAAGAGAGTCGCGTTCAAGCCTACACCAAACACCACGGTGCCTTCCCTTGCAACCCTCGTAAAGGCAACATCTCTCCTTCCTTGAGAAGGACGCAATCCATCTCTTAGGTTTGAAGATCTTTTGTTTAATCTTTTTTGGCCAATAATATTCAAGAAGTTCGTGATGCTTACTTCCTGTAAGATTCGATTCGTGTACTCATCTGCTAAACTCAAATCAAAAGTATTGCAACATACAAAAGTACTAAACTGAACTGGCTCGAGAATGTATTGTGAAGTTGGGCCAAAAGAAAAAGAGGAATGTATCATGAAGAAGACATGTGCATAAGTTCTTGTCGTGTATTATTTTCAGGTAATAACGTCAAATGATGGGCGTGTGGTATATGACATCTAAACTCTTTAGGTTTTGGGGACCTTGCGGAATTGGTAAACTTTTCCAGATATGAAAGCTGTATGATAATTTTAGGTTTTCATATAATTCAGGCTATTCATTTCTCTATATATGCAATATAAGCTCAAAAATTACATTTCGTTGAATGTGTTAAATGTGTGTCTTGCGCACGTCTAACTAGCGAGCATCTATTTTTAACACTATTTATATGGATTTTGACTATCATTCGAGATTTTCGGCTTTGCCAAGATTTTGTGTTGTATGCATTCAAGACGAGTAAAGTACATTTATACTCAATCTGAAGGGTTTGTTCAAGTAATAAGCATGTTCGTCTTTCTTGCTTAAGGCTTGGATTCGAATCATCAAAGTTGCGCATCCCTTGGGGGCCACCCTCAAGAGCAGTTGCCTGTGTTATCTCAAGTAACTTTCGAGTGTAATTAAAGAAATTAAAACATGACCAAGACAATCGATCTGGTCTCCGTCTACGTATTTGTCTTTGCGTACAAAGAGAACAAGAGAAAAGAAGAAGGCATGACACGTCGGGTGTGAAGGAGTGTGGTTGACACACGCCCACCCCCACTCCGCACGCCATGATGACAATGAAAAGTGGGAAAAGTCGAAAACCAGATGCAGATGCTGTCGCCAGGTGATGAGTAATCGGAAACATGTCGGAAGGTGATGGCGTGGGAATTGGAATCCTGTAGCGTTCACACCTCAAGGATTTCATTCAATAGCACCTTGGGGGCATAACTCTGCTACAGGGGCAAAAACGATGTGCTGATTTTGCCTCGTTTTCTTCTCTTTCAATTTCAAGTGACCAGCAGCATCTCCCTTTACTTAACACCCAATTACGTAGCACATCACATACAACCCGAACTTATGCCCTCATACATATTCCGTCTCAATTACATTTGCAGCTTCGCCGCCTGGCAACTCATTAAGCATTACTTGCCAAATCGCGACATTGAAAAGTGAAGGTATCACTTGCCTTACATTTCCAAAGCACATTAAACATCGATTAGAACTTGGAATTTCCAATTCAATGCACATGAGATGATGATTTAGTGACCAAGCACATGTGCTTATCGAGTTAAGCAAAATAAGCAAAAACCCCACAACGTTTTCATCTTTATTCATAATCTGAACCACTCGTTATCGCTACTGTTTCTGAAACAACAGCGCATATCAAGCGTCTTTTCCAGTTCCTGGTACAAAATCGGAGGACGGGATGCATTCATCCCGCTTGAACAAATCACAAAAGAAGTTCAACTGATAAATTGCCTCTCTTCGTTACTTTAGCTTTTCAAACAATTTCGTAGCCACCTGCAATGCACCAGAATATTTTTCAGCAGAGGAAGAACTGTAATCCACAGGGGCATCATTTACTTGAGGAAGGGAGTACTCACGCATTTGTCAATGCAGTGCCAATAATCAAAGTATTGTCCCGTGCAGTGCTTGTGCCCACTTTCGTCGCCCTCGATTCTCTTGACACATGCCTGAACCCATAGAAAAACAAAAGCCACCTCATTTTCCTGAGAGGTCTAGGAGGCCACACAATGAAACGTTTGTCATCATTGGAAAAGAGGCTCTAAGCTCAGAAAACCCAAAAACTTGAGATTCTGAGGTTGAGAATAACAATATTGTTATATCCCAAATAAGTAAAGCTTACTTTCACCTATGCTAACATCCTGCTTCAGTTTGCGCCACAGAATGCCTACTCTTTTAACAACAGTAAAAGATCGACATGTAGTATTAGTACGTGATAATACAGTAACACCTGCAAATCTAAAGAGTTCTTCAAAAGTAGTACACTGTTTAAACAAAGCATTAATCACCATCACCATCCTCAAAACTGCTTTGTATAATAAGTAAAGGAGGCTGCTTTAGCATACCTTATATTCAAGCAAAGGTTTCACGCACTTTGGCTTGCACAACTCTTCAAGATACTTCTTCGGATCAACAGGTTCCTCATCCGCCCTAGATATAACACAGCTTTTTAGGAGAATACAATTGATAGAAAGGCATGGTATAATATACTCACTTGCTAGAAGATGGAACATGTCAGAAAGATTCTGAAAGAACTTGTATAAAATAAATAGATAAATTTGTCGAGAGTCCTACAAAGCCTGTTCTCTTTAAGGAACTCAAAATGCCTTTTCAGATTCATAAGATAAATTATAACATAAAAGTCATATCGGAAAATAAAAAATCAACTTAACAATAACAGAAAATGTAGACAGCATCACGGATGCGATTAAACAACAGAAGATGAATTCGCTTCCATCATATTAAGAGAACTTTTGAAGAGCCAAACGATATCACAATGTTTCTTCCCCATTGAGCGACACATCCACGTTATAGTGTAGATCTTTTTTTTTCAAAATGGTGTTATAGAGTCAACAAGAGCACAGAATGTTGCCCATAGGTAAAAATCAGAATCCGCTGGGATTGTCCACCATATGTCTGCAGATTGACAACCCAAAAATCCAACTTCCTACCACCACTAGACTTAAAGACCTAATTTAATTCCATCAACATTCATGTTGACTGAATGCAAGCCACAACCTAGTGTTACGGTTCCAAGGGTTCCCATGAACAAAGGATCATGTACGATCCAAGATGATCGCCAAGTCTCCTAAGGTTTCCTGAATCCTCTAGAATATTCCTAACGACGGGCGATACAGTAAATGTACCATGTTATAGAGAATTCTTGTCATAAATACCGGTAGTTGATAGGATGCAATCTCCACCGTTAGATCTAGAGGAAATCTACGGTTGTAATGAGAGAGACTCTTGTATAAATAGGGGTGCCCTCCCCCTCATTTGTATCCATCCAACACTTGACAAGTGTTCGATGGATACAACACTTGACAATAGCCCGTCCCTAGGAATATTCTAGAGGGTTCAGGACATCCAAGAAGACTAGGCCGATCTTCTGAGATCATCCTTTGTTCATGGGAACCCTCGGAACCATGACACTAGCACCATTATAACAAGGAAAGTTGAACTTATGGAAGACATTTACTGGACCATAGAAACTTATTTAAATTTAACTTGCATCTCTCCATCGCCTCTTCTTCCAAGCCAATCTCCATAAGTTCTAAGAGATCATCAACCTCGGTATTAACAAACCTTGGGCAGTAATAACCCACTTCATCGCATGTTTTATTTAAACATTATTATGCGGCTGTTCCTACATTAGAAAGCTGGTTCCATTAGGCACTTCCTTAGTCCTTACTGAGATACAAAACTATCCTCTGTTCTACGAGTATGAAATCCCACTAATAATGTTTCTTTATTGAGCCCCGGTAAAACTAAAATTGCTACGTCCAAGAAACCCAAACAAGATGTTTACGACAGACATTTGCTTATCAAATATGGATACATGCAGGTTCTAACACAGAAAAAGTAAAGTAATGAGGGTAGAAACTGCCAACAATCAGGACAGAAATGTCCAAGATTTGTCTTTAACCAATTGACTCCGAGTCCAACCACAAATGAGAGTTTCAATTTTCACATTTAAATAGAACATGATAGGAACTCACACTAAGGGCATACAACATGAAATAGTAAGTGTCCCACCAATCCTTTGTGCACGCATTAGTGAGTGCACGCGTGCTCAAACTCATATAAACACTCACAAGTATGGGCTAAAATCCAAGACTCACATGTAAAAGATGAATGGTTGAACGACTCAGCCGGAAGGAGCTTGCACAGTTGCCTGCACAATTCACAATGACAAGCAAGCCATCTTAGCACCAGGTCAAGTTTCATAAAAACAAGTAACAACCACTTAATAATCTTGTAAATGACAAACAAAAGCTAACAAGAATCGCACAAGTGCCACTAGAGCAAATGAGATTGAGCACTCATACAATATAAGAATGTGCTTTAGGTATCATGGTGTATGAAAACTAAAACCAAGCTGCAACTTCTACCGCGCATAGGCATTCGGGAACCAGCTCTTCCCAGGACTGGATAATAAAACTAAAACCACACGAGGTCAATCAGCAACCCAAGATGCCGTCTTGCTTCCTGTATCCTCATCATCTCCAATTAATTAGTCAGTTTGCTCAGGAACTGACAGTAAGTAAACCCCTCAAACACGGACAAAGTCCCACCAAAGGGATGGGACTCACTCACGAGAAATCAAACACCCACAATCCCAAAGCAAAGAACTTGACACATCAAATGCCACCCAATGTTCAATTAGATAAGAATGTGCTTCAGGTATCATGGTGTATGAAAATTAAAACCAAGCTGCAACTTCTACCACGCATATGCATTCGGGAACCAGCTCTTCCCAGGACTGGACAATAAAACTAAAACCACACGAGGTCAATCAGCAACCCAAGATGCAGTCTTGCTTCCTGTATCCTCATCATCTCCAATTATTTGGGGCAAACAATTCAGCTCTCGAACCACTCAAACACGGACCAAGTCCCACCAAAGGGATGGGACTGACTCACTCACAAGAAAATCAAACCCACCCACAATCCCAAAGCAAGAAATCGACGCATCAAACGCGACCCGATGTTCAATTAGAGACGGATCTGATCCTTACAGAGCATGGGAAAGTGAGAATCAATCACCTTGAAGCCTGCAAAGCTCGGATGCAGTTGAAGCCACGAAGAAGAGAAACAGAGATCGGGTTTTTGAGCTTCGAGCCCTTCTAGGTCTTACCAAGAGTCCACGGCCGCGCACCGCTCGCTGGATTGCACCGTGTGCGCAGTGCGCACGGGAGGCAAATGTGAGGCCGACACCGGACGCGCCACCTGAAACGGCGGGCTTTTTCATGGGCCGCACCGGCCCGGCCCAATACGAGGTCTCCATTCCTCCGCCGATGTTCCCTCGATTTGATGCAGTTTCTAGATTCCGCAATTTTTCTTTCGGTCGGGGGGCAAACTTTCCAGGTCATGAGCGGCTATGGCCGTACGGCCCACCACCACCGCCCCACGCCGCCCACCATCGACGCCGCCCCATGCTGACGTGGAAAACGGGGGTCGGTCCACCATTTCCAGTCGCCCAAAAAGGAAAAACAGCTAAAGTTGGTATGTTCTCGGCACTTGATATTCCTTATAAGAGCCGCAGAAAAAGGAGTACAACATAATGCATCTCTTGCTTTGCTGATCTTCAAAGTCTTCAACTCGCCGTCGCAGATATCGTAGCAAAGGTATTCACCGTTCCATGCACATCTTTCTCTGTATGTTGCTGCTGCTTTGTGTTGTTATGGTCTCTTCTCTTCCATCCTCTTTGATCTTTAACCCCTCGCTGCTTCTTGGTTATATCTGGTATTTGTTCCCTCACTTCTTTTGGCCCGTTTCTTTTTGACAGATTGTAGCTAATGGCTGACACCGAGGACATTCAACCTCTTGTCTGCGACAATGGCACGGGAATGGTGAAGGTTGGTCTCCCTTTTCTTCTAATAGGATGTCCGAATATGTTACAGGAATTATCTGTTTGTTTTGGGAGGGCAAACTCAACATGCCTCGACTTACCATCAAGAAAATGATGGGTTAAGTTTCCTCCATGTTCAGCTAACTTGGATGACTTCATTTGCCTCGATGACCTCCCCGCGTTTTGCAGGCTGGTTTTGCCGGTGATGATGCTCCCAGAGCAGTATTTCCGAGTATCGTCGGTCGGCCTCGGCACACCGGGGTCATGGTCGGGATGGGCCAAAAGGATGCTTATGTCGGAGACGAAGCCCAGTCGAAGAGAGGTATCCTCACCTTGAAATACCCGATCGAGCATGGGATAGTCAGCAATTGGGATGATATGGAGAAGATTTGGCATCACACTTTCTACAACGAGCTCCGAGTAGCTCCTGAAGATCACCCAGTCCTTCTTACGGAGGCGCCTCTCAATCCTAAGGCCAATAGGGAGAAGATGACCCAGATCATGTTCGAGACATTCGAGGTGCCCGCGATGTATGTAGCCATTCAGGCTGTGCTATCTCTCTACGCCAGTGGCCGTACCACAGGTAATGGTATAAGCTGTCATAATTTACTGGTCTTTGGTAATACCGGAAGATGTGCAATGAGCATAGATGCTGGGACTTACAGTTTATAAGTGTAAACAGATAAATGCTATGACCTGAAAGAGTACGGTGAATGTTGTACTTGTGATATTATGTTGGATTGTTACTCACTTCCACTGAGGTATGGTCAGAGTGAAATCCTTCTATTCTACATTCTTAACTCGAAATGGTACTTTGCGACTCCTTTGGCATAATCTTCACAGTATTTTCCTTCCGCCCCGGCCTAATCGTTATTTTGCACATCAATAGGAATCGTCCTAGATTCTGGAGATGGTGTTACCCACACGGTACCAATTTATGAAGGGTATGCGCTTCCACATGCTATTCTTCGGTTGGACCTCGCCGGTCGGGACCTGACTGATGCTTTAATGAAGATCCTAACAGAGAGAGGATACTCTTTCACCACGACTGCGGAACGGGAAATTGTCCGTGATGTGAAGGAGAAACTAGCATATGTTGCCCTTGATTTCGATCAGGAGATGGAGACTGCCCAGACCAGCTCAGCCCTTGAGAAGAGTTACGAGTTGCCCGATGGGCAAGTCATCACAATCGGATCCGAGAGGTTCCGATGTCCAGAAGTGCTGTTCCAGCCATCTCTGGTTGGAATGGAAGCCCCCGGAATTCACGAAACCACTTACAATTCGATCATGAAGTGCGACGTTGATATAAGGAAGGATCTTTATGGTAACATTGTGCTTAGTGGAGGGTCAACAATGTTTCCTGGAATTGCTGATCGAATGAGCAAGGAGATCACCACCCTCGCACCCAGCAGCATGAAAATAAAGGTTGTTGCGCCTCCTGAGAGAAAGTACAGCGTCTGGATTGGAGGTTCGATTTTAGCGTCCCTTAGCACGTTCCAGCAGGTAAATCGTAAAGCAAATGTTCTGTTTCACTTCACTAGTGAATTGTTTTTCTTTTTTGATTCGTCTGAAAGTAGGTCTCTTGATTCATCATCTGTATTGCTTAAATTTGAATTTTGCTTGCAGATGTGGATAACAAAAGGCGAATACGATGAGTCGGGCCCGTCAATTGTTCACAGAAAATGTTTCTGAGTCAGTTGAAGAGATTGTGGATGGATCAACCACCTTTCAGTTGGTTTTTGTTTACACCATTAGTTCAGTTCAGTTTGCTTTTACAAGTTTTTGGGAATTGCAGAATATAGATTTTGGATTGCCAGCTTGCATGTCGCAATATGTCAAGTTCTTAGTAGGTCTTAGAAGCTGAGATTGATAATGGCAACTAGTTAAGAGTACTAAAATAGATGGAGTCGTATTGAGTTCTTCAGTTCGATTCTTTTTCCTTGTTTTTCTAGGCATGTTCTAGGTGGCTAGGTGTTTTACAATAGTAGAGGCCGAAGAGTCGGCAGTCGATCAGTGTCCATTATTGGCATTGAACCTTGTACAAGGCGAAATAAAGTGGCTTCCAATGTTGCATCAATGCGCATTTTCGTCAAACTAAGTTCTAAAGTTTGCCATTGATGCTGAGTTTTCTTAGCTGGTTTTCTTGCCAACGACAGCGAATTCTTATCATATTTCCCGATGCAAATTTCCAATAAGATAGCAGTACCTGTACCTGGTCATTATGGCATCTCATGGTGTCATTTTTCCGAACTTATGTATCAATGTTTGACTAGCAGGTTTTATAAGATGTTCTCCGATTGATGTTTCGGAGCGATGTAGGAGTGGGTGACGATACTGCAGATGAAGTTTTTGGGCTGTTTCAGCTATCTTTTTTGCCTCAGGACACTACTCATGATCTGATAACATTCATTTTCTTGTTTGACAAGGTTACCAAAAGGCATAGATGTTCACTCCAATGATTTTGGCAATTTTCGATACTTGCAATTTTCTTGGGCGATGTACATGGCAACTTCCTTATTCATTCTTGTTTGACACTGGATGGCAATGGGATGGAACAGCCACATAAGATAAAGGTAACAATGTTCATCAGCAACCACAAAATGTCATATGATATCCCGATGAGTTCATACAATATGTCAGAAATTGGGAAGAACGTATTCAATGAGGACCAGATCAAACTTCGAAATAGAAAGGGTCTTCTGGTTAAATTATTAATAGTGCCGGGAGTAGTTCACATTCGGTTGGTCCGAGACCATTATCAGAACATCCAGAACTACGATCGTGCACATATGCTCTGTCAACCTAATTATGGAAACGGAGTGAAATTAAGTCTGACATTGGATGCTAAATTTAAGATACAGCTGTGAATTGGCGATCATACACATGTGCGATTCCTACACTGATTGCCTTTTTTTGGGTAACATTAACTGGTGCCAACGTTGTCCTCCTGAAATTCTTCCGAGCCAAGCAATGAATTCGGATCAAGAACCACCGAATTTGGAATGTCGTGGTGTTATATAAAGGAAGACAATCTCTCGGCCCTTGCGTCCCTCAAGCAACATTGATAGCCTTGCGATTAACCCTCTCTCCCTCTCTTCTTCTTTCCACATATCTCTCTCTCCCTATTGACTCGGGAGAGAGACATTAATAACAAAATCGCATTCTTCTTCCTATATCAACTGAAGAAGAGGGAACATGGGTGGATGTGCTAGCGTGCCCATCAAGTTCAAGAAGGCCGAGGCCGGCGGAGTCCCCCCGGAGCCCGCGACGGAGGAGTCGGTCGCCGCCCCCGCCCCTGCTGAGGAGCAGAAGACGGAGGAGGTGAAGACGGAGGTTGAGGAGACCAAGGAAGAAGTAAAGGCCGACACCGAGACTGAGAAGAAGGCCGAAGATGATAAGGATGCTCCCTCTCTAGGAACATTGCTCGATAAGGTACGATCACACGACCCGATTGACATGCGCAAGAACTCGCAAACACATAGTATTCGATATAACAAACCATGAAGGCGATATATTAAGATATACTCACGTCGAATTTTGTCATCGCCTTTGAAGAGGTGCAATGTATAGCCATTAAGCACCGATAAGTCATGTGGGCACTAAAGTTTTTCATGTTTCAATATTCCCCCCTTCTTCAGGATGGAGAAAAGAAAGAGGAGAAGAGCGAGGGAGAGGCTGCCGTCGCAGGCGAACCCAAGAAGGAAGAGGAGACGAAAGAAGTAAAGGCTGAGGAGGCCAAGAAAGAGTAGAATTAAACAGCAAGTGAAGGGAAGCCTAGGTCAAACAGATTATGAGTCAAATTGAGTTGAGAAGGGCTTCTAATGAATGAGGATTAATATACTTGAGTGCACCCCAAATTTATGCAGCAATTTGTAAGGAGTCTCTCTAATCAAGAGATGAATCATCAAGTTTGTGAGCCAAAATCCATTCTCTCTGGTGTATCAAATCAATGTTTTCTTCTTTCCATGTTAGAGGGCGTGTCCATCGTTACAAAAATAATTTAAGTGTTTTATTGTTTTCCCCAGAATAAAAGTCCCATTCGTATTCCTTTAGCTGCGCATGGTTTTGTTCCACTCTTTGTCCACTCTTTGTCCACATTGTTCGACCAAGCTATTAAAATTTCATGGCCTCTTTTACTCTCTAGATGATACAATTGTCTAACTTGCGCAGCCAGAATAGATACGTACATCGAAATTTTCACTGGAAAACACAGACTTTTCTCGAATGAAATGAAAATCGAATGCATGTAACAGAAGAAAGGTTTCACAACTCTTAGCCGATTGAAAAAGGGATTAAGTGGAACAAATGGTAGAGCCGGGGAAACACCCGTTTCTTCCTACGGAACAATATCCTACTGCCGAAATAGAAAAGAACTAAAAATTTTATGTCAAATCATTAAGTGTGGATGGTATGAATTGCCTAAACATGAATCTTTTGACCAATCCTAATCAATGAGATCAGGAATACTTCCAGGAAGAAATATACAGAAAAATTGGTGCTGGGCTACCAAAATTCAAAGTTTATCAAAAACTCATTTAAAAGTGATTGGGAAATTAGATTTCTATGACCTAAAAATATGACAAATGAGGGATTATCAAGAAGGACGACAGGGAATATCGAATGCTTACTTCTGTTTTTTGTAACACTTTGGGAAGGCAACCTTCTAGTTTGAAGGACAGATCAGAGTATAGCGTTGAACAAATTAATAGGTATATCGCTTAAGTTCTATAGTGGAGAACTCCATGGAGCCGGTTATGGCAATCATGTTACTGTAAAAAGATATGGTATGCACGTCCAATTAGGCGAAATATGTCATTTAAATCGTGCTATTTTGGAATACGGTGGTGTTTTTGGCAAGTAGTTCAAGAGTTTGGTTTATACTTTAATTGACTCTATTGGTCAAGTAATATACAAAACTTTTTGGGATAAATGTATTGGAAGTCCTAAAACTTATCATGAAAGTGCAATTAAGTCATAAAACTTGTCACGAACGTACAATTGAGTCCTAAAACTTTCAAAAAGTGCAATCAAATTCTAAAACTTGTCGAATTGATCCAATCAAGTCCTTTCGTTTATTACATTATTTGAAAGTTTTAGGACTCGATTGCATTTTCATAACAAATTTTAGGACTCAATTGCACTGTTTGAAAGTTTTAGGACTCAATTACACTTCCATGACAAGTTTTAAGAATTCTAATACACTTTTCCCCAACTTTTTTCAGATTGATGCGCTTCAAGAAAAGTTGTTAGTGCTCTCGCCTTTTGGCTTTTGCTATAATAGGCGCAGCCGCTGCCTTTGCTATGAATGCTAGCAATTTTTTCTCGGGCAGGTATGGGACCCGTTTAAAGAAGTAAGAATCAATTTGTCCTACACCTGCAAAAGGGCATTATTTTATTGCTTGAGAAATACACAATATGTCCAATTCTAAACCAACCTTTTCATCCAAACCAGATTAACCCAAGTCCCAATTCAAAAATCGATGTATTTGACTCATCTCAATTTACTCATTTGTAAATTAAAACAAAAGACGGCTTCGATTGTTTCGCGGAAAACATGACATTTGTGAAAAATATTTTCCGAGAAATCATTTTTCAGGAAAATAATAATAATTTTTGATGTTTAGTTAAAACCTGAAAATGAATCGAAAAATATTTTCTATCGTTTGGTAAGAAAAATCTCATTTGATTTTTCTAAATAGACATACATGATTCGAACGTTAGTAACATGTGCATGGATAGTCAAGAGACCCAGCACAAGAACCGGAGTCTCAAGCCTAAATCCCTGACATCCGGGCACAAGCACGGGCATTGGTATTGGGTCCATCAAAACCGAGCCCGAGAACTCGATGCCCGTGCATGGCTCCCTGGCGCCCAGCTCGAGTCTATGGAGGTTGCACCCAAGTCCCTAGCACCTGGCCCTAGTCAATCGAGGTTGGGCCCCGAACCCAACACTTGGGATCCGATCCCTTGTTCCCGGACCGAACTCAGGTCCATCAAAGTTGGGCTTGGGACCTTGGCGCCTATGTCCAAGTCCATCGAGACTAAGCCTTGGTCCTCGACTCCCGAGTCCAGGCCTAGCATCGATGGACCGGGGTGCGAGCACAGCGGACCCGGGCACAGGCACAGGAGTCTAGGGCCTGGCCTCGATGGACCCGGGCTCAGAAGTCGAGGATCGAGGCATGGGCACCGGGACCTAGCCTCGATGGGCCCCGAGGACTTGAGCCCAGCTTCGATATCATTGTGCCAGGCCTTGATGGACCCAGGCATAGCAGCCAAGGTCTCAGGCACGGCCTAGATGGTCTCGGGCCAGGGCACCTGGGACCCTGCCTTACTACCAAGAGCCCAAGAAAGAACAAAGTTCTAGTCTATGCCCTAAAACCTAATCTTGTTTTGGAACATGATTTCAAATTGGAAATCATTTTCCAAAATCTAAGCTTTGATAGGAAAACTTTTTCTGTTGACTAGAAAAACACTTTTCATTTATCCATTTTTCTAAGTGATCCAAATACCAGAAAATGAGGAAAATGTTTTTTTCGAAAAATATTTTTCACGAAATAAATAGAGCTTAAATTAGAACAATAAATCAAATGTTAGAAACTATATGAAGAAAGAGGAGGAAAGCGAAAAAGCAAGCATTCAAGTGATGCAAGGAGGTCGAAATCATCCTTTGTGTTTAGGAACTTTAGTTAATTTATGTTTAACGTTATTGTATCATTAATATTAATCACATGTGACGTCTGCTTACAAGAGAAACTATTGAGGTATGAGGGTCACCAGAGTTGGCAACACTCGGTCGGACTAATTCGTACCGCACGAGGCAAACACACAAAATATAGAGACAAAACCGAGTAGTATGACACAACACGAGCTCCGAGAGCATTGAGACCTAAGGTTTGTACTCTGTCTCCTATTATTTCGAATACCCACATGCTCCGCGGAATTACAAAATTGGTGATTATCTTGACATTGTCTCGGTTCACATTTGTTCGGAGCTCTCTCAAGTTTGGACACTTCACGTTTCTCGAGCGTCCAACTCATAGTGGACTTGATTTTGAAAGCTGAGTCAACTTTGATTTGTGAGACCTTTGCATCGACACGTCGCATCCATACGTCCTTGTTAGTTATTAATGCTACTATATGTATTAACACGGGTTGTAAATACAGCTATGACACGCTGATATAAAGGCTAGCCTCATAAATTTCACGTACTTGGTAAGATCGTATGAAGCGTAGTGACAAGGACCAAGAAGTCAAGATTTGTAACATCTTGGTGATCGAGGATAGTGTCTTGGAGCGCGAACAATAATCATTCTGTTCCAAATATTAATTTATGGCCAGAAATAGATTTTTCTATTTATATTCCATAGACGAGTTTCTGAATCAAAATATGCATTTGATAACAATACAAAATTTCTGTTTCTGAAATAGAAATTCGTCTGATAACGACATAAAATTTCTTTTTCCCGAGCAGCAGGCGAGCAACAGCCGATGGCAGAGGATGGCAACGGGGAGGCGGGAGGCAGGAGGCAGCCGCCGCTGGGAGGCAACTGCTGTCGAGTCGCGACGGAGGACGGCAGGAGGCGGCCGACTGGCGGCGGCGGCGATCGACGGGCGGCGGCGGACGATGGTGGCTGACTGTGGGAGGCAACCGGCGTCGGGCAATAACGAAAGACGGCGGACGGCAAGCAGCAGCGGACGGCAACAAGAGGCAACCAACGATGGGAGGTGACCGGCATTGGCCGGCGGAGGAGGACGGCAGATGGTGGCAGCCGACGGTGGGAGGCAACCGGCGTCGGGCGGCAGCGGAGGATAGCAAATGGCAGGCAGTGGCAAACGACGGCAAGAGGCGGCCAACGATGGTAGGCTACCGACGTTGAGCGGTGGCAGAGGACGGTAGATGGCAGGCAGCGGCGGACAGCAGCAAGAGGCGACCGACGGTGGGAGGCGATCGATGTCGAGTTGCGGCAAAGGACGGCGGACAGCGGGCAGCAGCGAACGGCAATGGACGGCGGCGAGAGGCGACCGCCGACGAGCGATGGCAGCAGGAGGCGATCAGCGGCGATGACGGGCGACGGGTGGGCGACCGACTAGTAATGAAGACAAGTGATGAGAAAAGTTTTTATTTCTCATTACCAAATGAATTTTTATTTCAAATCTATTTTGAAAAATAAAAAAATAGGGAAACAGAATGGTTATTAGTCGCTTTATTAATCACTGCGTGCCACCGCACAGGCATCATGTAATGCCACACGTGTTATATCCTCGTGGAAATTATTCAAGTCTCCCGTGGCCGAACGTTGTAATTTCACGCTTTTCCATAGGCACTAGACCAGTTAAGGTTGTAATTGCACTCGAGATCTCGTGCAGCACACGTTTCTATTCTTTTTTTGTTTTTTTTTTTGCTAGAAAGCATTTTTTTGCTAGAAAGCACACGTTTCTATTCATACCTCAGTATTATTGTCAAAAACCTCTTACTTTTTCAGCAAAAGAGTGCCTCGTGAAATTCCACTTTGGAAATTTCCTCCTTATTTCTGTCGACAAAAGCAAGATATGCACCCTTTCATTATAGGGAAAAATCAATGAACCTGTAGAATTCTATGCAAAAGGTTGCAATTGATGGATCGTGCAGGGTCATCAAAGGAGCAGGTATCCACAGACATCACCCTTTTGAATCCCTCGCTTTAAGTAGGTCTTGCTTTTGCTGCTCAATGTCCCCCGCAGATACGTTTCTTAGTATGTGTAATGAAAGGTGCCATTTGTTATTATTTTTCTCGAAAGAAAGATTCCATTCATTTGCCATAATAATACTCGAGAGGTGCATAACCCCAGAAGGAAAATAGCAAAACACAGTCTGGAAGCACACTCTCTTCCCCCAAAAACAGATATGCTACAATAAACGTTCGGCGGCCGATTATCATATTCAGTAATGAACACACATCGAGATCTCTCACTCCATTTCACATCTAGGTTCACCATCCTGATCACCATAGCAAAGACACCAACTTCAATATGTTGAAAGTGATGGGTTATATTCGAAACAGAATCAGAACAATCACACAAATAATAGAAAAATTGACACACGAGTTTACCCAGGTTCATCCCAGAATAAAACTACGTCTTGTAAAGGGATTCCATAATAATATTTTAGATTTTCCAACCACAACCACTCGTTACAATGATCTCTCATACAAGTACAATATATATATGACTTAAAATGGGCCCAAAGCCCAATCCTATCCAAATCCCTTTGATCCCATAACAAACGGGGCAGCGGGACCCTCGACATTCCGTGCGTAGGGGTCACATGTCGTCGATTCATACTTCGATTTCCCTAAGCTCACGTGGGCATGCCTGGTATGAGAAACAAGGGTCCCCGAAGTATTCGCCAACTCCAATAGAAAGAACACATATCAACTACCTATAGGAACTCCTAGATCTCTATTCTAGATCTAATTTGGGAGAGTAAAACTCCCATGTAGACCAAAATCTAAATCATGAGAGGTTGTGAAGCCACGTTATGAATATCCTCCTCAATGACTGTCGATTGGATGAATGACCGAACTGGTCTCCGCATTCACCCAAGATCAACTGCAAAAATTTATTCACACACAGACACACCCAAAATAGATCGGGAGACAAAGGAAAAGACAATCAAAACAAAGAAAAAGAAAACCAAAAATTAAGTAAGCTCTCAGCTTTGGAAATTAAAGTTGAGAGCCTATAGGAGAGCTTCAAAGGAGGAAAGAGTTTTTGAGAGATGAAGGGATTTGCCGACACGGAGAGAAAAGAAAGAAACCCTGCCATTTATTATCCAAATAGTCCTGTGAAAAAGAAATGATCATTACATCTAGATCATATGAAAACCCATCGTGACTTGGTGAGTTGGGAATTACCTCAATTGTTTGACCTCACTACTAAAGCAATACATCAAACATTGTCTTTTGATCGCCAAAATAATATTGAAGAAAGAAAACACTTAGAGTAATAAAAACAGGTTATTTCGCGTATGTATAATCTCACGGATCAACTTACTAGCGATAAGATGCATATCCCCATATGGTTTAGGGATTGCATATATAGTGGCACATTTTTCCATGTCGCCAAATGTGAAAAATTTCTTGTATCCGACCAAACTTTGTCCATTATGGTTAGGATGCATCCCTAATGAATCGGGTTTATACAAGTGTTTCCTCTATAGAGAAAGAGCTTAATTATTTGGATTTGTTTAATTCATGATAATGTATCACAATTTTAGGAATACCGGGATTCCTTAGTTATAAAACTAATTCAAAAAAAAGCACCACCCACTCCATAATTAACTCACTTGGTCTCGATCAAGATTAGGGACACCCCACATTTGAATGCAAAATGAAATTGCATTTTGCAATTGCATTCATGGCAAGTGTCCTCTAGGAGACCCACGAGGACCTTCTCTGACCTCACACGTGCATTGTCATGAGTGAGAGAATTAACGAGAGATGAGTTAACTCTGTCTCAATCATCAAATCATATCGGCTCTACATGAGATTCGATACCATTCAATGATCGAGATGAAATGTGCTCGCATGCTCCGGATACATATAAGAATTTTTTTGCGTTGTGTTCTCCTGATCTCCGGTGACATTTACGGTGCCCGCTATTCGATCCCCATTCATTGCATTACCCTCGCTATTCGATCCCCATTCATTGCATTACCCTCTTTTTGATATCTCCATGAAAGATGGAAGGCAACAACACCTGTTGCATCACTCAGTGACTAGTTAGAGAGAGGAAGTGTTTCCATTTGTCACGTTCTCTTAATTTCTTTCACCACCCCGCTTTCACTCCCGATGCTTATTTATAAACCCCCGTTTTATCCACCTCTCTCCGCACTCGAAGGGAGACCAAGAACGATCCAGCCTCATTTAAAGAAGAGCGAGGGGAACACGAGGATGGAGGGGAGAGCCATCAAGAAGTGGATAGATGGAGCGAAGCCAGCGATACTGATGGTGGTGATACAGGCATCGTTCGCTGGAGTGAACGTGCTCTACAAGCTGGCCGCCAACGACGGCATGAACTTGAGGCTCGTCGTCGCCTACCGCCTTCTCTTCGCCACCGCCTTCATCTCCCCTCTCGCCCTCTTCTTCGAAAGGTGTCTAGCAAACGGCAAATGCAATCGCTCCTCTTTGTCAACACCTGTTTTCCTCGATACCTTAAAAGTTTCTCTGCATGCCCACGCATGGTATGGCAAACGAGGACTGCCCATTAATGACCATCTTGTTTCTCTCACCCTTTACCAATTAAGAACGTCTTCTTGGTTATTTCCCCTGCGCTTTAAACAGAGGATATGTATGTATCAAGATTTCACAGACGGTTCTATGAATAATTATTTTCTCTCTCTTTCGTGGCAGGAAGAAGAGGCCTAAGTTAACAGGGATGGTGCTTTTCCAAGCATTTTGCTGTGGTTTGTTTGGGTAAGTCGTGCTATATCCACGCCGCCATATTCTTACACAGCACATAACACATCCTCCTTCTTCTTCTTGGGGTTTTGCTACTTTTTCGGAGACAACAGCAAAGATATGATCACCGAATGGCTCATTTTCTTGGTCCCTTGATTGGCTTATCTTTATCGTTCTTTTAGAAAATTAATTAAGTTTAAATTCGGCTAGTGCGTTGGATCCTAGATTCTTGTTGGTACACAGATTTTGCATTTGGAATTATAGTGCATCTCGACAGCGCGAACCAATAGCTTTTAGTCTGAAATCATTCATTGAAGATAATGGAAATCCATGGTCTTTTTTTTTACCTCTGATAGACAATGATTATTAAGGGGGTGCTTCAATTTCAACCAAGTAATGTTGCCGAGAGACGTGTGTGCTTTCAGAATAGGCTATGGAATGACAAGTGGTACTTGTCCTTTCAGCGACTGCGACATGAATACTTCACCCTGCTAGCTAGAACAGAGACCAAATTAATACCTTATACAACCAAGTGGCAGATTTTGCATCATAGTCTGTGAACCGAGATATGTTTTTACGTATGGAGCTTATAAATAGGCTGATGCATTATTTATTAATATATATATCGAGATATACAGAAATTTCACAATTCTTTCGTCCGCTTGATTATTTTTAATCGTGTACCTATTATCAAAACTTGTACTTGAGAGTCTAGTTTCATGACTCATTGATATAGAAAGGCTCAATCGGTTTCAGGGGATCACTGGTACAGAACTTATACTTGGAAAGCTTAGCACTCACCTCAGCAACTTATGCTGCGGCCATGCTCAACCTCGCACCTGCTATCACATATATCATGGCCGTTTCCTTTGGGTAATTATGTTCTGAACTCTCTTCCCACTATATCGGTCCATTGTGCTTTGTATGTATAGTTTCTGCATTTTCTTCGCTTTACACTAATTTCATCTTGTCTATGTGAAAATTTTTCTCTTGGTTGGGCGTTATTTAGGTTGGAAAGGGTGGTAATAGGAAGGATTGAAGGGAAGGCCAAAGTGTTGGGGACATTGATGGGAATTGGTGGAGCAATGGTCCTCACTCTCTACAAAGGATTTGAGATCCGGATGTGGTCGACCCATGTCGATCTCTTGCATCACCACGGTCACCAACCGCAACCGGCCAGCCTCCCTCCGGCCTTCTTGAACCCTGCCGGACATGGGAGTCATGTGCTGGGCTCTATGTTGGCCGTCGGCAGTTGCGTATGCTACTCTTTGTGGTTGATACTTCAGGTGCTATTCCGACCAATAATGTCCTGCTTCAAACTTTGGTACAAGAAATCGGTCAGATTTCCTAAATGGACTTGCACCTGTAATTTAACTCACCAGAGGAACTGCATGAAGGCTCTTTCTGCACTAAAAGCTACACATATTGTTATAGGTTGTAGCTTAACAATGAAAATTTAAGGGCTCTCAGGATGAAAATCTGTCGAACTTTTTTTTTTTGGAGACCAGTATGGAGTCAGTTCAAGGTTAATGTTGCAATAGATTAGAGATGGGTGAGCTTTGGTACCCAAAAATCAATCTTCACAGATACTGTCTGGGACACTTATTGGGCTATAAGACTAGAAAGTATATATAAGATTCACTCACATAGCATGAACATAGACTGTTATTTTTTTTCATCATTACATCACTAGTAAACTGAAACCACTCATGTTGGTAATGGCTCCAGCTAGTTCAGATGATAATGTCTAATAGATGACTTGCCATGCAACAGACAAAGATGGCCGAGAGGTACCCATGCCATTACTCAAGCACAGCATTGATTTCCCTCTTCGGGTCGATTCAAGCAGTGGGTTTTGCTCTGTGCACAGAGAGAGATTGGTCTGAGTGGAAGTTGGGCTGGAACATCAGGCTCCTAACTGTGGCTTACACGGTATGCAATCATTCAAATCCGCACCAACAATTAACTGCTAGCCGGGGAACTCAGGTTCATTCGGAATACGTCACTGAAAGCTATAACAACTGTTGCAGGGACTTGTTGCTTCAGGAGTATGTGTGAGTCTGCTAGGTTGGTGCGTGCACAAGAGAGGACCCTTGTTCGCTTCGGTCTTTACCCCTCTGATGCTGGTCCTTGTGGCCTTAGCCGGCTCGTTCCTATTGGATGAGAAGCTTCACCTTGGAAGGTATGGGGTCCCCCCTTACCTTACCTATTCTATTCGGAAATTTCTGCATATATGTGACACGTCACATATGCATCTGTATTCGAGATTGGTGATTGGCACATATAAGCATATAATACGTGAAAACGAATAACACTTCATTGTTAGTGAGACTAATTGGTTGAAGCATTGGTTCATGTGGCAGCTTACTGGGAGCAGGACTGATAGTGTGTGGGCTATATGTGGTGCTATGGGGAAAGCGCAAAGAGATGAGAAGGATGGACCAACTAGTGATAGTGCCCTCCAAAAGCATTACAGAGACCAACTCTTCCATTCAGATTGTTATCACCACCTCCCGTTCCATTAACAGCAGTAATGATATGGAAAACAACAGTCATCATGTAGCGGCTGATGCTGATGACATTCCAAATCGAGCATCATCCATGGTAAAAGACGGTGTCGCCCGGGAGCTGCCCAATAATTGAGGAGGATGAAGGGAAGAAAAAGCAAAGGTTCATCAAGTCGGAAAACACAGTACACTCTGTCCGATGTTCCATCCAACACATTGTACATCTTCTTGACTGCAATCTTGGGGTTTTTGTTATCATATGTAACTATTATAAGTTGTGTAGGCAATTCTTTCTTTTGGGACTCGATCCATTACTAGATGGGAGATTACTAGTAGCAGTATAGCTTGAATATGGACTATTCGGGATGGAGAAATGTATCATTCAACTTGCAATGTGATGCTTTTTTTTTTCTCACTGTTGCACCATCTCTCCAGGGCAAGTGCAGATAGATTGAAATGGCCAAGTGGGTTAGGTCCATTAATTAATGGGCCCAAATGTTGGGTCCAATAGCTAAACTCCATCTCCTTCTCAAACGCGGTGCAAAAAGTTTCCTAATTTGAAACGCACGTCAACGGCATATCGAAAGAATAATAATCATATGCAGAGTCGGCAAGATCTCAGACACGCTTCTCTCCATCCGTTCCATGTTGCTTCCTGTGCTCTCTAACCTCGTTCTATAAATATATACAGCCAACATCCGTATCATCTTCTTCTTACATATCATGAACAAGTAAAGGCTTCGATGGCGAAACAATCAACGTCTTGTGGTAAAGAAGGAAGAACCCAGGAGGGGAAGAAGAAGGCCGCTTTCTCAGAGACGGAGCTCGATGTGGCTCGGCAACTCGTGCAACTCAGTGGAAACTCGGATGAGAGCGACGGCAGTGCGAAGAGGGAGAAGGAGGAGGAGGAGGACGGAACCGAAGCCTCTTCGGCCTTTCGAGAGGCAGCGTTATTGTTCAGAGAGACTGAGGATGATCTGATGCGGCGGAACAAGAGGTACCGGTCGATCCGGCATATCTACAGGTCGACCAAGCCTATCATCGATGCTGTCCATGCCAAGAAGATGAGATGTAATTGAATTGTATATGGAACTCCATCTCGGACATAATTGTAGGGTCATATGATTCTGTGGTTTTTGTACATAACATCATGCGGTTGGCGTGAAGTTCCAGCATTTGACTTGGTCGATCTGCTTTTCCCATCTCTCTTGGAATGGAGATTAAATTCGATTTCTCTTATATGGCGTGCATAACTTACATCTTTTGCCTCGTCGAAGTTGAATCTCTTCATTGCTTGCGCTTGGACCAAAACTTCCAAACACGATGTTTTCAAGAGGAAAAGAAAACCTCACGCACAGTGTCGCTGAAACTGAAGTCCGCTTCGTCGATCGAATGCATTGATGGCGAATGTCCGAGAGGGTCAACCCCTTGCGACGAAACCCTTTGCAAGTGTTATGGTTCTTGCTTTTTCCTTTTTGGACTTTCCATGGTTGCAAGTCTTGTGGTACAACAATTATTTTCCATGGCATTGTTTTGGGGGCATCTTTTCACCGAAAAAAGATTGCATCTTTAGGCTGTGTTCGTTTGCGGAAAAATATTTTTCCGGAAAACATTTTCCGCGTTTTCCGGTGTTCGGGGGCGGAAAATGTTTTTCGTGGGAAAACATTTTCCTTCCCCACCCCCAAATCCTTCATTGTTTTGAGGAAATCATTTTCCCCCAAATTGAAGGCAAAATTGCCCATGGGAGGGAAAATGTTTTCCGCGGGAGAGGAAGTTGATCGCCGGTCACCGCCGTTGGCCGCCGGCCGCCGTCGGTCGCCGCCCGCCCGCCCGCCGCCCGGCGCGGCCGCCGCGCCGGTCGCCGCCGCGCCCGCAGGTCGCCCACGCCGCCGCCGCCGTCGCCGCAAAAAATATTTTCCGAAACTTTTTCATATTGGTCGCCGAACACCGGAAAATTATATTCCGGGAAAACATTTTCCAGGAAAATGACTTCCGGGAAAATATTTTCCAAAAGGAGAATATTTTCCGCCAAACGAACGGAGTTAGTTTGACAAGTTGATTTACCGTTTATTTTCGCATTACAATCTATTTTGTACAAAAGTTGATGCCCAATTGTGTTTCATTTATGTCATATTTGAGTTATAGTCGTTCGTTGTCTCGTGGGTAATTGTTCTTCTACTGTGGTGAGTCTATTTTCATTTCTGTCTTGTGTTCTCTTATATCAGAAAGCGCCAGATATATCGAGAAACATACATTTGACGGAACAGGAAAGTACTGGATATTTCCCAGGCTACAAGAAACTACTCATTACTCTTGTGCCAGGGGACAAAAGGTTGTAAGATTAGGCTGCGACATCCCTTTACACTCTGAAAATTTCCCTGCTACCAGAAAAACGAAAGGCCTAGACAGTGGAATTTGTAGCTCACAGAAACGTACCCTTCATTCAATCACACATGAGTTAGTCTTTTAGCTGACCACATGCGCCTAGAAGCCACTTTAACACAAAAGTCAATAGTCCATATGGATAACTTTAGTGAGACATAAGGATTATATCGGTGATTGCATTTAAGGGATCTGGGAGAAGTAGTGTCCTTCATGTCTCTTCTCTTGATGAGTCAATTCTCTACACAAGTCTATTTACCATCCGAAACCAAACACCATTCTTAAAAGAGATCTGGCTAATGCTCAAGTTGAAATACATATTCAGTCAGCCGCTGCAGTTTACTAGGATCCAGCTTTTGATCGGTCACCGCCTGCTGCTGCCTCACTGTAAGCATTCGAGAAGCGGGGTCGACATCCCAACCTTGCTGGAGCACATCTGCAAGTATCAACAGAAACTCAACTAATGAGCAAATGAAAAAGGCAGTAATGAGGCAAGAGAAAAATGAATGGACGGGCAATTGCACCAATAGGTTTAAGACAGAAGGAAAGCAATATAGTCTAATTAGCCATACTCTATCTAAATCAAAGGGCATCTGATTTTTTAGCTCCCTCCACAAGACCCAAGCCCATGTCTTATATCAATGGACTAGTCGACGTAATGTACAACGAAAGAGCCTCAAGAATGTTTGCATTAATTTCACAAACTTATTCCTATTCACTTTTCAACGAGTGTAGAAGCTTACAGTTTGCTGCATCATCCTCGCTCATTCCCAGAAATAGGGCTGCATCTTGGAGGCTTATTGTTGAATAGGCAGATGACAGCAGCCGGAACATCCTCTTGGTGTATTGCTCTGCTACAACAATCGGAATGTCATGAAAATGCAACCATGCTAATGTCAATAAATCATCAAAAAAGAGGCGACTTAATGGAACTAAAGTTGAAAACTTAAGAATGCGTTATAACTGAAGCAAGTCAAGAACTTAGTGGAGAGCATAAGAGTCAAAAGTCATGTCATTCCACTCATAATGACTCCACACTTTTAGGTTCTTGCCTCTCTTTGTTTTTCCCGTTTCTCGCATCTAGTAAAATAAGTATAGTGTCCCATGAGTTAATAAACTACTTCTCTTCCAGTCTAGTTTAATCTTTCCAAACCTAAACTATTAAAAATGTCTCTGCACTTAATTCATTAGTTTATGATACCTTATCATCCAAAACATCCTTCACAGGGGATGTGCAAGCAGCATCACTTCCTACAACCAAACACGCATGAAAAAGAAGAAGGAAAAAGAATTCAAAAATATCTAAGAAGCACACAATCAACGATAGAATGATGCTAGAAGTTAGACAGGAAAACCATCTTAAATATCAACTCAAAGTAATGGTATCGACAACATAGGGACATGCCTATTTGTAACTAAAATTCGCATATCTAACGTCATCTGACTCAACAGAATTGTCATCATTGAACTTAACATCGAGCCACACAAGCAATTGCCATTTAGCTTCAACAAGAATGAAGAATGCACATCGATAAGAACCTAAGAGGGTATGCACACGGCAAGCAGAATGCACATCATCACATAATCAGTCTTCCATCTAACTCTTCATTGCTCAGATTTGCTACCAATAAAAGCACAACTATATAAAGGCTCAACTATGAAGCCAGAGAGACGCTAGCAAAGACAACTAACCAATTCCCATCCCAGCACAAGCCAAGGGAAATATAAACTCCTTAGAAACTTTATGAAACAAACACTCGATTGAACATTGCTCGACTTCTGATAAAATTATACCAGAGGAAGCACAAAAAACTCAGATAAGCAAATCAATTTATGGCTTTTGAAAAGCATGTACTGGAACCAGACAAAGCATTAAATTGATTGATGTTGCTTAAAGGTCTTCCAACGTGACCATAAAAAATTGTTTCTTACATATATTCCATTTAAGAAACCAAGAATATTGCCGTGCATCGATTATTAATCACGACACACATGCTCATGCCCAAGAATACATATTGAAAGAGCTAACTTGCCTGCAAATGAAGCTACAAGACCTCTAACTTCCTGACTCCAATCAAACCCACGAATAGCCTCATGCACAGCTGCATAGTCCCGAGTCCACAGGTGCTGACCGATTTTCCAGGCAGCACCTACTTCTGGTTGGTTCTCTTTGATGGAAGAAGGTATTGATTTCCAGAGGAACCGAGCACTGCTACTGCTAACCAAAGCTCAAGTGAGGGCCGACATCTAACATCGTAGGACGACACAATATAGCACAACAAAAAACAGAACAAAGATCAAGTCCACAATCCTAAATCTCCCACTAAGCAAGAGTTCTGGTATCGCAAGCATAGCCAGCAATAACGCAACCCAAAATAAGTTCAAAAATCTGATCAAGGAGAGACTCGGATCCCCAGGATTATAGATCAATTCATACCACTCCAGCCAATTCTTAACAGTTATAGCTAGGAAAAGTCAGAAGACTTCTGCAGGATAACCGATGGTGCATCAACAAAAACAACTAGATCATAAATCCCCATCTTTTTGGTAAAATCAGTCGAACAGTATCTCTTTCAATCAGGAATTATCCTTCCAACTCATCCACCCCCTCAGTTTCTCTGACCGACAGAAGTCCAAAGACACGACATTTCCGTAGGTATTCTGCCACCAATCATAACCAGAACCCAGTCAAACGAGGACAAGAAAGCTTACATATCATCAGCATAAATGTGGCCGAGAAGGTGAATAGCGTAGGGCCATTCTTCCTGGAAAGCTGCGCCATCTGCCGCTACCTGCGTGCGTGCGCACGTTCTGCTAACTCAGGTCGACGACAACAAAACCCAACATTCTATGCACACGAATCAAGCCTGAAACACAAACGGACACGCACAGAAGAACTTCGAGAAGAGCAATCAGAACTACCTGAAGCATCAGATGATCACAGATATCAGCGATTTGGGCGTAGGACTGGGAGGCCAAAGCCTCCTTCAGGTCACCAAAATCCATTGCTTTCGTTGCCCTTGTTTTCCTCTGTGTTCCACCGATTGTTTGTAAGCGTGCTCGAGTGGGGGAGAGGGAGAAGGTGGTAGCTTGCAAGGTTTCGATTTCGGATGATCCGAATCACGGCGGGTTTGGATCGGACCGCTTTATTGCGGGGTATGGATCGACCCGGTCCGATAAATGGGCCTCTAGTTTCAGGCCCAAATGAAGGCTCTTGAGAGTGGGCTTTTTGAGGCCTCAACTGCCATCGTGTTTATCTGGGCAAAGCATTGACCGATGTATATTGTGAAGCTTTTCTTTGGGGTCCTCCTTTTTTCTTTTCAAAAGGGGTCATTCCAGAAAGCCTTTCTAAGTCAAGCCCCCGTAAAAAGCTCGCTAGAAAGACAGTCGAAATTCAGATAAATCGCCCCGAATAAGAAATTATTTACATTTGATGATACGCGAAAAGTTGCGTACATGTAACGTGAATAAAATGGTCATACAGTCGCAGATATCATACTTTTTCCTTAGACAAATCTAATGAACGAGATGGTCGTCCTTTATTTTAAAAAAAGGGGCCTAATCTTGTTACTCAGAAAAGCGGAAAAACCTAATACTGGTAGGCTAATTTTTGTAAATTAATGCACAAGCACGTAATGCACCTAGTCTGGTATGGCTAGATCATAAGATAGGATCATAAGAGGTTATTATCGTTTATTTCTACGTGCTTCCAATCATGTCTTGTAGTGGGATAATTTCGCGGTCCGCCTAGATTTGTAGATGCAAGATCAAGCACGAATCTACATACAAAGCGTCGCTTATCTCTGGGATTCGTTAATTAATCTCTTTGTGGCCAAACTACCCGTTAATCAAAACTGAAGGGAACAGCACACCTTGCTCGTTAGGTTCTAATTTCTAAATACATGGGCCATATGATGAACTTCTTCATCAGAGAGAGAGAGAGAGAGAGAGAGAGAGTCAAAGAAGCATCTGAAATTGGAGTAGCAAATCTTCAGCTCAGCCTCCACTTTACAGTGCGGTCATATGTATGTTCCGTCCAAGCGAAGGAACCGGTGTTGTGAAACCAAAAAACAAAAAAGAAAGGAAAACTAAAAGAATTGCAAAGAAAGAAAGAAAGAAAGAGTTAATAAATTGAAAAAAAAAAACTTTTAGGGAAAGAATTGTATAGTCTTCAATTACAGCTCCGGAATTTTCTCCCAGCATCCTCAACCCCTTTGCTTTTGACATACTCCGCCATGTGGGATTGGGCGGATTGGGCAGCTTCCTGCTGTGTTCCCACCTCCTTTTCCTTTCGACTTTTTCCCCTCCCCCCTTATACCTTTATCTGTCTCTCCATCTCCAATTGATTTGAGGAGAGGCAAAAGTTAATAAAATAAAATAAAAAGAAGAGAAAAGGGGGAGGAGGATGGGACTGGGAGTGTTGTTGATCTCGAATCTTTACACGCGCAATCCATCGAATCCACACTGCTTGTACGTGAGGGACTGCTTGCTTGGACTGATCACTACTGCACAATTCACTGATACCTGCCCACTCCACCATCATTCACCACCCACACACACTCGAATCAGTTCCCACTAAAACAGATAATCAGACACAAACCCACATCATAAATACAGAGTGCAAAACACAAGTGCGCAATGGTTCGAGACTGGCGCGTGGGAATACTACTGCCAAGTCAAGAACCGAAAGTGAGGCGATAGTCTCCAACTTGGGGAGGTGCAGTTGACAAAAATAACATGACCCCCCCTTCGAAGAAATCGATACATGTCAGGCATGATTGGGAAAGTGAGGTGCTGGGGCCCACGAGCATTCACTTCAACCAGGAAATTACAACAAAAGGAAAGAGGTTTTGATTCCTCTAGCGCAATGATACCTTCGTGCCCGATTTTTACAAGTTAGTTGCCATGCGCCCGAGGAGCATGGATGGGACCCATGAAGGGACGAGATCACATGGCCGACACTGTACACTACACCCAGCTCTCTCCTCTCGACTCTTCCTTGCACGATCAGCGTCAATTCTATTAATAATGGCGAAGACAATTTGTCAAACGATTTGGCCGCACTCCCACCCTCTAGTCCTCGTTAGTCAATCAAGAGAACTGAGAGTAGAGTGGAGCCAAGTTTCTTGGTTGCTTAGGCCCGAATAAAAACCATTCGTTGGTTCGAGTCCCAGAGGGTTATAGTGCTGAGTGTTGATGACGGAATTCAGGAATTATGGAGGAATTTCAAGACAATATTTCAATTTGTGGGTCACCCAAATTCACAAGCATCAAGAACTAAGTAAAGTTGTGGTTGATACCAAGACAGCTGTTCCCCTTAGCAGCGCACACGATGTCCTAACTTCAACAGCAGTTTACACAAGCGAGATGTATCCAAAACACAAAAATTGGCTATTTCCTACATCACATTCTCTGTAACAGAGCCAAGACATTAGGGCACTATATTCGCAGGGCGTGATTCCAAAACCTAAGGATGCAACCGTGTAGAGAGTACGACGTGCTCGGCGTCTTGTCGTGTTCTGGAAGGTGAACAGGAATGTGAACGAGAAAGGAGCTAGTTTTACTTTCGGAAGCAATCCTGCATCACCTAAAGGTTGTAACTTGTACCCAGATTAAAAGCAGATATCCAGGAAGACGAGCGGGCGTCGGCCGGGTCTAAAAAAAAAACTGAGAAAAATATAGCATATTCCTTCCAGACAAAGACTCGATGTCATCAAAGGGCGTGTATCGAGGTAGCGGTAAATTTTGTCAAACTTTTAAAAGAAAATAGTTTGAATAAAAGAAAAAGAAAGAACAAAATCACTGACTTTGCCTGAGCCTAGCTTAGTCCCTAACACTTCGTCATCAAGACCGTAACCATCGACCTGCGCAGTTACCGGACAACATATGAACCCCGCCCCATTATTACGACGGCACCACCGACCCCCGAAGAGCGAGGCTATGTTAGTGCGGGCCCCCAATCAACATAAACATCATGCCCCAACCGCCCCTCCACCACCTCCAACGGCGGCCCTCCGCCGTTCCCCTCCCAAACACTAACCCACCTAAATCAACGCCACGACCGTAATATCAAGAAAATTCAGGGGACCATATGCCTAGACTAAGCTAATCACACAAGTCGGGTGCACTGATTAATGTGTACGTAATCGCGAACTGAGCTACAAGAAGAGCTAACGGGAATTCTGAACTGACCTGAACGCCAGGAGAGTCGATGTTCAGGACCCGGATCTTGGCCCCGACATCCCCAAGCACCCGGAGCTCCACCCGGTCGTTCAGCGAAGCGTCCCTTATCAAGTCCGCCGCGTCCGCCTGCAACAGATTGAAGCGATCGACGGCGATGGTGGCCACCACCTGCCGCTCGCTGTGCGCCTCCTGGAAGAACCCCGGCACGGAGGCCTTCCCCAGCGGAATCCCCTTGTACATCACCGTGAACCTCGACTCGCCGTACCTGATCCCGACCTTGTTCGGATTCACCGCCAGGAAGAGCATCCTGATGGTCAGGGACAGCGACGCGCTCGTCGGGCTGGAGCCGGCGCCGGCCGAGGCGGCAGCTGCCGCGGCGGCCGTGGCGGGGTCGGAGGCGGAGATGCCCATGTACTGGACGCCGACCTGCTGGAGGTCGAACTGGGGCTTCTTGGGCTTGACGGCGAGGACGATGACGAGGACGACGGCGAGGACGAGGAGGGCGAGGAAGGAGAAGAGCAGGAAGAGGCAGCAGCAGCAGCCCTTGAGCGAAGCCGAGGAGGAGGAGGAGGAGGAGGCGTAGTAGTACTGGTGGCGTTCTTGGGAGGGCGGCGCGTGGCGTGCGCGGTGGTCGCCGTTGGCCCGAGTTGTCATTCTTTGCTTTCTCCGGGCACGAATTCTCTCTCTCTCTCTCTCCTGCCTCCACTCCTCTCCTCCCTCGTCTGTCTTTTTCCTCTGCTTTTTTTTTCCTCTTTTCTGCCTCGCTCGGCTTTAGAGAGAGAGAGAGAGAGAGAGAGAGAAAGAAAGAGTGGGGGGGAGTGAGAGGACTGAGAAACGACTTTGCTTAGCAGGGACATAAACAAAAAGGCCCCTCCCTCCACGAATTCTCTCTATGTCCAAGATTGAGCCCACCTGGCATGCACAGCAAAAGTTTCCTAATTCGACGCCGGAAAAATTTCCTAACGTGATGTAACATGCCATGATCGACAATTTACTTCGACTTGATAGAATATCGAGCGAAATTGAAGTAAAAGGAAATTGGAGTTAAAAAGTAAATTGTTGTTATTTCGTGTAAATCTCGATTGTTGCAAACATGTCGAGATTTAATTTTTATTCAATCGTGATATTCTTTTCTTTAGATTGGCATTCTCTCGTGAAGTGGACATATATTGTTCTCCTCCTAAAATGTTATTAGGACATGGTTGATTGAGATGGGTTTTCATTTATTCATGTGCAAATGAATCTCATAGATCAAATTGTAAGGCTATGTTTGTTTCGCATAATGATTTTAATAATATTTTCCTAAAAATGTTTATCGTTCATTCGTTGTAACTATTTTTAACAAAAAAAAAATTAAATTATCCATTTTTCGCGAATTAAATGAATTCTTATTGACTTGGTCAACTAGTCAAGGTGGACATAACACTGGCGTTCCTTTCCTTACATTTTAAATCTCAAAAACTGATTTTCATCGGGCTTAAAAACGGCAGGTTTTCTTGGGCTGGCAACACAAAAGGCATTGAGAAGGATCCGAGAAAAGCTCGTTTTGGGTATTGATATTGGGCCGAGACCGTTTAAAAAGGAGGGCCGGGTTGGACCTGGACCGGTCCGGTTTGGTTGTTTCCCAGCCGAAAAGAGAGAGAGCGTGGCGATCACCTTCGTCCCGGGCGCGTCGATGCAGTGTCAGTGTCCTGCTTCCTCCAACGGATCACGTGGGCACGTTCCGTCCCTCCTTGGACTGACGGTTGCTTTCCGGGCGGAGCGCGTGGCGTGGTGTGGTCCCCATAACTTTTCCGTTCCGGCGAATCCTGGCCAATTGCACCGGTCACGTTGTCCGACGGCGGCATCTGGGAAAACGGAATACGCGAAGGCCTTCCCTAGAATTTGCATCCTTTAGCAGAAAATAGATTTGCTCCGAACAGGCAAAATGAATTAAAAAAATCAAAATATTATGATTTGAGTTCGTTTCGCTATTTAAATGGATTTTCTTCCTTCCTTGCTTGTTTTTTTTTTTTTGTGAGTTATTGTTCTCCATCTTTGAAAATTGTGTAAGAACTATGAAACGTGAAATAAAATAGAGAGAATTGCGCCAAATTTCGCCATGGACTCAAAATATAATAGAGCCCGTTTTGTTAAGAAACAAAAGGGTTTATGGATATCAACCCTCTCCATTGAGTTTAGACATCCGGTCAGGTAGAATAGATATGAGTAAATCGACATTCACTAGTGATTGCTAGGAGTACTTGGTATCAATTGTTGGATCGTGCTATTTCATGACATGTTTTTTATGACCGAATCATGTCATAACATGCTCCAGCGTTTCTCCTTGGATTGGCATGGTTCTTAGGTGTCTAATGTACTAACACATCCCTATTATGGCTTTCCACACGCACTTATACGTGCACGACATGTCTACGTATACTTATCAAGAACAATTATCGCTATTATTCATTAAACACATCCTTAGAGTCGCATAAAATAACTTGAAGAATTTCTCAATCTACAAATTTAACATATACGAATTTACTTTCTTTACTATCTTTGCCACCTATGTTTTTTTTAATAAAAGACAATATCTTCCACTTTATGTACGACATAATCTTTTACAAAGATAAAAAGCCACAAAAACTCCAAAACTATGCCTACTGTGTCATACTTACCTTGAACTTTTTTTTATGACATAAAAAACTCAAAACTATGCCCATCATAACAAATTTACCCTTAACTTTTTATTGCGACATAAAAAACCACAAACTTATACCTAAATGACACATTTACTCCCTATCGATGTTTTGTTAAATAATTTTTCAGCCAAAATAATTTTTCAACCAAAACAATGTTGTTTTTTATTTTACTCAAGCCACACTGGTATCATGTTAACACCGTCTGCTTTTTGGCATCCATATAGGTAGAATTTTAACGGTTTTCATTGACAATACTTCGATATAGGGTAAACATGTAACATAAGTACACATTTAAGATTGTTGGTGTCACAAACAAAAAAGTTTAAGGTAAATATGTTATAGTAGGCATAGTTTAGGGTTTTTTTTGCGATTTTTGCATTTTTTTTAAAAGCACACGCCACGCATGCGATATCGTCTATACACAACTCATTTATTGACAAGTCACGTGCAAACAAAGAAGACTAAATGATCGAGACTCGTGTGCTATGCCATCAACGGCGAGCAAAGAGAAGAGTAATTTTAGATATTATCAAGATTCATCCATGAAATCAATACAGCCGATATGGCGACGGACTACACAGGCGAATCGTTTTCGGACTCAAAATGAAATTTGGACAAATCATCTAGAACACGAGCTAATGGAGAACAACAGCCTGGCTTTGCTTTAGCGTAGAAATGACCCTCATGATGACCACGAGAGCGCCGATTCCGTGGGGGGTCAACACATCTCCGGACGATGGATCGCTGAACGGCCGCTGATTGGCCATACATCCGAGCGGGAAGAACCCACGAGCATACCGGATAGCCACATCATGACCACATCTCACAAGTTTCCTCCCCATTTTTTCGTTTTATTCAAAATACGTACACATATATAAAAAGTAAAAAAATAAAAAAAATAAAAAGAATAAAAAAGGGCCATAAAGGCCATCAAACCTCAGCGAATGAGATCGAAGTGCTTCTCTCACAATCCTCTCCTCCGTCTACGATAACTTATACACGCGCGCGCAGGGTACGAGGACTTAACGCCGGCGGGCGAGAGACGATTAAAGAGCGAGAGCGAGTGCGTTCTGGTTCCTGCGCCGCCCGCTCGTAACACTCGCTCGGCCTCGGTCCCATCAACCCGCCCGAGCTTCGTTCGTCCAATTCCGATTTCGCGCTCAAACGCAAGCCCTAACCTCCCTCCGCTCCTCCTCGAGCCCCCCTCCCTCTCGCGCCCTCGATTCCCTCCGAGCTCCTCATTCCCCGGCGGCGATTCTCCGGTAACGTCTCCGCCCCTCTCGTTATCCGTCGCTGATGATTCGCTCGCTCGCTCGCTCGCTCGCTCGCCGGCGTCAAATTGCGCCGGCAGTTTCGAGGCGGAATCAGATTTTCTTTTTTCCCCGTCCGTGAATCGAGCTCTTTCGTCAGCGGGCGTAGGATAGCTTCAGGATTACGCAGTTCTTCCTTCTTGGATGATTTGAGTCTTTTTGTTTTTTTTTTTCGGAGGCTATAAAATAGTGGATGAGTGCATTTGAGATCGTTTGAATTGCAAGGGACGGTTCAGTTGAGATTCCTAACTTGTGGATTTGCCCAATTGGTTTTGCTATATCTAATTCGTGCCTGCGAGATCCCTGTGTGCGGGGGGAGGGGCATCGTGTACCTCAATTCGCACCTAGCTGTTTCTTCCCCGTATTTTATTTAATTAATCGGTTGTCATTGCGCGTGATTTTTGATAGATCATGTTACTTCGTTTTCCCCCTGACATCTATACATTTCCTGACCTTGCCCTCTTCTTTTTTGTTGCGGGTTCTTCATTTATTTGATCGGATAAGGCGACCCGTTTCGGCCCTCGCGCACTAATTGCTCTCTCTGGATTTGGATTTGCTCGAGGCAAGCGGCAGGTGAGACCCACTTTTCGAATCTTCCTTGTTGTTGCTTTGAATTGGGTAAAAAAGCGTTCTTCTTTTGGCATTTTAAGATGGGTTTCCGTTAGTAGTCGAGGCGTGGCACCGTGCGCGCGATTTTGTGCATTTCGGGCTATCCGAAGAGGGTGTTGGATGCTTTAGTAGAAATCATCCACCGTGGTGGCGTCGAGATTGGCGAGGATTTAAGAATGTGTGTTGTGATCTTTTTATGAATTCATATATGAATATATATATATTTATTTATTTAGTGAGTCGAAATGTGGATTCCTTCTCCCTAAACTTTGTATCCTCGATTCATTTGCTGTTGGCATTGGCAAACTGAAATTTTTAAGTGATTTGTTGAACCGCGACATTCTTTGTCAGGTATGTGGATAACAACCTTGTGAAACATTGGTTGGTCGTCAATAATTCAGCTTACCTTCATCCTCTTTTATGGGACAGTTGAGATCTTTTCTGCTGTTATGCTATCCGATATATAACGGCTGTTATGATTTGTCTTAGAGTCTCCATCCATGTTTTTCTCAAGTTACTACCTTCTCTCGAGATCAACTCAATGCTTAAATTGGTATATCTTCTTGTTCTCGAGAATCATCAATTGACCTTGATAATGCCATCCCCACTTACCCTTTATGGGACCGATAGCACATGCTACCGGTAATTTATCCCGCGATATCTCCGATGTTTCATGGCTAATCTAGTTTGGTGTTCTGATCATGGTCACTCCGTCTGTTTTAGACTTGCTCTCCTCCGAACTATCGAATGTGTAGGTTACATGTCAGACAGTTTGCACACACAGGGTACTGTGGTATTTTCGTATAATTCTAGCTACTCTGTCCAGACTGGATCATTCGATATCATTACTGGTGTTTGGAAGACATTTCTTGGTCGTCCCAACCTCCTGCTCTTCCTTGTCCTTCTCATCCCAATTTTTCGCCAGTTGCGGAGCACATGTAGATTTCTTTTTTGTTATGCATAACCCAGAGTTCTATTTCTTTCATTTGCCAACTCTAATGCTTAAGAAGCTTATGTCTAACGCTAGGTTAAATTTAGGGTGTGTCGTGAACTGTAATTTAGTTATTCCTGCCTTCCCTTTGGGGGTGCCAATCCGATCACCAACTCGGCACTATTTATTTACAGATAATGACGAATCCAGGGATGGCTGCTTTTTTTCTATCACATCCAACAGATCACATTTTTCAAAGCGTGCGTGACCTTGATCACCATAGCTACTGTAATAATTCTTTTTATTCGGAAGCGAAGATTCTGCCTTAACGACGGCTCGTGCATATTTTTGCCTGAAGTGGTTGAAAGAGTTGCTGGAGGTTCTAAGGGCAGCACTTAGTTCTTTCCTTTTCACTTTAAATTGCCTTTATTACAAAATCTTTTACTCATCCTCCATAATGCAGCTTCTATAGGTGGATAAGTACATAAATAAATTTTGTATAGTATGCAGTTTTCCTTAACTGACATTCGTCACTTTTGTCATTATTGATGTTCACTGGGCCTATTAATGATGAATGCTGAAGTGGTCTTGGCAGAACTCTCACATTTCAATCTTAGGGGACGTATGTAAAGGTTATGGCAGCTACATAGCTGAGCCCTACTAGGATGTCCTTCCCTATTAGATCAGTTGCTGCACAATGTACGAATATTAGGGCCTTTTGGTGAGGTTCCTTTAAATTATGTCTTGATAGATGTTAAAGTGATCACCATGGTGAAGCCCATGGTCTAAAAGCTTCTCGAACATGCACAGGATATTGATGTTGGTTGTGCTGATTTTGGAATAGAAGGCATGCTGTTGAACTAGTCTATAGTTATCGCGAGGTTTTGTGAAGTGTTGGTAAGTGAACATTGACCTTCACGATCAGTTGGAGGTTTGTGTTGAAGGATGCACGATTAAACCGTGTCAAGTTTTCTGCTGAGAACAGAGGATCTTCTCCTGCGGTGCATATGTACGTGAATTGTTAGTTAGCTGTGGGAATGACAAGGGACAGTGAAAAGGTGGACATTTCATGTTAATACTTCATGGTTCTATTAACCTCTAAATAATAGTCCAGGGCATTCTCGTGGCTGAGTATATGATGATGTGTGCTCTGGAAAATTTGTGGAGCAACATTGGAGAAAGTTTAATTTAGCAATCGTCTTATTGATTACTTTCTTTACCTGATTAATACGTTGTGTTTGTCAGACGGGAAGTGTTCGATTTTTAGTTTGTCTCATTGATGCTTGTGTAACTTGTTGATTTTTCATGTCTTCATTGACTTTCCTGTTTGGAATATATGTTTTCACATTATTGTACTTCAGCAAGTATGATCTCATCATCTCACCATTTTTTTTTTCTTGATTATCAGGCTTAGTCTGAAAATGGCAAAGGGTAGCAGAGGGCGCCGTAGGATTGCTTCCCAACAATACAGATCGACTCCATATGGCTTGGCAGCTTGTAATCGTAGAATCTTGGAGAACTTGGGTGCCAAAAAATCTGACAAGGCACTGAATAAGGACTGGGAAGATGCTATATGCTCTGTTTGTATGGAGTACCCTCACAATGCTGTTCTTCTTCTCTGTTCCTCCTACGAAAAGGGTTGCAGACCCTACATGTGTGGTACTAGCTGCCGCTACTCAAATTGCCTTGACCAATACAAGAAGGCCTATACCAAAGTTTCCTCACTTGATCATGCTCAGCCCTTGCAGAACTCAGCTGACAACACGATGATATCACCTGAGTTAAATCTGCCCAATGAGAAGAGTGAAGTGATGGAGCTTGCGTGCCCTCTTTGTAGGGGCCAGGTGAAAGGTTGGACTGTTGTGGAACCTGCACGAGAATACTTAAATGCAAAAAAGAGGAACTGCATGCAGGATAACTGCACATTTCTCGGAACTTACAAGGAGCTAAGAAAGCATGTGAAGACAGAACACCCCTCTGCACGGCCTCGTGATGTGGACCCAACACTAGAACAGAGATGGAGGCGGCTCGAACAGGAGCGTGAAAGGGATGATGTGATCAGTACTATAAGGGCGACAATGCCAGGGGCCATGGTATTTGGGGACTATGTGATAGAGGGAAACCATTATGGATTAGATGTAGATGAGAGCAGCCTTGGTGCAGATCGCCCAGAGAGGAACGGTGGTTTGGAAACGGGCTTCGACAGTAACCTATTTAATGTGTTTATGCTTCTGCATGCATTTGGCCAGTCTGGGAATGTTGATCTGAGAAGAAGATTAAGGCACCAAGAGAGGGCCTTGCAGCGAGCATCTGACAGGAGTGCTCTTGGAGGCCGGCACACCACCACCCCTGTTGGTGGCTCTGATGTTTCTGATCAAGAGAATGGAGATGACAGTAATGACGATAATGCCCATGATGCTAGCATGTCGCTAGTGAGCCGCCTTCGTCGCCATGGCAGAGTGCTATTGGGACGGTCCAGTAGGAGGAGGAGGCGCAGAGAAGGCAATGGAAATCAAGATAGATGACTTGTTTCCTCAAGAAGGGAGATCTTGAGAACATTTGATATATGTTTAGTCCTAGTCACTAGGATGGGAAAATAACAGAACACTCGAACGATTTGTCTGAAAAGGGAAGTTGACTTGCCTTTCGCAAGATGCATGCATTTCTTTTGCATTTCATGATCTGTTCACAGATTGGCTGCGAATGGACATCAGGAAAGAAGAATGGCCTTCATTCCTGTAGTCATGTGACATATGCTGAAGATTGCCGGATGTACACATGTATTTTCTTTGATATCCTTTTGCAATTTGTCAGCTGTTGTATTGAAAACCTTTATTCACAGTCATGTGTACATGTCATTCAAATTTGTTCCCGATTGCGGATTGGGAGGAAAGCAAAGCAGTGTTATTTTTTTTATTTCCCTGATGGACATCGACAGGCAGCCTCTTCTGCGATGATTCAGGGACAGTGACGGACATCCCTTCCTGCATTTGAATTTGTTTATTTCATACTCTCTCTCTTCCTCTGTCTCTCTCTTACCGAAATGTAATAAATCTCGCGCTCTCTCAACCTTGATCCTGTACCCCGCTAGTGCGTTTTGCCGGTTGCATCTGAGCGGGTGTTTCTGAGTTTTGTTGCTTCTCATGGCTAAGCTCATTTATAGTGTTTCTGGAGGCTTTTGAATAATTTCAAGTCTAGAATTACCCATCATCTTCTAAAATTAGACTCGCCGAAACCTGTTCGTCAAAGATTCTCGATGATCCAGCTAAATGCAGCGTGGTTCGGTCAAAACTGCATGAAGGAATCGCTTTGGTAAGCAGGCTTTGGCGTTGGGGTGGTTACAACAGGGGCTTCTGATCTCCTTTTCCCGAAGGACAGATAAACACCTTGCCATCGGGCTAAAAGCTTCCTCTCTTGGAAAAGTTAGGATATTGAACTTAATGAGATGACGAGGTTTTGCGTCGAGGCAGTTCACGGTCTGTGTTCCTGTTGTACAACAAAAGGAGCAAAAACAAAAATAGAAAAGGAAGCGGACAGATTGAGGGGCATTCCGAGAATTGAACTCGGGACCTCTCGCACCCAAAGCGAGAATCATACCACTAGACCAAATGCCCTTGCTTTTCTTCTTTTTCATAATTTAAATTGCTAATCTTTAATCGTCGACTTTCTTTTTAAATTTTTTTGGTCGTGGGCTTTTCTTTGATTTACCATACTCGTAATCGTTTACAGACATTGATAATGGTTTAGCTAAATAATTGTAAGTGAGAGCTGCTCCGATGAAACCTTTTACGATTAGTGGTTTCCTTTAACCAAAAGCTAATTAATCTTAGTGGTGACTCATAACTGCTTTAATTTATAGACTATATAAGGAAAATGACATAAGTAGTCTTTGAACTTTGACCCAATTGTGTAATGTCGTCCTCGTATTTTTAATTTATTTAGTGTGGTCACTAAACTTTAGCTTAATGTATAATATCATTCATGAACTTTTGATTTGTTTAAATGGGCTCATAAATTTGTTTATATATGTTCAATTTAATATATACACTATATGAAAATATTCAATATTGCCCATGAATTTAAATTAATGGAATAATAATATTTGATATTTTTATAGGAATTACATTGAATGTTTACCAAAAGTTCACAAATCATATTAAATAAATTAAAAATTTATGATTGAAATTGCATATTTAGCTAAAATTTAGGGACTCTTGGTATTATTATCCCGAACCTACGAATGCGCACTGCACAGTGCACACTTATTTGATTTCTTAAAAAGTAATATTATTGTCACTAAAGCTGCTTTGACATCATCCTGCTAGTTCGGATTTTCCCTTTGGGTTCGCACCCACGACCACAATCACAGTTTGCACCCGCCCGCACCCGAACATTTTCCTCTAAGCCCTAAAAACCTCGACCTCTTCTTTACATCTTCCAACTCACAGCCACCGCCCTCCGCCTCGCTCTCCCCTGCGCACGCGAACGCTCGCACTCTCGAACTGCATCGAAGCAGGTATTCTCTCTTCCTAGAAACCCTCTCTCTTCGACCATGGAAGGGCCTCGAATGTCCTCGTATTTCGCCTACTGTCGTGTTCTTCTGCCTTTGATTCTTCCTCTGTATCGTTATCAATTCGAAGTTAATCAGTTGGTGAATCCTTCGATTGGAGTTCATGCGTGGGGATTTCGTTTTGCTCCGCGAACGACTGATCTTTGCCTTTTCGTTTTCCTCGCTTCGATTTCGGTAGTTCGTCGCTTCTGTGCTGTCCGCACCGGTGGTGGAAAGTTTTTCTAGGTTTTCTTCGTTTTGTTGCGTCTATTTTTGGAAGTCGAGATGGTCGTTGCTCGGTCGCTGGAGTTTCAAGCCTGATTTTACGGATTTTATGTTGTCTTGTTAAGTTCCTCTCGTTTTGATGGGCTGTCATGCGGCGCTTATTGTTTTGCCTTCTCGCCGAATGCCAGAAATAAAGCAGGAAGTGAAGTTGGTTTAGAGGTTTTGGAGATAACACAATTCCAGCGAGCGAACAGTTGTATTGAGGCAACAAGCGGGGCTACCGGCGGCGCGACAGGATGCCAAAGTCTAAACGGAACAGAGCAGGTATCTTTATTTCCGATTTTGCATTTTTTCTGGTGATTAGGGTTTCGGTCAATTTGGGTACCTTGAATTGGGACGTAGACATCTGGTGTGGAGATAGAGAGATGTTTCGACGGCGGTTTTCTTGCTCATATTCAATGTGTTAGGTCAAAACAAAAAAAATTGACTTACCCGCTGCATAACACCCATATAATACATGAAGAAGGTGAGGATTCACTGTTTTTTGGTATAATTGCAGTTACACTGTCAAAGACAAAGAAGAAGGGAAAGGAACAAAAGGAATCGCTTGCAAATGCTATCAGGGAAGCTGTGGAGCACTACAGCTCCATTTATGTCTTTTCATTTGAGAACATGAGAAATCTGAAGTTCAAAGAGTTCAGGGAGCAACTCAAATCTTCAAGCAGGTTACTTTATGAGTCTTCGACTGGTTGTAATATTCATTTTAAATAAGAGTGCTAACCGATCACCATCTTTGGACTTGGTTATGATCCACTATCACTTAGTAGAAAGGGGTTAAGAAAGTTTTTCTTTTTATGGTTTTTTAGAGAAGTAACCCATACTGGACTTCAAATTTTTTGGACAGTAAATGAAGTTTGACAGCAAAAGTCGTTGATCCTTGGCCTGTAATTTCTGGTAGCTTGTTTAGACCCCAAAAAAAATTATCTGGTAGCTTGCCATTTGGTGGTGCCACCATTTGTTCATTGTTTTAAAGTGGTTAATGAGGGTGAGTGGTAGCTTGGTAGTTGATGATATGTGAATTGGCTTTGGGATGTGATCAAGGTTTTCAAGGAGGATAAGTCTGATAAGTTCTTTTTATGGGTGGGGGTGGAGCCAGGAGTTTAAGGTTGTATTGTTTATGCAGGTTGGTTGCTACTGATGTCTCATGCTGTTCCACATACACATAGACAATACAGATTTGAGGAACACTTTGAGCATTTTTTCCGAGTGTTCCATCTAAGCTTTAGCCTTCATCCATTTTCTACTTTTGATCAGAGAGCCTCAAGTTACTACTTGATACAAATACGCCTCAACCTATAAGAGATTTATTGGTTGTTATGCTTTTCTCAGATTTTTTCTTGGGTCGAACAAAGTGATGCAAGTTGCTTTGGGTAGATCAGTTGGAGATGAGTTAAGACCAGGCATCCGCAAAGTCTCCAAGGTAAATTGATAGCTGCCTGGTGATCTCACAGTTAATTTGTAATTATAATTCACAATATTTACGTTTTGTTTAATGCCTTTCTCAGGTCTTGCGTGGAAATACTGGGCTTCTTCTCACTAATTTGCCGAGAGAAGAGGTTTTGAGGTAAGTTTTCATTTGTATTGCCACAGAACCTTCTATCCTAGGAGAGCATCATTTAAGGCAATGCTCCATCCACTGAAGGAAATTTGAGTACATATCATGCATGCATGCGCGTCTGAATAGTTTCCCTCCGTTTGGTCAAACCTTTGAAAATTGGAACAAAAAATGGACCCTCCTCTTTCTCTTCCCCTACCGCCCCTTCAAACCCTGAAGAATTTTGATTTAAATTGCTTTCCTTGGGTGTAAGGGCATGTTTGGATAATAGCTATTGAGAGTATGGATTGGGAATCAAAGTGTAAAGTGTGTCTCCTTTATTGTAGGGCGTTCATAACTATTAATGTTTCAAGGGGAACTGAAATTGGGGATTAGAGGGTTTTCATTGCCGTGTCAAAGGGTGGGTATCAATCCGCTCGACTGATAGATAATAATAGTAAAATAGGCGCCGAATGTTCCATTGAATGTATTCTCAAAAGGCAATTATGTCGCAACCGGTAGTTCTCTTTCTCTCTCTCATATTTTTCGTGTTGCAATCATCATTTTACCCGATGGTAGAATGTGTCGAAGCTTTTATATATTTTCTTCATTGCTTTGGAAGTGGGGAAAAGGACCTATACAAATATCATAAATACTTTACTAGATTTTCAGGACCTATTGTGCTTTTCTGTTTGATATTTTTCTGAAGTTGATAGGTCTAATCTCCATTGCTTGAATTAAAGTTTTTGTGGAGAATTTTCCCTACAAAATTACTGTGAATTTATAAATTAATGCGAATTCTTTATGCTCGTTATGATATAAGTTTTATATGTTTGTGTTGGTCTTATTATATTTAATTGTCACATGGGCAAAAGAGCGTGTAAGTTTATATTTTTCACAATATAGTTGTGATTTTGACTATGTAGTCGTGATTTCCCAAAGTTGGAACATCAAATAGAGAAAATATCATTCCAAAAGCGTTGCACAATAATCATTTGGTTTTTCTTAATCTGCATCCAAAACTCAGGAATGGGATGACACGGTCATTCTGGTTTCTTATTGTTCATTCACATTCAGGATCCTTAATTTTGATTAGAGCAAGTTTTGATGACAACACAAGGCGTTAATGATGCGAATAACAAGTATTTCAATTTTCGATGGATTCCAAAGATTGTATTTAAAGTCCTTTAAGTCTTAGCATGACAGAGCTCAATATTCGTATTTATTTGTGCCTTTTAATTGTTAGTTATAATGACTGGGGACATTGGAAGTTAATTGGTCTATTAGTGGTTCCTACTCCCTCCTTTTGGGAATTCTTCTTCTCTCCCAAGTCTCAACGTGTGTGTTGTTCGTAATCTTTAAGCATCTTTTGCAGATTATTTAATGAATTTGAAGAATATGATTTTGCGAGGACAGGAAGCAATGCAGCAGAGAAGGTGAAGTGAAATTTCTTCGTGTCTTTTGCTGCTTTTTGTAGAAACTAGGTTTGGAAGTGAAATGGCTTGATGGGTGCACTAGGTCTTGGTCAATTGCTTATTGCATAATGAAAGCCCTACCAAGCCAATTGTATTGACCTTATTTTTTATCTAAGTGAAAATTGATTTTGGTGAACTGCTAATGTGTGCGATTGATCTTGGTGAATTCCCATTTGATGCTTTAAACAATGCATCTGAGCTCTTAATGCTTGGTTCTTTAGCAGCAAATTTTTACCCTAATATGGCTCTATAAGTTGGAGGATATGCTGGTTATATTACTAGCAATTTGGTTTTGACATGATTTATTTAAGGACATTCTAGTACCACCGCAAGTTTTTGGCTTAGTATGGCCATTGGAATATTTTCTGAAGTTTTAGGTTGTGCTGTCTAATATTTTGCGACACTTTTACTGTATAATTGATGGTCATTGGCTTATTCTTTGGTCTCATTGTAGTTGGAGCTTAAGGAGGGTCCTCTGGTAGAGTTCACCCATGAGATGGAGCCCTTCCTGCGCAAGCAAGGGATGCCTGTCCGGTTGAACAAAGGTGTTTGTCCTTACTATTGTCCATCTACCGCTTGCACACTTGTACTATTGTTAAACAATGTCTATATGCGAAAATAATGGGGGGAGCGTACTCACCTAACATGCTCTCTAACGCAGGTGTGGTGGAGCTTGTTTCAGACTTCGTTGTTTGTGAAGAAGGAAAGCCGCTGTCACCTGAGTCAGCTCGGATACTGGTAACCTCTCAATTATTCTTTACAGTTTTTCGCGTACTGGATAATTCTCTTTGCAGACTACCTACCCTGAGATGCATTTGTTCTTTGTTTACTGTATATTCTTGGTTGCGATTTTTTCCCTTTGTGGCATCATTATGAAATCATAGAAGTAACACATTGACACGTTCAACTGAAAACGAAAGGAATCTTCTATGTGTACTTTGGGGTCGGGATGATGGTAAAAGCTGTCAAAATTAGATGGAATGCATGATGTAGATTATCTAGGTATGCAGTCACTGTAGAAATTTGTTTATTATTTTCAGGTGTATTTTTCCCATTTAGATTAGGATATTATTACCTTCCTGTGTATGAGTGACAAACCAGTCAAACTCTTTGGGCAAAAAACAAATTAAGCTTTTGATTTCACTGAAATGAAATGAGGTGGGAAGTTTTAAAAACTTCAATGGCCAAGAAGATGAGAAAGCGTTACATGATTTAGCTTGGGATTCTACATTTTCCTCTTTCGTCTATCTGAATGGTTGGTACGATATCTTGACCAGGAAATGCTGTATTTTGTGTTTTTTCTCGTTTGCAGCGTCTGTTGGGGATCAAGATGGCTACCTTCCGACTTCATTTGATATGCAGATGGAGTCTTGAGGATTTTGAACTCTATGCAGGAGGAGAGGATGGTTCCGATGTTGAATCTTCCTAGAGGATTTGCTTGACATGCAGTTTTGTTTTTGTTTTGCTTTTGGCGGCCGACCGGGACTCCAATTCATATATATTTAAGGTTAATGTAATTCCGTGAAGGTTTTGTCCGTAGTTTTTTTGTGCTAAAAAGGTTTTGTCTGTAGTTGAGTATTGCCCGGGGGTGTCCTCGCTATATCTTTAGCCTTTTCATATTCTAACTTTGTTAACCCATGAGTGGTCCATTAAAGGCTTATTAGAGTGCAATGGGCCTTAACTGGGGTCCACTGATTTTGCAATAGGCGGATGCAATTATCGATCCGCCTATTAGTCCCGTGCGCTGATACAACGGAGGACGATATGCCAGGCCCAGTAAAGGCCCCACGAAACACCAAAGGTACGGCGGGCGAAGTAGAAGTGACCTTAGTGGGTCAACAAGGTCCTAGTCTGGGCTCGATAGTTAGAACCTATGTCAGTCCGGGAAAGTCCACATATGGGGCCCATTTTAGGCAGCAGTTTAGCCTGGTTTCCGTGTTTTGGGCTTTGTTTCGGCCCACGAAGCTTATAAGTGGTCAATAGGCCTTTTACTGTAATGGCTGAATTATGCTCTGTTGATGAGCCCACGGAGGCCTAATTGTTGGCTCATACTTTAGGCCCGCCAAAGAGGCGGTAATCCGAACGTTCTGGGCATTAATTGGGTCCGTGCGCAGAGTCCTTCTTAATGGGCTATGGCACATCGATATTTAAGGATTTTTTTGGGCCAACAATATCATAAGTCGGCCTAGTCGCATTAGGCCTCGGCCTCGTTATTTTGGGCCTTATATGGGCCCATCAGTAGTGGGCCTTTATGGGAAAGGCCCTTTGGATATTTAGGGAGTTAATTGGGCCTACGAATCTCAAAATGGGCCAGGTGAATTGGGCCCATGCTCATTGTGGAAGCCCAATATTAATGCCCATATAGTTCCACGTTTGGGCCGACTTCAAGAGCCCATGGGCTATATTCATTGGGCCAGGCCCACTGCTAAGGTTAGCTTCATAAGCTACGCCAACTATTGAGGCCCACCTTGGACCCAAAAGGTCCATGTCGGGTAATTTTGGGCCTTAAATGGGCCAATAAGCAGTGGGCCTTTTCTGGCAAGGCCCTTTTAGGGACTTAATTGGGCCTACGAATACCAAAATGGGCCAACTAAATTGGGCCCGGGTTCATTGTGAAAGCCCATTATTGGTACCCACATTGTCCCATGTTTGGGCCGACTTCCAAAGCCCATGGGCCAGGCCCATTGTATGGCTCACTCAAAAGGCTAAGGCCCATTATTGAGGCCCACGTTGGATCCATAAGGCCCGTTCCATGTCATTTTGGGCCTTAATTGGGCCCAAAAGATTTAAGTAGGGGCGATTCCTGAAGCCCATAGGCCTTACATGTTATTTACTTGACTGGGGCCAATAGTAATGGGCCTTAGTGAGATAGGCCCATCTCTTTTGGGCCTAAAATGGGCCCGGAAGCCCAAAAGTTGCCATCGGCTGGTCATTTAACCTAAACGGTTGGAGGCCCATGGTCCAGGCCGGAATAAGACCCGCTGGCCCAATTAGACCAAGATTTGATTGCCTTTGACGCGGCCCCTCGAGCCCTAAAAGTGGCCTATTGGCTACTAGGCAATGGTTGTGCGGATTAATGGGCCGCAATGGCTCTGTCCCTGCGCCAACAATGGCCGAATATAAAAATTCATTGAGCTCTAACGGGCAGGGGCCCCCTCATTAAGCATACAGGTTCAGCCCAGTAATGGCCCAATCTTGAATGGCCCTGCAAGGCCTAAAGTCTGTTCTCTTCCTCGTTAGTGGCCTTTCCCACTTCCCTTTTGATAGTATCCCGACATAACTAGTGGGAAACTAGGGGCAATCTAAAACAATAGTCTGAATGCGCTATGTCGCAGTGCTTATTCATCCTACGCCCTCTCGTCAGGGGCATAACTTAAACATCTAAATTAACAATAAATTCAAGGACCAAAGTGCGAAAAAGGAAAAAAAAAAAAATACACGAGACAACCAAATTGGACATCGGAATTGGAGAGGCCCAGCATCATCCTTCCCCTACCAACTGAGATGATACTGAAGTGCACCTGCTCTTCATCATGGGGAGTCTCTCCCCACCCCCCCAGCTTTACTTGGACAATGTTAACTGCACAGTTCTCTCATGCCAAATGCAAGAATAATTTCATGACGTCACCAATTCAGTCTTCTTATCCTCGAGAAGCTTTAGCTCCTGCCGCCAAGCTTCTACCTTTGTCAATTTCTCCAATTGCTCGGGCTTCAAATCTTTCTGTGGGGTTTTCTGATTTTGAGCTTCTGCTAATCGAATCTGCACAAAAAATAAAAAAAACAGAAGGATCTACTTCGGAGTCCATAGGCTCAATAGTAATAAGGTAGTTCCCTCATCTTTGCTTCTTGCTACTCTAGCATAAGGCACATGTGCCTCGGGGAAAAATCATTTTCAATCTGCCAATTAGAAGGTAAAACTGTCGAAAAGTGAAGCAACATAAACCTTGTAATGAGAATGAGAGCACTTGTCCTAAAGGATAACATACACGCTGTGATCAACTCTATCTATCATTTCTAATTAAAACAAATTGGCTTCCACCCACCCCCCCCCCCCACCCCGTCAAAAAAAAAAAAAAATACCCCCAAAAACAAAGGTTACAACAGGTCCTTTCAAGGAAAGAAAATTCAAGAGAAACTTGAGCACCTTCGTTAGGGCTTTGACAAAAGCCAAAAATCAACATTTACCAAAGACCAAAGCTAGGATGAAATTTACTTCTCCTCTCATGGCACCACAAAAAATTGCTTTTTACAAAAAAAAAGAACATCAACAGCATAAGGGCGTGCCCAACTGCAAATAAACTAAGAAGTTAATTGCACTACAAACATCTGCCAGCGGAACCAGAAACAAGATGTATCCATTCATCTGTCTTTCATCGCTCTTATGTCCTCTTCTAATGAAAGAAGACCCCTTCCAGTCTACTAGAAAAAGAAGAAAAGGCATAATGGAGAAAAGACATTCCCCTATTCTTTTCTCCACGATCAAACAATAACTCCATGCCTAGAGTGCTAGGTGGGGGAAGATCTTAAGCTGATGCTCACAGCAAAGGACATGTGGACACCAATGAGTCGTCAAAACCTACATATATACTCTATAAATTCAATACAGGGCACATGTGAAAGGGCTTCACCATCTTGAGGTCACTTGGACAGGGACAACATAATATTACCCCAAATGAAGATATTAGACAGATGAAACAAATGGATGATCCTCCGTAATAATATGACATATACCTAGAAGAGTTGAAGTTTCTATACCAAAACAGGGAAATCAAAACCTATGCAATAGAGACTGGCAGATAAATTTTTAAACAGCACAGAAGACCTCAGGGTGGTCGTCATGTCCTATAAATTAGCCCATCATAGCAAGGTTAAGCCATAGCTCAATGCAATTAGGCTAGAATAAAAACCTACAAATACATGATTAAACAGTCTAGACACCATCGTAGAAAATAGAATGCTAAGATGCATGTGAAACCAAACAATAAACAAGTGACATTTGGTGCAGATTAATCAAGTTTAGCAAGATTTTCCTTCTTGCAGATTGAGAAGTATCTTATTAACAAAGTTTTACCTTCTTCTTAAGCGCTCGAATTCTTTTATCAAGATCTTGACTTGGGCTGAGATTAGTTCCCTCTTGTGCATCTGAAATAGAGACGGTTCCAGCAGCATTTGCAGATACAGCGAGCTCATTCATCTGAGTTGCCAGTGCTTTAACAGATTCTTGTTCGTGACCAGAGACTTCATTAGGTTGTCTTTCCTCTTCATCAATGCCCCTAGCTACATCTGCTTCTATATTTTTACCCTTTTCTAGAGCAGCCTGCCATAATAGGAGAATTAGCATGAACTCAATGCAGCAAAAGTACTGGGCATATTGTATCGGAAAATAAAATCAGACGTCACCTCGTACTCTTTCGTTAAAGCATGAATTCACTAAAAGAGTAATAAATCCTTAAGCCGTTCAGCAAAGAGACTGAATTTAAGACGACCTCAATTTATTGCAGAAGGTGACTAAACTTTACAGAGCATTTGGACAATGTCTAGGCCAGAAGTCACAAAGAAACAAGAAGGGACACGAAAGGATATCCTAGCAATTAAAAAATAGTGGGTTAGGCCTTATTTCACTCCAGTCGGGAAATAAGAGAACAATCCTTTAATACTTTTCTTTCCTCTCCAATAATAAAATGGACCGGGTTTCAATAGACATGATCTGTTATTTCCCTGTAAAGTCCAATGAGGATCTAACAATAAATAGTGCATGGCATCTTGGTAAAGGATGTTCTTTCTACAAAAAGTTTAAGAAATCTAGATTTTAATTATAAGCAAGAAACAAAAAAACCGAGGATGAAATGGCTTATGCATACACATTTTCAGAAAGCATTTGCAGTAAGATTAGTTAAAACTAGATCATGGCATGGCAAGGCTTTCAAGTTCCACATAAAATGAAAAGGAATAAGAGGTCATTTAAAGGAAAAAAACACTATAAGGCAAGTTAGCTCTAATATGGTTTCATGAGCTCTTTTCCACGCAGTGGCGGACACCACCTTGATGACTCATTATAAAAATTCTGTCAGCTCAGACAATCAGGGCCTTTTATTGTGAAGTTTCACTTCTAGATGTCATGGAGGATATATTTGACCACAGAAAGAGGACTAATCTTTCGACCATTTGTAACAATTTTATCTCAGGCATCCTACCTAGCAACAATAGAATTCATTAAAATGTTCTTTTTAGGGAGGATATCCTTAAAAATGAAAAGAGGAAGAGCTGTAAAATGATTTGAAAAGTTGCTTTCTTTGTTTAATACGGAGATTCCTACCAGTTAATAACAATAAAATGCATTAAAATACTTTCTCTAGCTATACTCCATTGGAATAAAAAAGGCGATGCCAGATCATATACTTTCACAGTGCAGGTGAACTACATGGATACAAATTTATGGATAGGTTCAAGGTTGTCCTAATGGAAGGATTAAAAAGAAGTCCTAATGATTTATAGCTCGAAGATGAGAAAAGTAGCCTTAGATGGTTCTGTCGGTAGAAAGAGATACAGACCACCAACATTGTAGGAACTGAAATTTCGACAGAAACTTAGAGGTGTTTATCATGAAAACTTCACATCTTTTGATGGTCTATGAATATCTGAACTATCTTAGACGTTACAGACCCTAATTTTAAAATGCATTGCTTTATCCCGAAGCTCATTGTCGTGTGTTTTCATACCATCGTAATCAGTTGTTGATTACACTGCAAATTTAAATTGAAACCGATAAAATTAATTAAACAAGGAAAAAGTACTTGAGAAAAGTTCTAAGTTGGAACGGTCATGACATACCCACCCTTTAGGAAAAAAATGAAGAATCCTAGTTAACAGAGAAAATAAAAGGTAAAAATCTCCCCTTGCTTATAAAGTATACAGCCTTTCCAGAAACGTGAGAATATCCACATGAGGTACATTAGCAATAAAGACTGGCCTAATCCTTAGTGACATACCTGTAGCCGCTTTTCCTTTTTTCTCTCATTCCTCTTTGCAGACTTTGTTTTAGGCTTTGCATCCAATGCCGGGTCATAGCCTGGAGGCCCCTCCTGTGAAGCGATCTCCTTCCTCCACTGCATCTCATAAAGAAACCAAAAGAAATGAAAATGTCACTCTAAGCTATTAAGAACAACCAGTTGACCTAGCTAAACTGACATTACTGAAAAGGTTTATTTTCAGCAACTTAGTGGTCACAACATGAATAGTCATCAAAAGAAAAGAAAAGAAAAGAAAAGAAAATATTAGCCAGTATCGAGCCCTCCCTCCGTATCATCTGATAAAGGAAACTACCTTATTCTAATCCACTTCAAACCAACCGCTAAAGGAAAAAATCATCAGTTATGGTGTCTCTTCTTCAAGTCGTAGAGAATAATTTGATTGGTCCAAACCTCCTAAAAGTTCTGAATATAGAGATCTATAACATTCAATTTGCTTCAGTAAAACATGCAACTCATGCATAATGAACTAGTACATTCTATCGTCGGACACTATGTAACTCCGGTTCCTTGATACTTAAACGACAGATCCCAGCTTACCCACTCCTTATCTCTTTCCAGACTCAATAGACCTTAATTTCTCGATGCTATATCTGTGCATTCATAATTGAATGTTCAAAAAACTAATTCCTACAACAACAAAGACAAAACGCATACTAAGACCGTCAGTTCTTTCAATCAATCTCTTAGGAAATCACCCACCAGAATCTAAAACATGAAATATACGTATTCCCATGACGACAAGCACCCAGTCAGACACGAGTGGAAGTAAGAAATTTTTCGGACGAAGAGCGGACCAAGTCACGTGAATGTGTAGGAGTTGGTTTTAGTAACAGAAGAGAAAAGCATAGTCACAACAACTATGGATTATCCATCGGATTGACGTATGCAGAATCGATTGTACTGTTGTTTGATCCTCCGCCTGCGATGCACGATACGAACGTTGGATCCCTCGGTCGATCTCACTTCTCCAGATTTCACACGCAACACTTCAAACGGAAAAACAAAAACAGCATCGCTCGCTCGCGCTCGATCAAACCTCGCCGACCCCGACCAGACAAAACGATCGGACGCGAACCGTCAGCGAGCACGACGGGACGCGCAATTCGAGAGCTCTCGGAATACGGATTAGCGGGCGGGGCGGAGGAGAAGCGAAAGCAAACCGATGGCATACCAAAGCACCTTTGGATTGGTAGATGGCGACCTCCTCCTGGGGGACGTAGCCGGCGCGGATGCGGATGGGCTTGCGGAGGGTGCCGTCGGGGCGCCGGCTGGGGGCGACGATCCGCTCGCCTTCTTTTAGGGTTTTGCTCAGCTCCGCCATCTTCTTCGAGTGATCTTCGCCTCTGCTGCTACTCCCCATGGCTCGCTCACTCCCTCTCCTAAATCTGACTACGGGGGCATTTTTGTCAGGGAAAATGATATCCCCCGGGTTAAAAAAATCCGTCTTCCGCTATCTTTTTCAAATTCTATATTAGGTTTGACCAATTTGCCCTTAATCACTCATCGATGATCCCCACGAATGTTCTTGAGGATTATAGAAACAGGGCCGACCTTCTAACCAATTGAACAAACAATATCTATACTTTATTTTTTTCCTTCTCACGAAAAACTTAGCTCCACCTTTTTTTTTCAATTGCAAGTTTTTTTTTATTTTATCTTGACAGAATTTTGTGTACTTTCGTTTTATTTTTGTGATATTCGCGCTCATTCAACGATAATATTCGAGTAATTCATCTTCAAATATTTTTCTCTTATTGAATTTGAAATTAGAAATGCATATTAGACGGAAATATCTTCAAAAATGTTCTTAGATATTGTAGATTAATTTGAAGATAATCTATGATTAAATGTAAAGTAAAATATGATAATCAATCTAATTCGTAAGTAGATTGTTTAAAGTTTGAATTGTGGGTTACTTCTTTTGTCTTCTTTTATTTTCTTTTTTAAACTCTTATCATCTCTTAAGTCTTAATCATTTTTTTCCGCTACGAGTAATAATACCTGTAAACTTTCTAAATGCTATTGAATGTGCGATTTGAAAAGATAATTGTGATTAATGCATTTTTCTTTTGTCTGTCCTACTCTAACTTTAAACTTATTTTCAGACTTTTGTCTCACTTCTTTACGGAGTGTGGAAGTCGAAACCCACATCTAAAATTAAATGTCCCTACCCCTAATCCCGGTGGTTAATGCCCTGCTATTTGAGTTTGATTTTTTTTTTTCACTTTTTTTTGAGTTCTATCTTAAATTACTAAAAATAACAGCTCATTTTCTACATTTTCATTAACCAATTAAATATGACAATTCGCATTCGAAAAATTTACACCAACTCTGCTTCAAGTTCTCCCGTCACAATTATATTCGATATATACACCTAAAACATCTAACTTTGATCGATAAATCTTCATATAATATTCTCACCTAGTGTTGGAATTTTCCTATTCTTATAACTTCCAGCGTTGCAATCTAGTAAACTTGTAATTTCAAGACTTGGACCCATCTTGTTACCACAAAAAAAAAAGAGAACATTAGTAAAAAGAAGAAAATATGGCACCTTAACACATAGACATGACGAATCAATGGCACAACCATGAAATTCACTTGGCCAAAAAGATGACCCGAAAAATCAGACAAACTTCCAGCGCCACGCGACCCACAGTAACACTCTTCTGCATTGCAAGTGTCTGCAACCTCCGTTCCAGGAAAACAGAAGACACCAACTTTCCCAGAACGGCAATTGAGTTGGCACAAGCTACGCCCTCCTTCCACGCCCACTTGCTACTCAGATTCTTTTCTTCGGCTGTCTCCGGAAGGGAGCGGAAGCACACCGACTTCACTGACTGGATTCCTAATTCAGATATCCAAGAGCTTGTGTTCTAGAAAATTTCGTGCAGCTAGAATCAGATTCCTCACCAACAGTGTCCCATACCATCAATTCCTCTTACCCTCTTCCGAGTCATCTTCAGGATCAAAAGTACCGGTACTTTCATCGTTCTTCTCTCTTTTCTCCTGCTTTACTAAGCAGAGATCTCCCTCGGTCTTTCCCCTTGTAAGCGACACAGCTTCTTCATCATCTGATTCCTCTCCAGCTTGGTCTGAGTAGGCGTACCTGCAAGTGGTTTATCACTCTGGTCACTCATCAGCGTAAAAGACTTCAGTAGGCCTTGTTGTATTTGCACTACTACAACAGAAGCTTTGGCCAATTCAAAACCAGTCAATCTCATGCAAGCAGGAGGACTCTAAAACGCATATGGAGATACAAATATACGCACGCGCACTATCTCCATGGTATTTGACTTCCAATTATAAAAGAGAGGTGTTCCAGTGGAATGCATTGTTCACAGACCATGGTTCTCTTTCTCAATAGTATATCTTTTGTAACTCTAACTAATGGGTTCTAGCAGTTTACATGAACATATCATGTTTGAAGAATGATATTTAATCTTTTTATAATACTTAATGGTATGCAACAACATCCATACTTATTCCTGTTTTGAGTGACTCTCTATTTTTGCCATTTAAAATTTGACTTGTATTTAGCACTGAGCAAGTAAGCACCTTGAGTTACAACTTTTTTTAATAGGTCACCTAAATTAAATTGGACACACACTTTAAAAGTCATTAAAGAAATTCTCATAATGTTTAGAGATGGAAATAATTTTTTTAGTTTTGGTAGAAAGTCAATATATTTTTGCTTAGATTAAGCCAAACGAAGCAGGTCCTTGTAGGTGCAACATATCCCCATTGCAATTTCATAATTATATCCAACTTTCTATTACATGTAATTTTAGATTCAATGCTGAACATTGCAATCAACTGCAAAGTTTATCCATCATCACAGTCATATACAAATATTTCACTTCATAATGGTGATGCAAATTTAATTTCACGACTCAGCCATCATATCTAGCAAATGAAGAATATAAAGGGGTCTTCCTGTCCCTAATGAAAGAATCAACCCTCGGGAAAAATCTCAAATGAAAGCATACCGCTGGGAGCTCTGGGATGGGGCCCAGAGATAGCAGATGACGCAGAGTAGTGCAAATGCAAGAATGTCCCAGAAAGCAGTGATGATCCAAGCACTTCGCCATCGCTCATTGTATGGATCTGTTGCTTTGAAGTAAAACTATAGAAGATAGTTTAATAGAAGTAGTTGATAGAGCAGCACAATGACAAAGGAAAAATAGAGAAAGGTCAGCCAGAGAAATCAACAATCATCTATAGCCAAAAAATCTCATAGATCTAAAATTGAAAAGTTTAAAGAGATAATATTTAAGTACATGAAGGAAATGAAAGTTCAAACTGCAGAGTAGATCAGGGGAAAAAGGAAGGCATTGCATTCATAAATCTAGCATTAGAGTAGGAATAGTGGATTTAGAGCCTTAGAAATATTTAAATTGCCAAAAATAATGCTTCATCCTAAGATTGTGGGATTGCTTTTCATAGACATTATGCCAATCATATCCACAATGATGTCTGAGCATAGACCCAAGGCTATTGTCTCAGAAGATTGAAAGACTAAGGTGAATTAATTCTGTCAGGTAAATAAGCTTGCTGCTCTCTGTATCAGAAGATTTTTCAATCACAGCAGCCTTGTTATTATTACAAAGCACATGTAAAAACTAAGATCAGTATTATGTGTATCCGAGAAGCTATGCAGCCCAACCCATTTTCTCCTCTTCCAAATCCTATTCTTGCAACAAGCGAAAAAACAGAAACAAGAAACTTAGTACAGAAAAATAAAAGAGAAAAGACGAACAAAATTAGAAGTGTCACCAATTGTTCGTATCAGCCCCAGACCTAATACTTCATCTAAACAACTATAAACTGATTTTCATTATGCCAACGAAATATTTCTCAGGATTTTTATTTATGAACTTTGACCAGGTTTGAGAAAGTTACAAACGCTCACCTACGAATCTCAGAGAAGATGTATGAATTTACTACAGGCACAAACTACTTTTGACAGAATTTAAAATGAGATTGACATTGAAATTAGAATGATATTCCATACAAAATGTAAGGTTAAGGTTGCACAGAAATTATGAGGTTATAAGGTACCATCAAATGGTATCAAGAATATTGAAGACAAATTATCTCCTGCAATCCAATTTCTTGCGACTATCATTGACTTCCCCCTAGGAGGTATATCTCAATAATAAATATCCAAATCCATAGCTACATGTGGACACATACCTCATACCCTATCCATGCAACCGAAGCAAACACCACCACTGCCAAAGCATTGGAAAACTTCCTATATATATCCAACTTGACAGAACTCCTCTTGGCCTGGTACAAAAAGAAATCTAATTACCTTGTAGCAACTTAGAAGCACGACAGATGCAACAGTAATGAGGAACATAATATCAAATAGAAAAACTTTAAAACTGATACCTGCAACTGCTCTAATGTTCTCGAAAGAGAATTGAATATCCATAAGATTAAGAATGAGTCCAGAAAAGCATCAGGTAGGACTAGAAACACTCTTGCTCTTCCAGAAATGTCATTAATAGTACCCACATACTCGGTGATATCCAGCAATTCAGATGCCAAAAAATAAGTTATACCAAGAAGCAGCACCTTCGAGGTAAGACCACCGAGCGTAGGACGCACAACACCATACCCCATTGAAACACAAAGAATAAGAAGGCGTGAAATCGTTGTTTTTAGAGCTCCAATTGTCACGACCCAAGTTGTGAGTGTGACTGGCCTCATCCCTGTATTGTTGAAATTTGCATAGTCGAAGTACCAAAAAATCATCTGGAACAATCCAAGAATGATAACGCTGGCAATACAATGCTGAAGTTGCAACACATCATTCCAGAACCTCGCGTATTGGGAGAACCAAATGAGACTGAGCAGTGCATAGGCAACCGACAAAAACACGTAAAACTTCAAATAGGGGGCCATCCTACCAGGTAAATAACCATCAGGGTTTTTCCATAAGGTTGTCCCACTCATCACAAGGTCCTTAAGTTTAGGATCACATGCTATGAAGAATAAATTATACATTCCCGTCTCGCTGATCTGGACTTCCTTATCAGGCATAATTGCAGATAGTGAGCTCCCTTTGAACTGAACCGTTAGGACAATAGGCCATTTGGCATCTGTAGCAGAAGGTATCCTAATAATTTCACCCTGCTTGCACCCTTCCAACTTAGCAAGATCAGGGGTGCAACATATAGATCTCTGTCCACCATATGCAGAACCACCAATATTGTTACGATCTGCTGCCTCAAAAATGACGACTTGAACAATTCCAGTAGTCTGCTCATCTTCTGAGTTCTCACCAACAGCATCCTCACTTCTCCAGAAAGTGATATTCCTAAACCTGTCGTAATTTTACAGTGGGAACAGAATCATCTCGTCTATTAATGGGAGATTCATTCGTAGTAATAACATACCTCAAGATACTCAGAGCATGAAATTTGGAAAAGTTACATCTACCGATCATTCCTTAGAACATTAACGACGTCTATCACCCCTTAATTAACTAATCGATCAGATTTAGGAGGGAAGGATTTTTTAGTTGCTCCGGATGAAGTAAGAGATTCACCAAAAGAAATATTGGCGTCTGCTTCTACCGGAAACATACTATTGGGTAAGGGTGGGGGGCAGTAGTAGTAGTAGACTCCGATTTAACATATTAGCAGAGTCCAGAAATTGACTGATACACCACTTTTAACTTGAAATATTCACTGATACACTTGGTTTTACAGTTTAATTGGAAAATATCTTCACCACAGGACTGCCATTCTCTCTTTTGCATCTTTTATTACCGAAAACATCTTTATTCAATCGAAACAGACAGCATAACAATGCTTATGCAGAAGCAGTCAGTGCAAGCCCACGATTACGCATAGATATTCCGGAAAAGAAACCGGCACAATCGAAGAGGCAGCTCTAATGTAGCAGCCTCTAGCTCATTTGGAGAGGATTGCTGCGACAGGTCGAACAGCAATTTACAGCCACTTCCCAGACAATGCGACATCAGATCTAGCTCAAAACGACAACTCTTTGGACCTCAACGTGCAAGACAATCACAAAGTCCAACCGCCAAAGCGGAGCCTAACAACCGCGAGAGAGACCACGGGAGCACGCAGAACCAAAGGCGGAAGATACCTGATGAAGGAGCGGCCATCGCGCACGGAGGAGGAGGCCGCGTCGGAGGCGGCGGCGGCGGAGAGAGAAGCGGCGATGCCTTCGCTGCCGCCGGAGAGAAGGTAAGAGTTGCCGACTTCTTTGAAGGCTTGTCGGTCGTAGACATGGATCGAGGCATCCGCGCTCCGCAACGGAAGAAGCAAGAAGAGCAATGAGCAGAGGATGACGAGGCTCGGAATGGCGAAATCCATGGGAAACGACGCGACAGATCGGGAGGATTTGGGGGTAGATCCGCGAATAATACGAAGGGTGGGTGAGGGTGGGAGCGGGATCGAGCGAGGAAGTAAAGCGGAACTCGCTGTCGCCTGTCGGTGAAGTGTCGGCTTCGGACACGCGCCAACGCCGGAGGGTAGCGCGCGTGAGCTGAGAAGCTAATGCGAGTCCCATCCTTTGAGAATTTCACTTGTGTAATAAGCGAGCGATTTGTTTGATCAGCGACATCGACAATGCAGTCGTCGTTGCGGGACGCGGTTGAAGCAGGAGGATATGTTGCTTGCCTTAGTAGTACCAAACACGGCGGGGTATATAGATGGAACAACCAAAGACAAAATACCAAATGAGACAGGAAATGGCACACGCACGCAAACAACATTCTCAACATGAAAAGCTGTTCCAGCACTCGAGTTATGGCAATTTTGCTGAACTGAACAAAACAAGCCCATAAGTGGTTTTACGGGGCCGGTTCCACATTCAATTTGGATCATACGATGAACAGGGAAAAGCGCGGTCCGTCAGATCTGTTTTGCACAAAACCGATCTTTTTATCTTTACTTATTGACGTGTTAATGAAAAATTACGAACGCAAAGATGATTCAAACTTACGATTAATTGAAAAAAGTTAAAATGGATGAGGAAATTTACTGACCGATAGATCGGAAAACTTTACAAAGTGTAAAGGAAAGTTACAATCCTTTAGATATTTTCTTAACAGTACAAAATAAATTTACCATTAACTTAGATAGATTACCATTTCTATGAAATATTATGAACCATATAACCTAGAAAACTTACGACCACTAAAGATATAATTACGCTCTCTAAGAAAAACTTACAAAAGTATATTTTATAGATGAAGTATTATTAGTAAGGATAATTACCTACACCAAATCCACAAGGTAATTCACTGGTAATGGAATAAGATATTTACAATTAACAAATACTATGTTTTAGTGGAATGTTACGAATCATAAGTCCCGCATACCTTACGACGACAAAAGAAAATTTACATCATGCAAATAAAAGTTACGATATATGATATATAACAGGTAAATTATTATTAATGAGAAAATTACAGATGTCAAAGAAAAGTTGCCAGTAGAAGGACCCACCGATGATGGTGTCTTTAATCTTCAAAAGTCACATCCAGCAACTTACATTATAAAGCTGGAAAAGGGAGGGGGGTAAAGAAAGAGAGCCATGTGCCATCATGCATTCAACAAGACGCTACCCACGACATAAGAACTGGTTTTCAAGTTGTAACTTGATGGGAGAAACATAAGCTGGGCCAGCTAACAAACCCAAAAGGTTCAATTGTAAAGGGCACTAATTCCAGAGAACTATCATCAGTTAAACGGCCTGGATGAGCTGCAGCAGCATACGCAAGTCAATTTCTCCTTCAATGGCATGGACTCTTTCCCAATTCCAGCGCAGCCGACATCACCATCGATTGAGGAAGAGCCAGGTGCTGGTTTGCCAATTGATTCCTTATTCTTGGTCTTCAGCACGCCGCCTGGGAAACACATGATAAAGTTAAAACTTCTTGTCTACCCTAAAGATGGTTTTAACTTCTTGTATTAGCAGGGAACTACAAGCGAGATGTTAACATGTCAGTTATGGCCAAAAAAATAAAATAAAAAAAAATAGAAGAAAATCTGTAATCAATATTTCAATTCAGGCCATGGAGTAAGATAAATCCTAGACCCGTCCAAGAAGCAGTTAGCCATTTATATGCAATTTGGTATTTCGATTACCTTACAGTGATAGCTTCTATCTCATTTTCTTCTCTTTGTCCAGTGTTAAGCCAAATTTCAAGCCTCCTAAATAAAATATAGCTTCTATCACACTCAATAAACCTTTTTTCATCTATAATAACAAAATCTCATTCAAGGGACCAACCCCTATACAAAGATCATCTACCGGAAATGGTTACTACGATATCAAGCTCCACAAAGAATATTTGATCCTCGTATCCCCTGTTGTCCCTCTCCCTCCACACTAACCAAAGTCCTGTAAGAGGGATCATCTATAGTCACTTTTGCTTGGCTCTGATGATGTGATCAAACTAAATTACAGTAGACAGTATCCCATATAAATAACCATGAGACTTATATCAGATGTTGGATAACAAAAACAGATCCTTTACGCACATTATCCAAAAACAACATCCTGCAACTGTAAAGGAAAGGTAACACTTAAAACCGATGAAATTCAATCCACATCATTCAGCACTTTTATCTGTATGAATCAGGTTCGAGCAGTCAGTTTAGCAACCTCAGTAATTTTGCTTTGGGAAAGCAATAACCATTTAAGAATGGTAACATGGAAGTAGATGTAAGGTTCATGCATATGTCTTCATCTAATATACATTAGTTTCCAACAGAAATTGACAAAAGACTATACCAGCTGACATACGGACATATTGCGACAAATCTCCTCCGGGCGCAAAAGATGAACGGACTTGAGATACTTCAGCAACAGACTTATACCTCTCCAGAGATGTAAACTGGAATAAGTGGATATCAGGACATTAAAGCATCTATAAAAGGCAATTACAGAAATACAAAGATGAAAATCCATCGAACACCAATCAATCAAACTGGAAATAAAAGCCATTTTCTTTTATGATGCTGGTCCAACAAGTTTAGTAGTTGTGATACTACCATCGAGGTCACGTACTCTTTTCAATGGGATATGAGATGACGGACCTCATGAGTTTGACTAGGTACAATCTTTTACAACCTACTCAAACTCATCGAGTCTACCATATACTGATTTCTCATTAGCACGCATTAGAAAGGGTTAACTGTATCTACAACAAAACTCCTTACTAAACCATATAAGCCCCTAGCTTGTACCTCATCATTGCAATCACCAAGGTCACAACCCTATTAATAGGTTCAAAGCAAGGTGACTAGAATACACTAATTTGCAAGCGATCCGCACAATGGACCGATTTCCTTTTATGGTTCACCACCGATTTGAAACACCAAAATAAACATTCCACGCATTCCAAACTATAAAATTCGATTTTACCTTCTCTCAACACATTAAAATATTTCTAATCCTAGTTCTCTGGATATATTTCCACGACAAATTTATAATTTTAGTATAATGAAGGTCTTCTAAATTTAGCAATGCATAAAGTGTAGTTAATACCATCCTGAAAAACAAAAATACTTAGATTTTATCTCAACTATATGAGCTGGAAAAAAATACCCATGTTGTACCACAAAAAATATTCCCGTTATCATTCCACTGTGATCCACACTCTGGCAACCTAGGTTCAAGACCTAGGTTCAGAGGCTCAGAAAGGCTCAGAGGTAAAGCACAAAGTTTCTTTACATCAGTCAGCCAACAAGAATTTCTCAGGCAAAACTTTCACTGTGTATCCTACGCCAATACCAAATAAAGCAACATATTAAAGAGAATCGCTCATCCTATGTATTGAACAAACCATGTACTGGGAATCATGTAATAAGAGCCAATGTCCAGCATCACTAAATTCCTGCATCCCTGACAATATTTTGCGTCTATCAACGTAATCTAAGTTTTAAAGTATCTAGCCAAAGGGTTTCAGAGGATAGAAGATGTTTAAAGCTTTTTCAGTATCTCCGTAAATGTTTTTCCGCTGTTTCTCTGTATCCAGTATATGGATTCTGTCACATAAACAGATCAGATAAAGACATAAAAGAGCAAATTTTAGAATAGGAAAAAAGAGAACCTTTGACGAGGGATCTTATGCATAACAGAATCACAATCTCATATAACAAGTACGAATATACATGCATGGCCGAAAGAAGAAACCACTATCTCATGCAAGGCCGAAAGAAGAGAGACTGAAACCTAGATCGAGGAGAGACTGAAGGACAATGAATTAGACTTTGCACAGAAATAGTTTCCAGCGATATACGCATCATGCATATGCATATATGTCATGTGACCCTTTACTTCCAACCAAAGAGATAATTGGAAAGGTTAGAATGTAAACAACTGGAAAACCATAAGATAAGTCAGTAATATAACAAGTTAACAACGATTTGCAAAATTGACTTCTCTTCATTCATGCAAACATGGCTCTTACAATCATGGGAAAAGAATTTCCAGTCACATTTCATTGGGATACTATAATCAAGAAATCGCATTCAAAATTCAAGGTAAACAGATAGACAAAGCAAATCTAACCTTTGGATCTGCTGGTGCTCGTGGAGTAGCAATACCCTGACTGCTATCTATGTCGTCCATTCTGAATCACGATTGTATTATAGACACAAATTTTACAATCTTAAATTTCAGGTAAGAAAATATCAATAATTCGCTTAAAATTTATTAACAGAAGTTCTAAAGTGCTCAAAAGGATTAACCGGGACGATACACCATGAACATATCACTTACTTTAAGAAGACTTCTCCTGTAGCTTTGGCATGTGAGGCTAAAACATTCTTTTTCCACAAAAAAGGAGATGATCCAGATTTTTCCTCCTTGGCAACTATCGGTGCGTTAAGCATCACAACTCCCAACCCTATCTCATTGTCATGTTTTAGGCTGCCATTAAGATTATCGAAGATGAGCTCTGAAGCTGCGACGGTGGAAGCATATTGTTGATCAATATACATTTCATAAAGTTCCTTTTGGAGACTTTCGATGTGTGCAAAGCTATACTTTACTGGTGGAACTTGATTGTCGTCTTGCATATCTGCAAATAACCGGCATCGAAGAAGATAAAAAAAATCAATAATCTTGTTTATGAGTTGTTGTTAGAAAGCATGAAGATATAATTTTGTCTAGAAGAAAGCAGTTACGAAGGACAAGTATTATCTTTTCCCCTAGTTAGTCAGGCAATAACAAAGTACATAAAAACTATGAATCCCCCAACATTAGTTAATAGGAATTTGTCTACTACAATTCTTAGTACCATAACGCTACTTTCACACATTTCCGATGCTTCTGAAACTGCTTAATAATTACACCAGCGCCACTTACAAAAGTCTCGAAACATATTCACAATCAACAGACTTTAGAAAGATCTAATCCAAACATGGATATTTTCTCAATTTTGTCAAGTCCATATGTTTCATTTTTCTTCTCATTAACACACATTACCAACTCAAATTAACTACTACATTAAATTAAAAAGATCTGCCCCGATCTGCACAGCTAGTTTCTGATACATTCTGCTGAAATCTAGTCCTCGCTACCCACTAGAAGGTTGAAAACAGAACTAGCAAAGCAAAAAGTTTCTTTGTGGCATTAGTCAATGTAAATCTCTTGACGAAGAATACCATATGATCCTATGTTATTACTACATAAAGCAACTTCGTCCAAGAGATGTACACCATCATATGTAATCGTATCATAGTGGGTAGTGAGTGCTTACATACAAAATACAACCTCAGATTTTCTAACAGGTCGGAGTATGTTGGTTCCAAGTCAATCAGCATCACAAGTTTTAAAACTTAACAATACAAAGATTATCAAACGAAAGAATTGCTTTTGAGCCTTTTAAGTATTGTGTGAAACTGCTGTCCAAGCATGTCCCTTCTATATATTTCCAAGGCAGGTTGTGTCATATTATAAAGACAGAAATACCATAGTTTGGAAAAGGGATGGGAAAACCTTATGGGAGAAGGGAAGTCACGCACAACAAGATAATATACCTATTATAACAACTGAATTTGCATGGCCAAAAATGAACTAGTACACTAGCGGACCTCAAACTATTGATCATAAAACCCCTTATCTCCCCAGGTGAGGACTAGATTTCTCTTGCTCATGGTGTGACATATCACCATAATCATATCACGTGAGATACGGCAATCATTTATTCTCTTTTCATTTTTCATGAACATTTTCCATCATTCCTTTGAAACTAAAATCATATGACGATAATATGTGGCCAATCATTTATTCTCTTTTCATTGTTTATGCACATATGTCATCATTCATGCGAAACAGAGATCTAGAAACACAGAAAATGGCGATTGCCACCACTAAAGACAAGAGAGGGTCAAAGGCTCAACACTTTCATGGAATTTCTTTTCATTCAATTACTAGCAGAAAGAAAAGCAATACTAATACAAGCCATGACCCTTAAAATTTGAACATGCCAAAGTCTGTGATGTATGTCCACTTTACGATAATTATCTTCAGAAAATTAATGGGCAAATACAGGTTTCCAAACGGACACTGACCAATCCTTTTTTTCACCAAGATTAGTCCTGTATACAGATCCTTTTGCGACATTATACTTGGTGTAATACCACATAATCAAGGAAAGCTAAATAATCAGGGTCTTTTAACATTTTCCTCCAATGTTTTCTTAGACTTTCCATGCCACTTTTAAATTGTTCCATCATATAGTTGTCCTTTCATATGAGAGCATCTAAACTGTTATTTCACATATCTAAACCACCCTAACAGATTGCATCTTTCTTGAATGCTCAAATATTTACCAAAGCACTATCATCTAACATCCTGATTGAGTGCACATGTTAATACTTTGTTTTTTGGGTCGAAGCACATGTTAATACTTGACCATCCGATACTTCGCCCATAAAACCGGCTTTATTTCTATTCTAACCACGGAGATACATATCTAAAATATTCCACTGTCTTTCCATCATTTAAAGAGCTCTTACCATAGCAAATCTACACAATCATATGTTCATGAATAGATAATGCACTTCCCTCCTTAATTCGTAACTTCCAAATTAATACAAGCTTAATGTTTTGCCTTGAGATAATATACATACTGAATCTTAGATTTCTGTTCATACTACAATACAGCGTAGGTCTATATATCTGATCGGATCTTCCACTGCCCTTTTTGAGAATTCAGTGCCTGTCTCTATTCCAGCTGGTAAAAGATACAGGCAATCATCTATAGGTTTCAAGAAGCAGAATTTTTAAGGAAACAATACAAAGCAAATCTTAATAGGAAGTTTTTTGGAAGGTTGCTGTACTTTCACTAAAAGGCTGACTGTCCGTCACACATGTAGGGCCATCAGCCTATCATATTTTGTACCTTCGTTTTTCCTATATATCTGGACTAGTATGAATAATCATGGTGATCGGTCATGGATAACGCACTACTGTCATATATGGCCATCAATTCCTCAATCATAGGCAATATACTACCTTGTTCAGCAATGTTGACTTTACTTAATGCGTCATTGACTTTACAGAATCATTAATTACTATCACAATTATTAGGAACAAGAGAGCACCCACAAATCATTAGCAACAGTCAGCATAGCATCTCTCTTCGGTACCTGTTGAGGTCAGTGACCACGACCAGTCAAGTAGTTGTCGGAATTTTATCAGCTAATGCATTTGAACAATTCAAAGCAAATGCCAATTAGTTGAAATAAACGGAAGCAATACACTTAACCATAAGCCAATTTGAAAAAGAATTCTCCAGCGAAATTGGCTGTACCTTCAACAGCATGAGCTGGTGCCCCATAAAGATACAAGCAACCATCAGAAAAGTAGTTTTCTTACGTTACGTAACAAACTAAAGTGCATGTCATGCACTCCATGCATGCATCTAAATATTTTCTACCAAAGATGTACTTCAGTCAGCTCTTTATCTAAACCTAGCGATGGAACACAACGAGATCGTCACTCCATGCAATAAATACAATCAAATCTGTCAAAAAAACTAATGTCCCAAGGCTAAAATTACAAAAAGAAGGAGAAGATATCCAAAAAATCTAATAATAATAATAATAAGAATAAGAATAAGAATAAGAATAAGAACAAGAAAATGCATAGGTGGAGATCAAATCTTATAACGCAATGATCATAACTCATCGCTTTTATAAAATAGATCTGCATGACCTGGATTTTCGCTTTCCGCAACAGTGTTATTGGAAGCTAATGATTCATTAAAGTTGAGATCACCTAATGTGACCTCTCCGGTATTCACGATCCACTCCTCTTCATGGACATCTCTGGCATTTGGGAATCTTCGTTTCCTAACAACTGAACGGTAGCGCTTGGGAGTATAATCATCAAGTGTTCCCTTTAGCCTCCACCTCGATCCACAGGCATTGCATAAAACCGGTTTCTCTGCTGGACCATGTCTCCAAAGAGGAGTTTCTGCCCAAGTTCAAAGATAAAACTCAAATAAATAAAGTCAATCAACATTGGCAAGTGGTGTAGTGACCATTCAAATGACGTCATACTTTGAATCAGATGGGTCCTATTGAACCATATTATAATTTCTGCTTCCCAGCAGTTTAGTGCTTATAATTTTATATAATCCATCACCTTAATGTACAACTCTCAAAGTTACCATCAACTTTTCAACCTTTACCCCTAGCCAAGAGGCAAGTCAACTTTTAACACTGGATGGTTAATGTCTCCAGTCAAGAAATAGCCAGAATATAGTCATTACTATGATTGACTTGTGATAGAAGGAAAATAAATGGCAATTTCCCACATCAATTTGTCAATTCATGAGCGAGTGAGATAATTAACCCTGCAAAGTGATTATGATTGAATATATGGCTTGGTCTACTTCCAACCAATGAGAGAAGCATTTTGTTACCTCTAGCACCACAATGGCGGCACGGCCCTTGTTTTCCCATATTGGTTCTGGCTTCGCCGAAACATATAGCAAACAAAATCAAAATTTCATTAAGTAATCAACAGAAAATTACTGCAAGTAGACATTTGAGAGAGACATCTTAATAAAATCTAATACCTTTTTTACTAGATTTAGAATTATAAATGGAAATAAAGCAAGCTGGCAGTATATTAAGAGTTTCATGTGGGATCTCCTATATAGTTCCGCTTTCCAAGAGCCTTACAGTACTCCTAAGTTCCTAACCTACCGAGATGCAATATCATTTGGGTCAAACTGCTACTTCTAATGCGCAACATATGCTAGAACATAGAGAAAAATAATGGAAGAAGGTCTCAATTAAAAACTTCAAAGGGTGCCATCAGATTTTTGTCCCAACAATAAAAAAGAGCTATTTTTCCTGTAATCTCACAATACTCACTCTCCTCCTTACAAGTAAACTGAGACAAGAGAAGAGATCAAATTATAAAAGCCAATTGCATTATAGAGTGATTTTTCTGCCAAAAGACTTCCCGTTATTTAACATTTTCTGTAACTTTAAAGTAGCATCTAGGGGGTAAAATGCACTCTACCTTAGCAAATAACCTAGATGACCTTACAAGGATATGGTTTACAGTCTCCCAGTAAAGTAGGAAGAAAATAAAAAAACTCATTCAAGATGGTGTCAAGCTGCCGCTTTCTCCATATCCAACAGACTTCAGCTTCAGCACTACCAAAGAAAAAAGCATTAAGAAGGAACCAAAAAAAAAAAAAAAAGCTGATGTGATAAGCAGAGAATATTCAAGGGCAAAAGATAGATCGACTGAATTTTACTGAAGTTCTGTTTTTAGGGCAAAGTTTCTTGATCAAGGCATTAGGGATGACTATCTCTTGATGGCAGCAGATGATTCAGGCTTCGATGAAAACCTGTTCAAGGAAATAGAGGGGGAAAAAAGGAAAAACCAACTTCACACCAAAAGTATTGATGGCAGCACAGACAACTCAAGAAAAGATATGCACTTGACTATGGTGGTGAATGGAATAGCTGAATGCTAAACTGCTAATGAGAAATAATGGTTTTTCCACAAAAGACAACTTGCATTTATGGCAATGGAAAGGTCTTGGCTGCATATATGACATGTGCCTTCAACTAAAACGAGCGTAACCCCCTCCAATTCATGCTTTTCACGCTAGGACGATTCTTCAGTAAGACAATTCTTTTCCCTCCCAAAACTGGCAGAAATTTTGAAATTCATCAGTGGATAAATCATTAACACTTCATATACTCTCTTACTGGTGTTGAAGTGACAGATCTGTGATTGCAGCTAGGAAGGATTTAAATAATAGTGTTAAAGTGAAAATCTGCGTCAGAATTTATATCCTGGATATGCCAAGATTCTGTCATACTCGACTTATATGATACATTTAGATAGCCTCGATAAACAAAACAAAGAACATTAAAGGTTCTTAAAGAGCTCTCAAAACTCTCAATGAGTTTTGGCTAATTTCTCCTCTATAAAATGAGTTTGTAAGGAAAAGCCAATTCAACCTTTGATGGCTTCAATTACTTACCATTCAAGAAGAGGATCCACATAATGTTTCCTTGCACCTCTTTTGGCAAGGGAAAGAACAACACGTTTTAGCAAAGCAGGATTACCATGTATAGCAAACACTCAATTGGTTGGATAACAAGTTCACTTCTTTGGTAAGAACTTTATAACCATTTAAGCTATTTTAAAAGTTTAGTCACGAAGTTTGACAAGCTTTCAATTACCATCTAAGGGAAGTCTGAGGACGAGAAATAGGAATAAAGCAGATCGCTAGCTTTCATACACAAAGAATCATTTCCTAGATGTGCAGAGGTTAATGATTCAGCCAGACAGAAGATTAGTTGGTCTTGGGACATCCGAGAAAACCTATATATTGCTTACTACGTTGATCAAAATAAAACTGCATTCTGCCTCTCTGACTTTCCTTAATATAATGATCAAGATTCTTAATCATTCAACATATTCCTAGAGGAGAAGTCTAAAGCAAAGACCACATCAGTATGCTAATAGGGATGTTGATTCATATTCACGACACCTGTATTCCCTAGTTGATGTGTTAGGAAAACCTGGGGTAACTATCCTTTGCAATCTAGGAAAACCAATCATTTTCGTTTACCATCTGAAAGTCTTTCTCACAAACAATTTATTTCCAAAAAGTCCTTCATCCAACTAGCCTATTGCATGCAGAAATCCAAATAATATCATGCTACACAAAGCACAAACATCCCTACAAAGAGAAAACATCCCTCACCAAATAAAACAAAACAAAACATTGGCTAAAGAAAAGCCATTACGCTTATAACAGACCTGACAGTCACCACTTTGGCACCAAATCATCCAAATTCAAACACCTATTCAACCCTTAGTGACGAAACAATCACCAAAAAGTGGAAAGAGTCTAGTCGTACTGCTCATAAACCAAAATTATTAGGAAAAAATCTCAGCAAAAAACTTAAATCATACAAATGGGAGACTTAATCATTTTTAAACAGTACCGCCAACAAAAAATATTCATTGATAGCAATGAAATCCAAAACCGAATCTATATCTCTGCTGCTCCACCAATTTATGGACCAAAAATATTCTTCGCCTGAAGGTTTTTTCCTTAAGATCCTATACCTCCCTCTTAGGCAAACCGTTAAGGACAAAGCGTTTTTGTAGCCTCCAGTCTCCATTCTTCAACCTTGCCGTGACTCTCATAGTTTCATTACACGTAATATGGATAGTATGAAACAATTTGACTAAGTATTAATTTACTATTAATGGATTGATTGACATCAAAGGATTCGATATTTCCAAGAGAAGAATGTATGACTCCATTACTATAGCTGTCCAATACCAATCAATTGACGAACATAAAAAAATGCAATACATGCTTTAATTGCAACTCAGTCCAAACTTGATTCAACAAATTTCATTGTGTTTCAAGTATGGAATTCAATATATTTCATCCATAAGAGAAACATCACAAGCTTAGTTGCTCGATCCAACATAAACTGCATCATGTGCGATGCAAAATAATCAGAAATGATTAACTCACACAACAATAGTTCAAGTATTTATCAGTTAAATTGAAGATCTACAGAATCAAGAGCAAATATATAAGCAACATTCATTTTTTAGACTCCTCAGTGGAACAGTGAAGGCACGACTTCCAGGTGAATATGTCATCAGAAAGCAAGCAGAATACTAGTGGGTTGAGCGTCAAATTTGCCAAGCACTAAACCGGAAACACCCTTGTCAACGGGAATGTTGGGTTACTAGGGATAGATTATTGAGGCAGGAAATGCAAAATAGCAGATCAAGGCATCTAAGAATTGAATGAGATGAACTTTTGATCAAGACAAACAAGCATCGTTCCAAATTGAAGTTCCTCATCCCAATAAACCAAACAAAAACATGTGAAGCATCAACATGATTGAATAATTGCTTTAGGTCGCACACGAACTCATGAAAAAAATTATGCCCCCACTCGGAAACGGACGGAAAATATAAAAGACATGTTTCATCTAAAACTCCTGTATGCATTTCAATTTAACATCCTGCGATCCAGTCAATTACATTGAAACCAGAGAAATTCGCAGAAATGTAAACGCAACTCCCTCCAAAACAAGCAAACCAAAAGAAAAACCCTAGAATAATTTCGGCTACATAAGGAGGGGATACGCAGCACAGAAACACCGGCTGAATCTCAAAAAGCGCGAGACCAATCCAAGCGAACCCGCTTCAATTGCCACCATCGTTAGAGCAAGAAGCGTCTCCATCGCAGCGATGATCGCCGCGATGGGGGTGGTGCCGGTGATCCGGGGCATCGCCATCTTCATCGCTGCTACAGTCTTCATCGAAGGGCTTCTCCTTGTGGAAGATGCAGCACTTCTTGGAGCTCTTCTTCTTCATGAACTCGTTGTCGACGGTGCCTTCCTTCCAGGTCACCTTCTTCTTCTTATCGTTCACCCTCTTCAGCCGCAGGACCAGGGCGGTGTTGCCTTGGGAGGACGAGGAGGAAGAAGACGGGGGTGGCGGAGCCTGACCGCCGATGGTGACGGTGGTCGTGACGCTCGAAGATGCGGCGGCAGCGGCGGCGGCGGTCGTCGTAACCATTGATCGAGCCATTCTCTCTGCGCGTTGAGACGGAATCAGAATGAGAACGCCGCCGGAATCAGCGGAAGAAGCAAGCCGATTCTTTCGAGAGCAGCCGCGCCTCGCCATTCATAAGCATTATTGGGCCTGATCCTGGGCCTGGTCCTGGGCCTGAGCTGGGCCTAATCTAGGCCCACGATACAAAAATTAGGTTTGGAATAAGGGAACACGATATATAAATTGGCCACGTCATTTTTTATAAACTTTTTCATAGGTTAAACGTTGTTCTTGTTCGTCTCAAGTTTTTCGTGCAACTGTATGTGGTTCTTAAAGTATCAAAAAACATTTCAATAACATCTTAGTATCATTAGCTTTTTTAGGCAAGAAATATTTCAAAAGTAATTGGACGGGAACGTGACAATGTGCCAAATTCTATTAATTTGCCCGCCATTATTTCATCACGACAGTAAATACAAGCAATGGCGTCGCCTACTTGCAGTACGGTACCGATATTTACAATCTTTACTTCTCAATTAATTGCTCAATATGTTCACGGATAATATTACTAATTTCGTCAACTCTAATATAGCAAGGGGGTTCGAGAATTGGTCAATGAATTACCAATAGAACAGTTTACTTTGAACAGTTAGACATATGACGGATTCTTGACAAGATAAAGATTAAAGCAAAAAATCACATTAACACTTGCACTCAAACAGATGAAATCTTGATGAATGTCGGACTTGCTAATTTAGAGCACTGCAAATCCTTCTAATCTGGCCGCGTGAACCGGTGAGCGGACTTATGTTGCCCATTTTAATCATGGCGGCCGCGAAATCCGACTTGAAACTCGCAGGCGTCTTGCTGTACTCAGAGACGATGCTGTCGGTGGACCCTCCGCTGAAAAGGACTTGATCCGACTCGAGAAGGCCTTTCTTCTGCATCAGATTTTTGAAGTAGTTGTTGTCGAATGAATTGGGAGTCACCAAGTCGAGCGGGGCTAGAGTTGTGTCGTTGCTGCTTGCCGGGCACCGGCGCTTACGAGTGCTCGCGAATCCGGCATCGATGTCGCTGCCGTTGCTGTAGATTCTGCCACTGAATGTGAAGCACTGAGCTTGCCCTAGAGTGTGAGCACCTGCATAACGTTGGCAGAAAGGGCATATCAACAATATTTCTCCTTTTATTTATATCATCCGGGCTATATTCGTGTAATGAAATCAATAGCTTGTGAGCAAGCAAGAATGAGAAATTCTTGCATAGGCCAAGGTCCACCGTCAGGGTTGAATTTCAACCATGATATGCAGCAAACAACAACATGAGTAGGAGGAAGCATTTCGTATATACCTGAGAGGGCAACCATGTCCTTAGCACTGAGGCCTTTGCTTGCAAATCTAGATATGAGTGTCTCGAGGTCAGCTAAAAACGATGGAAGATCGCTCAACGCGAGCGATGGACTTGCGGTGGTCGAGTCTCTTCTTCCGAGCTTCACCGTCCAAGAAGGACCACCAACCTATATTTTTCCAGAGCAGCATCAGTTATATCAGTAAAATGATTCAAACTCACAGTAGATATTTGAAAGTAAGCAAGCGGTCATAAGATGATTCGTATGTTATTGCCTAATGTCAACCACAAGATGCATATCTAGAGAATTATGGGAAGACCTACGGCAACAGAAGCATCTCGAGCTGCAACGGCAACAATATCCGCGCAAGACACGACTCCTGGACAGATCTTTTCTACTTGCGACTTGGCATCGTCGATCACCTCGTAACCCCTCACGGAGCCTTTGTTAGGCGGGGCGTCTCTCTCGCTAGAGATGGTGGGGCTATTCTCCAGCAATATCGATGCGTCGCAACCCTGAACAAAGCAATCGTGGAAATGGAGTCGAATGAGAGAAGCGGCCATCCGGCGCTCCCTCGACACCGCGGTTCTGATGGAAGTCCGTATCGCGGCGAGCCCATCCGGGCAGGACTCGTCGTAAAACGTGGAAGAAAGTTGCGCATGGCAGGACATGCACAGAAGCACTAGCATTGAAGAGACTATCGCGAAGCAAGAAGTTGAAGCCATTGTGCATGCAAATACTGATTATTCTCTTTGCTATATTATGGTGAGCAGGGAGCACCAGTAGAGCTTGGTGTGTGTAGAAGATGGAGATGATTGTTGGAGAGAGAGTGGTGCGAGTGAGATTTTATAGGCGCAAGAGTTCAAGCGAGAGAGAGAGAGAATCGCTGTTTTCCCCGGCAGCGCATGAGGTCTAATATTCCATATTGAAGGCCGTCATAGCCATTGCCAGCGAGAGAGAGGTGATAGGGACGACGAGGGACCTCGTCCGTTCTTGTTCGGCTGCATTTGGAAAAGTAGGGTGATCAGATTTGATCAAGTCCCTCTTTTCTCGATGGAAGCAACGAATGAGAAATCAAAGATCGAGGAGTTTGACTGATTATTTATTTTTATAATGTCAAGAGTCGATGTCCGGCGCTGTAATCAATGCATGGGATTTGACTTGGCTTTATGCAAATGAATATTGTATCGGGCACCTGCAAATTGCATGGCGTTTTGACGTGAAAAAAAGTTAGGTGGGCATTCTCTATTCTCGAAAAAATTATCAAAAAAGTCCTCAATCTATTGCAATAATATCAATTTAGTTCTAAATATTTTTTTTGTACAAATTGAGTCTTGAACCTTTTGCATATGTGTCAATTCAATCTATTCGGCTAATTTGGCCGGCTGGCAATAACATGACATGATCAACAATACCGTTGACAATTTTTAATAATATTTTTTTCGAATTTTTTCCTTCTTTCTTCCTCTGATTGCCGGCCCTCACTAGTGGCTAGGTGAGCTCGACCTCGCTCGCCCCTAGTGATGCAAGCCCCTACCAAATCCGGTAAGGGCGAGCCTCGCCCAGCGATGGTGAGGCGTGCCCTCACTGGATCTAACAAGGGCTCGCCTTGCTAGTGGTCGGCAAGGTCGACCTTGTCGGCCAGATGAAGAAGGAAGGAAAAAAAAAAGAGAAAGAGAAAGAAAAGAAAAAATTAAAAATTACAACGTCAGCATTGATCGGTCAAAATTGGCTGGATGGATTAAATTGGCACAAATGCAAAAGGTTTAAGACTGAATTAGCTAAAAAAAATGTTTATGACTAAATTGGCACAGTTACAATAGGTTTAGAACTTTCTTGGTAATTTTCCCTTGTGTTCTCTCATGGTGTAATTACCTGCCTCCATTTGTCATCTGGTCCCTCCTTAATTCTTGGGATAATGACACAAATTGTCAATGAAGTTTGACCTAATGTATAATATGTAATCTCTGGACATTTGATCCATATTCAATATAATCCTTGAATTATTGTTCGACGTTATCTTTCTATTAATTCAAGTTCAGGGACAACATTAAACATTTTCATATAGTATATGGACCAAAGTATAAGGACCACATTGAACAAATTAAAAGTTCAGGGACAACATTGCATGATGGGTTAAAGTTCGAGGATCACATTAAACAAATTAAAAGTTTTGTGTCATTTTTCCTTAATTCTTTCATCCTATTTTTCGATATTCAACTCTTTCGACTCAATTAATCCGGTGAATGTTGGAAAACAATTTTGCCGTCGTCCACATACATCGAGTAAGGCTCTATCCACACACACATGATGGCCTTCTTTCAATATTACTCTGGATAAAAGACTGTGATTAGATAATATAATCTATATTAGACCTAAATTAAGTGCGTAACCGCTTAGTCAATTCATTAATTTTCGACCAAAAAAATTCATCAATTAAAAACAAAATTGACTCTATAAATTCCATAAGAATTCTTTCTTTATTTTATTTGAGATAAGCAAAACAAATTGGCTAACTAACATCGCCCCCTTTTATGATTTATAAAACAGTAAGACTCGAAAATCTGGTCACATTTAGCTAATGCGCGTACATTTGGTGGCTCTCATAGAAATATATTAGAAAGCAAAAGCAAAACAAAAAACAAATGCACAAAATAAATTGGAGAAGTTGAGAATGGAAGGGAATCTAAAGAAGTTATAGAAAAGGGTAAAATGGTCAATTTCGTGCGACACAACTCTTTGAATTTTTCCATTTATAGTTAGCATAGGTATGATGCACATTATATCCCATGACATAGCTAGGATACAAGTTTTACTCTATGAGTAATTTTAGCTCTTATATACCATATCAAGTATAGAATGAGCTTATCTTATAACTTTCTTTTGTCCCTTATATCGTACTCGAGTGTACCATATCAAGTGTATTAATTTTATCGCCCATAAAGGATACAACAGCTGTGCCTAGAAAGTTCGTGCATGCTTCTTGCTTCACAATTTTTTTTTGTTTGGTCGATTGCTTCACAATTCAAAGCAACATTCTCGATGGCGCTTGTTCAACCGTTGGTAGGTGAAAAAGCATTGTGCAGTCAACAATATGCTCCTAGCAAAAAGGAAAAATCTCCGATAAGGAGATGGCGAGAATAAATCCATGCAGAAGAACAGGACAGCGACTTTTCCTCGGAAACCTCAATTGGTAAGTTAGGCATAGCCTGTCGCCATCGATAGCCTTGAAAGTACGAGACCGTAAATTCTGACCACGTGATGATTCTTAAAGAGAACCAAAATCACCGTCCTGACCAAATTACATAGACGATCGATGTTACAAACACATCCTCTTGACACCAGAAACGAGCAAACACTGGAGTTAGGCCGATCAATATTTTATCTCTTGCGGCATGGAATAACGACACATGGCAAGCAAGAGGGGAGTCCGATTTTACACATAAATAGTGCAATCCCAGAGACTGAGTTATAACAACTCTTTTAATTCGAATTAAGAAGCATATCCCTTAGAATCCCCTTATCTTGCTCGGAAAATGAGGAGCCTCCGTACACCCGGCGGTGCCTAATATCAATATATTGCAATGCCTCCTCACCAAGTTTTGCACGGAGGACTCAGTCGAAAGCTCAACCGGCGTCACGCCCCAAATTCATGAAAATGGAGGGGGCAATTCCTCTTAGGATCGTGGTTCTGCTGCGGTATACGAATCTCTGATGCAACATATATTCTTGTGTACAACTACATCAAATTCAGAGGGGGACTCTGTAGGACGGATCCACCATTTTCAAGATGAACAAATTCCCCTTATCACCCCTTGATATCCTGCAAACGCATAGATCAGATCCCATATCAGTGGACTGCCTTTCTCTATCATTATACCATAAATACATGAGATTCAAGCAAATGTCACAAATTATTTCTGAGAATGGAGTTCCCTTGCCTGTAGCTTTCAGTGCTTAATTTCAAGCTTTGAATTGTAGATAATCCCAAAATCAACAAAAAATGGACCAAAATATTTGAAAATCATTACATCTTGCAACACCGAGCACAACCCGTAAAACTGCTGCGGTAAGGAGGAGATTATGACTTAACAATTTCCTCCTTACGTCATATTAAGTCATAATTATAAATTAATCAATTAACTCTATTGTTCGACCAAAAAAAAAGTTAACTATATTGCATATTTCACTTTCTGCCAAGTTTGGGCCCAGCTATCAGGCTAGGATTCTAGAAAAAGGGGATGTAATATAAAATATTGATAGAGCTGAACTAACCATACAAATAGTTTAGATTACTGTTAACAAGAAATTATCTTGCCAGATACAACAATTACTGAATCAATGAAGTAAGAACTAAGGGAATCAAACTGCTCACCTTAACTCTTCATCTAAGTAAGTTATCTCCAACTGACCACGACCACTTCCTGGATTTCTTATAGAAATCTGAGAAAGTTTTAAAAAATAATGGTAAGATAGACATTAAACGGTTGAAAAGGCATAACCGATATCATGAGGCAGAATGCCATAAAAACTATATAAGGGACAGTAATGAACTATTCCTTCCAATTAAACCGGAGAGACTGATGGTTCGCAATTCAACTGGCTGAACCTTTTGATTTGAAACATCAGGTTTAGTTAAACTGAGTGCTTTTCTATATATAATAATGAAACTTTTGACGTGAATTCCCATTGGGCCATCCCCATCTAGATCAGATGGTGGGTATGGGTTGTAATTCATGAAGGTATGGCTTCCAATCTCCATGAGTGCAAATTAGTTTTTTTCTTGAAGCGGTTCAGTTATTTTAGTTTATAATCGGTTTACCTCATTAATATCAAAGAAGGTGCTTGCCCAATTGGGTAAGAGCTTAGCACATTCACTAAGAGCATCCGAACCACAGTTGCAAATTGTTCTCTTATCTGTTGAAAGTCATCACTATGTTACCTCTCATATCATGTTTTGATCAATTCTCTCCAATTTTCATTATAACTGAAGTAACTAAAATCATGATAGAGAGAATGCCAGGGAAACAATGTGGGGGTCAACTAATAAGTATGCTTTTCAATCTATGCAAATGATGGAAAAACAATTAACATCTTGAGCAATTACTCCGCAAGAGGAGAAATATGGAGTCCTAGGGCGAAGATAGGTCAGTAATAAAAATAAGACTCACCAAACCAGCAATTCTGAAAAAGTCAAATTTAACAGCCACTCTTCTTGCATTTAGAGGCACCAAATTAGCTGTCACCTGCGAAAATTGGTCCCGAAAAAGTGAATTCTCGATCATCACACAGTTATGTCACAAAATGATATCGCTGGCAATGATATTAATTTGGAATAAGTGAAATTTCCATGACCAAATTTCTCGTCGTGATGAATTTTCCTCTAGTTAAGAGCAGATCTGGCCAAAAATAGAGCATACTAGGTAAGCCTGGAATTACATTCGATTGCTTGCACCTGAAGATAGAAACTAATTTATAGAACTGAGCTAAAATCAGGCATCATCTCCCTAGTTAAGCAGAATCATCAAACTAGTTGAATTTTTCTTCAGCATTTCTGCAGCGCAATTATAAATGTAAACCATAACAAATCTAAGCTAGAAAGCAGTGGAATATTGGTATAATTTACCACTGAATCCTTTCTTAACCGATAATAGAGGAAACAGACTTTGACACTGAATCCTAAAGTACCATACCAGTGTTTTGAGTCTTCACCATAATGAATCGCAGGCTTCAGAACACTGTTCACTTCTCCAGTAATCTTTCTATATTACATGTTATAACAGTTGCAAATTGCAGTACAGACAGACTTACAATTATTAAGGTAATACCTCTATTCTCTCTCTTCTTAAAGAACACAGAAATATAAGTGGTACAAGATCATTGGGGAATTACATAGTTAATAAAGAGATAAGTGAGAACAGGAAGAGCGATAGTCTTAAAATGACCTGATTAAAGAATGGCCAAGTTTCCATGTTTTGAGCCCTTAAAGTATCGACATTGATCGCCTGGTAGATTTTGCCATTTGGCCTTAAGAACTTCGGTCTCTGCCATGGGCATTTGAAATGCTTGATTATGCAGATTACAAGATGCAAAAATTACAGCGATATATTTGATCAAATGGACAAAAAAAAAAAGAAAGAAGAATTAGATAAAGAGCTAGATCAAACATTTCGCGTGTGAGACAATGACAAAGAAGCACATGGGGAAAATGCAGAGTGGAAACTATCCTGTGCTGAATTTTAATTCTGCCAAACCCTTAGGAAGATACACAAAGAAAATGAGCACTAAGATAGACAGAACCCCAATATCCTTTTCCCTGTAGATCCTTCATCCTAGATAGATAACTATCTAAGAGTCCGTCATATCAAATGAAGAGAATTCTAAGAAGCTTGACTGGATAATTGAATTGAGAGAGGAAGGTAGCAGCACAGAGGCCCTTCAGATCATAATGATTACAAAGAGTAGATCTTTAATTCACTGAAGTTCTTGTGGTGTCCACCGAAAAAGTAGAGACTTTGGAATGCAGAGTGTTAGTATGAGGAGAGCTGTTGTCACAGAATCTGTAGACATTCCAATCAGAGATAGTCATCTTGCCAATCTGGTCAATGGACTTCACACTAGAAAGTAGAATTAGGATGTTTAAGAACCAATCGAGTTTGAAACATGGAGAGTAGTTAATGCTCTAGATTAACCTAAGAAAAATGAGCATGTCACTCATCAAACTGTTTCAACGAGTCTGTGCCAGGTCCCACCAGCCAAAAGATAAAGTGCATAAAAGTGGGAAAACTTTCATACCTGGGTCTGCAGGACTGATTTGGATGTTGTATAGATAAGCTCCCATTTGCCATTAAGCATATCAGATTGGAGAGGCTCCTTCACTGTGTTAATTGCCTCAAGCTTACGCGCAATCTGATCAAGTAAATAATTCCCATCAAGGGATGATTATTTTAATACATCAAAATCCAAGATGGATGAAAAAAAGTAGGCCCCTATTTCCATCTCCACTGTCTAGCTTTTGGATTATAAGCATTTAATTGGCTGGATCCTGACAGTTATTTCTGTTTGTTATGGACGTATGAAAGCACTCTGCACATGAATAATTTCGCTTGGCACTCAAGGACTCGGCGGCAACTTCTAAGCATTTAAACAGTCATCAATGATCTCCTCAATTAAAAGCATGCATAATGAATCAACACAAAACAAATGGTCAACATTGATTTTGTCCTCTCAGAATAATTAGCGACCATCATCGAAACACTTGGGAGGCGTTTCTGATGGGTTTTTGCTGGGAACCCTTTTCCATCGGAACGTGGATCGCGATATCCCCTCAAGTCTTCCAAATTTGACCAACTCGAAACTATCCGAAAGCGCAGAAAGGCGAAATAGAAACGTCGTTTCGTTCTCCGTTTGAGATCAATTCCCATGTAGAAAGAATGGATGTTCTCACTGAAAGACGCCAAGGTAGTTTACTTCAGCAAATTTTCCATCGGAGCAGATGCCAAACAGCGATATAGCGAAACGACATTCATATTTCAACCGCTAGTCCATGGGTGACACGACTCCACAGCTCATCTCCAATGCATCGTTCCGCTTCCCCGAGATTCATCACTTGACAAAGATCGAACGAAACGAGGCGTACCTGAATTCAAAGGCCTCACCTGATCAACGCGCAGCTGGTCATCGGGAGTGGCTTCGGCGCCGCGGTCGAGGGGAGCGATGGCGCCGAGCAGCTCCTCCTTCAACCTCCGGACGTCCTCCCCGCCTCTCGTCGCGAGCCCCGAGAAGAAGGAGACGCCTCTTCTCGACGGGAACGAGGCGGCGCGAGCGCCGGCAAAGAGCTTGCGCGCGTGGAGCGAGATCGCGAGGGCGTCGGGGGCGGCGGGAGTCGGTGGAAGCGAAAAGGGCGACACGAGGATGGGCGGCGCCGGAGGAGGAGGGCGAAGAGACCGGAACTGAGTAGCGCAGCCGCAGCAGGACGAAGCATGGTAAGAAGAAAGCGCCATCTACGCTCATTGAGCGGTGGTGACTGGGTGAGCTGATTGCATTCTTTCTAGGCGTTCCTCCTTCTTCTGCAGGCGTGTTGCCGTCCGTACAATTTCCGTCGAACGTGGCACGAAATATCGTAATGTTGTCTCTCCTCTTTCTTTCTCTTTTTTTCGTCACCACGAAAAATTCTTGCATATATCAACTCACGTGATCTTATATGGTTAAAATGAAATGAATGCGCAAACGGTGGATTCATGCTGCTGCTCCCATCCGGGCACCACCCTGACCATTAGGTCGCATGCGATGCTGAGATCGAGGATGCACGGATCGGAAGCCCGACCCGACCTGAACCCTCATTTCGGTTCGAGTCTTGTACAGTTCGGGTCATAAAAATTTTATATAAACTTGTCAAAATGGGTCATAAACCCATTTCTTAACCCGTATATTAGTCAATTGGTCATAAATAAATTAGTTATATTTAGTAAATGGATCATAAATGGATAGAAGTCTTATATTGGTGTTAAATGGGTCGTAAATGGATCATAAATGAGTTTACAACTGATTTAAACTCAACGCATCTCTCTCGCCCTCACTCAATCTTGCACTCACTCACTCCACATTCTCATTTCAGCTTGGGTATGAATTTTCCTATATTTAATTAAATATGAAAGTATTTTAGCAATATGGATCTGATCGGGTATGGATTGGATATGGGTCAAGAAAATTGCATTGCGCATAAATGGGTCATAAACAGGTTAATGGGTTAATTTGGGTCGGACCATTTATGACCCGACCCAAACCGATCCGACCCACCCATTTGACAGGTCTAATTATATATTATTCGTGTTCGGAGCGGTTCGGATATCGAGAAAATTCAAACTGAACTTACCATTGACATTTCCTATGCACGGACATGCATCTCACTGATCTCCCTACAAGTAGACAACTCCATGTCACAGGCCATATCGTGGCCATTGTCATTCAAGCTTAAGCTCAAAGCTTGCAGTCGCCATGTCGGTAAAATTCATTGTCGGCTGAACGAACGAGGGACGACTAGTGATACTTTTAAAAGGTACATGGCCAGGTACCCCCATATCCATATTAGCAATCCGTGATCCATGTCAGCAAAAGAAAAAGATTTCATGCAAAGATACGGGAATGGTTTTAAATTTTCGAGTAAAAGTAGAATGATCACAAGTGACGTTATCTCTTTATCTAGGAACGTAGAGATGGAGCGTCTTTTGTTCTGTGAAAAAAACAAACTACTTGATCATGAATCTCAAGGTAAATCGACCCATTTTAGAATTCAAGATGTAGGCTACATCATGTAGCTACTGCATGCAGCCATTGTATTTGGAAAGTCAGAATTTGAATTGCTTTAATCAAAGTACATTAATCCAGGGGCAACTGCTTGGCACTGTAATTGACTCATCAAGCACCGTATAGTTATGTAAAAGAAGGGATTCTGCACATTGCTAAATGCACTTCGAGAGGTGTTATTTTCTGCTGCCTTAATTTGTCTCGACAGTCACGGGTAGATGTTCTTTATCTTGCCGTGTCATGGTTGCACCGAAACCGGAGGGAAGTCCCCTTGGGTATGTATGATCTGTACAACTTACAGGAGCCAATTCTTTTCATCACCAGATGACCCGATTCCATGAGATCCTGTCCTCTGCACTTGGCTTCTTGTTAAACAGGCACCCTGTAAGATGGATCGACCATTTTCAATACGAAGAGATTCCCCTTGTCGCCTCTGGATATTCTGCAACAAGAAGACATTCGCCCCGTGAATTCGACATCATGTACGCAGGCATAATGGCGTATCATGCAAACCTAAACTAAATTGCCACTTTGCCAGTGATGTGAAGTCGCACTCACCGCAATTCTTCATCCAAATATGTTATTTCTAGTTCACCACGGGCTCTTCCAGGGGCCTTAATAGGAATCTGTAACGAAACCATTGCACCCATAAGCCACATAATAACCAGAACTTGCAGTTATACTTCCATGAGATGATCTAATTAGGGTCATAACAGCATTAAAATTTAGAACTACCACATCTTCGTCTTTCACGTTGCTTTTCAAATTTCGGACCAGAAAACTTTTTGACAAACAATATTCATGCTATAAAAAGAGATAGAAGACTTAGGAGTAAGGATACAGTCCTCTGGCACTGGGAAAGATTGACAAGGAAATCTAAGATAGACCGACCACAATTATTGTCAGGCTATTCAGCATCAGAATATAGTGAAAACTGGATGAACAGAGTTTCGAATGGGAGCTGGTGTTTGGGGTGAGACAGAACTCTCAGTGTGTAGTAACCCGGAAACTACAGGGACAAAAGGTAAAAGAATCGATAGATAACTAACAAAATCATTAGAATGGGACAGTCCATCCAGATGGAACTACACCAAAACCTCCAAAAAAGAGCACCCTATATGGGAGACAAAATCATCTTCAAGTAGCTTGATTAAGGCAAGAAGAAAATACAGACATTTAAACACTTGAAGGCTGAGTTAGGAAAAAGTAGGATGAAAGTCATCTCTGCATTGAAGCAATAAAAGAATTGAGGAACTTTTATTGATGTAGCAAATTAGAGATTATAAATGTTTATTTGTTAGATTTTCTAGTTAATTTGGGGGCGATGGGGAAAAAATGGGGTTCCACTGCATCCTGAAAGGTCAACTGCAAGGTGCTTTTAAGGTTTATCATAATAATGCAAGCTACAAGTTTTCAATTGTGAGGCATAAAAGGTATAAAAGTTGAGAACTTCAGGAACTTTCTGCAATTTATCCCTATATTTTACTGAAGCAACTTAATACGGAAAACAAATAGCAATAGATAGTAATCTAGACAATTCTTTTTTTCATGTTTCAAATTTTTTCCCTCTTGGTCTCTTTATTAATCTGAAGGGAACACGTCATATGATGCAGGGTCCCATCAGAGAAATGTAAGAATGGGAAACCTATTTCTCTAATTTATTTATCGGATCCATCTATATCTGTCTGAAGATGCATTCCAGCAGAACTATTGAGAAATAACCATTGATCCAAGGAACTACAGGAATTCAGAAATATTGAAGAGAGCCTCAGGACCAAATCTTTGAATGACCTGTGCTTGATGTCAACACCTCATTTCATGAGGAGGACAGACATGGCTATCCATCAGATATCAGCAACAATCAGAATTTTGGTTGTGCAGATGAGTTTAATAAATTCTAGGAACTAGAACTGCAAATTCTGATTTGATAAACTTACCAAACCAGCAATCTTGAAAAAGTCAAATTTGACTGCAACTTTTCTTGTATTCAGAGGAGTTAGGTCCGCTGTAACCTGCAGATAGAAATTTTCGGCAATCTCAGTGCCAGAACTTTCTAATTTTTTTCTGCTCACGATGCATCAAACAATGCAAAACAAAGGATATAAATGAGCCAACTACTAATTAATGGATTTCAGTTGAAGAATGAATCATTTAGGCCAAAACAAAGGAAATTTATGATGCCCGATTCTAACTTGACAGTGAGAAGGGTAACAGCTATTTTAAACCTCACTTCTAGGCCAACCTAGTTACTTGTAGCCAGGATGAAACCGACTGTCAGTTCTAAAATACAGGAGTGTACTCAAGTTCACTCCAGCGGTTGCGCACACATGAAGCAGTGTGTTTCTTCAGGCAGTTAAAGATCATCTGACATCCAAAATAGCAATAACACCAACAAGTTATCAATAATGGAAAAAGAAGGATCAACATCTTGAGGCCTCTCTAGAGTATTATATTGATTGCATTTAAAGGCCACCGTGTTCATTTCCTACTTTTTCCCCATTTACTTTGTTCCAAGTACTCAAAATTCCCTCCCTCCCCCCTCCTTCACATGGAATATGGAGCTGCCTAGTGAAGAGCTTGCTTTTCACTGGTAACCTAGTGGAGCAACCCGCAGTGGATGTTCTCCTTCCTGCTCCTCTCCTACTAACGATAGTCTGTATATAAACAGGTAGCATACTTCAACTTTTAAAATCATGCTAAGTCTAAAAGCGTGATAATAGTGCCAAGTACCCTGAACCAAGAAAATGGATCTTGTCATTCCCCAAAACAACATAGTGGCTCTAACAGTGGAACTGAAAAGATATCTTGTCGTTTGGACTTGACTACGTCTCATTGCATTATCAAAGTGGTCCGCCACTCAGATAGTCTTCAGCCCTATGTACAAGCTTTCCCCCGTGTCAGTTCTATCTCTTCATCTGACAAATCCTATACACTAGCCTACAGTATGTCATCGTTATTCCTTAAGATGGAACAAGCCATGGTACTGGACACTGTTCGGGAGCTGACATAGATATAGATAAAGACAAAGATGAGAAGATTCTGCAATTCAAGTAATTTTTCAGCGCCATAATTCTAAAGTGATGAAGAAAACAAGAAATTGAAAGTTCAATAGCTATGTAGTTAATTTCATAACCTGATTGAAAAAAGGCCATGTTTCCATGTTCTGTGCCCTGAGTGTATCGACGTTGATTCCTTGGTAGTTTGTGATTGATCTCAAGAATTTGGGTCTCTGTCACAAATTTACTTACATACAATTTCAATCAAAAGAGTAAATAGAGAAAGACAATAAGTGTGTCATTACTAATACAAGAAGAAAAATGTAAAAGAGGCAGTAATGAATCGAGCAATGTTTCCCTATAGGGCAACAAAGAAGGATACTTAGGGAAGGACATATAGCAACCTAGCAAGATAAATGCAAGAACATTCAAAGTTTGCACTTCAATGAATGATTAACACCATGAAATCTCATTAGATATAAAAACAGACATGTTCTATGCTGACAGGGCCACAAAGACATACCCAACGGCAATATTAAAACAGCCTCAGCAGAGAGAAACGGTGAAGTCGGAATTTTGCTCTTTTTGCCTCATAATAAAACGACCTGATCTCTAAGATCTTCTCATCCATATCTTTCTAAGAAAGCATAGCCAAATAAGCTTTGTATGTTTCCCTGTGGTATGTCAAGAGGCATCAAAGAAAGAGAACAACAAGCTAAAGAAGAAGAGAAGTGACAATTACAAACTGAGAGATACCTTAACCTTACCATTGACATTACCATTGTCATTCTTTGTGCTTTTCAAACCTTTATGTCAAAGACAGATATTACTTCTGGTTCGACTTAAAATGTGCTCCAGACAGGTTAGACCAAGGAAATATATTACTGGGGTTCGACCTAAAATTATAGCAAGGAAATGAATGATGAACAAAATGTTCACTATGAAAGGTAGTCCTTGAGAAGTCTAAGAAACAATAGCAGATATCTTTCCCCTGACAATATAAATGGATACGGGTTGTCTGACCCCCTTTAGATGATACTTTTTCTCATGCTTAGTTTGGAAACTTAGGGCCGTGCGCTAAGTCCACTTACATCTGACTTAAACTCAGACAATCATTACAATCACATCTTGCATTTGGAACAAATTCCCGAAACAGATACCAACAAAACGGAGGTAATAACAATGGTAATGACAAATACTCATGAATTCAACAAACATGGTTACCTGAGTTTGTAGAATTGATTTTGAAGTGGTATATATGAGCTCCCACTTGCCATTAAGTAAAGTAGATTTCAGAGGTTCCTTGGTTGGATTAACGGCTTCGAGCTTCCGAGCAATCTGATCAGCAAGAGAAAGTTGAAAGCATAATACTGAATGCAAAAGTCACAAATCAACATGACACCACGACTACCTCATTAAACCCAAGCACAGTTTCTGGTTCAGAAGTTATAGTATACAATGAATCTATATAAAAATATATATATCTGGAACAACGAGAATTTAGCAACCAAAAAAAAAAAAAAAAGCAAATGAACGCCAAAAGGGGTAACGTCAAACCCAACCTGATCGACTCTTTGCTGATCCTCAGGGGTGGCCTCAGCGCCGCGATCGAGGGGGGCGATTGCTTCAAGAAGCTCCTCCTTGAGGGTCGTGACGTCTTTGCGTTTGCCCAAGAAGGCAGGAAAAAAGGACACTTGGGCTCTCCATTTCTCAGGAGACGAGGAGTTCAGGGATAAGAGGTTACCATGGTTGTTCTGCAAAAAGAGAGCATTGGATTTGGCGGGGAACTGAGAGCGAATGAGTGCGGGAGCTATGGAGGTTGAAGAGGAAGTTTTGCAGTTGAGGGTCGTCGGAGGAGGAGGAGGAGGAGGCTGATAAGATAAGGCCATGGACATGGTTACGGTGGTGGGAATTCTTTGAGTGAGTGGAGGAGAGGAACCAGTATAACGAGGATTTCCTCTTACATGCTAAACCGGTTTAGCGGTTATTGATCTTGTTGGTCTTCTTATCGCTATTTTCGTGGATTGGTTAACTTTCTTTCTTTTTCTTTCTTGGGATAAGTACCTTCAAAATCCTAAAACTTATCACGAAAATGCAGTTGAATCCTAAAACTTTTATAATGTGTAATTAAATCTTAAAACTTGTTAAGAAAATGCACTTGAGTCCTAAAACTTTCAAAAAGTACAAACAAGTCCTAAAACTTATCACGAAAGTGCAAACAAATCCTAAAATTTATCAAATTGATTCAATCAAGTCCTTCCATTAATTGTACTTTTTGAAAGTTTTAGGATTTGATTGCACATTTGTGATAAGTTTTAGGACTTGTTTGCACTTTCGTGACAAGTTTTAGGACTTGTTTGCACTTTTTGAAGGTTTTAGGACTCAAGTGCACTTTCCTAACAAGTTTTAAGACTTAATTGCATATTATGAAAGTTTTAAGACTCAATTACACTTTCGTAATAAGTTTTAGGACTTTTAGTGCACTTATCCCTTCTTTTTTCATTTGGGGTGGGTTGAATCCGTGAACATCCATCTAATTGCATATTCTCCATCTTGTAACTTGGTCCATTACTGGCCCAAAAGAGAAACTTGGCCCATTAAATTATCAGTCATAGCCGTGTCTAAATTTAGAAAAAAAAAATTAATGTTTTTCTTTTTTAACAAAATTTTTTTTTAAAAAAAATGAGAAAATTGTCCACATTAGCGCCGGCCTCAAATCGTTAAAATATTTAGGACTAAATTGACCAAATTAAAAAGTTTAAAACCGAATTTTCTAAGTGATAATCATCTCTTTCGTTTGATCTAAAAAGAAAAATCATTTCTTTCCCCTCTCTTTTTCCTCCTATAGTCCTCTCATAATTGTGTTTTCCCTTATTCCCTCTTCTAATCAGGCCTCTATTCGATCGACTACTAACATGACATTAACTCAAACTCTAATCTATCCAAAAATAAATGTACGTTATGTCCCATCCATAGTTACTTACAAGCTACCGCTTTTACGTAATTTAATTCTCTCTCTTTTTTTACGGGCATTAATCATCTCTTTCCCGCCTCTTTTTATTCCTATCGTCCCTGCCGGCTCTTTTCTCTCTACTTGGAACTCCTTTCATCTTCTCTTTGAGACCTCGAAATAGAAATAGAAACAGTTTGGTGAGTTATAAGCTAATTGAGATTTGGCATCTCGAGGACCCAAGGTTTAATCATGTTCACATCTCAATCATCGCGATCTCATAGAATTAGAGAGAGATACAATGATTCTTCACGAGTCTCTTAATTTTGACTGAATTGGCTTAGGACTTTTTTTTGGTATTTTTCCCTCACGGTACCGTGATATCACTTGGAGTTTTCATTTGATATATATGAGGCATTTCTCCTTTTCTACCTATTGAAGGTATGAAACATCGTTTCTAAACGTGCGTATTTTACCCAAACAAACAAAACACTATCAAATCCAAATCCTGTTGGAGCATCAGAGGATAGGGATGTGTCGATGGGATCATATTATACCAGTTTCACGGTACGTGGAGGTATCTTTAACGGGTCGACTTCAGATAGGAGAACCTCTTTGCCCTATGAAAATGCGGAGCAACAGAAGTCGAACCAACGGAGCCAACCTCCTCTCCCACACATATTACCTACAGCTTTCCGATTTCAATAATCCTCAGCTGGGAAGGTTGCCGAATTAAACATTACAATGGCCGCAAAACACAGTTTGCACTTTCTTTTCCTAGTCAGACCGAGCATGGACAAACTACGAGTCGATTGGCCTGGTGATAAAGGAGTCACGTGTCTTTCATGAGATCGTGAGTTTGATTCACGTCATAAGCAGAACTTCAAACGGCTTGTGTTGCATTGTCTGGCTCTAACATATCTCATGAGCAGAAACTTTGTGGTTGCTAGCATCTTCGTGGCACTACAGTTTACAGGCTCGCCGACCTTAGACCTTCTGATCGGGTAACGAGGAGTAGTTATGCCTTAAACCATACCTTCTATAACAGGTGAAACCTTTATCGTAACGCCGAGAATGGATAACTGGCACTTGTCGCTCTTCTTTGCCCTTGTTTTTTATAAAAAAGTTCTAAATGAATGTGGATAATGCCCATACTAGTAGTCCACCAATCAAAGATAGAGTTGTAGTGAGTTTGGCCCTTTATATGTAGGCCATGTTTTCCTTCTTGTCTAGTTTTTGTGAGTTAAAAATATAGAGATATCACCTTTTAAGTTAACTAAAAATAAATATGGGTAATGTCCATGTTTACCAACCTACCAATCAGAGGTTTGATTTTCTCCAACCAACGATGGGAAGACATAGCCCTTAAAATGTAGATTTTGTTATCAAGAGTTCCTTTTTAGACAATTTTTATTTTCAGTAATGTTTTCCATCATCAACTCCCAAGTGGGTGGATTCTATCGCAACAAGCCTCACATTGCAATACATGGGAAGCTTTCTAAGGGACCAAATGAGAGTCCATGGCAATTTTCTAGGTATTAACTTTCTTTAAAGTATGTAATCGGTGTTTGGAAGTTTTTTTTTTGTTGATCTATCCTATCTCTAACTCACCTTATTCTCTGACTTTTGCTCTGTTTCTTGTAGAGGACGAGAGTCAAATCCCGCACATATCATACTAGCATCCCCACCCCCCAAATCTCTTTACCAGCAGGGTCGCATGCGGCATGCCTATTGGCGTTTGAAAGTTTGAAAGGTATGTGAATAGTGTTGGAAAATTGTGTTAGATAACATGAAAAAATAAGAATAATTGTTGGAAATCTATTGAAAAAGATAAGAAAATAATATCAATGTCTGAGGTGTGCTAGTCAATGTCCTTAAGGATAATTCCGCCCCTAGGAGTACAAAACTTAGTGCATAAGGTCCTCCCAAAATACAACAAACCTTCTTTTATATTCCGCACTGAATATTAGAAGGAAACGGAAATAACGTTATGTGTATAACCCAACAAGGAAAAAAATGATAAATAAAAGAAGGGAGAAGAACACTAGAAGTGCCAAAACTTGTGTACGGCGCTCACTTTAGTACCAAAAGTTTTCGCCGGCTCACTTAAGTGCCAAATCTGAGGAAAAACGATCACTTAAGTGTCAACGGCGAGAAATTCCGGCCAAATTAATACGTGGCTTTTATAATTAAAATTTTAAACCGAGTTGGAATTTTTTTTAAAAAAATGAGTCTACGTGGCATTTCCACGTGTATAATTCGATTTTTAAAATATTTTTTCTGAAATTTTTTTCCTTCTTTTCTTTTTTCTTTTTCTTTCTTCTTCTACCTTGGGTCACCGTCGGTGACCGGAGGCCGGCCTCGCTGTCGCCAAACCCAGCCATGGCGAGGCTCGACCTCGCCAGATCTAGGCGAGGTCGAGCCTTGCCGGCCATGGCGAGGCCGGCCTCACCGTCGCCAAACCCGGCGACGGCGAGGCCGGCTCGCCATGGCCGGGCAAGGCTCGACCTCGCCCGGATCCGGCGAGGTCGAGCCTCGCCCGGCCCGGCCATGGCCGGGCGAGGCCGACCTCGCCGTCGCCAAACCTAGCGACGGCGAGGCCGGCCTCGCCATGGCCGGGCGAGGCTCGACCTCGCCCGGATCCGGCGAGGTCGAGCCTCGCCCGACCATGGCGAGGCCGGCCTCGCCGTCGCCAAACCCGGCGACGGCGAGGCCGGCCTCGCCATGGCCGGCGAGGCCAACCTCGCCGTCGCCAAACCCGGCGACGGCGAGGCCAACCTCGCCGTCGCCAAACCCGGCGACGGCGAGGCCGGCCTTGCCATCGCCAAACCCGGCGACGGCGAGGCCGCCATGGCCGGGCGAGGCTCGACCTCGCCGGATCTGCGGCGAGGTCGAGCCTCGCCGGCCATGGCGAGGCCGACCTCGCCGTCGCTAAACCCGGCGACGGCGAGGTCGGCCTCACCGTCGCCAAACCCGGCGACGGCGAGGTCGGCCTCGCCGTCGCGAGGCTGAGCGGCCGGCCGTGGCTGGTGGCCGGACTCCGGTCACCGGCGGTGACCGAAGAAGAAAACGAAAGAAAAAGAAAAAAGAAAAGAAAGAAAAAAATTCAAAAAAAAAATTTAAAAAATCCAAGTGTATATGCTAAACTACGTCGTTTTAATGTGTACATGCTGACTAAGCATGCTGACTCAACCTCCGGCGAGCCACATCGACTTCAAAAATTAATAAAAAAAATGCCACGTCGGATTTCCGGCCAAACTGACCGGAGTTGACACTTAAGTGATCGTTTTTAAAAAATTTTGGCACTAAAGTGATCCAAAAGAAACTTTTGGCACTAAAGTGAGCGTCGTACACAAGTTTTGGCACTTCTGCTGTTCTTCTCCCGATAAAAGAAAGAACAAAGAACATTCTTTATTTGATATGTGTGTGTGTATGTATAACACTTTCCAGTTATGCTCAAAGTAATAATTTATAGGTAGCCGTTAAGAACCGTTATAAAACAGTTGGTAATTATTAAAAAAGTAACCGTTATATGGCCATTATAAAATAATGGAGGATTTATGAAGAATTAAATCAAACGTTACAAAGCCGTTATATTGCCGTTGCAAAACCGTTACAAAATGATAACTTTATGGCCGTCATTAATTCTAACAAATCTTTCAAAACTGTTGAAATATCCCACAATTCCCCACATATTTCAAAAAGTTTTGAAAAGAAAAAATAGAATAATGCTGGGTTATTGGAGCATAATGCACCGGAACTGGTACTTGTTAGGCTGTGAACCATCCCTAGAAAGAATGAATATAATTCACGAAATCATTGGTGAAGTTTGAAACTTCTATGAACCAATAATTCCTTTTGTGAATTATGATTTTCACCAATCACATTACACTTCTCACAAAGTTTGTTGTTCAACGCGGTTTTGCGCTAATAGGCCATGCGCATGCTTGGTTTATTCATAAGTGATCTAGAGATTATTGCTAATAATTCTCATAGGAGCGGCCCCACTCCACACTTATATAGGTGATTCCATCAAGTGTATTCTGCAATTTAATACACCACCAACAACGGCTATGGAATTTCATTAAGAGCTCAGTTCACCCTCTTTTTCCTTGCAGTCTTGCACTATTTTCACCTTAGGAGAGACAAAAAGAAAATTTAATAGTGCATCATAGATCAACAAGTGACTTGTTATTACCCATATGAACCTAATTCATGGGATCGCCAATAACATAAGTTGGGTTACCATCACTGTTGATTTTCTTCAACTGGCTTGTCCCATTCCCCTCGGTGTATAATAAGAGGATTGGCCAAAATCACTTCTGACTTAACATAATCGATGGACATAAGTCCATCTTTAATCAGTTGTAGTACCACATTACGTCTCAACCGGACGTGTCTCTTTTTACCATTAAAAGTTTCATTCTTTGTAATGGATATTGCCTCTTGGCAATCACAATGTCTAGACATAAAAGGTGTCGTTTCATTTCCAAAGGAAATCTGCTAAGAAGTTTTTCAACTACTCAGCCTCATTTTAAAATAACCAATCGGGTTCACATATTTCTATTCAAACTTGGTGGCCGATTATTTTCTTACGGGAAAATACTCGGTATTGCAAAGCGTCCCGTTAATATTATTTGAGTTCAATGATAGATTGACATTTATCCGTTGAGTTAGAATAAAAAAATAAATTTTTACTTTTCTTCTCCACTCATTTTCCTTCCATATCTGGCTGTCATCCATGGCTCTTCAATTTTGCCTCTCCATGGTCGCCGGCCCCAAACGAGCCGTCATCGCTAGCGGCCATGGGTCCAGATTTAGAAGTTCAGCTCAGCTCTTCAATTCTGCCTGTCCATGGCCATTGGTTTCGGACGAGCTGTCGTCACTCACGGCCATAGCTTCCAAATTTTCGCTTCTTCATCCTTCATCTAAGAGTACCGTCGGTGGCTCCGTCTTCTGTGTCCGTCCATGGCTTTGCTCGCCATATCTGGCCTCGTGGAACTCACGGTCGCTGGGCTCGGTCTTCCCAACGAAGAGCTCCATTGCCATGAAGAGCTCCATCTTCAAATCTCGATGAATTCGCTGCTGGTCCATCTCCAGATTTGCAGCTATGGCGATGGAGGTTCGTCCCAAAAACAAGTTTGGTCGGGTAAATGGAGCTTGTGGTCCTCACAAGCTTCTGCTCAAAAACAAAAACCGTCTCGTGGTCCTCACACACAAAAACACGAACACGGCCTTTCCCTTTTCACCTTTTTCCCCTATAATTTCACTCTACCACCATCACCATCTCTCTGATTAACATTACCTTCTTCACTTCGTCACTCCCCACAATCCTCTGCATCGTCGGTTCATCGCAACCATTTGACAGAGCCGGCCAAGCTTCCAGACCTGGAGCCATGGCCGCAAGCGACGATGGCTCGTTCGGCACCGGCGGCCATGAACGGGAAGAATTGAAGAACTGGGCCGAACTTCCAGATCTAGAGCCATGGCCACGAGCAATGATGGCTCGTTCGGCGCCGGCGGCCATGGACGGGCTAAATTGAAGAGCCATAGACAATGGCCATATATGGAAGGAAAACGTGGTATGTTTACTAGAAGTTCTAAAATTTGTTATAAAAGTGTAATTAAATCTTGAAATTTGTCAAAATTATTCAAACGAGTCTTAAAGTTAAGATCGTCAAATTTACTAACGGAAAATGCTAACGTGGCACTGACATGATTTATTTTAATATTTTCTCTCTCTTACATTGTTAAAACGACGTCGTTTTGATTTAAATTTAATTTTTAATACAAAATTTTGTTTATATTAAATATAAAAAATAAGCAAAATTTAAAATTTAAAAAAGAAACAAAAAAAAGGGGGAGAAGGATAGGCGGGGAGGGAGGGCTTGCCCTCCCCGCCCCCGCCACGCCACCATCGCCAGGAGGAGCCGGCGAGGGTGGGGGGACGGTAGGTGGGGGTCGCCAGGCCTTGGCCCCACCACTGATGGCTCTCGGTCAAGTCTGGGCGAGGGCCGGCGACCCTCGCCTGATCTGGGGGAGGGCCCGCAAGCCCTCACCTGCCGTCCCCCCACCCTCACCGGCCCTTCCCGACGATGGTGGGGAGGTCCCGAACGAAAATGGGCGGAGAAGAAAGACAAGAAAAGTTAAGATTTTTATTTTATTGGGAAAATACCACCAAAAACCCTCAACTTTGCCCATTGTAACACATTTACCCTAAACTTTTTTTTGTGACACCAAAAACCCCAAACTATGCCCGTTGTGCCACATTTACTGTTCATCGTCTTCGAGCACTCATCCGTGCACATCGGAGACACGTCAGATTTTAACGTTGATTTTTAATCGAACCCTAACTGAGGGTAAATGTGTCACAGTGAGCATAGTTTGGGATTTTTGGTGTCACAAAAAAAAGTTTATGGTAAATGTGTCACAGCGGACATAGTTTGGGGTTTTTGGTGTCACAAAAAAAAAATTAAGGTAAATGCGTCATAATGGGCAAAGTTGAGGATTTTTTATGGTATTTTTCCTATTTTATTTTTCCGCTCAGCGGACACGTGACTTAAGTATAAAACGCACGTCACGTCCGCAATTAACGTGACGACACTTGCCTTTCCTTTGGCACCACCGAATATTTTCTCGTTTTTTTCACAGTTGATCGGCGGAAAGAATCGGTCAGCATGGCACGTCAGAGGCCCGGGTTTGGAGAAAGACAGCGTTGGGCGGGCCTTTTATGGGCGGGCGTTGCCATCGGAAGCTTCCACTGCGGGGACTGGGCAGAGGCTCTTTGAGTCGCCGATGCCGTGCTGCTTTAGCCAATAGCACAATTTTTGGTTTTTCTTTTCTTTTTTTTTCATAAATTCACGAGGTGCTGACTTTGACCCTGCAAATGCAAATGGAGGAAATCGAGGGGTAGACATCCTTTGGGCATCTCTTGTGAACAGTGTAATATCAAACATGTTTTTTACGAACAATTATTGCTATTTTCTCGCGCTCACACGCTATCATAAAACCCGCCTGGAATGCCTGAAAAACCAGCACTCCCCCTCCCTCTTCTTGACGTCCCAAGATCCCCGGATGTCGTTTCCTCCGCAAGCAACCAACGCCACGGTCGCCGGCTATGGCGGCGCTGTGAGCCTTGCGCGTTACATGAGCACCATCTTCAGCAACACCCAATACTGGCTCGTGAACCACCCCAACATCATCAACTTCTCTTGGAAACAAGACCACACCTTTGGCTCCTCCCATCTCTTCCTCGCCCTCACCGTCCTCTCCTACCTCGCCTTCACTTCGCTTCTCTACTACGCCCAGCTCTCAGTCAAGCCGCAGCTCCTCAGAACCATCACAGCCGTCCACAACCTCGTCCTCTTCACCCTGTCCATCGCCATGGCCGTCGGATGCGTCCTCTCCATCATCTCCCACGCTCCCAGCCTCCACTGGATCGCGTGCTTCCCCAAGAACACGCCTCCCTCCGGCCCGATCTTCTTCTGGGCCTACGTCTTCTATTTATCCAAGATTCTCGAGTTCGTGGACACCCTCTTGATCATACTCAGCGGGTCCGTCAGGCGGCTCTCGTTCCTCCACGTATACCACCATGCGACGGTGGTGATCATGTGCTACGTGTGGTTGAGCACTTCGCAGTCTTTCTTTCCCGCGGCTCTGACCGTCAACTCGTCGGTGCACGTATTGATGTACGCCTACTATTTCTTGTGCTCAGTGGGGGTGCGTCCAAAGTGGAAGAAGTTCGTGACCAACTGTCAGATTGTGCAGTTCTGGTTCAGTTTCTTGGCTTTCGGTTTGGTTCTGTATTGCCATTTCACTGGGCTAGGCTGCTCTGGGATCCTGGGTTGGTGCTTCAACATCATGTTCTGCGCTTCGCTTTTGGTTCTCTTCATTGACTTCTACACCAGGAACTACGTCGAATTGAAGGCAAAAGGTGCTTAATCAGAAGAACGTGGGGCATCTTATTCATGGTTCTGAAAATTTCCGTTTAAGAAACAAATGGCAACAGTAAAGATTGTTTCAGTAGTAGCATGTGAACGTGAAGACATGAAGGTAGGGCATGCAGTTTGATTCCACATTTCCTGGAGTCGCATGGCCCGTAAATACATCCAAAGCAATATAATTTCACATTCTGGCGATTTGCACAAGTGGTTTGAATTTCTCCTACATAATTTGGCGAATGCTATCATTTCTTTGAACGTTCTCTTTAGCTTTGTGACGTTATTTTGTAAGTACTTAAGATACACATGATTGTGTCAACTTTTTCTCCGTTAATCGGTATGTTACAAATATGGGCATTAGATACATTTATTATTAATATTTTGTTAAGTTTTAATGTGGGTAGGATATATTGTAACCCGCCAATTATAACCTTTGATGTGAGGAGATTTCCTCCTCTCAGAGATGGGAAAAATAGATTTGTATTGTATATTAGTGAATTAATTCTTCTATTTGTCCTCCAAAGAACAAGGGAGCAACCGGACATTCTTGTTTTAAAAAAATATTGGTACGTTTCGCCCATCAAAATTTAAAGCATATTCAATTGGGATATTAGAAAACCATCCAAAGAGGATGAATTACACTAACGTTCATCATAGAACAAGGAGAATTATCGAGCTGTTTAGGATCCTGGGCACAAGAAAAGGCCCTTGGTTTTGGCACCTTCGTGCTATTCAATATTCATCTCAAAGTCGGGTGCACTACTTGTAGCTCGAGTCAGTACTACCACTTCATACATTGTTAGTTGCGCTACCTCCTTGCGTGGTACACACAATTTTGCTCGGACGTCGTCCTTGAGAATACCCATTAGATCGCTCACAGCACGATGCGATCCCCCAACGAACCCCATCTGCACATCAAGTTCTGTGAATGATGACCCTAGGCCAGTTAGGGCATTTCCCATAATCTCCAAATCCTCAATTTGTTTCTGACCTTCGGTCATTAGATTGTTGGCCATGATTTCGAAGTCTGTCGATATAACTTAGGCTATGTCATCAAATATCGCGGTTCGGGACCGTTGATCCAATTCAGAGGACCGTGCAGCACAAATGATCCTCGATCACGGGTAGTATGCCAGTTAACTCAAGTGCGCAATGCTCCGATGTTAAGACGCACGCACAGTTCACAAGATCGTTTGTGAGAAAGCAAGAATGAAAACGAGTCATAAGAAAATGTTCTACTCTGTTGTACTAATCAACGGTAGTCAAAGGACTATCATGGTAGGAGAAGTTTAGGAGTTGAGCCTCTAAAGAGCCGGAAAATTGTCCAAAAAGTCATAAACATATTGTACTTTGGCCAATTCAGTTATAAACCTTTCACTTTTGCCAATTGAGTCCATTAGTGAATTTTAGCCGAAAATTGCTGACGTGGACGCCAGCCATCCTACGTGGCACGGCCAGTGCTAACGTGTACAATTTTTATAATTTTTTTAGAACTTTCTAAAAAAAATTTATTATATTTTTCTTATTTTTTCTTTTCCTTTTTCTCTTTCTTTCTTTTTTTTCCCAAGCCCAATGACTGCCGGTCAACCCTTGCCCGCGATCGGCAAGGGCTTTGCAGCCCTTGCCCAATAGCCAACGAGGATTGGCCGGTGACCCTCGCCGGATTTGGTAAAAAAAAAGGAAAAGAAAGAAGGAAAAAGGAAAAAGAAAACAAAAAATAAAAAGAAATTTGTCCACGTCGGTGCCGACCGTCCTACGTGGCACTACCAGCGTCCACATCAGCGATTTCCGGTTAAAATTGACTAGCTGGACTCAATTGGCAAAATTTGAAAATGTTTATGACTCAATTAACAAAACTGGAAAATTTATGACTGAATTGGCCAAAGTGCAATAGATTTATGACTTTTTAGACAATTTTCCCTCTAAAGAGTTTTACAAATGTAATATATTTTAGAACAAGTAGACATTACATGTATTATACTACATAAACGCATGCTTGATCCAAGCAATCAGTGGTCATGAACGAGTCCAGTCGAAGTATGCCCAGAAAAAGACTTGGGACACACAAGTTGAGTAAGGGTGCGTTTGGCAACTATTCTGTTTCTGAAAACTGATTCTGCTCAGAAATGATTCTTTTTTATTTCGTGCCCGGGAATAATTTCTAAGCATTTAAAGACGTTTGGTAATTGTCCAAAATTTCTATTCTTGGAATAGAAAAAGAACGGAAATGTGTTTGGTAACTACACAAAATTTCTTTTTATTAATAATATTTTGAATTTTTTAATATTTCTTTCTTCTTCTTTTTTTACCCTTCCCCTTCCTTGGCCATGGCCAGGTCGCCGGCACCGGCGACTGGCCACAGGCCAGGGCCACCCTCGCCAGCTGGGCAAGGGCCGCCCTTGGTGGCCTGGGTGAGGGTCGCCCTCGTCCAGGCCACGAGCCACCCTTGCCAGATTTGGCAAGCGCGGCGGCGAGGGTCGCCCACACCAGATCCGGAAAGGGCAGCCCTCACCCTCGCCGGCCCTGGCCTGTAGCTGGTTGCCAGTGGCCGGCAGCCGGCGAGCGGCCATAGGGCAAGAAAAAGAAGAAGAAGAATAGAAAAAAAAAATTCTTTTCCATTTCTGATTCTTGTTCCCTTGCTTCTTGATTCTGTTCCAAAACTGTTTTCGGAACAAATTTTTGCAAATTTGTGCCCAGGAACAAAAAAATTACCAAATAGATTTCTGTTCCAAAACTGATTTTAGGAATAAAAAAATAGAAATAGTTACTATTTGGCAACTTGCCAAATGCACCCTAAGAAAGGGACGGCCTTTGAATAGTGGGGGATAAGGAGTGCAGAATAATTGTCCGTGCAAGTGGGAACCAAAGTGGCCCAATAGAATGCATGGGCTTATTTTTTTATTTTGTGGACATACGAATGCACGGGTTTTTTTTTGTCAAAGAATGTTAGACCGGCACTAAATGCACACGACTCCTATGTTGTCTCGTCCACATCACGACATTGAATAAGAACATCGAGAGGTACGTACAAAGGGACCTTATCTCTTCGTTTTGCATCGGGAAAAGTGTCAAAAAAGTCCTAAATCTTTTACATTGGTGCCAATTTAGTCATAAATCTTTTTTTGGTATCAATTCAGTCCTAAACCTTTTGCATTTGTGCCAATTTAGTCCTAAACCTTTTGCATTGATGCCAATTCAATCCAAAACCTTTTGTCTTTGTGCCAATTTAGTCATTCCGGCCAATTTTGGCCGGATTTTGTTGACGTGGACGCTTGCCGGCCAGCAGCCAGTCACCGATGCTGACGTGGACAACTTTAATAATATTTTAAAATATATTTTGTATTCTTTTCTTTTATTTTTTTTTTGCCAAAGGCCAGAGGCTGGGCGAGGTTTAGGTTGGCGAGGCTAAACCTCACCTAGCTGCTGGCAAGGGCGAGCCTCGCCATGGTTGGGCGAGGCCCGACCTCGCCGGATCTGGCAAGGTCGGGCCTCGCGCAGCCGCGGGAGAGGCTGGAGCCCTCGCCAGAGGCCTTCGACCTCGCGACCTCCGGCGAGGTCAGGCCTCGCTTAGCCGCAGGCGAGGCTCGAGCCTTCGCCGGAGGCCGCGAGGTCGAAGGCCTTTGGCGAGGGAGTCCTCGCCTCGCCTCGCCTCACCGGCGGTTGTGCGAGGCCCAACCTCACTGGTGGCTCGATCTGGCGAGGTCTAGCCTCGCCATTCCGGCGACCGGCAGGAGGAAGGAGGTAGGGGAGGGAAAAGAAAAGAAAAAGAAAAAGAAAAATATTAAAATATTATTAAAAGTTGTCCACATCAGCGCCGGTAACCGGCTGCCGGCTGGATCGACGTTCACGTCAACAAAATCCGGCTAAAATTGACCGAAAGGACTGAATTGGCACAAAGATAAAAGATTTTGGATTCAATTGACATCAATGCAAAATGTTTAGGACTGAATTGACACCAATGCAAAAGATTTAGGACTGAATTGACACCAAGACAAAAGGTTTAAGACTGAATTGGCACCAAAAAAGGTTTACGACTAAATTGGCACAAATGCAAAAGGTTTATAACTTTTTTGACACTTTTCCCGTTTTGCATCTGCTAATCATCCGCTCTAGTTCTCCTTCCTTTTTCTCTCTGTTTTTTTTTTCCTATAAGGACCTCCAGCTCAATTATTTCCTTTTCTTTCCTCTCCGTGATTGCTGGAAGCATCTGAAACTTGATCAAGTGGGCATCGGCTCGGAAGAAGAGAATGCATGAGATGATAGATCATTTGTACTCAGTCGGAGTCGTATCTAATAATTAGTGAGGATGTATGTGGCCAGTGTCTCGATGTTTTCTCTATGTTGCATCTGTTTATCTTGATTATGACATGCGTCCGTGCAAACTTAGTCGAGTAATTTCAGTCTATTGCAGTTGTTTTAGGAAATGGTGATATGAGACTTAATCAATAGGGTAAAATTTGCCTAAACAATCAAATGGGTGTTTGCAGAGTAATGGAGTAGACCACCAAAAGAACAAAACAATGATGTCAAAAAAATGAATCTACGTCAAACTCGTCTTGTTTCTTTGTAATTCTCAAATCCATGTTAATGATGCAAAAGGGTGAAATTGGAAATGCCAGATTTGAAAAAAATTATGACATCAGGTTGTTTCCATGCTTGGACCCAATTTTGGGCCGAAAATAGGGCCGTCAAATGAGTAGGTCAAGTTGAATCGAAAATAGTGCGATAAATATTGACCTATTTTTATGCAATGTAAATGTAATGTCTCACACCCAATCCAATCCCGTACTCAACTCAACTCATATTATCAAATCACATTAAATGACGCAACAAATTTTTTGTCACATGGCTAGGCCATGTAAATGGTTCGTACCACTTATACTTAGCCTTTTTCTTGCCATCCTCATCTATGAATTTTTTGAATTCAGTTCATATAATAGAAGTGCATCTTTTCGATCCTTTAGAGCAAATAGAGTATGTAACGACCCGATCCGATGAGGGTGCGGAGTGGTCGTTGGGGCTAAAGGACTTGGACAAAAAGCAGCTCCTGGCAGGCTTTTAGGATGGCGCAAAGGGGGAGGAATGAACCGAACTGTGGACTGAATAGGGGGAGAGCGATTTTGAAATATATATACAAAGAAAATTGAAATTAACTCACAGATGCGCCTTTTGACGTAACGGCAAGCTTTATTTTGGAACTCCAAAGTTAAGCAAGTCCAGGTTAGAGCACTACCAGGATGAGTGACCTCCTAAGAAAGTGCATGCATGTACGCCAGAGGATAAAACCAAGAGGCTCGGTATGAAAATAACCAAAACGGATCGTACCTCGAGCGAGTTAATCCAGAGATGTCGCAATATGGTATCACAGCAGAACTCCCTCCAGTAGGTGTGTGGTTCTGGGACGAACCAGGCGGAAGCTGGTGGTCCTGTAACGACCCGGTCCGACGAGGGCAGAGAGTGGTCAACGGGGCCAAAGGGCCTGAACAAGGAGTAGCTCCTGGCGGGTTTCTAGAATGGCGAAGAGGCCATGAATGAATCGAATTATGCACCGAACAGGAGGAGAGCGATTCTAAAATATATATGTGAAACCTGTAATTAACTCACGGAGGCATCTTTTGACGTAACGGCAAGCTTTATTTTGGAACTCCAAATTATTAAGCGAGCCTAGGCTAGACCACTATCAGGATGGGTGACCTCTTTGGAAAATGTCTGCCTGTACGCCAAAGGACAAGCTCGTGAGCCTCGGTATGGGATGAGTCAAAGCAGACAATTCCTCGAGTGAGTTAATCTATGGATGTCACAGAGTTATTTTCCTTGTCCTCATGAACTAAGGATGCAACCCTGTCATCTCTCGGATCATTCGATAGTTGAATATTCTTCTTGACCCTCGTTATATCTTGACATGTCAACTAATTAGTTAGAGAAAACATGAATTATAACAAGTTGTAAATATTGAGAGAAAATATAACATGTTATATTTGTATCAAACATTAAATCGAACACTTGCCAAAACGCAGCGGCACTTTGTCCGATGCATCATACAAAATGTCAATTTGCACACCCACATTATTCATCTTTTCATGAGTGTGAATTGCATGGTACAATAGTAGACCAGCACATATAGATCACCACATCCGTGGTCTTGCCCAACCTCTAAAAAAAGTTCTTGAACTCCTCCTCAGTCAAGCTAGTTGGTAAACCCCCACGAATATCTTTCTACTCCTGTACTAAGTAATTTTCTAGCTGAATCATTCGAACCAGTAAAAGGTAATGCATACAGATACAATATTTAAAGCAGCATATCATCATCATACAATTCTATAGCAGGGATAATTGTCCAAAAGTCTTAAACCTATCATTTTTGCCAATTCAATCATTAATAATTTAATCTTACCAATTGAGTCATAAACCGTTTAACGTTTTGCTAATTGAGTCCATCCGGCCAAATCACTAACGAAGATGCCAGTCGTCCTACGTGGCGCGGTCAGCACTGACGTGAACAATTTTTAATGATATTTTAATATATTTTTTTCGAAATTTTTATTAATTTTTTTCTTTGCTTTCTCTTTTCCTCTTCACTGCTTTCTTATTGTGGTCAGCAGCCGACAAGGGCTCAGCGACCCTCGTCAGCCATTGAACGAGGGTCGCCGGGCCCTCATCAACTGCGGGCAAGGGCCAGAAATCCCTCGCCCATAGTCGCGGCCACAATGGCCTGGGCGAGGACCGATGTGACATCCCGAATTTTCCATGTTCGGTAATAATATTTAGGACAATTTTCCGTGAACGTAATTGCCCGAAATCGGATGTGTTAGGATTAAATTGATAGATATTGGCACGTACGTGTAGAGCAACGGTGATTAACTTACCGCCATAGTATCTGTTGAAGGGGACCGATACGTTCTGAAATACGTCTTAGTTGGTTTTCAAGTTTTAAAATTTACTGAGTTAAGATTTTCCTAATGTTTGATATCTTTCACTAATAATTTCAGTGGGTTCAAAATATTTTTCTAATTCACCGATGTTTAAAATGGACACTAATTTCCTTGTTTACGTACTGATTTACTAGATATCTTGGTAACTTATCAAAATATTTACTTTGGAACCATATGATTATACCACTTGTAACTTCTCTATTAAACATTTGTTTAGCTCATTAATGCTCTTTAAGCTTTGAAGCCAAGCGTCATCATTCATTGTGCCACTTCTCCCTCATTTTCAACCATAAATTTCACTTATAAAATTACATCATATATGACCTCGCCCTTTGCTTCAATGATTACAAATCAAATAATGATTCTTATTCATGCATCTATTTGAGTGATCTTATGGTCTCTCTAATTATTATCTTCATTTAGCTACTCAAATTATACCACTTGTAATCTTGGAATTTGTACATATCTCTTTCATTCTCCATATAGTGTTTTTAAGCCCAATGCCATTATGGCTTTTAACCTTAGTTAACCGATATCTATTGTTTTTTAACTCATGAGAAACACAAGTCAATGTCTTCTCTATCTCTATCATTAATGCTTGAATGATTGCAACTCAAATAATGTGTTTTCATTTATGCATTTTACTTGGCCAATGATGTTCTCTCTCTTTCCAATCAAACATTTTTGTCACTTGTGATTTTCTAACTTGACCACCTCTCTTACATTTCCACCTAGCATTTTCTTGAATTTCAAGTCATCATTACATTTGACCCTTGGTTAGTTGCTCTTATCCTTTTGTGTCTCATGAAAGGTTCTAAATACATCCCCTCTTGATCGTGTAAAGCCATTTCAAGAATCCAAGTTCTAATTAGAGAGCTTTGACTCATTCTTAAAAAGAAAAAGAGAGTTCCATGTCTCTTTCCTTTCTCTTTCATCTCACACTCATTTGAAGAAAAGATGAAGGCCTCACGTTTGTGTTTCTAAAGTTTCTAATTTCACCGTTTCTAGTGTTTTCAAGGTGAACTATTGGGTTTCCTCTTCATTTTATCAAACTAGTTTTGTTGTTTAAAAAGATTAAGAGTTGTTAATTTTTGTTCTTATTTATCTTGCTTTGAAGGTGGTTTAAGCTTTGAGTTGTTCAAGTTTTGTTCAAGGTAAGTGAAAACTCTAGGGGCTAAGTTAGATTGATCTACATAGTACTCTTGACTTGATTGATTGGTATTTGTTAATTTAGTTTGAATGTTAATCATGAGTGTGATCAAGTTTGATAATAGTATGTTGAGTAATTGTGTTTACTTGAGTTGAATCTATAATATTGACATGTGTAGAAGTGTTTGATCGACCTCACAGAAGGCTTGGTTGTATGATATATGAAAAGGTGTAAAAACATGAAATTTGGACTTGACAAGGATATTCAATCATCTTACCGATTTACTAGCTAAGTGTTGTTGGTTAATCACATAGTCAATTCTTTGTGTTATCAATGTTCACATTGTCGAATATTTGAGTTGTCGATGTTCACGTTGCTCATTCTTTGAGTATATTATCATTGCTTGAGGTAAGCATGTCATTATTATGTGATGATTGAAAGGCATGATGAGAAATGAAAAGAGGTAAGCATGTGAACATCATTACCCACGTATGTGATCATTAAAAGAGCAAGGTAATAATACGCATGAAAATATGTTGTGTATTGGACGTCGATTGTTGAAATAAGTGTTGATTTCGTTGTTGATGCAAGGGTGATCATGTGATTATGATGTTATCATGTGCACTGTTGCTATGTGATGAATTATGGAAATTATTATGAAAAGTAAATTCCGCCGTCCACATATTAATGGCGATAATGCCTCGGAGTTGGGATGCCCTGTGTATCGGGATGCCCCGGAGAGTATTTCGGGATTCCTCGGAGTAGAGATGCCCCGTGTGTCAAGATGCCTCGGAGTTGAAATGCCCCGTGTGTCGAGATGCTTCGGAGTTGAAATACCCCGTGTGTCGGGATGACCCTGAGTTGGGATGCCCCGAGAGTCGGGATGAAACGATATGCTTATAATAAATATGATGCATGTCTATGTGTATGTATAAATGCACATAGTCACACGTGTATAATTGGTGGTAGTCGTGCATCATAATATGTTATATCATCCGCTTGCAATTGAAATAATTATGCAATGTTGATAGTGATTTTCACTGGTATGTCATGATAGAAAAGATAGTGTATTTACTTCTACATTGGTTATGCATGGTTCATTGTACTAGTCATGAACTCACGTTGTTTGATGGTACAAGGTTGAGTGGTAAGCTGATCTCTTACCTTAGGCTTAGAAATTTCATTTACTTGGTTTCGGCTCACTCCTTTATTTTTCAAATTTATAGGATGGATCCTCCTCCCGTGCCATGTTTAGGAGTACCTATATATATATATAATTGGAATATCAGGTTATACGTGTGCCGGATCCAAGATAGTGTACATTAAGCATAGCTCCACCGTCTGGGTGGATATAGGTTTACCTGAGCTTTTTCCCCACCATTTCATTGCATGGTACATTGATGTAAATAGCGAGACAGTCGGACCTTTGCGATGGTTTGGTGGTCCCCTGGGCATGACGATGGAGTAGAAGTGATGGTGCCGAAGATTATCAACCCTTGACTTGGATGGTGGTTGGTTAATGTACAAGCTCGCTTTTGGTGTAGTATGGGAGTAGTGGACCCGACCTTCTTCCCAGGACTTTTGTAATGTATTGTATGTGTTGGTAACTAGTGTTGTTAACATAAAGAAGCATATGTGTATTTATTAAACTCGTGCGATTTCTTGTTTAGGGTGTTGCGAAAATTTTATTGTGCTATAACTGAGTAATAATCGAAAAGAACACATGTTGTGCGTGACGTTCTGGGGCATCACTACCGAGACTCCCAGCCCGCGGCTGGTCACCCGCAGACTCAATGGCCTCACCCAAATCTGGGCGAGGGCCCTCGCCGGCCGCCGGCCATAGTAAGAAAGCATTGAAGAAGGAAAGGAGAAAGAAAACAAAAATTAATAAAAAAATATTATTAAAAATTGCCTACGTTAACGTCGACCGCGTCAAGTCGGATGGTCGGCGTACACGTCAGCGATTTCCTCCAAAATTGACCGGATGAACTCAATTGGCAAAACGTGAAAATATTTAGAATCCAATTTGCAAAATTAAGAAGTTTATAACTGAATTGGCAAAAATGCTATAGGTTTAGGACTTTTTGGACAATTTCATCCTCTATAAAGCCAAGTTTAGCTAGACAAGCAGACATGCTATGCAACCAAGATGGAAAAAGTGCGTCTTCTTCAAACAACATATCTATACACACACAAACATGAGATGGTGACGATCTAATAACAAATGACCATTTCCAGAATTACTATTGAACAATTTTTCAAGTCATATAGGTTTAAAGTGCTGCAGAAATTATCAGACACATAACAGAAATAAGAAAGAGGCAGAGGAGCATAACACTTTGTCATAACCTTTAAAATTCTGAAGACTACTTAATGAACTTATCGGAAAGCACAAATCAGTTAAAAGGAATACTTTTCGCACGTAATTTTGGGTATCCTACGAGATGGTCAGTCGAAATACTCAGACAACGATGAGAAGGTCATCGTGCCTTGACATTTACTAACGTTTTTACCAAGAGCAAAGACAATTACGAAAGCCCACCGCGTGCCTCCACCAAGTAGCCACAAGATACTCTTTTCTCACCAATTCTGCTAGCTGACAACATGCTCAAATTCAGTAAATCACAATAACCCATGAACTGGGTGTCATCCGAAAATTATTCTGATGCCTCACTTCACTGGCGAGTGGCGATAGCAACAACAATAAGAAACATCCAAACAGATGATGCAGCCTCCCATGCCCTATGAGTTTCTACTATCTACTCCGTCATAATCACGAAACAAAGACCGAATTTACAGGAACAAAGTCCCAAAAAATCGCCATCCAACCATACAAAATCCAAAGGGAATTGGCAACACGTAGCGGTGGCCAACACACCCATTCAGTCCTCTTCCAACAAAAGAACACAGAAAAATGAAGAGTAAGGGAAGGAAGAGGAAGAGAAAAAAGTGGAACTTACAGTCTCAAAAGTGGAAACAAAAATGAAGTCGCAAAGATCCCCCGAGTGTTGGAGTTGGCGAATATTTCGGGGACCCTTGTTTCTCACACCGGGTACGCCCACGTGAGCTTAGAGAAACTGAAGTGTTATCCGACGACATGTGACCCCTGCGTGTAGAATGCGGGGGTTCGGGGGCAACGCCCCCGACACGGGTGTCCCGCTGCCCTGTCAATGGGCGGGGGTTCGGGGGCAGCGCCCCCGAAACCTCAATGGGTTTGGGCTTTTATTTAAGCTGGCCCGTATGGTGCGAGATTAAGAGATTTCGTATAGGTTTAGGTTTTGGGCCCGTTTGGGGCACATATATATTTTGCTCGTTTTTCTGATGATTGTAACGAGTTGAGTGGCTGTAAACCGAAAATATAGTGAAATCTCTTTGCAGGACGTAGCCCTATTCGAGGGTGAACCTGGGTAAATTCGTGCATCGTCTATTTTCTCTGATTTCTGCGTGATCATTCTATTTCGATTCTCGATACGTCCCTTCATCGAGAACGGTTCCACAAATCCGAATTTCTCAATTATCGTCGCAAATGGGTCCACCCACCCAAACGATGGATCGTTTTCTGCCTCTCTCTTTCCTGTCAAGCTTTCTCTTACAATCGGATCGAGTCTGAAGTCATGCTTCGGGTTGTTCAGCTCGTAGTGCTTCTCTTTGCTTTAGAGAAGCTCAAACAGAGGAAGTGATCAGGAGTTCGAAACTCAAAAACCGAAAAGAATAAAAACATTGTAGACAAAAGAGAAAAACCTCACAGCTTCGACCATCATACCGATGACGAGTACGGTTAGCGGAGGCGCGTTGGCCATAGATACAGCAACAGTCAGAAAACACTTCGTTTTGTTAGGGGTAATTGATTCCCTATCTGGTCTGGTCCCACCCAGGAACTGGAACCGAACCAGGAGGACCTATTATCAGTTTATGGAATTGGGGACTGAACGACCTAGTTTTGGAACCGAACCGGACCGATTGATCCGGTCCTATTCCCAGGCGGTCCAACGGAATACATATTTTTTTGTGAGGAGCTTCATTGTGCTGTGGATGTATCTTGTGAATCCCGCGAACATACCTAATACATCTAGGGGTGTTCTCAGGCCATTGTCTCTGCTGCCTTTTGAGCAGAAAGCTTTTTTCCTTATGCACCCAGAGAGATAGATGGGATAAGGCCTTCTTCGATTTACAGGGCGGATAACTGGGAAGCTGTCAATATTGCTGAGGTTTGAAGGTGGAGGATTTTTGGTTTTTAAGCGGCGGTAATTCATGATGCATCTCAAGGTTCCATTTTGGCCCCATTTGGTTCAGCATTTGGAATGCTCATTTGGGCTCTAAAGTCCCTTGGCCAAATGCAAATGGTGTTTGGCAATTTTTTTTACTCACTTTGGGGAGATGCAATTGCATTTGGAATGCTCCCCAAGGGACCTTTGGCCAATGCTTCACCGGAGGTGCTTTGGGAAGTTGCATTTTCGGAATGCAACCTGCACTGTTCATGGACACTGTTCATTTTCCCCAGACCAAGGTCCGGTGGCCGGCGACCGCCACCTGAGGGCTAGCCCGACCCCGGCGACCACCGTTTGGGGGTCGCACGACCCCGGCGATCGCTGCCTGGGGTCGCCGAACCTCGGGTGTCGCCTGGGTCGCGCGACCCAGTCCAAGCGTTGCCTGGGTCGCGCGATCGCCAGGCGACCAGATTTGGCTGGCGGCGATGGCCGCCAGTTTAGCTCCAGCGGGGTTTTTTTTTTTTAAAAAAAAAATTAGCAAAAGTCCTTTAGCCCAAGTTGATTTTAAAAAACACTTACCAAACACTCAGAAAACCCCTTTAGCCCAAAGGTATTTGCATTCCCCCAAATGCATTCCCCCAAAGTCGAACCAAACAGGCCCTTTGTCCACTAATGTGGCTGGGTTTGTTGAGGGATCGTCGGCTCATGGGATGGTTAAGTACATGATTGTTCTGATGTTGCTTTGTAGCTTCGTATGGAGGGATGAGAGGTAGGGAGAGAGAGAGAGAGAGAGGAAGAAGAAGAGGAATATTGGAGAGGGAAGGCCAACTAGATGTTATAATATCGGTCGGGTTCCCACCACGGAAGCAGGAACCGGACTGCCCATCACTAGTTCCAATTTCATGGAATCGGAAATCGGACCAGCACTCCTCGGAACCGTCTAGAACCGGCTGGTCCAAGTGGTTCCTGGTTCGGACAGTTTCCATTGCACACCCTTATCGTTTGTGAAGAAGAGGAAGGAAACGACGAGGACATCGAAGCGAAGACCAAGAGACCTTAATTTGAACGGTGTTGCTGCGATGGCTTTGGGCTGCGTAGCGGGTTTGGTTTTGTAAAAATGAGATAAAATATGGGTCACTAATGACCCATTTATGACCTGTTTTTTGGGCTTTATTTTTTCTCAATCCAGCCTAGCCTATTTTAGGAAAAAACGAGTTACTCATGCCGAATTGGACCCATTACATCTTAGTAGACCTGTTAAACGGGTGGGTCGGATCAGATTTGGATCGGGTCATAAACGGTCCTACCCAAATTAATTCATTAACCCGTTTATGACCCATTTTTTTGTAATGTAAATATCCCGACCCATACCCAATCCATACCCGACCCAATCCATATTGCTAAAACACTTCTATATTTAACTCAATATCGGAAAGCTTATTTCTTATGACTTTTTAAAAAAATTATACTACTAAAACATTTTCATGCAATACAATTTTTAAATATTTTTTTATTTTATTAATTTTAATATATTTTTATTTTTTAAAATCCAATTTTTAATTTTTTTAATTTTTTATTTTTCCTTTATTTTTGGCCTATGGCCGGCCACAACGACGGCCGGCGTCCAGCCACCGGCCACGGGCGAGGACGAGCTCGCTGATTTGACGAGGCCGAGACCTCGCTAGCCTCGGGCGAGTTTGACCTCGCCAGATAGGTGACCTCGAGCTCGCCCGAGGCCAGCGACCTCGAGTCTCGCCACAGGCCGGCGAGCCCGTTCCTCCCCTTTGGCCAGTGGCCGGTCGTCGGCTGTCGCCGTGACCGACCACCGGCCGAAAAGAGAAAGAGAAAAAAATAAAAGAAAAAAAAAAGAAAGAAAAGAAAAGAAAAAATAAAAAGAAATTGGATTTTAAAAAAAATATTTTTATAAAAAGAGGGTGGACTTAATGAGTGGGTTGGAAATGGATTCCATACTCAACCCATTAAGACCCATTTATGATAGGCTTAAAACTTTAAGACCATTTAAGATGGGCTCTTCAAAGTTGTATTGACCTATTTATTTTTTAAATGGATCATATATGAATTTTAAGACTCATTTAACAGGTTTACATCTGAGTCACAAAATGGGTTTGGAAACATTTTGCTGGCCCTAGCCGAAAGGAAGCCCAATTCATCCCAATTCATCCATATGCTCATATTGGACATGCAACTTTCTTTCTTTTTGACAGATGACATGGGGAGTGACAATTAGACCTGTCAAAATGGGTCATAAACACATTTCTTAACCCATATATTAGTAAATGGGTCATAAATGGGTTAGTTATATTTAGTGAATGGATCATAAATGGGTAGAAGTCTTATATAGGTGTTAAATGGGTCGTAAATGGATCGTAAATGGATCATAAATGAGTTTACAATTGATTTAAACTCAACGCATCTCTCTCGCCCTCACTTAATCTTGCACTCACTCACTCCACACTCTCATTTCAGTTTGGATATGAATTTTCGTATATTTAATTAAATATAAAAGTGTTTTAGCAATATGGGTTTGATCGGGTATGGATTGGGCATGAGTCGGGTATGGGTCAAGAAAATTGCATTGCGCATAAATGGGTCATAAATGGGTTAATGGGTCAATTTGGGTCGGACCATTTATGACCCGACCCAAACCCGATCCTATTCACCCATTTAACAGGTCTAGTGACGATACATCCTCCGAAGAAGAAAAGCCGAAAGTAATCCGAATACCCCTTTGTAATCAACAACAGCAATGGGCCAATTCTTTATAGTGTCTCATTTCGGAAGTATTTCGGATTTTCTATTACCGGGAGAGCCAATCGTTTTCCTCGGAAGGATTCCACAAGACCAGCCAATCCGCCCAATCCAGTTCCAAAATCGCAGCAAGGCTTACAGGGGGAGAAAATGAGTAAAAAAACCAAAGGAAAATAGCAACTACAACCAAATCAAAATCATCAGCAACTTGCCAATTGAGAGAATTCCAGCAGAAAAGGAAGGAACCCATTCCTCAAAACTGCAACGGAAACTTGCGGGCACTGCGAAGCCACGTCACCGCGATTCACATCCGCTTCCTCTTCCCGGCGCCGTCGTAGTTCTTGACGTGGAAATCCACGAAGAGGGCCAGGAGCGAGGCGTTGAACACCGCATTGAAGCACCATCCCCAGATCCCGGAGCAACCCGAATCCGATCCCCCGAAATGGTACCACAGCATCACGACGGACACCGCGAAGCTGAACACGAACTGCACGATCTGGCCATTCGTGACCAGCCTCTTCCACTTGGGACGCACCCCCACCGCGCACAGCAGGTAGTAGCTGTACATCACCACGTGCACCGTCGCGTTTGTCACCAGGGCCACCGGGAACAGCGACTGCGCCGTCTGCAGCCACAGGTAGCACATCACCACCACCGTCGAGTGGTGGTACACGTGGAGGAACGTCAGCCGCTGGATCGACCCTGACAGTATTATCAGCAACGTGTCCACGAACTCGAGCATCTTGGAGAGGTAGAACACGTAGGCCCAGAAGAAGGTGGGCCCGGCCGGCTGGGTATTAGCCGGGAAGCAGAAGATCCAGCGGGGGTCGGGCATTTGGGAGGCGGCGGAGAGGGCGCATCCGACCGCCATGGCGAGGGAGAGGAGGGTGAGGGCGAGGTTGTGGAGGGCGGTGATGGGCTTGAGGAGGTGGGAAGCGAGGGTGGGCGGCGGGAGGAGGCGGGAGAGGAGGAGGGTGAGGGAGAGGTAGGAGAGGACGGCGAGGGCGAGGAAGAGAGGGGAGGAGGCGGAGGTCTGGCCTTGCTCCCACCGGAAGTTGTGGATTGCTGGGTGGCGGACCAGCCAGTACTCGACGGTTGACAACATGGGGCTCGTACTTTTCGCCGTCGCGGCCCGATTGAAGCGGCGAAGAGAGAGAGGATGAAGGGGTTGACTCGAGTGGAGGCAGAGGCAAGTGCTGTGACGAGACTGTCGTTTGCGCTTTCAAGAAGGCATGGAGCTTGTCGTTTTTGGCCCACGACTCGAGGATTCATTGGCGAATCATCATCATCTATTGGTCCGGAGCGTTGGGCGGGGAGAGAACATCGGCAATTGGATGCAGAATTGTAGGCAGAATTGTAGGCTTCTTTTATGTCGTGGAAAATGTGACTATTTTAAAAAAAAAATTAAGAAAAATAAAAATATTTTTGGTATTTGGCTGAAGTCTGAAAATTAATTAAAAAATAATTTCTACCGTTTGGTAGAAAAAATCTAAAAATTATCAAAATATATGAATTTTAAACAAAATAAATATACGAATTTCTTTAAATATTTTTAGAAGAATGAACATTTCATTAATCACGAACCCACGCACGGCCTTTGTGGACCAGAGCTCGAGAGTCGGGGGCCCTAGCATAGCCTTTCATGGGCCAAGTACCAAGGGTTCAGGCCCGACCTCGATGGATTCGAGCGTGGGCGCTAGGAGGCCCTGGCTCAGCTTTAGGGTTCGACAGCTAGAGACTTGATCTCACCAACATTAGGGTTTTGGTGTCCAAGCGTAGAGTTTCGAGTCCAAATTTCGATACTTAGTTATATTTTGAAAAATGTTTTCCGACTTTTCAAAAGTGGAAATCATTTTTTTGAATATTTTTCCATTGATTAGGAAAATATTTTCCATCAACTCATTTTCCTAAGCGAACCAAAAATCGAAAAAATGAGCAAATTTTCCGTTAAATAAACGAAACCTTAGTGATATGTGGACAAAATCATTCCTCGTAATTGATAAAATTGGATATACGATAGTAAGTGTATCAACTGTTTAGTCGCATGTTAATAAGCTAGTCTTTAACTTATATTAAAAAATTGATCAAATATCCAGTCAGTCACAGTTGAACTATTCACAAGTCTCTGTCATTGGCTCTTTTGGATATTTCTTCGAGTGATTCTACACTATTTACTTTCTTGCTTAACAAGTTGCACGTTCGATTGCTCGTCAAAAGCAAAGTCTAGGAGTGCGCAAGAAGAAAGCCCACGAGGATTTGCAGTAGCTTTAGTTTATCCTCTTTGATTAGATGATGACGAAAGAATGGAAAGTAGCTAAACCAAAGCAACATTGGGCGGGAGAGAAGGAATCGCCTCCCCTGAATCCTAAGCCATTCCTTTCCCCACGCTAGGATTCACCCACAAGAACCCAAAATCGACAGACAAGGAATCCAAACCATCTCTCGCACGCCTAATATAAATACCCTCTCTTCTCCTGTTCATTTTCTCGCAACCAAAAGCATAAGAATCCCCGGAAAGTCTCCTCTTTGCCCCCGCTACTATGTCGTTTCCCCACCGTCCTCCTGTAGTTGTCAATGGAATCAGGAGAATGAGGACTTTCCATTACTATTGGTGTCGTGTGTGCCAACGGACAGTTCGGCTCGCGCCTAACAATCCGTATGAAATATCTTGTCCGTTCTGTTACAATGAGCTGCATTGCGAGCTTGATGTGTCGAGGCCAAGATTGGTGGCTAATTATGGAGGCCGCGTGCCAAATCGGGCTGTTCAATTACTTGATGGCATGGCTCGACTGCTCGACCCGCCCCCAACGATGAGGCGGGGATTTGACATTGGCAGGAGGGCCATCTGGGAAACAGAAAGCGGAGATGGCCCATTTTCAAGATCATGGGTTACACTTCAATTCATGGAACGACCTCGCAGGCCACGGCTTGTCCATCCACCGGAAAACCCGGCTCCTAGAGCGAATTTTAGGAGCAATGACGGCGGGGATGAGAATTCCTTAAATGAGCTTATCGAAGAGTTGACACAGAATGACCGCCCGGGACCCCCTCCTGCACCTGCTTCAGCTATGGAAGCCTTACCCATGGTTGTAGTAACCGAAAATCATCTGAGCAGTGGCATTCACTGCCCGGTATGCAAGGAAGAGTTTGAGATTGGTGGCGAAGTAAGGGAGATGCCGTGCAAGCACTTTTATCATTCGGACTGCATCATCCCGTGGCTGCACATCCACAACACATGTCCGGTCTGCCGCCACGAACTTCGTGAATCTTCCGGTAACGAATTCCCCGGCAATGGTGATGAAGAGTCTGATGACGAACAAGATACAAGCGGGATGAACTCGTGGTGGAGTCACTTGTTTTCCTCGTGGCCATTCCAAGCATTCTCGCGGTGGGTACATGAAGCCCTCGATTTTCCAGAACAAAGGGCAGGCACTTTGGACGGGGGTACGTGCGTTTCATAATTAACAGCTCAGTTCACTTAGAGAAAACAACATTATATTTTTCGTTTTGTAGAGATCAATTTACAACCTGAGAGATTATTTCATTGTGTTCGACCAAAAAAAAAAAAGATTATTTCATTGTGGATCTTGATGTCATTGTACAGGTAGATCCTGGTGGCACTCCTGGCTCATTATATAACTTCGTTGAGGCAAAGGGCATGGCTGCTGTGTCAATGGTGCATGTCCTACAAACTCCATAGCTCTCAGTTCATCTCATTTAATGGTAAGTACTTGTATATACTAACTTCAAGATAGGACTTCGATCCAAGATTAGAGAAAAGGAGGGAAAAATGAAAAAAAAAAAAGTAGAGGTTTTGGCGACATCTTGGGGAGACGTTTCCAAGCAAAAAGGTAAGCAAAATGCTGTGTGTTACATTGCAGATGCCTAACTCTTCTGCAGATGAGATTCAACTCAAGTTCCTGATGTTATCATTGACAATTTGACATTACTTTTGTTGAATTTAGAAGGATATATAGCAAGTTAATGTTGTTGGGCGGATAGTATGGTGCATCAGGTAGAGCAGAGCAGGATTTGGATCTCCATGGCATGAAGGGCCAGTCAATAACTTCAACCTTACCAGCAACTTGAGCTTCAAACAGAGTTTCAACCCCAGAAGGAGATAGAGGGGGAGCTATCATCAGTTGAAACTTACACGTTAGGAAAGAAATGTGAATTAATTTGTGTTGTTATGGCAACTGTACATACTTCTTTTTTTCTTCTTCATAATTCTTCATATTGACTGATTATGAAAAAAAGGATTTCAATAATTATAATTTTAACTTTCAAATTCGGTGTTCACGCCCTGTAAATGACCAAAACAACCTTATTTCAAATAAGGTAAAGAGGATATTAGATGCCATCAACAGAAAAACCCATGTCCCTCAATAGTTACCTAGCATATTTCCTGTTTTTATGTGACACACTCCCACACTTCCAATGTATATGTTGGAAATCTAATTGGCCGAGTTTGTTTTAGGGCACTAACAATACCATAACTTTCCTAAGACATTAATTTTGGTGCCATGACTTTTCAATATGTGCAGTAACTTTTAAAAAAATATCACCTAAGTTACATCGGCAATTTTGTTTTATTGCCGGAAAATCATCCACTACATTAATTTTCAACGACCCAAGTCGAATGTTGTAATATTAAATTAATACCACGTATCATTTTCAAGCAAGAAAAATTAGCGATATGATATATGTTTTTAGAAGTTTGGACATTTAAATAATTGTTTAAAAAGCCATGGCACCTGAACATCATAGAAAAATTATGGCACTATGGTGTCATTTTCCCAATTTTTTGGGGTATGGACCAAGCCGTGTTTATAAGTCAGTCAAAAAGCTACGAAAGATTTGAGGGGATGGATTGTTAATTTTTTATTTTAAAAGATGCAGATTGAGAATCTATTACCTATAGTTAAAAATGGAGTTGGGAGAGTGTTTGATCCTGTAATTCCCATGTAATAAGGAAATTAGTAATGTGTCAAAGAAAAATTGGTACAAGAAGCCCTGTATACACTTCTTGATAATAGATCCCGCCGACGACGAATGAGAAATTGTCATAATAAAGTAAGTCATTTTCGGATGTTATTGAAAGCAAAGAGAGAAGATTTTGCAAGACTCTAATTGACAAACCGGTCGATTAGTTTAAAGGGATTTTCCTTGTTGGATTAGAGGACAACATATCACTTATTTGGGTATCCATGTATCCTAAAGGGAATTAATACGACATAAATAATCTTTGAACTTTGGCCTAATATGTAACGTGGTCTATGAACTTTTAATTTGTTTAATATGATCCCTAAACTTTAGCTTAATGTGCAATATCGTTCATGAACTTTAAATTTGTTTAATGTAATTCTTGAACTTTTGGTACTTTTTCAATTTAATTCTTAAATTATATGAAAATGTTCAATATTGTCATTCCATTAATTCAAGTTGAGAGACGACATTGAACATTTTCATCGGACTAAATTGAATATGTACCTTATTAAACAAATTAAAAGTTTAATGACGAAATTGTACATTAAATTAAAATTTATGAATCACATTATACAGTGGATCAAAATTCAGGGATTATTTACGGAAATATCCCTGTCCTAAATTCTGGGAATGCCCCATCCTCTACAGAACTTTTGACCCCCCCTTTAAGTCCGTCCGGTTCTTCGTCAGTTTATTAACTGAGGCACGGAAGGGTCTGTAACGGAGAAAAGCTCGGGAAACAGTCCCGGCGGACTGATTTGTGCAGCAACGGAGTCAATTGTCACACGAGCTGGACGAACTATTGATTCCGCTTCGAGTAATATGCTGGGACTATCTGCAAACCCCACGCCTCCCTGTTACCGCCGGCACTGCCAGTTCCGGCGGCTCGGGATGTCCATCGCCGGTGGCTCTTCCGGTCCCGTGGCCATCCATCTGATCACCGGCGCCGCTTCTCTACGCCTCGGCCACCGCCTCTGCTGCCTTATCAATTCCTCCTTCCAGGTTTAACTTTCTCGCTCTGGGATTGTTAGCTTAATTAAGTTTAGAATTGAAGACCCCTTTTAAGCTTTTCAACGAACAAGCTAGATTAGCGAAGTTGTTTTTTTTTTGGTAAGGAAAGATTAGCGAAGTTGTTTATTGGAGAGTTTTTGCATTTTCTTGGGTCTTTCGTGTTGCTCGCGGTAACCCAAATTGAGGGTCTAAGAGAGAAGAAAGCTAGTACTTGAGCATGCCACCGCAGGAACTAAAATTCAGCCAGTGTGCTTGGATTCGCCTTCCGGGATTGAGTACCCTGGATCAAAAGGTGGAAAAATGCGCAGTTGCAAGATTGGTTCATCTTGGAAACAATGGTCTTGTGGGTATGAAGATAAGATACATTTTTAATGAAATTCAGTTGTTATTGTACTTCCATATAGCGGCAATTGATAGATCAGTGGGATGACCTTGGTCTTACTTCTTGCTCATATTCCCCCTCATACATTTTTAATGACATTCAGTTGTCGTCTTCCTTTATAATACAACTGTATTTTCACACAATTCTACACTGTGATCTTACGACTGACATGCATGAAGGCCCCTGCACAAGGGTGGCTCCACTCTACCAACACTTGCCTACTGGAATTCACACCATTGACGTCAATGGGTACTGTAGTATGTCTGTATTTGTTGCTTTTTCTCTATGGGAGTTGCACTCTATTGACATTGGCCTTAAGACAAGTTTCGCTCTCAAGGTCTACCGATATGCTGTAACTTTAATTCAGTTCATGGGTAGCACTTTCTTATGGCAGGTCCAACCTCTATCGTTACTTGTCTGGCTATGGGTCTATCATGCCCTCCTAGAAAATTAGCTGGAGGCATATTTTGTCTTTGATTCCACTTGATACAAATCTGAAGGAACTCCCCATTAAATGGTTGCCCTTTAGAGTAAGCGAATGATAGAGAGCTTGCGATATAGTTGACCTTAGACATTCCTTTAAACTGACATCTATCTGCACTTTCCTAATAGCCAACAATAAAGAATTATGCTGTTAAACAGAAATCACTCATCTCAATCGTTTGCAGAGGTTGAAGGATATTTGGTACGAAAGAGCCCTCTCCGTCAATGGAATTGAGTTTCTTCAGTTATCAAAAGATGCCTTTTCATCCACATCTTCATCCTTTTTCCATTTTTCTGATGGAAGAGAAGGTAGAACTGATGGCAAATCATCTTCTGAAACATCCAGAAGAAAGTCCTCCGATGGTAGACATTGGACAAATGTCATTCTAGCTATCAATATCTTGTGGGTACCGTATCCAAGTGTCATTTTGTTGAATCACCTGCTGCTGTACATTTTTTTTTTGCCGCATTTATTACACACTGCTGCAGTAGTTTTGTCTTTCTTGTCCGAATTTTCAGTTTCTTATTTTGTGTTTCTCTTTCTCAGAGTATTTGCTGGACAACTCGCAACTCAGGGCAAACTGCTCTCTTGGGGAGCTAAGGTTAGACAGTTGAAGAGAATGGAAGGCCTATGTCTGTTCTTGAAAATTCAATTTGCATCATCTACGTTCATCGGGTGAATTAACTTTGCAGATTAATCATCTCATCGACAAGGGACAATGGTGGAGGCTGGCCACATCATCTCTCTTACATGCGAATGTCATGCACCTCATGGTCTGGTTGACAATGTTGCTCATCTTTTATATATTATGGTCAACGGTCTTGGACTTAAGGTTGTCCTTTGCAGGTTAATTGCTATTCTTTGAATTCCATTGGTCCCACCGTGGAAGCAGTCAGTGGCCCCAAAAAATATCTAACAGTTTACGCCACTTCTGCAATTGCAAGTAACAGCTCGGACATACTGATGCAATCAAACAGTTGCATGTTTACTGGTTGTTAATAAAAATTCGCATTCTACAGGTTCAGCAATGAGTTATTGGTTGAACAAAGCGCCTTCCGTAGGTGCTTCTGGGGCAATTTTTGGACTGGTGAGTCCTCTTGAAGTCATCCAGCATAGTTCAAACATGCCTTCATAGACAAAACATTGAACCTGATTCGTGGAAACAAATGGTTATAAGGCTGATAGTTATGTAACAGAAATCCACTTGAAGACTAGCATTTTCCTTTTCTTCCTCTTGCCTTTCTTCTGGTCATTGTTATGCATCTGATGCTTTATTTAGGTTGGTTACATGGCTGTGTACATCATGAGGCATAGGGGCCTGATTGGAGATGCCAACGAAGGTCTAAAGCACATAGCGAAAGTAATTATGTTAAACATGGTATGTTTCTAACAAGCAACCATAGCTCTTTCAATGTTCTTAAATTGTATTCTATTCTTCTGTCATGTTTCCTGCGGCACCTTAGTATGGCTAGCAAGCATGCTTTTGCTTCTTCCAAGTTATTGCTTTTGATCAAGCTTATAGAAGTAGAAGTGCATTAGGAACGCAGCTTTGGGAACATTACTATTCTATGTCTAAGTTAGCATGCTTGTATCTGCAAGATAAGTTAATATGTCGAATGTCCTTGCTGCAGGTCATTGGGCTGTCTTCGAGAGGTATCGACAACTGGGGACATGTAAGTATTGCAGCAATTTCTCATATGTGTTTGCACTATGTGCTTTCATCCTATTGGAAGTTTACTGGAATTTCTCGAATGTAGTGATAAGAAAACGGAATGGCACGGGCGCCATTACTTTGTGGTCTTCTCTAGACAAACAAGAAACTTTGTGATGACTTGCGTGCAGATGCATAGGGGAAAATGAAAGTTTCCAGTCCTCTTAGATGGATATCCATCTTCATCAGATATCTTGCTCGTCATTTTGAGTAATGTTCATTTCTTAAAATTTCCATATACAGGTAGGAGGATTGCTTGGGGGGGTAGTCACACCGTGGCTTCTTGATCCTGCTTCGAAGCTCGAGCATAGGTCTAGCGATGGTCGAAGAATCATTGACATCAAAGGGAGAAAAGACCCGGGGCAGCCGAAGTGAGGTGTGAATTGCAGTGATCAAGATGCAACTCCGCCTCCCTACCCACAAACTTATTTAGCGTGTACAGACACTCTGCAACGACACGTGAAAAACTGGGTTATGTAAAGGAGATTAAAGATCAATCAATTGCCTTGTGACTAATTAGATGAAAAGATTTGCAGGGTTGGCAAAATGATCAAGCTTCGAACTTTAAAATCGGGATGAGTTGGTTGATTTAGCTTTGTACTCGTGCGAGATAAAGATTCCACCGTCGGATATATCTCATACAATCCCAGCAAGGTTGAAACTGATCACATGCTTTTGGGACAGTGGGTATCGCTAGTCTATGTATGATCTTAACTCAATACAGATCATAAGACCCGGGTGTATAGTTCTTCCAGGATCGAAAGACAATCATGAGATGAATTCGCCGTTCGTCTGTAGCGTTCGAGGAGTCCGAGGATAGTCAGTCGCCTCTAATTTCACTTGCTTTTTGGAGGAAGTTTTCGTAATCTAAACTTTGCCCACTAAGGGCCCATTTGGCAAGTTGCCAATCAGTGAAAATTTATGCTTTTTTGTTTCCAGAATCAGTTTTGAAACAGAAATTTATTTGTTAAATTTTTTGTGTCCGGGCATAAATTTGCAAAAAATTGTTCCCAGAGTCAGTTTTAAAACAGAATTAATAAGCAAAAAAATGTAGCTTCTTGATTCTGGAACAAATTTTCCATTTTTGATTCTTCTTGATTTTTTTCTTTTTTCTTGGTTTGTTGTTGTTGTTCTTCTTCCCGGCCTGCTACCGGCCACAGGCCAGGCCCGGCGAGGGTGTCGCGACCCTCGCCGCCTGGGAAAGGGTGGCTTGCGACCGCGACGGCGAGGCCTCGCCCAACCATGGCGAGGCCGACCTCGCCGTCGCCACCGGCGAGGGCTGCGACGCCCTCGCTGGCCTGTGGCCTGTTGCCGGCGCCGGCGACTGGCCAGGGCCAAGGAAGGGAAGGAAAAAAAAAGGTAGAAATATTAAAAAATGAAAAATATTATTAAGATATTATTAATAAAAAGAAATTTTGTGTAATTACCAAACTCATTTCTATTCTTTTTCTATTATAAGAATAGAAATTTTAGGCAGTTACCAAACGCCTTCAAATGCTTAAAAATTGTTCCCGGGCACGGAATAGAAAAGAATCATTTATGAGCAAAATTTATTTTCGGGTACAGAATTGTTACTATGCGCAGCCTAAGTCGCAGGCAACAAGATGTTTCCCTCCATCTTTCCAAACAGCAAAAAGAGCATATTTGGCAGAGGACAATAGAGGCCCGGAGTTGAGCATGGGTAGGTCCAAATCCGGCAATTGAAGAACCGATTTTTCCCCCTTTTTTTAATACCAACAAGACCGCAGCAGATTTGCACGAAATTCCGTGGCGGAACGAAGAGAGAGAGAGAGAGAGAGAGGGGCCCGTCGAACGGTCAGAAAATTCAAAAGTTTAAAATGAAAGCGCCCTCCTTTTGCATGGGGGGTGCTGGTGGTGGGGGGACGAGGTTTCGCTGTAATTTTCATGCTCGTTGAATTTTAAAAAAATTGAAAACCCTGAAAAAAAAAACATAAAATAAAACATGAAATTTTAGCCCTCCGTCTCCGTCCTTCCTTGGCTCGCAACCTCCACCTATCTTTTCTTTCTTTTTTCTTTTTTTTTTTCTATTTGTTCAAGGTCTTCTCTTTTTTAAAATTTGAAAAAACCCCTCTTGAACCCCCCCCCCCTCCTCTTCTTGAAAGAACGCGCCCTCTCTCTCTCTCTCTCTCTCTCTGCACAGTGCATACCATAAGAAGCAGAAGCAGCAGCTATAAGTACTGCACTGGGAATATCGCGAGAGCCCCTTTGCTTTTGGGATACCCACCTACCTCTCCTTCTCCTTCTCTTTCTCTCTCGGCGTGGAGCTCAGATTGGTGAAATCTACAGTAAGTATCGCCGCAGCTGACAATGGACGATATGGGCTCTTTTCTTTTCTCGTCTTCTTCGTCTCCATGTAAATGCAAATTTTGGTTTTGTCAGCGTGAGATCTGGTAGTATAGCTCCTCGTCTGGTGCGCGCTCCACGTGCTTGTTTTTCGGGTCGGGAACTCCCCTTTTCTTGAACCCTCGCCCTTTGCGTAATCGGGACATTTTTAGCTTCTCTTCCGAATCTTTTTGACTCCCCCTTTGTGCAATTGGTTTTTATCGTCCACCCTCTTATTGCCGACGTCTGTAGCGCGAGGTGTGCCGACCGATGGAGGACGATGCATTGGTTGACTATGAATTGCCCGGACTCGTATTAGTGTCAATTCAGAATCGAGTGCATCATATGGCCCTCTGTAGCCAGGATGGCTAACTTTACTCCTCATGATAATCCGTTCTTTTAGAGCTCTAGCTGAGGGATCCTAGAAAGCCAATTGATAGAGCCTGTGAGTATGCTGCTGTGGCTTTGAATATTGAAAGCTCTTGCATCATTTAGCTAGCCACTGGCATAAGATTATTTGTGCTTAGGGTGGAAATTCTATATCCGATAGATAAATCTGACTTCCGATTCTTGGAAATCTCCTTTGGTTCGATTCATTTAATTGCAATGGCTTTGCAATGAACACATTTCTCTTCTGTGCGTGATATGTCTGCCGGGTTTTATCTGCAGTTATACGGAGGCCAAACGTGTTGTGAGTGGACTGCCATCTGTTTGATTGTTGTCCCCGCAGGATGGATTCCCTTCCTGATGCCATCGTACAATACATTTTATCATACGTCGATAATGCCAGAGACATAGCAGTTTGTAATTGTGTTTCTAAGCGATGGAAGGATTCACTGCCTTACATCAGAAGACTCTACTTCCCTCGCAACTCTTTTGAGAATAATGCCGGAAGGGACAATCCCGACAATGTTGTGTGGAGGATGATCGCTTCCATCGTTCAGTTGGACGAGCTCGTTGTGTACTGCCCCTTCTCCAGCGCAGGCCTTGCTTCATGGCTCTCACTTGTGTCTTCATCCCTCCGACGCCTCGAGCTTCGGATGGACAATCTCGCCGAACAACAAGCATGTTTGGAGACCCCCTCGAAGCTTGATTGCATTGGTGCTGCAAAGGATTTGGAGTCACTAAAGCTGTGGGGTGTCCTCATGACTTGTGTGCCTAAATGGGACATATTCCCGAAACTCAGGAATCTTGAAATCGTTGGTGCAAGATTGGAGGGTCCTGCACTGTCCTCTGCAATTCAGGCATGCCCTAATCTGACAAGCCTGTTACTGCTTGGCTGTGAGGGGGTTAGGTCAGTTTCGATTGATTTGCCTCTCTTAGAGCATTGTAAGCTGGACTTCTATGGCTTGGGTAACTGCTCGCTTTCTCTCACTTCCCCAAAAATTGAATCGCTCGAGGTACAAGGTTGTAGCTGGATAAGAGTTCGCGAGACAAATTGCTTGCGAAATCTCTCAATTTCCAATAATTCTGGTAATGAGTGTTTGGGGATTTCTTTTTCAGTGTCTTTCACATGAAAATGTTATCGAAAATATTAACTGATTCTTTGCTTCTTCTTTGAATTCAGGAAGGGTGTACATGGTGGATTTCGGAAAACTTAGAGCACTTGAGTTCTTGTCCATCAGAGGGATCCAGTGGTGTTGGGACGCAGTGAGCAAAATGCTCAAATGGGCAAGTGAGGTGAAGCATCTATACATGAAGGTGGAATTCACTGGGGATTATGAAGCCCTTCAACCATTTCCAGAGGTTGACTTAGTTGATTTCTTCAATAGCCATCCAAAGCTGCAGAAATTTGATGTTCATGGGGCCATGTTTGCAGCTCTTTGCCAGAAGAACAGCCTAAAAAATGTGAGTCCATATTATTATCAGGAAAATGCAACGGATGTCAAAACTTCAAAGTACTACTTTTTGCTAAGGGATGACATGTGGTTGTATGTTTAATTGTGAAGTCCATTTTATTTTGCAGATAGATACAGCCTTTACAATTCCATGTTTGGAGGAGGTTGCGATAACAGTAAGATCCCCATTGAATGCGGAACAGAAAATGGGTACACTCGAGTCACTCGTGAAGTATGGGAAGAGTCTCAAGACAATGGTGATAAAGATTCTTCAAATGAAGAGCAGCCATAGCAGTGCTGATGATTTTTTTGACGAGATCTGCAGGTTTACATACATGAACAGGAAACTAGTGCGAATTGAATAAAGGCTTGCTGGGGTAACTGTTCCTCTATTTATACACCCCCAGTGCAATCTCATATTCTCTAACCTGCCATTGACTGCTGCTTCCCATAGAAACTTTCCTTGTTTCAGTTTGTAGTATGCTTTATGTACGACAGAAATAAATGAGATACCTAATTTTTCGTTAGTAGTGCTCTTTTCGGCCTGACTGTTGAGTCAAGAGCAAAACAAAGTTGCTAATGTGATAGATCGGTTTGCATCGAATAGTGTTGACAGCTAAATAGCAGTAGATAATTCAATCAGCTCCTTGAAATTGGTTATTGCAAGGAGGATGATGCAGATGATGCTGGAAGCTGATTTGCTTGTTCGCTGGGGCTCACTGTAGTTTTAGAATTGATGTGTACTGAGTGAGACAAAGTTGTACTTTGACAGAAATGTGCAGATTTCTCAACATTTGGGAAGGTGTATTTACCAAATGGATTAGTTCTTATTCTTTGTTTCTTCACTTCATTTGACTAATTCTGTCATTGTGCTACTTACCTTATGTCTATCTGCTCCTACCCTAACTGCTTGACAAAACTCAAACCAACACAAGATGGTCTTTCCAATTTCTATCAGAAAAATAAGCTGCGATTCGTGTGGCCTCAAATGAGGATCACTGAAATATGAAGGACATATAATGCCCACCCATCTGAATGACTGCAAAACCAGTAAGTTGACGTTGTGGAGAAAATTTTTTTTTGCTCTAGGTGTTTCACTTTAAATTATCATTTCAGAATACCGGAAATAATTGTGCCTCAGAAAGAACTTCTCTGGCCTGTAGGAGATGCAGAGGGTTCTTACCCTATTAGTATACCTTGTAACCATAAAAATTGATGATTCTGTCCCGTTCTTGTATCAGTTCAAAAATGCATGTTGAGCTATTGATTTGCAAATTCACGAGTGACAAATCTTGGGATAATAGCGGTGTAAATAAATTAGTAGGTGGTAGCATAGCTCTGCAAATTCAACAAGTATTTATCCTCATTGCATCAATCCTTGAAAATAGTCCGAGATGCATGCTAGAACTTATTTAAGATGTACAGGTGCTAATTATGCCCCACAGCCACAGCATCAAGTATTCCTCATACTTCATTGAAACTGCAAACCCTAGATCAGCTTCTTGTTTCGGAAAAATCGCTTCAGAAGCCACAACTGGACACTTGAAGCTGCAATGCAGACTCCCAATGACATGATACTGAAATGGGCCACTCTTGCATTTGTTCTTTCACTCACTGTTCTCATTTCCGCTTCCCTGTGTTCTCCCAAAAGAATATCCGAGTTAACACCATCTCAATCTGGAGAAGACATTATGAGGATAACGAATAAGAGATCACCTTTCCTTAATATAAAACACGTGGTTGCGGATGGCTTCAACATATCCTTCAAGCTTCTTGAGCTCAAGCTCCACTCCCTAACATCGGTACCATGTTGTCCACAAAATCAGAACTGCCAAACATACCTTTACAAAAGAAATTGCCAGCAAAACCAATGGCTTGAAAACAAATTCCACAAACTTTCACAAATGCGACATCTAATCACCACACAAATCTGAAAACCGAACTAGGTATTCTGGGATTAGAAATTGCCCTATGTCTTGGATCTTTTCATACGTAGTTAATAGTTGTACAAACCTGAATCTTCTCTTTTTTCGCGACCGATTCCCAATCTTTTGCAGCAATTCCAGTTCTCCAGTCGATGAGAACACTCACTTCTCCACCTCCGGGATTGCTGTCCACCGATAAACATGCTATGTGGTGACCAGCCTCGCTGGTTGTGAATGCAAACTGACCATGTGTCACATTCTCCTTGTGATGAAGAACATTTCCAAACGGTGAGGTCACCTGCATCGAGTAAGCTAATGCCACCAGTGAGCAGAATGAAGCGGACAAACGCTGACCATAACAAAACATAAAATTTGTAAGTAATAAACAAAGATTACCTTGACGGAAATAGCAGTGAGATTGGATTCAAAGTCGGAAATGACAAGGTAATCAGCCAAAACAACGACGTTTTGGTGGATTTCCTCGTACACGCACTTGGTTCCGGCGGCCGGTAGGTTCACCCAGATTGCGTGACTCTTCTCCACCAAAACGTCACAAGCGAAACCCACCATGACTAGTATCGAAAGCAACACCTTCCCACGTACCATTGCAGATCCCTCCATCACAAAACCTCTGTGTGTGTGTGAAAAGTACACTCTTTCGTAAGTTTTATATGATTCAGACAATGAGAAACGTCTGTCTGGTCCAACGATGACAGTTTTTCATAGCATGCTGCTTTAGGGTAACTTCCTTTTATGGCAGAACATGGCTATTGACTTATTTGGGAAACAGAGTAAAAGACGTTCTTTGACTTAAAATTGAGAATCCATCTACTTAAGGTAAAACCGATTCTTCTTGTCCAAATATATTCTCCAATTAAGGTAATACTTTAATAGCATTTTCACTTATTTCGGCAAGATATCTAGACCAAATTTGTCATGTAGGATACATCTTGCAATCTCGAGTAGATGATATTCCCCGTCTGTAATTGCGAGGGAAAATTACCAATTCAGTCCTCAATCTATTGCATTTGTGCCAATTCAGTCTTAAACCTTTCAATTTGGCCAATTCAGTTCTAAACATTTTGCAAACCAGCCAATTCAGTCCTTTTGGCTGGCTGGCGTTGACGTGGCCGCCGGCCGGCATCCACGTGGCAATATTTTAATATTTTTTTTTTATTTTCGAATTTTTTTTTTCTTTTCCTTCTCCCCCTGGCTTGTCCGGCCAGGGGGAGGCTCGCCGGCGAGGGCCCAGCTCCGGCAAGGCGAGCTGGGCCCTCGCCGCCGCTGGGCGAAGCTCTCCCAGCCAAGGCGAGCTCCGCCTCGCCAGTAGCTGGGCGAGCTCGCCCCGCGGCGGCGAGGCGGAGCTCGCCATGGCTGGGCGAGCCCCGCCTCGCCAGATCTGGGCGAGGCGGAGCTCGCCTTGGTTGGGCGAGCCCCGCCTCGCCGGAGCTGGGCGAGCTTTGCCCTCGCCCGGATCCGGCGAGGCGGAGCTCGCCATGGCGGGCGAGCTCCGCCTTGCCGGAGCCGGGCGAGGCGAGGCTAGCCCACCGGCGGCGAGGCGGAGCTCGCCTTGGCTGGGCGAGCTCCGCCCTCGCCCAGCGGCGACGAGGGCCCAGCTCACCTCACCAGAGCTGGGCCCTCGCCGGCGAGCCTCCCCCCTGGCCGGACAGGCCAGGGGGGAGAGAAGGAAAAAAAAAAATTCGAAAATAATAATAAAAAATATTAAAATATTGCCACGTGGACGCCGGCCGGCGCCACATCAGCCGGCCGGCGGCCACGTCAGCGCCGGCCGGCCAAAAGGACTGAATTGGCTGGTTTGCAAAAGGTTTAGGACTGAATTGGCCAAATTGAAAGGTTTAGGACTGAATTGGCACAAATGCAATAGGTTAAGGACTGAATTGGTAATTTTCCCGTGATTGCGAGGACCCTCATAGTATCACCCAAGTCAAAACTTTAATAGCATTTTCACTCGTTCCGGAAAGATATCTAGATCGAATTTTTGATGCAATATACATCTTGCAATCTCAAGCAGATGACATTCCCCGTCTGTAATTGCGGGGACAGTCGAATGTTCCAATTCACCGTCTCCAATTACCTCTTCAACTATAAATGCATTCCTTCAAATTGAAGTGCCTAGGAACATAAGCAGACACTTAACTACTTTCAATAGCAAATGAAGGTGTTCTAGTCCTGCAAATTTAACTTACGTACTGAAATTCTTGGGACAGCGGAAATCATATGAATTGCACATGAACTCGTGGACGAACAAAACTCGGACCGAAGCGGGGACAGTCAGCAAGGTATTTGAAAGACGCTTCTGATATTTAAGCTCATCAAAGTTAATCAGCTTCGATAATATGCTTCCGCTGTATAAGCACCTCCGACTTCTATCAGAATCTGATGAGCACCAGCATAAACTAAACGACTGTAAAAATCGTGAGACAGATTTACACGACGACTGAGAAAAAGAATAATGTTTACACTTCATTCTCAAGCAAAAGAAAAGCTATAGCTATCTCAGAGTTATGATACAGTGAGTCAAAACTGTCTATTGGTATCCTTCGTAGTTGGCGGGAAATACTCTCTCTAAGAAACTGATAAACCTCTTAGCATAGAGTTTGGGTTCAACAGCAGAAATCGACAGAGGATCAAACTGCAGTGACTTATAAGCATGCTCCATCTTTTTCTTCAGATTATATTCCTGCAATATGTCAATAATGCCCATATACAGAACTACGTCATAAACCTCAAGAAGTTCAATTTCTGCTGAATCAACCTCATCTTGTATAAGCTTGTGGTTGGCTTGAGCTGGCATGTTAACTCCCAGCTGCACACGCAACCTATGTCAAAAATCAAGCACTTTAGCTATAAGCCTGCTGCTTTGCCATTATAGCCACTCTGTTGGAATAAAGACTACCCAATGACAGGGAAATTAACCAGAACCAAGCAGGAGAGAATAAAAGGAAGATGCACTACGTTATGGACATGATAGAAGAACACAAAGCAGCTTATGATGAACATATCAATAGCAGTAACAAGAGCAATTGATTGAAATAAAGGAAAAGAATGACAATATGCAGAGACATAGTCAGGCCAAAAAATTTGATGCAGAAAAGAGTATCCTTCAAAGAAATGAGCAGGAATAGGATGAGTAATTTTCATATCAATGCACTAGCTGCCTGTAGTCTTCAATTGCATGCTATTCCCCATGAACTTAGGGGCATCGACCGCTTTGCAAGCAATTTCATGATCCCAACTGGAAATTAATAAAGAACAACAAAGGGTGCATAGGAGCTTGAGAATAAATTCCAGGACCTGAATTTCCAACAACACTTAGATTGGATTAAGACAAGCTAAAAGCAGAAATGTCAGAGCAGAGTGGGATGTTATTTGGACATCAATTACAAGCCAAGGGCAACCAGTACGGTGGGCACTAACAGGAGCAATGCATGAAAACCGGAATGGTTGCCAAATCAAACTGCAACGAGGAGTTTATTCCCAACACATTCTGGAAATAAGGATTTTTTTTTTTGGTCGAAAGAAATAAGGATTTGAATGGCCTTAATTTATGTCAAAATAAAACAGTGAGAATTTCATAAAAAGGGAAGCTCGTTGGGTAGAAGCTACCTTGCAGTACCAGGAAGTAAAAGATCAACTTCCTTGTCACCCACAGAAAATGCTCTCAGAGTACTTCCTCTGCTATGGGGACCAGGTGTTGTGCTAACACAGTTCGGTTCATGTGTAACCAGAAGTAGACCCTTCGAAGGTATCAGGAGTTCCCCTTGTGATGTTGGACCTAGAAGAAAATGAATGTGAGCTGCATACTATCTGATGATGCAAAAATCGAAGCTGAGATACTGTGATAGATGTTCATGCAAAATAGTGATATTTAGGTGAGGCAATCAAGAGCGATCTATCATAAGATATCTTCAAGGTAAAAAAATGTAAATCTTAACAAATAAGAATCAGTCTCACATCAAGACATTTCAGCTAACATAACCTGCTCAAGACAGTCTGGTTCACCATGTTATCCTAGGAAGAACTTCAGTCACAAAGCCTTACGTGCTGAACTGTGCACCTCTCAAAGCTTCTATCCTTGAGGTTTTGAAAAAAAATTCCCGCACTAATTCAACAGGAAATAAGCATCTCTGACATGTATTTCAGCGAGATTCATGCAATGCAACTTCAGTTGCAGCTTTTCATCCAACATTCCCTCATCAGTCCGCTCAACTCATAAAGAATGTTATAAACATGTTTGGATAGACTTTTACTTTTCGATTTTCGCTTAATCTAAATCTTGTGACAAACACACTTCGCTTTTTAAAAGCCTGAAACACCTGAAACTTCCACAATTTATGAATACTAATGCGTAGATTTATGTATAATTATTTAATAATATTTTGAAATGTAGATAATGTTTAAGTTTGGAGAGAAAGCAAAAGGTTGTTTTTTACTGTTTCAAAAACACAAACAAACTGTATCATAACTAAAAAACTACATGGCCCGGAAAAAGACAAGAATCAGAATCGATCTGTCATTCCCAGACTAAGATTGCCCACGCCGAGTTTTCACATTAATTATGAATAATAGGGTGATGATACGCAACAAACAAAAATCAATCACCAAATGCATCCAGAAGCCCCATAAAAATTCATATCATCCAAGCAACAGAACAATACAACAACTACAAAATCAACCCATGACTTGACATGAAAAGGTGTTAAAGGCTCAGGCAAAGAAACATCATGTATTACAAATTCTGACAGGAGCCCATCGAAGCATTGTTTGCAAGCTTGCTAGAATTAGCAACGTTAATTGATAGCAAATGGTAATACCAACCATTGCAAGTGGAAGAACTCTCTTCATTCACCATTGCATTGCCTGGATTTAAGAGGGCCTTCAATTGCTCAGGGGCTCTAAAATGCAATCCCAGCAAAAGGCTATAATCGATGATTTGTTGAGATTCCAAAAACATGCAGTCTAGCGAAATTTGTCTGCACATAAAAGAATCCTGCTTGTTGATTAGAAAAAACATGAAGTCACCTAGATCTAACTGAGACTGCAATTTTGTCCCACCATTAAGTCCCAAAACTTTATGCAAAAGAAAATGTTAAACCTAGTTAGTTAGGCACTAAGAACATAAAACAGAGCTCAGAATGTTTAGAGACGAACAACAAAGCTGCAAAAAGTGGATATAACCTAAACATAAAAAATCAGAAAGGGAATCGCCAATCATCCTAAGTGTATGCTTAGTGAGAAGGGAATCTACCTGTTTATCCAAAAAAAAATAAGTGAAAAACCAAATACAAGGGAATGTATCTAAAACAGAAGCTCACACAACAACTGAAAATCCTCCAAACATATCAGTTTTTAATCATAAGGAAGTGAGACATTACTTTATACCTTGACTATAATTTATGCCAGGTCAGGAGTATCCACATAAACTCCGAACATTTAATCAACTTCGTTGAAGTCTTTGCATAGAGAGTGTACATTTGACCAATCAGCATAGTACATTCAATGACACTCTCACCTCACTTATAGGATGCCAAAATCTAGAAGTGAATGCAGCAAGAAAAGGGTATTAGTTAAGAATATCCACAGAGCCTGATACAGGAGGCAAACAAATTTCTAAACATGACTATTGTTCATACCTAACTTGGCTTTGACCAAACATAAAACCCTTAAAAGGAGAGACCTCAAATTCCAAGCTTCCAACTGAACTTTGGGGATAAAATACACAAGGTTTGTGCATTGTCAAGGATTAAGATCAAGTTGGTTAAGATTATGAATTATTCCCTCATTTATCAATGATTGTCAGAGCACTATCATCATCCTCTATACACAGACTACTCGACTCATACTATATAACAAGCTAATTATATGCGTATAGAAGAGGACAACCAAGTCATGAACAGAATGTATTAAACCCTAAAATTATTCTTGTATCCATGTCTATGCTACTATGGCCATAGATGATCTTCAAACTTCAAAGGGAGGATTGCATTAAATGCAAAAAGAAAAAAGAACTTAAAGGTGATTGACAGTGTTTTTTTTTTTTGGTCAGGATTGACAGTGTTTATGCTATGCTATTATGCCCAAACATGTTACTTTTCTTCCTGAAATATAGCGTTAAAATGCAAAATTCAATAAATTACTAGAAATTAAACTTAACAACCCCAAATTTCATAAAATCAATGTCTGCACTGACTTCCACTTACTAATACAACCTGAGATGATCATGTGTGGGGGCTAGCTCATTTCAATTTTCTAACAGTTGGAAGGGTTTAGTATTTTACAGTCATTTGTTAATGTCAACCTGGGCCTGTTGGGCCAAAATTTACCAATTTGTGGGACTCCCAATCAGAGTAGGCATCAGTAATAATGAGGATGCATCTTTGTTTCTTTCTTTCCTTTTCATTTTGACAAACCACAACCTAACTGTTAAGGTAGAACATGTAAATAATGGCAGTCATTGACCAATACAATAGCAAATCAGTACTTACTTGAAAAGTGCCTCTCGCAATAATTTGTCCATATGAAACTCATAAGCAAGATCAAGATCTTTCAATGTGGTATTCTCATTAATTTTGTCTTTGTGTGTAAATCTTCCCAAAGATGAACCCTTCAGATCGTAACGTCGATGAATTCGCAATTCAGTGCAGAACATGTTCCCCATAACCACAAACCTTACCTGGAAACAGGAACATGAAGTTAAATGGACATAGACCTACATGCATAAGGGGTAGAGTTAATAATGACAAGTTACTGCAACCTAGATTGTGAGTACCTTCCTTCCACCCTTCAGCTTTATGCGATGGAGACCAAAAAATTTGGTAATAAGAGTATTTTCATGATTTCCTACATGACGGTAATAGTGCGGCAGCATCTTCAGAAGAACCTATCCAGCAATAAAAGAAACCCGTATGTCAAGCTCCTACCTAACCTTCCCCTTGATAATTTCTGGTTTTGTTCCCTTTGATTAGTGATTACATGGATCAGTATCATGCTCAAAACACGTTCTTTTTCATCTTTATAATATCATGTCTAATAACAATGTTTTGTTTGTTATTTTCTTCTCTGATAGATAAGTGTAGAAGTTGATTTTATTTTCTTCATACGAGGGATGGAAATGTTATCTTTTGAAACTTGGAATCTGGACTAATCAGAACCTTTTTGTGGCCTATATCACTTCAAAGCTTCTAAGTTAGCAATTGGCAGTTTTATTTAAATGCTCAAGTTTATCAAGAAAACCTTAATATAGTATTATCTTCACTAGCTTATAAAAAGCCAACCTACAATGGCTTTATCAAGCAAAGATTTGATGTCCAGACGGCTAGATTAAGCATTAGGCTACTGATGTGGCAATGCAAATTCATTGATGAGGGACATAAATCACACAATCATGTGGAAATAAGTCCTTATTCAAAGCATAATATTTGTAATCAGAGTGTGGTTATAATGCTTTCCTGATAAAGCAGTGGATTGTACAAAATAAACCATCCCAGCAGCACATTTTATTCTATGATATATGCCATGAGTTAAGGGTCATATGACAAATTGATGATATAGCAAAGAATTTATAAATAAACTTTGCTCCTCAAACCTTCAGCTCGGACTTTTTCAATGTCTTGATCACAAATCTACCGTCATGAGAGAGATAAAAAATGCTGCCACTTTTTCCTGGAGAAGACAGTTCAGTAAGACCATCGTCACCACAAATGGACATCATGTACTCAGCAGCATCTAGCTTGAACATCTCCCTCAAATTCCTGAGATATAATTTGGAGATTACCGAAAGAACTATTTAAAATGAAGTTATAAGCATTTAAAGTACAACGAGATGTTTATTAGTATTTGAACGTAACAATGCAGGTGATGGACTGGTGATAACTTCAACTTTTGGCCCTGTCAAAGAACACATATAGTACTGGCTAATAAGCAATTCTCTCATCTAAGTATGAATATCAATATCACAAGTGTCCTGTACGCTAGGCTCTATTTCATCGGATATAAACTTCATGTCTCAATTTATATGGTGCAGACATCTGATAAAGCTGTACTTATTCAAGTAAAACAGTAGGAAAAAAAAGGAGAGTTTTAACATTTTGATTAAAAAAAAAGCTAATAAATACCACCCAGAAGAAAAATGCAATTGTTGTTCCATATATCTCAGATTTGAGCGAAAACTTTCTAGTTTCAAGCTGGAAAAGTAAACTATTTGGTTGGGAGTTTTTTTCTGGCTCCCCAGATTGTCTCAATAAATTTATGAGACCTATAATTTTACCAATTACCTTGACCTTCCCATTGTGTAAGTAGAATACCATCATCTAAATAATTACCGCCTTGTAGGTTAATATACTGTTGCCTTTAAATAAAGAAATATAACTCAAGTTGATCTACAATTTCTAATAATTTGAAAGCCAAGCCGAAGAAAAGATATTCTAGCTTGTCTATTCCCTTATTGAACAAATAAGCTTACAAAGACGATCAGCTAATTTGATCAATTATGTTCAATTACTACCCATTATCAACATCGATTTTATCTAATACTTCACGATCTCCCAACTAAACAATTAAGATATATATGTAACAGAAACAGATTTCATGAAGGGCAACTCCACATTACCCTCCCGCGGCAAAATTCTGAGAAACCCCACTATGGGAGGTCCTTGTATTTCAAATTGGTAAAACTAAAAAATTCTTGCAATTTGATTATCCGACAAATTCAAGTGCAAAAAAAAACATCTCATACAACTTCACATTCGCATTGTTGTTCACAAGAGCTTAAGTGCTTGACCAATTCTAACAAATCAGAGAAACATCAACTTAGACCTTAATTACCAAACTGCAGTAACCCTTCTACTGAAGGATGCAGTTTCCACACAAATCCAATAACACAGGAAGGATGCTTACTTTTAGCAAGTGCATAATATTGATGCATACCTGAAAACCATCGGGCAGTAGTCTTTCCAATAGAAATCAATGGAATAATGCGGAGGCGTAAACTGAGAGCCCTTTTTAGGGAAATACATCCTTATCCTGGCTCGCTCTCCAAAATCGGAAGACCGAACTTCACGCCTGGGGACTGGTGTGATCTTGCCGACAGTGTATCTAGGGGTTCCAATTTAAACCAAGAAGGTCGAATAAGAAGGTAAAGCAAACTTGAAGCAAGCCTTATGAAAGGATAGACAATAAAAGCTTCAAAATTTTATTTTACATTAATTGACCGAATATGGTAAAATCGAAATACCAACAAATACTTTACCTCAGCAAATGTCAAATCAGCACAGCATAACCCTACCAACAAAGGAAAACTAAGCACAGCAAATGATAGGCAGCTACTCCACTTCTCATGATTTGTAGTTAGAAAAGTGATTAAGGAGCACTAAGGTTTTTTATGCCATCTTCAGCACAACCACTATGCTAAAATGTCAAGCTTTCAGGCATTATAATCAGCTTTCACCGCAAGCACTTGAGGGGGAGTGAAGAGCTCAACAAACATCTCTTCCCTTCCCTCATCTTGAAAGCAGAATTTAACTTTCCGATAGCGAACGTGATAATGAAAAAAATTTACTATCAAAGTATAACTATAAGAAGGACACAAAAATGGATTGCTATCTTCTATATGCTAAGTACGACAGTTAAGCTTTAAGTATCAATCACCTGATACCCAGTTGCAGATTAAGCTTCAAATAGTAGCTCCGGTCGCCTAGAGGCATATCCATGCATGGCCTCTTTTTTGACTCTTTCCCATGAAATTTATTTTTCTGTTTAGTTTTGTGCATCAGTTCTTCATAATTTCTAATTCTCTCTAAAATCAGGACTCCTTGCATGTATTCACGTTCATAAACTAAAGAACTGCCATCCTGCATTTTATCTTGTCTCTCCTCGGGGACTTCTGGAACTTGAGATGATGACTCCTGAGAAACAAGTTCCCTCTCAGGATCTAAAAGACTCCAGTTTTCATCTAAAGACATAGCCCTACTTGAAATTCGACCTGAATTTCTCAATAGTCCACCCATCGAAACTTTTTCAGAATAACTCCGATTGATGAACGTTTTTGGAGCCGTAGATTCCTCAAAAGCCAAAGACGAACTGTGAGGTGACAAATTTTTTCCCTTGTCGTTGTAACCCCCACTACACCATTTTTTTAGAGATGGATGCTTGCTTCCAGCGGGATAATATGTTCCTTTCCCATCCTTTAGACCCCTACTCCATGTTCCGAAATAATAAGCCCCATCCGCAAATCTGTATATTCCTGACCCATGTCTTAACCCATTCAACCAAAAGCCATTGTAGAGATCACCGTTTACCCATTTCATTATCCCTCTGCCCCACATTTTACCAACTTTCCAGTTTCCAACATAAGTATTGCCACTATTCCAGGTATACCTACCGCTGCCTTCGTGTACCCCTTCTTTCCACATACCTTCATACATGTCTGAATTGCCGTACTCCTTCCTTCCAACACCATGCTGAATATTCATCCTCCAGGCTCCTGTATAAACAGATCCATCACGTTCAGTAAAGGTCCCATGTCCATGAAGATAACCCCCAGAGATATCACCCTCGTACCTCACTCCAGATGGCCAAAAGATTTTCCCTTTCCCAGTCATTTTCCCTAACTCCCAGTCACCCTCATAAACTGTTTGATCCAACCAAGTATATCTTCCCTTCCCGTGGGGAAGTGTTCCCTTGAAATCACCATAGTATACATCTCCATTGGATAAAACCTTTTGGTCCAGCCTGTAAAGCATCATGAGTTCCCATGTTAAAGATATACTAGCACATATTCACAGCCTTTAACTGTTTCCATTTAAATAAATCTAAGCTAGCAGTAATGTGTATTAACTTTTAACTACATAACTAATTCTATCAGGACACATTCTTCTCTAGTCTTGGCACAAAGTTATGCTCCGGGGTGAAGTTTTCAAGGGAAGGTGACAGACAAAATGAGGCATTAAATAGAGTCTAAGGGAAAAAGGTTATTCTTACAACTAGCTAGGACTAGACCATAAAAAGATGGAGATGATAACGTGATTTTCCTAAGCTGCAAGCTATCATATCGATCTTATTACCCACAAGAAGAAGAACGCAAAAGGCATTTACTAACAAAACTTACCCTTCATTGTTCTCCATGGGGCTTGGATAATACCAGGTCTATCATACACAGATGACACAACAGGATAATCCCATCTGCTCCTTTTTGCTTCGAGCAAATAAGTTGGGCATACGGAAACTGTCAGGTGTGCCTACACAAAAAGGCCACACTCGTTTTAAGATGCTAACATGCATGCTAATGTTAACATTACCCACATTTGCATATCCTACAACAACATAAGAATATGGTACCAAATCTTCACGATGCTAGCACCTGCCATGATCTAACATCTGTCCAACTAAACAATTCTTTTGGCTGCAAAACATATGACGCTTCCTTCAGCCATCATGACAGCCTCCTCCCACTCGAGCCAAACACTCCTTGTCAAAGAATAAGCTGTGCCAAAGTTACCATATACCAACCACACTACAACCAAGACTACGCACAATCCTCCACCACTGTCCCGTATTCATGAAACTAAAACGAAAGCTTACATACTAATATCCATCTTCAAGCAACTTATTGCAACTTTATATAATGAGAAGACTGCAAACTATTTCGGCCTCACTTTTCCACTGGGATCCACATTACCAAAACCCACCAAGGAAACAAACAAAAAAAGAAAATAAGGCGGCGATGAAAGCAAGCTGATAAAGATTCACTCAAATCCGAACAGGACCGTTCGAATGGCCTGTTGACATTACACCGCCACTCAAGGATCCATTTTTTTGGGGCACGAGCTAGGACTGTACAATCAAGAACCGGTGCAGTCCCGGCAAAAGGAAGAAGAAAGCAGGGAAAAAGTTTCTACCCCCACAAATCGAACAGAGCGACGAGCACGAACGCTCCTCACAGATGACAGAAATGGGGCTTATTTGCTCTCTCGCGAACGGAACAATCGTCGGAACAAGATGCTCGGACAAATAAAAACGGAAACTTTAATTAAAAGTCCACTCCGAGCTCAACAAGTCGATGCTTTTCTCCAAAGCCGACAACGTCCCAAGATCCTTCGCTTGCTTTGCCACTCCGCCCCTTTCCCTTTCTCTCTCTCTCTCTCTCTCTCTCTCTCTGCAGAATGCTTTCTCGTTTTCTATTCAGTCTCCGCTGGAGAACAAGAATCAAACAGTGAGCACGGGGGGGGGTAGGAGGACGAGGACGAGGACGAGGACGACATCATCAATCACTGTTGCCACACGTCAGACAGAGACCCCCGCGTGGCCCCACCACCTGCTCTGGCCCGAGATTCTGATCCGACGGTAGACAGCGAGGGAATATCAGTGGGGCCCCAGCGGGAATGGCCGTAATTGGGCCGGGCGCACAGGAAAGATTCGGACGAAGCCGTAGGGGATCGCTTTTGCGGTGTGGGAGTGGCGGGCGTCTGGAAGGGCATAAAGCGAGAAGAAGATGATGACGAGTTAAAGAAAGGTATAATAATAATAATAATAATAATTATTATTATTAAGAAACCAAAAAAGGATTATTTGATGATTATAAACAGCTCACATTACGTGGAATATCTTGTTGCTTTCCCTCCGGCCACGAGGTCACGTGGGGAAAATTCAAATAACGTGTCTTGATTAATTATGTGTCTCCTCTCTTCATAATTATATAATTTCTAGTGATCTTTTGGGGAAAAAAATTGTAATTTTATTCTTATTCGGTAACGCAAGAGATGTAAAATGTCGATGCGGTAAATTATAGTGCGTACATTAGTGAGTCGCGTTGAAAGATCTAGAGAGAGATAATTGCACATATTTTTTGTGACGTATTTTTAAAGCATAGACATGAAAGTCAATTGCGCATTGGCTGACTTATAATCAAAGTTGTGAGAGTCTCATTGATTGATTGATTGATTGATTTTTTTCAAGGACTCATCTTATGTAATCACTTTATGAGTTGCGTTTCTCACGGATTTTTCATATGAGTCGAAGCTCGACGTGGTGACTTGAGAGAGGAAAAGCCGACATGTCCGATTGCGATCTCTAATTGACTTAGGCGGACGTCCCATTTTTCATCGGAATCAATTTACAGGGTATACACTATGTGCACCATCGGAAAAGATAATTGGGAATAAATCGAGCATGTCCTTTTTTATTTTTTGGTCGAAAAGCATGTCCTAATTCAAAGGGTCATATTCAAAATATTCCGGCAGCGTAACATGGACTTTCAGCTTTTGGAATTCGGAAGGTTCTGATTCTTCGCAACTTTAGGCCCATCATGTCACAGTACATCACCATTGAATTCAACCATCCAAGCCAGGTACGTGGTTAAAGCAAACAAAAAAAGAAAAACTTGAGCTCATAGAGGAGTTGATACATCTGCAGAATTTACAAAGGGGCTTGCAAGAATATCTTGACGCTTCTAAAATGTGGAAGTTTATGGACCCGCGCTATAAAGAAGTCACATTTCGTACGCCCAAGGGTAACGTTAGAATCTAATCTTCACAAAGTAGAAGAACAAAAGAATCGTAAAAAGGTAAGCTTTAGCGTTTGATTTGATGAGCCAGGATCGTTGAATAGCATACAAGTTCCATAAGAATTGCAAGAATGCCCTGGAGATGAGAGCAAAGGGAAAGAAAGAAGTGGTGATTCTCATCTTTGTTATTACATGACAAGAGCAATTTGTTTTTCTTGATTTGGAGCAAAGGTTCATCCAAATCAATCCTGCCCCCAATAGGGTTCCTGTTTATCTTCTAAATAGGACCAGTCATTGATCGTAGTTACACTCACGAGAATTTGTTGACACAGAGACACATGTAGACTTCTTCCGAGAAATCCTAACAACCGGGTCTTGCAATCTCATGACCTCGAACCACGGCTAAAACCTGCAATGTTTCACTAGTCATTGGTTCTTCCGAAGATAGTATGATTGCAGAGGCTACGATGCTGTGTCCGATTAGTGATTCCGCCCAATGGTGCAGAAGAACTACCAAATGATTAAGCTAAAACAGTCTTTACAAAACTATTACAGCATTGGGTTATTTGAACTTCTGAAACAATTACATATTGCCAACTCGTCGCTACTTTGGCAGTCAGTTCATGTCGATGTCATTCACATACAGAACAAATGTAAGACAAAAAGAAATACCATGGTTCTACCTATTCTCTGTGAAAAAAACACATAATTTGACTTTAGAAATGAAGGAAATTGGAGATCTAAAGATAATTTTGTCCATGAATGTAGATTTTACCTCACTCATGGAGATTCTGCGATTTAAATCTTGCAGGCAGAGCAAAGCAGCTTGAGCCATATGGTGGATTAATCTATCATCAGTAGTATCTGTCAGTCTCGGATCTCTGACTTCACTCAGAGAACCTTTTTCTATTGCCGGTAAAGCCTGGTTTCCAACAAAACAAAGCATAAATAGAGATTAAGCCTGGTTTCTTGTTTCAGATGTCTTTGTGTATAAATAGACAAAAGCAACAGGATTAGAAGATTAAGTCAGGCTCTTTAATCTGGAAAGATAATGAAAAAGCCATCCCCTCCATAATACTAAAGTCTACTTAGACTCTTCTTTCTTAAGGAAAAATGTGATTATCAGCACAAATTACCAGAAAGTATGACGAAAATTAAAAATTTGTCAACATTATGCCAAGGAGCAAGAAAATATCTATTTGCCTGAAGCAGCTCAACCATCTCACCCAGTCAATGAGATCCTCCTTGTCGGGGTCCAGAGAACATCGGGCACTCCTTCCTGTTATGAGCTCCAACAGGAAAATCCCATAGTCATGCACATCGATAGCAATGCCATCATCTTCTTGCAAGTTCAGGCAGCTTCAAACAACCAAAAGTAATATATTAAACGCTAGACTGCGTGGTCACCCAACGACCTCTATGTGATTGTTGATATACAAGTGCTACATCAATAACCCCAAGAAAGTATTAGAGACTAAAATGCTTTTACAAGGACACTTACTGAGTCAATGATTGATTATCTCCGGGAGAACCGTCCTTGAGGCACTTGGCAGTCATGAAGTTTGCAAGCTTGAAGAGGAAAAAAGTAATGTGTCTATGACTAATAAAAATTGTTGGGAGAGAAACAGACCTTTTAAAACAGCTTCTGAAACTTATCTAGTCTCATTGCAAGTTCAGCCCATGTCAGTTACAATTGAGTGGAAGCCAGTGCTCAACTTACTGAATAATGGTACTACTCACCATTGCAGAGCCACCAAGAGGATAGATGACATTACTGGAACAGACAGAGAGATGCACGATCAGTCCATCAACACATTGCTCGTGAAGATAGCGTAAACATGCACCTATTTCCACCGCTATGTACCATCTTGCTTTCCATAGTATTTTTTCGGCCAAATCGTCATCTAAATCAAGTAGAATTAGAGCATATGTAAGACTCACGGGGAACACAGGCTTTCAAACCTGCAATTAAGGAAAAAAAAGAAAAGAGATGTGTGGAATATAATCTCATCTATCTGTAGCAAGATCAATAGGCATTACAAAAGCCTTTTAAAAGCAGTGATGGGAGAATCTCAGATAAGTGATCTCATCAGCTATCACTCTCACGGTTCAAAATTCAAACGGAAGCTCTACAGCTTATTAGAGAGCAAAAACAGACAAAGGGGACAGAAACCATAGCCAAGCTGGGCCGGCTGCATAGTTACTCTTACAGTGTGTCAAAATAGAATTGTCTATTGGCTGCAATTATGCTCAATTCAGGTGTAGACTACAGAAAACATAACGTGCACTGATAGAAATAGTACATCCAAATCAAGGGAAAAAACTGATTTAACAGAGCAGAAGTAAATACATAATCAGCCATTGCCACCCTTACTTGATCCTCGTACAGAGCCAGAGACTGAAGTTCCTTAGCTAAATTTTCCAATGTTTTGCCAACTCCATAATCGCCGACGTCACTATGGTTACATGCTCTCATCAAACAGGAATTTGGACTATTGGAGATGGGGAGCCATGCAAGCAATTATAATCATTAAACAAGGCCACAAAGTTCTAAAGCACATGCACATGCCAAAAAGTTTTACAAGAGCAAGAAATAATTAGAGTGAGGAATACGCTCTTACTTTGCAAGTTGATTTCTAAAGTACCCATAAAGGGGAAGTCGAAGAGCAAGAACATGGAAGAACCCGTGAAGCAGTACCCAACAATATTCAAGATATTCCGGTGGCGTACACGGGAAAGGATCCTCAGCATCGACCAAAAACGCTCATCATTTTGCGAGAAACAATTTACCAGGACAGGTGTTTCCTGAAATTGTCCTTGATACACTTTTACATTATCTTGCGTTTGCACAATATTCTCCTCGGAAAAACCACTGGTTATCACTTCAAGCTCACTCTGAGTAAAATATCGAGGAAAGCCAGTTCTCCATGCGAGTGGGTACCAACAGCAGGTCTTAGGTGGAGGTGTTATGGACTTCTCTTCCTGGTCATCTGTAATAGGTTCATTGGAGAGAAGTGCATCATCAACCCGTCTATGCTTCAAAGAACTTTTCTGCAGGATTACTTTCGATGGCATTAAAGTCACCACATCTTTGCCCTTGACTAGCGCAAGATTGCAGCACACATGCGCATATATGTAGGTTTTGTCTTTCTTGAGATGGCTGTCAACAGTGAGAAGAAACAAGCTTGACAAATCAGCTGAGGTATTTCAATGAAATACGTAAATCGTTGCACAAGACGAAATAGCAAATAAGCAGATCATAAAAATACTGTGGAAACCAACATTCTTCAAAGGCTGAGATAATTCCTTTTTTGAGGAGTATATACAACATCAGTCGCAAGACAATTTGGAATGATCCTAATCTTCAGCTTAAGAGAGAGAAAGCATCGAGAGAGACCTGTCTAAGATGATCCAACAAGTATTACAGCTCTGTGCTTCGTCAACTGTTACTTTTCTTGGACATAATCCAGCAGCAATTTTACTTTCCAATTTCACCTGCACAAGGAAAGCTCTATGCCTACTCAGTGGCGTTTTCTTCTTACTGCAAATTAAATTGTCTCTAACCTCATTTTTCTTGCAGTGCCGATAAAATGGCTGGAGACAACTCTTGTATTCATCCCTCTTTCTGGCAATCTCTTCCTCAAGCTCCGTGGGATCCACTTCCCCTTCTCCTAAGCGCTCTAGTTTTTCCCCTGCAAAAATTATTGACTATGTTTACCTTACTGAGGGAACGTGAAGATATAATGTTGTTCTGCGACCTTCAAAACCTTACAATATTAATGGAACAACAGGAACGACGTCGAGGATATCAATGAATGACACCAGGACACATACACTTCTTTTAGTCCTTCTTAACAGTTTAAGCTGCTTGTGGGTGATCGACAATGCACCCAGTTTAAACACCTTGAAAATTTAAATTGGTCAGATTTCGATGATAAAAACATGGTTATGGGACTAAGGGATAGTTTTTTCCATAAAAACAAAAAGGCAGACCAGAACTTTTTTGTGCAGGTGAGAGGTAGGTGATTCCAGCATCGCAAAAGAGAAATTCTTCCGCAGTGTAATTGGGCCGCTGAAATGGTGTTGGACAAAAAATCACGTGGAGAGCTAAAACTACGCAAATTATCTCAAACCAATATGCATTATACGTAAATTAAGGGTGTGGTTACTGGTTACCCATGTGAAAAGGAAAGCAGGAAGCTCGCTTGCCAATCTCGCAGAGGAGGCCAAGAACAAGAACAGTGTGCCCTCGTCGGGCGACGTGCCTGAGAGCCCATTCAATAGCATGGACGTTCCCTCTGCTCCTGTTGGCGTCCATCACCACCATCACCGTTTCCCCAGGAGACGAAGAATCGTCGGCTTCCAAACCCATCTTGTTGGAATCGATCTTCTCTGTTCCTCTGGACACACACTCGTCGTCGGCTTAGGATGGGGAATTCGTGTAATTTGAGAAGGGAAATTCATAGTTTAACTCGCCTAATAGAAACTAAGAGAGAGTGAGAACCAAGGTTTTCTCCACTTCGATATGGACCAAGAATTCTTGCTCTGTTAATTTCAAGAACGATGACACATTCTCAATATGACAGAAATGAGGGAGCCTTGGCAACCTTCGCGTTGGCAAAGACAAAAAGATGGGTGCTTTGTCCGTTCTGCTTCGAGGCAGTGGGAATAGGGACAAGAAGAAGACTCCACAAAATATTTCATGGTAGCCTTTCAACTTCTTGGCTTTTCAACTTCCTGTGAAAAGAAGTCTCTTCGCTTTACTACTCTCGGCCCGCATTTCTTACTTGAATTTCGCTAACTGCGTCAAGTAGCTACGTATTATGGTGGTTATGAACTTATTCGTGCCCATATTGAGGCTTGTAAAAATGAGATCGCAATGGACAAGTATGATCACACTGATTATCCAAGGAGCGGTACCAGCAAGTCAGATCACTTGGCCGAAAATAGGAACCAACAACTTACTGCGGCAGACTTCACTTTCTTGCCACACGAAGGACATTAAAATGCTAGCAAGGGAGTCGACTTGTATTTGAAACACATAAATCGGGTCATCGAGTTGCCCAGGCATCCAATGCATTAGCATAAGTTTACTGAACACCGACATAATCTTTATGAACATTTTCCTTAGTAGAATAACTATTGGCAAAAGTAATGCACGACTTACTGTAAGAGATGGGGAGGGAAATTGTACGCAAAGAGTCCCCGAGCAATCCTGGTGAACGCAGCCGATTATGGTACTCGGAAGACATCATTGATGTTCTGACAGAAAATTTGGTATGTCTCTCATGCAAAGTCCTCATTATTTCAGTCATTAACCGTTCTATTTCTTCTTAGAAAAAACCAAACAGAATGGCATTTGATTTCGTTGAGTAGGTTTCAGCATGCCAGTGAACCTTCTGACTAAGCCATGAATTTGCTTTTTAGGGAACAAATAAAGTGGAAGCCATAAAACTAGTTTTGCCTGAAACAGAAGAGGTATACTTGAATGCCAAAGCCTTCAAAAGGATGAGAAGGCTCAGAGTGCTCATAATTCATAATGCATATGTATCAGGAGACTTTGACCATCTCTCCAACAATTTGAGATGGGTTGATTGGGAGGGATATCCCTTACCGTCTCTGCCAGCCAATTTTCATCCAAAGAAACTTGTAGGCCTCTTCATGCCAAACAGCCACATCAAGGATTTGGGTCAAGGATACAAGGTTGAAAACTTACTTCTTTGAAGTTTTCTTCATTCATTTTAACAATGACTTTTGGAGCCAAGCTGATCCCTTTTTGTCTTTTTTGCTTATACAGATTTTTAAGAACTTAAAGCACATGAGTTTTGAAGGTTCTGGATTCCTGACAGAGATCCCTGACTTCTCTGTGCTCCCCAATCTTGAGTCCTTGATTCTCACTTGTTGCACGAGTTTACTTGAGGTTCGTGACTCCGTTGGCCTTCTTGACAGGCTTGTAACTTTGAACCTTGAATATTGCTATAATCTAAGGAAGCTTCCTACCAACCTGAAGTTGAAATCACTCCAGACTCTTCTTCTAACCCGCTGTAGAAGACTCGAAACATTTCCCAACAACCTCGAAAATATGGAATCTTTGAAGGAACTTCGTTTGTCCAAGATTGCGATAAAGGAACTACCTTCTTCGATAGGAAATCTTGTGGGGCTAGAAGTATTGTGTATATCTGGCTGCAAGAAGCTTAAAGGGCTTCCGAGTGGAATTCATAAGCTATTACATCTGAAGCATCTTCTACTACGTAATTGCTTCGAACTCGGTAAATTCCTAGATAAAACTGAAGATAAATGGCAAGCACCAGAAACTTCTGATCGTATAAATGTTTCGACAAGTTGCATGGAGAGCAGAGAGCATCTGGTGTCCGTTCTTCGTGAAACAAAAAGCTTTCCCTTTGGTACTTCCCTTGATGGAAAATCCTTGCCGGAGTTTCCTTTTCTCCAATCTCTGGACCTTCGAAACTGCAATCTAACAGAAGTCAACTTCCTCATGAATATGTCTTGCATTTCAACCTTGGAGGAATTAGAGTTCTCATGGAACAATTTTGTCAAGCTTCCTGCATGGATCAGCGAACTTGCCAACTTACGGAAAGTCGAGTTAAATTTCTGCAGGCAGCTACAAGAAGTACCTATTCTTCCACCAAGCATTGAAAGTGTAAGTGCCATAGACTGCGAGTCATTAGAAGTATTTTCACAGCTATCAAACATGGCCAACTCCCATACCAAGGATTTTCCCCATGTCAAATCTATCAACCTCACCAACTGCCAGAGACTGGCTGAGAATTTGGGCGACACTGTTGCAAACATTCTTTTGAACCAGGTAAATCCCTCTCTCTCTCTCTCTCTCTCTCTCTCTCTCTCTCTCTCTCACACACACACACACACACACACACACCACCTACTAGGCAGCATGTTAAAAATCTAAGGGGTTCTTCTTTTCAGGATCCCACATTCAGCCTTACTTTGCCAGGTTGTGAGATTCCAGAATGGTTCAAGTATCAAACCAAGAATGGTTTCTTCTATTTTCAAGTGCCTGAGCTTCTATATGCTGAGCTGGTTGGTTTTGCTCTATGTGCTGTTGTTTCTGAATCTTTTACCTGCGAGCTTCAAGGTACTATCAACGGGGAATTAGTAATTAAGGGTGTGGAGAACTTCATCTCACTGAAGTCAGATCATTTATGGTTGCTGTATTTTCCATGTCCAGTAGTTAAGGCCTGGGAAGGTTGCAATTACATAGAATTCTCCCTTGAAGCGATAGATGCTGTGGACTCTTCAATAGAAAAATTTATAACGAGATGCGGTCTTTTTCTGGAATTCAAACATGAGGAAAAATTAAACTGGACACTGGAAAACAACATCATATCAGCAACTCATTATCCAGAGGTAATTTATGATGAAGATAGTGAGGAATCAATGGGAAGTGCTGATAAGCACACTGAGGAGACCGATGCTGGGGGGGAATATGAGGATGATTCAGAGGACCAGCAAAGAGGATAGCAAGGCAAAGTCATCATGTTAAGTAGTCTACGATAATACTTCAGAATACAGTGAGGAAGGACTAGAAAAATGTACAAACAATGCTTCGTTGTGAAGAAGCGGAGAAATATTCTATAGCAGCAACATTCTATTAGCTTTCTCGATTGACTTTGTCATCTCAGTTCCAGTAAGAACTTGTCGAGACTCGAGATTCCATTTGAAAATCTTGTGTATACTGAATCTCCTCCTACCTCCCTGTTACGCATTCAATGCTATATGTCCATGTTAAAATGGCCAGTAGCACCTTGACTGTCATATACTGCATTCTGCATTCCAAATAATTTACAGAAGTTCTAACGCTAAGAAGAGGGCGACACTACTTTCCTGATAAGATCACTCCATCTTCTTGCACAGTGTGTCTCAAGCGTTGTTTACTTACTTTTAGGGATTCTTTTCTTCTCCTTTCCATTGCACATCAAATTAGACCAAGGACTTCTTTCTCATTTTGATTTAACTTGTTGGCATCCCAGTTAAACCGCTCTGAAAGTGAAGCTGGAGATTCATACCCATGTTGTTCACAAGGAATAATGATGACTAAGAGAACATAAACTTGTAGGCTTGTCACATTTTCCAGGAAGACAATATCTTTGTGGTTTCTTTCATCGAATTGGTTTCACCTTATGGGGAACTTCAGTACATATTATGAACCCTTTTGGCTAAAAAGCAAGATTCCTTCAATCACCTGGGAACCATTCGTTGAGGATAGATTTTTAGGTCAGCTCCTTGAATAGAGTCATCCCGCATTGAGCTACTTCAGTAAATAATGGGTCTTCAGGATAAACAGGTTATGAGACAGTAAAAACTCTAACGATGTGTTGAAGCATACTGGTTACGCGACAATAAAAGAGTCTCATGAGGTACATAATGCGTCCACAAAATCAAATTGATTATCGCCTTGTATTTAACTCAGGTACTTCAGTACAATCTCCAATAAGCGTCTCTCTGTTTAGGTGAGCACATCCGGGGAAACTTGGCATTTGTTTGGGAAAATGATTAAATATACAGTGTGGGCCCGGACTTTTAATTTATTAAACGTTATTCCTGAATTTTAGTCTAATGTGCAATAACGTCCTTGAACTTACAATTTGTTCAATGTGATCTCTCGACTTTTGGTACATGTTCAATTTAGTTCTTGAATTATATGAAAATGGGGTTAATTCCAAAAAAAAGCACCAACTTTAGGTCGAGGAACAATTCTGGCCCGAACTTTTTTTTGTTCCATAAAAAAACACCAACTTTAGGTCGAGGGACAATTCTGGCATGAACTTTTTTTTGTCCCATAAAAAAGCATCAACTTTAGGTCGAGGGACAATTCTGGCCCGAACTTTTTTTTGTCTCGTAAAAAAGCACAAACTTTCATTTAAATCCCAAATTTGGCCCCCCATTGACTTTCTGTCTGAAGTTACCCTTGTTTGAGAAAAAAAGTTATGGTGGTGAGCCTGACGAATCTCTTCCATGGCGTCTGTCGACGGACGGTGGTCTACAGCTTTAGATTACGACAAAACGACGAAGTTTGGCTAGAAAGATTTAATCTGGAGATATTTTTTACTTGCCGGTGAAGTGAAGGAGACGAACAGTTTCACCGTTATTCTTCAAGCTGTGGTTCAGAAAATAAGACAATGAATAATGCTTTAAATCCAGTCAGCAAGTCACGTGGATTTATTGCTAAGGTGGAATAGTCAAGTTGGAAAATCAATTGTTTTAAGTCAATAAGGGCCAGATTTGGGATTTAAGTGAAAGTTGGTGCTTTTTTACGGGCCAAAAAAAAGTTCAGGCCATAATTGTCCCTCGACCTAGAGTTGATGCTTTTTTATGGAACAAAAAAAAAGTTCTAGCCAAAATTATCCCTTGACCTAAAGCTGATGCTTTTTTTTTTGAATTAACCCTACGAAAATGTCCAATGTGATCACTAATTTAAGTTCAATGATAGTCCAAAGACTAGATTAAATATATACCAAAAATTCAGAAATTATATTAAATAAATTAAAAATACATGATCAATATTATATATTAAGATAAAACTTAGAAATCATAGTGAATAAATTAAAAATCCATATATCACGTTACATGTTTGGTCAAAGTAAATTCCGTGTCATTTTCCCTTTTTTCCTGCAGTGCTTTTCTTGGTTAAGTCCCGCACAGAGTCTGATGTGCTCGCTTTGGGATAGCCACAAAGGCAAAGCACCAGGTTCCCCCATATCCCCCAGTTCTCACTCTCTCCCGCTCCGTACTCATGGGAACTCCATACCCAACGCCCATCAACCCTGCGCAGACCCGCATCGGCTGGATCGGCATCGGCGTGATGGGAGCTTCCATGGCCGCTCGCTTGATCTCGGCCGGCTACGCTCTCACCATCTACTCTCGCAACCCTTCCAAAGCCCTCCCTCTCCAATCCCTTGGAGCCCTTCTCGTCGATTCCCCGCGTGATGTTGCTGCGCGCAGCGACGTTGTATTCACCATGGTGGGACATCCATCAGATGTTCGATCAATTGTCCTCGGCCCCAATGGCATTCTTTCCGGGTTGAACCCCGGAGGCGCGATCGTCGACACCACCAGCAGCCATCCCGACCTCGCCCGCGAGATCTTCAATGTTGCGCGAGGCCGGGATTGCTGGGCAATCGATGCGCCTGTGAGCGGGGGCGACATCGGCGCTAGAGATGGAAAGTTGGCTATTTTCGCCGGTGGTGATCATGGGGTTGTCGAGTGGCTGAGGCCCTTGTTTGACTGTATGGGTAAAGTCACTTACGTGGGGAAAGCTGGGTGTGGGCAGAGTTGCAAGATTGCTAATCAGATAATGGTGAGTGCTAATCTGTTGGGGTTGAGTGAAGGATTGGTTTTTGCGGAGCGGGCAGGGTTGGATGTGAGGCAGTTTGTAGATGCGGTCAGAGGCGGGGCCGCGGGCTCGATGGTGATGGAGTTGTTTGGGGATAGGATGATTGGGAAGGATTTCAGGCCGGGCGGGTTTGCGGAGTACATGGTGAAGGATTTGGGGATGGGTGTGGCTGTAGTGGAAGGAGGTAAGGATGAGAAGGTGGTTGTTTTGCCCGGAGCTGCACAGTGCAAGCAGCTGTTCTCCGGAATGGTGGCTAATGGAGATGGTCATCTGGGGACTCAAGGTCTTATTAGTTTTATTCAGAGGATCAATGGGATTGGCAGGTAAAATGAAGACATTATCCAAGTATGCGGCTTGCCTTATGGCCTCCGATCATATCCGACTTGTATTTCCAATAACCGCCTATGGTTAACTGATCTTGGGACATTGATGCATCCTATTTTTTAGTGTGGGATAGTGCTTGTTTGTGTATGTTGTGCAAAAAGGAAAGTGGAGTAATTTTTCATCTATAAAACTGTGTTTTTTGCGCGATGCCCCTGTAAATATAAGCAGGTGTAATCTTACTCCAGATGCAGAACGGTTGGCGATGAGCATGCTGGTTGCCAATCAAAAGGCATTGCCTTACTGCTCTTGAGTTTAAGAAACTTTTGCCAATAGTTATTCTACTAAGGAAAATGCTCATAAGGATTATGTCGGTGTTCAGTAAACTTATGCTAATGCATTGGATGCCTGGGCAACTCGATGACCCGATTTATGTGTTTCAAATACAAGTCGACTCCCTTGCTAGCATTTTAATGTCCTTCGTGTGGCAAGAAAGTGAAGTCTGCCGCAGTAAGTTGTTGGTTCCTATTTTCGGCCAAGTGATCTGACTTGCTGGTACCGCTCCTTGGATAATCAGTGTGATCATACTTGTCCATTGCGATCTCATTTTTACAAGCCTCAATATGGGCACGAATAAGTTCATAACCACCATAATACGTAGCTACTTGACGCAGTTAGCGGAATTCAAGTAAGAAATGCGGGCCGAGAGTAGTAAAGCGAAGAGACTTCTTTTCACAGGAAGTTGAAAAGCCAAGAAGTTGAAAGGCTACCATGAAATATTTTGTGGAGTCTTCTTCTTGTCCCTATTCCCACTGCTTCGAAGCAGAACGGACAAAGCACCCATCTTTTTGTCTTTGCCAACGCGAAGGTTGCCAAGGCTCCCTCATTTCTGTCATATTGAGAATGTGTCATCGTTCTTGAAATTAACAGAGCAAGAATTCTTGGTCCATATCGAAGTGGAGAAAACCTTGGTTCTCACTCTCTCTTAGTTTCTATTAGGCGAGTTAAACTATGAATTTCCCTTCTCAAATTACACGAATTCCCCATCCTAAGCCGACGACGAGTGTGTGTCCAGAGGAACAGAGAAGATCGATTCCAACAAGATGGGTTTGGAAGCCGACGATTCTTCGTCTCCTGGGGAAACGGTGATGGTGGTGATGGACGCCAACAGGAGCAGAGGGAACGTCCATGCTATTGAATGGGCTCTCAGGCACGTCGCCCGACGAGGGCACACTGTTCTTGTTCTTGGCCTCCTCTGCGAGATTGGCAAGCGAGCTTCCTGCTTTCCTTTTCACATGGGTAACCAGTAACCACACCCTTAATTTACGTATAATGCATATTGGTTTGAGATAATTTGCGTAGTTTTAGCTCTCCACGTGATTTTTTGTCCAACACCATTTCAGCGGCCCAATTACACTGCGGAAGAATTTCTCTTTTGCGATGCTGGAATCACCTACCTCTCACCTGCACAAAAAAGTTCTGGGCTGCCTTTTTGTTTTTATGGAAAAAACTATCCCTTAGTCCCATAACCATGTTTTTATCATCGAAATCTGACCAATTTAAATTTTCAAGGTGTTTAAACTGGGTGCATTGTCGATCACCCACAAGCAGCTTAAACTGTTAAGAAGGACTAAAAGAAGTGTATGTGTCCTGGTGTCATTCATTGATATCCTCGACGTCGTTCCTGTTGTTCCATTAATATTGTAAGGTTTTGAAGGTCGCAGAACAACTTTATATCTTCACGTTTCCTCAGTAAGGTAAACATAGTCAATAATTTTTGCAGGGGAAAAACTAGAGTGCTTAGGAGAAGGGGAAGTGGATCCCACGGAGCTTGAGGAAGAGATTGCCAGAAAGAGGGATGAATACAAGAGTTACCTCCAGCCATTTTATCGGCACTGCAAGAAAAATGAGGTTAGAGACTATTTAATTTGCAGTAAGAAGAAAACGCCACTGAGTAGGCATAGAGCTTTCCTTGTGCAGGTGAAATTGGAAAGTAAAATTGCTGCTGGATTATGTCCAAGAAAAGTAACAGTTGACGAAGCACAGAGCTGTAATACTTGTTGGATCATCTTAGACAGGTCTCTCTCGATGCTTTCTCTCTCTTAAGCTGAAGATTAGGATCATTCCAAATTTTCTTGCGACTGATGTTGTATATACTCCTCAAAAAAGGAATTATCTCAGCCTTTGAAGAATGTTGGTTTCCACAGTATTTTTATGATCTGCTTATTTGCTATTTCATCTTGTGCAACGATTTACGTATTTCATTGAAATACCTCAGCTGATTTGTCAAGCTTGTTTCTTCTCACTGTTGACAGCCATCTAAAGAAAGACAAAACCTACATATATGCGCATGTGTGCTGCAATCTTGCGCTAGTCAAGTGCAAAGATGTGGTGACTTTAATGCCATCGAAAGTAATCCTGCAGAAAAGTTCTTTGAAGCATAGACGGGTTGATGATGCACTTCTCTCCAATGAACCTATTACAGATGACCAGGAAGAGAAGTCCATAACACCTCCACCTAAGACCTGCTGTTGGTACCCACTCGCATGGAGAACTGGCTTTCCTCGATATTTTACTCAGAGTGAGCTTGAAGTGATAACCAGTGGTTTTTCCGAGGAGAATATTGTGCAAACGCAAGATAATGTAAAAGTGTATCAAGGACAATTTCAGGAAACACCTGTCCTGGTAAATTGTTTCTCGCAAAATGATGAGCGTTTTTGGTCGATGCTGAGGATCCTTTCCCGTGTACGCCACCGGAATATCTTGAATATTGTTGGGTACTGCTTCACGGGTTCTTCCATGTTCTTGCTCTTCGACTTCCCCTTTATGGTACTTTAGAAATCAACTTGCAAAGTAAGAGCGAATTCCTCACTCTAATTATTTCTTGCTCTTATAAAACTTTTTGGCATGTGCATGTGCTTTAGAACTTTGTGGCCATATTTAATGATTATAATTGCTTGCATGGCTCCCCATCTCCAATAGTCCAAATTCCTGTTTGATGAGAGTATGTAACCATAATGACGTTGGCGATTATGGAGTTGGCAAAACATTGGAAAATTTAGCTAAGGAACTTCAGTCTCTGGCTCTGTACGAGGATCAAGTAAGGGTGGCAATGGCTGAGTATGTATTTACTTCTGCTCTGTTAAATCAATTTTTTACCTTGATTTGGATGTACTATTTCTATCAGTGCACGTTATGTTTTCTGTGGTCTACACCTGAATTGAGCATAATTGCAGCCAATATACAATTCTATTTTGACACACTGTAAGAGTAACTATGCAGCCGGCCCAGCTTGGCTATGGTTTCTGTCCCTATGTCTGGTTTTACTCTCTAATAAGCTGTAGAGCTTCCGTTTGAATTTTGAACCGAGAGAGTGATAGCTGATGAGATCACTTATCTGAGATTCTTCCATCACTGCTTTTAAAAGGCTTTTGTAATGCCTATTGATCTTGCTACAGATAGATGAGATTATATTCCACATATCTCTTTTCTTTTTTTTACTTAATTGCAGGTTTGAAAGCCTGTGTTCCCCATGAGTCTTACATATGCTCTAATTCTACTTGATTTATATGACGATTTGGCTGAAAAATACCATGGAAAGCAAGATGGTACATAGTGGTGGAAAAAGGTGCATGTTTACGCTATCTTCACGAGGAATGTGTTGATGGACTGATCGTGCATCTCTCTGTCTGTTCCAGTCATGTCATCTATCCTCTTGGTGGCTCTGTAATGGTGATTTTCATGCTGATGACTTCGAAGGAAGCAGCTTTCTGGCAAACGTGAAGGAAGTTTCCAAGCAGCATGGCTTAGTTCAAGTACAAGAAACGCTCCTTTTCGAGATATTAGGAGACTCAAACATAAAGTTGGGAAATGCTGACAGAGGAATAAGCTTGATTAGCAGCAGGCTTTGCTACAAGAAGGTCCTCATTGTTATCGATGATATCGATCATCTGTACCAGCTGAGGAAATTGGCAGGGGACAAAATTTGGTTTGGCTCGGGAAGTAGAATCATCATCACCACCAGAGACAAGCATTTGCTAGAAGCCCACGGAGTAGAACACTTTCACGAGGTCAAGAAATTAAATTGTATTGACTCATACAAGCTCTTTTGTTGGAATGCCTTCAAATCACCTAATCCTCCAAAAGAGTTTGAGGACCTCACATGTCGTTTACTTGATTATGCTAAAGGCCTTCCCTTGGCTCTCATTGTTTTGGGTTCCTTCTTGTGTGGTAGGAATGTGAGGGAATGGGAAAGTGCAATAGCAAGGTTGCAAAGTGTACCTAACCGAGAATATAATGAAATATTGAAGATTAGCTATGATGGTCTTGATGATCTTGAGAAAGCTATTTTTCTTGATATTGCTTGCTTTTTCAATGGGGATGACCAAGATTATGTGACGAGAGTCTTTGATGCTTGTAAGTTCTTTCCTGATATTGGAATTAGAGTTCTATTCGACAAATCTATGATAAGCATTGAGCTCAACAAGTTAAACTCAAAAGCAGAGGCAATGCCTTTTGATTGGCAACCAGCATGCTCATAACCAACCGTTCTGCATCTGGAGTAAGATTACAGCTGCTTATATTACAGGGGCATCGTGCAAAAAACACTGTTTTATAGATGAAAAATTACTCCACTTTCCTTTTTGCACAATACACACAAACAAGCACTATCTTACACTAAAAAATAGGATGCATCAATGTCCCAAGATCAGTTAACCATAGGCGGTTATTGGAAATACAAGTCGGATATGATCGGAGGCCATAAGGCAAGCCGCATACTTGGATAATGTCTTCATTTTACCTGCCAATCCCATTGATCCTCTGAATAACACTAATAATACCTTGAGACCCCAGATGACCATCTCCATTGGCCACCATTCCAGAGAACAGCTGCTTGCACTGTGCAGCTCCGGGCAAAACAACCACCTTCTCATCCTCAGCTCCTTCTACTACATCCACACCCATCCCCAAATCCTTCACCGTGTACTCCGCGAACCCGCCCGGCCTGAAATCCTTCCCAATCATCCTCTCCCCAAACAACTCCATCACCATCGAGCCCGCGGCCCCGCCTCTCACCGCGTCCAGAAACTGCCTCACATCCAACCCTGCCCGCTCCGCAAAAACCAATCCTTCACTCAACCCCAACTGATTAGCACCCACCATTATCTGATTAGCAATCTTGCAACTCTGCCCACACCCAGCTTTCCCCACGTAAGTGACTTTACCCATACAGTCAAACAAGGACCTCAGCCACTCGACAACCCCATGATCACCACCGGCGAAAATAGCCAACTTTCCATCTCTAGCACCGATGTCGCCCCCGCTCACAGGCGCATCGATTGCCCAGCAATCCCGGCCTCGCGCAACATTGAAGATCTCGCGGGCGAGGTCGGGATGGCTGCTGGTGGTGTCGACGATCGCGCCTCCGGGGTTCAACCCGGAAAGAATGCCATTGGGGCCGAGGACAATTGATCGAACATCTGATGGGTGTCCCACCATGGTGAATACAACGTCGCTGCGCGCAGCAACATCACGAGGGGAATTGGCGAGAAGGGCTCCAAGGGATTGGAGAGGGAGGGCTTTGGAAGGGTTGCGAGAGTAGATGGTGAGAGCGTAGCCGGCCGAGATCAAGCGAGCGGCCATGGAAGCTCCCATCACGCCGATGCCGATCCAGCCGATGCGGGTCTGCGCAGGGTTGACGGGCGTTGGGTATGGAGTTCCCATGAGTACGGAGCGGGAGAGAGTGAGAACTGGTGGATAAGGGGGAACCGGGTGCTTTGCCTTTGTGGCTATCCCAAAGTGAGCACAGCAGACTCTGTGCTGGACATAACCCAGAAAAGCACTGCAGGAAAAAAAGGGAAAATGACACGGAATTTACTCTGACCTAACATGTAACGGGAAACATGAATTTTTAATTTATTTAATATAATTTTTAAATTTTATCTTAATATGCAATATTAGTAATGTGCTTTCAATTTATTCAATATGATTTCTGAACTTTTGATATATATTTAATCTAGTCTCTAGACTATCATTGAATTTAAATTAGTGATCACATTGGATATTTTCATATAATTCAAGAACTAAATTGAACATGTACCAAAAGTCGAGAGATCACATTGAACAAATTGTATGTTCAAAGACGATATTGCACATTAGATTAAAATTCAGGAATAACGTTTAATAAATTAAAAGTCCGGGCCCACACTGTATATTTAATCATTCGCCCAAAAAAATGCCAAGTTTCCCCGGATGTGCTCACCTAAATAGAGAGACGCTTATTGGAGATTGTACTGAAGTACTTGAGTTAAATACAAGGCAATAATCAATTTGATTTTGTGGACGCATTATGTACCTCATGAGACTCTTTTATTGTCGCGTAACCAGTATGCTTCAACACATCGTTAGAGTTTTTACTGTCTCATAACCTGTTTATCCTGAAGACCCATTATTTACTGGAGTAGCTCAACGCGGGATGACTCTATTCAAGGAGCTGACCTAAAAATCTATCCTCAACGAATGGTTCCCAGGTGATTGAAGGAATCTTGCTTTTTAGCCAAAAGGGTTCATAATATGTACTGAAGTTCCCCATAAGGTGAAACCAATTCGATGAAAGAAACCACAAAGATATTGTCTTCCTGGAAAATGTGACAAGCCTACAAGTTTATGTTCTCTTAGTCATCATTATTCCTTGTGAACAACATGGGTATGATTCTCCAGCTTCACTTTCAGAGCGGGTTTAACTGGGATGCCAACAAGTTAAATCAAAATGAGAAAGAAGTCCTTGGTCTAATTTGATGTGCAATGGAAAGGAGAAGAAAAGAATCCCTAAAAGTAAGTAAACAACGCTTGAGACACACTGTGCAAGAAGATGGAGTGATCTTATCAGGAAAGTAGTGTCGCCCTCTTCTTAGCGTTAGAACTTCTGTAAATTATTTGGAATGCAGAATGCAGTATATGACAGTCAAGTTGCTACTGGCCATTTTAACATGGACATAGAGCATTGAATGCGTAACAGGGAGGTAGGAGGAAATTCAGTAAACACAAGATTTTCAAATGGAATCTCGAGTCTCAACAAGTTCTTACTGGAACTGAGATGACAAAGTCAATCGAGAAAGCTAATAGAATGTTGCTGCTATAGAATATTTCTCCGCTTCTTCACAACGAAGCATTGTTTGTACATTTTTCTAGTCCTTCCTCACTGTATTCTGAAGTATTATCGTAGACTACTTAACATGATGCCTTTGCCTTGCTATCCTCTTTGCTGGTCCTCTGAATCATCCTCATATTCCCCCCCAGCATCGGTCTCCTCAGTGTGCTCATCAGCACTTCCCATTGATTCCTCACTATCTTCATCATAAATTACCTCTGGATAATGAGTTGCTGATATGATGTTGTTTTCCAGTGTCCAGTTTAATTTTTCCTCATGTTTGAATTCCAGAAAAAGACCGCATCTCGTTATAAATTTTTCTATTGAAGAGTCCACAGCATCTATCTCTTCAAGGGAGAATTCTATGTAATTGCAACCTTCCCAGGCCTTAACTACTGGACATGGAAAATACAGCAACCATAAATGATCTGACTTCAGTGAGATGAAGTTCTCCACACCCTTAATTACTAATTCCCCGTTGATAGTACCTTGAAGCTCGCAGGTAAAAGATTCAGAAACAACAGCACATAGAGCAAAACCAACCAGCTCAGCACATAGAAGCTCAGGCACTTGAAAATAGAAGAAACCATTCTTGGTTTGATACTTGAACCATTCTGGAATCTCACAACCTGGCAAAGTAAGGCTGAATGTGGGATCCTGAAAAGAAGAACCCCTTAGATTTTTAACATGCTGCCTTGTAGGTGGTGTGTGTGTGTGTGTGTGTGTGAGAGAGAGAGATTTACCTGGTTCAAAAGAATGTTTGCAACAGTGTCACCCAAATTCTCAGCCAGTCTCTGGCAGTTGGTGAGGTTGATAGATTTGACATGGGGAAAATCCTTGGTATGGGAGTTGACCATGTTTGATAGCTGTGAAAATACTTCTAATGACTCACAGTCTATGGCACTTACACTTCCAATGCTTGGTGGAAGAATAGGTACCTCTTGTAGCTGCCTGCAGAAATTTAACTCGAGTTTCCGTAAGTCGGCAAGTTCGCTGATCCATGCAGGAAGCTTGACAAAATTGTTCCATGAGAACTCTAATTCCTCCAAGGTTGAAATGCAAGACATATTCATGAGGAAGTTGACTTCTGTTAGATTGCAGTTTCGAAGGTCCAGAGATTGGAGAAAAGGAAACTCCGGCAAGGATTTTCCATCAAGGGAAGTACCAAAGGGAAAGCTTTTTGTTTCACGAAGAACGGACACCAGATGCTCTCCGCTCTCCATGCAACTTGTTGAAACATTTATACGATCAGAAGTTTCTGGTGCTTGCCATTTATCTTCAGTGTTATCTAGGAATTTACCGAGTTCGAAGCAATTACGTAGTAGAAGATGCTTCAGATGTAATAGCTTATGAATTCCACTCGGAAGCCCTTTAAGCTTCTTGCAGCCAGATATACACAATACTTCTAGCCCCACAAGATTTCCTATCGAAGAAGGTAGTTCCTTTATCGCAATCTTGGACAAACGAAGTTCCTTCAAAGATTCCATATTTTCGAGGTTGTTGGGAAATGTTTCGAGTCTTCTACAGCGGGTTAGAAGAAGAGTCTGGAGTGATTTCAACTTTAGGTTGGTAGGAAGTTTCCTTAGATTATAGCAATGTTCAAGGTTCAAAGTTACAAGCCTGTCAAGAAGGCCGACGGAGTCATGTACCTCAAGTAAACTCGTGCAATGAGTGAGAATCAAGGACTCAAGATTGGGGAGAGCAGAGAAGTCAGGGATCTCTGTCAGGAATCCAGAACCTTCAAAACTCATGTGCTTTAAGTTCTTAAAAATCTGTATAAGCAAAGAGGACAAAAGGGGATCAGCTTGGCTACAAAAGTCATTGTTAAAATGAATGAGGAAAACTTCAAAGAAGTAAGTTTTCAACCTTGTACCCTTGACCCAAATCCTTGATGTGGCTGTTTGGCATGAAGAGGCCTACAAGTTTCTTTGGATGAAAATTGGCTGGCAGAGACGGTAAGGGATATCCCTCCCAATCAACCCATCTCAAATTGTTGGAGAGATGGTCGAAGTCTCCTGATACATATGCATTATGAATTATGAGCACTCTGAGCCTTCTCATCCTTTTGAAGGCTTTGGCATTCAAGTATACCTCTTCTGTTTCAGGCAAAACTATTTTTATGGCTTCCACTTTATTTGTTCCCTAAAAAGCAAATTCATGGCTTAGTCAGAAGGTTCACCGGCATGCTGAAACCTACTCAATGAAATCAAATGCCATTCTGTTTGGTTTTTTCTAAGAAGAAATAGAACGGTTAATGACTGAAATAATGAGGACTTTGCACGAGAGTCATACCAAATTTTCTGTCAGAACATCAGTGATGTCTTCTGAGTACCATAATCGGCTGCGTTCACCAGGATTGTTCGGGGACTCCTTGCGTACAATTTCCCTCCCCATCTCTTGCAGTAAGTCGTGCATTGACAACTTGTTGAGCTCAATACTTATCAAAGATTTGTCGAGTAGAACTCTAATTCCAATATCAGGAAAGAACTTACAAGCATCAAAGACTTTCGTCACATAATCTCGGTCATCCCCATTGAAAAAGCAAGCAATATCAAGAAAAATAGCTTTCTCAAGATCATCAAGACCATCATAGCTAATCTTCAGTATTTCATTATATTCTCGGTTAGGTACACTTTGCAACCTTGCTATTGCACTTTCCCATTCCCTCACATTCCTACCACACAAGAAGGAACCCAAAACAATGAGAGCCAAGGGAAGGCCTTTAGCATAATCAAGTAAACGACATGTGAGGTCCTCAAACTCTTTTGGAGGATTAGGTGATTTGAAGGCATTCCAACAAAAGAGCTTGTATGAGTCAATACAATTTAATTTCTTGACCTCGTGAAAGTGTTCTACTCCGTGGGCTTCTAGCAAATGCTTGTCTCTGGTGGTGATGATGATTCTACTTCCCGAGCCAAACCAACTTTTGTCCCCTGCCAATTTCCTCAGCTGGTACAGATGATCGATATCATCGATAACAATGAGGACCTTCTTGTAGCAAAGCCTGCTGCTAATCAAGCTTATTCCTCTGTCAGCATTTCCCAACTTTATGTTTGAGTCTCCTAATAGCTCGAAAAGGAGCGTTTCTTGTACTTGAACTAAGCCATGCTGCCTGGAAACTTCCTTCACGTTTGCCAGAAAGCTGCTACCTTTGAAGTCATCAGCATGCAAATTGTAAATGGCCTTGGCAACGGTGGATTTGCCTATCCCTCCAATTCCATAGAAGCCAATCATCCGAACGTCGTCCAGACCAATTCCAAGAATTGGATTAATTCCATCTAGGGTGTCATCTATGCCAACTGGGTGAGTAGCAACATTCAAAGCGGGGCGATTCAATTTACTCGAGACTTCTTCAACGATTGTCTGAATGAGCTTTGATTCAACCCTGCAAGTTCCAGTGGATCAGCTCAGAAAAAGTAAAGGTAAAGGTCCCATTTTACCAAGAACAGAAAACCAGTTAGTTTCAAGTTTCAGCAAGACTTGCGAAGGACATGAAATAAAAATTTATAATGAAGATTCAACTGCAGCTTATTGCTACGTCAATATACTTTTTTCATATTGACATTACCATCAATCTGTACATAAGCAGGTTGTATAGTAGTGATAGAGATTCATTCTAATCTTCAGTACGAGGAGATAACTTCAAAAGGAGCCACTGAATATGTAGATTTCAATGCGGAAATAATTAAAAAACCCCCAGTATATGAAAAAGTGTAACTGATCCAACCTACTATGTCAAACTTAAAGAAGAGGGAGGAAGTAATGGTACCCTTTTGAGAGTGCCACCCAGCCATATTAGCCAAATCCTCAAGAGATTTCCTCCATTTCATGACCCTCTCAGAATCTTTCCCAAACTTGTCCTCATGTTTGGCCAGATAATCTCCTGTTTTGCCAGTTTGCTTTCGCAATTCAGAAGGATCCACCCTATAAAAGATTGGCCTGACCATATGACCCTTTGTCTCTTTACACTCAAGAATCTTGACGAGCTCGTCCAAGCACCACCCTGAAGAAGTATAGTTTTCCGAGAACACGACAATGGAGATCCTGGATTCTTCAATCTTCTCCGAGAGCTCTGCAGAGATGCCTTCCCCTTTGGGAAGCTGGTCGTCCAGGAAAGTGTTGATCCCATGACGGCACAACGCATCGTAGAGGAAATTCGTGAAGCCTTCACGGGTGTCCTCACCTCTAAAGCTCAAGAACACATCGTAGTTCCATCTTGGGGACATAGAAGAGGATGCCATTGGATGGTCAAGCTAGAGGAGACACTTAGATGGTAGCGATCATGGGTTATACGATTGATGCAGATGGCAATATGAATGAAAGCAGGAACAAAGACAAGGGGACAAGAGAAATGGTGAATTCCAAGGAGCAATCTAATTATCCATGTATGACCATAGAACCCACTTGCTGGCCTATTTTTCCCTCTCTCTCTCTCTCTCTCTCTCTCTGAGAGAATCCACACAAATCAGTCAGCTTTATAATGGAGTGGAGAGCACCGAGAAAAAATGTAAAACGGATTATTCTGAGAAATCAGAATTTCATGTTCTGTGGTTGTTCATGAGTCAAAAAAGGTTGAATCCTCTTGGAGTTGGACAAGACAAATGCCATCTAAACACGGAAGAAAAGAAGAGCCGCCGGGTTGGGCTCACTGTGTGACATTCCTAGCAACTTCCTTGGCATATTGAAAACACGTATTTAACACGAAACGGAAAAATATATTTCCAAGGCGTTGAATATGAAGGCCAGGACGACCCCATACGATCTGTTCATTGCACTCCAAGTCCAGAATGTCAATGTCCAAAATAAAAAAGGCTAGCTTGCTTTATTTGAGTTGACCTCGATTCATAAAACTATGGAAAATAAAAAAGGCTAGCTTGCTTTATTTGAGTTGACCTCGATTCATAAAACTATGGATACCAGAATGATGTGGTTTTAATATGTCATAAGAAAGAAAGATTAAAAGAGAATGGTATTTATTCTCTTATAATGGTATAGGAAACAATGTACATGAGAAGCCTTTATATAGACTTAGAGGAGTAAAGGAGCCTAGCATTCTTCCTATGTGGGACCAAAGAGAAAGAAGAGATGTAAAGGAAAACCTACAAAACTATACAACATGTTCTAACACCCCCCTCAAACTCAAGGTGGATCAAATAACGAGAATTTGGAAAGAAGAAATTTAAATCGTTGTAATGTAAGAGCTTTCGTAAAACAATCGGCAAGTTGATTCTCAGTTCCAACAAAAGGAAGTGAAATAGTGCGAGCTTGGAGATGATGATGAGTCAGATGATAATCGATCTCAATATGTTTGGTACGCTCATGAAAGACTGGATTTGCACCGATATGAATAGCACTCTTGTTGTCACAATGTAGAAGAGTAGGATCCAGAAGTGAAACTCCCATATCAGCAAGTAAGCGGCGAAGCCAAACAATCTCAACAGTAGTGTCGGCCATAGCACGATACTTGGACTCTGTAGAGGAGCGTGAGACAATATGTTGTTTCTTGGAACGCCAAGAAATAAGTGAATCGCCAAGAAAAATGCAATAACCAGTGATAGATTTGCGATCAGTGACATTGGAAGCCCAATCAGCATCAGAATAGGTACGCAACTTGAGAGCAGAAGAGGATGGTAGAAATAAGGAACGCGATAAAGTGCCTCGAAGATAGCGCAGAATCCTTAGAATAGCCGCATAATGAGTTGTTCGAGGAGCAGCAACAAACTGACTGACAACATGAACAACATAGGCGATGCCGGGTCGGGAGATAGTAAGATAAATAAGACTGCCAACCAAGGTCCGATAGCGGGTGACATCAGAAAGAGGTTCTCCATCGTCTGGGCAAAACTTTTGATTTAGCTCAATAGGAGTGACAGCAGTACGTGAATATGATAGAGCAGCCCTGGACAGAATATCAGCGGTATATTTCTGCTGAGAAATGAGAATACCACGTGAACTGCGAGCAATCTCAAGCCCAAGAAAATAGCGCAATGGTCCTAGATCCTTCATGGCAAAATGTTGCTGAAGGTGACGCTTGGTATGCTCAATACGGTCACGATCATCTCCGGTGATGACCATATCATCAACATAAAGAAGAAAAATAGTGCAGCCGGAAGAAGAGGTATGAACAAACATAGCATGATCATCCTCACTTTGAATGAAACAGCAGACTGAATAGCATCACTAAACTTCTCAAACCAAGCACGAGGGGCCTGTTTGAGACCATAAAGAGCCCGTCGCAAGCGGCAAACCTGTCCAGAGGTATGAGCAAGACCAGGCGGAGGTTGCATAAAGATATCTTCCTGAAGATCACCATGAAGAAAAGCATTCTTCACATCAAGCTGAAAGAGAGGCCAACTGCGAATTGAAGCAACAGCTAATAAAGCACGGACAGATGTCATCTTTGCTACGGGAGCAAAGGTCTCCTCATAGTGGATACCATACTCTTGCGAGAAACCTCGAGCAACCAGATGAGCTTTGTAACGCTCAATACTGCCATCAGAACGAGTCTTAATCTTATATATCCATCGGCAAGATACGAGGGAGCGACCTGGAGGAAGAGGCACAAGCTCTCAAGTACCAGTACTCTCCAAAGCCGAGAGTTCCTCAGCCTTGCCCGGCGCCATTCTACATGCTGAACTGCCTCGCGATAACTATTAGGTTCTTGTACAGCATGAACAGCAGCTAAAAAGGATCCAAACTCAGTAGAATAAGAAGTAGCAGCAACATACTAGGCAGGTGGACGCCGATCTCGAGGAGGATTACGGCGTGGCTCTAGTTGTGCAGAATCGTCGAGGGCAGATATATCTAGATCCGATGTAGAAGAGGGACTAGAAGGATCAGGTAGAGGATCAACAGGAAAATTCATAAATGGAACAGGAGACGAAACATGAGGTGTAGTATTTGTTGAAAAGAAAGGGATGTATTCATGAAACGTAACATCACGAGAAATACGTACACGTCGCGCATTTGGGTCATAACAACGATAACCTTTGTGCTCAGTACTGTAACCCAAGAATGCACATGGGATAGAGCGGGCGGTAAGCTTTGTACGTTCAGTGAGTGGAAGAATGACAAAACAAGTACATCTAAAAACTCGAAGATGATTATAGCTAGGAGGTCGAGAGTAGAGACGCTGAAACGGGATGTCTTGATGGAGAACAGATGAGGGTAGGTGATTAATTAGATGAACAGCCGTGAGAAGAGCCTCAGCTCAGAACTCAGTGGGAACGGATGTGCCAAGTAAGAGAGCTCGAGTGGTCTCTAGAATATGACGGTGCTTGCATTCAGCAACTCCATTTTGAGTTGGAACCCCAGGACAAGATAACTGAGGAAGTGTACCATCACTAGCTAAGAGGGAACGAAACACACCAGAGAGATATTCTCCCCCTGAATCTGAACGGAAAACTTTGATTTTTGTATTAAATTGTGTGGAAACCATGGAAGTAAAAGACTGATAAATGGTAAAGAAATCACTACATTGACGCATAAGATAGACCCATGTATAACGAGAATAATCATCAATAAAAGATACATAATATTTGAAACCACTCTTGGAAGAGAGCGGGGCAGGACCCCAAACATCAGAATGAACAAGATTGAAGATCGCACTAGTTCTAGAGTTACTAACAGGAAAAGGCTTAGCATATTGCTTGGCCAAAGGGCAGATAGAACATGAAGGAAGACTACCAGAAGAAATAGGACCCAAAGCACCTTGTTGGTGAAAGACGGTGAGACGAGAAGACGGAATATGTCCAAGACACTGATGCCACCGAACAAGATCGAGGGTAGCCAACACAGGATGAGGAAGAGAGGAAGTTGGAAGATGGAGATGTTGCATAATATAAAGTCCATCCCGTCTACTGCCCCTGCCAATCATCTTGCCACTCAAACGATCCTGCACAAAGCAAGAGCTATTTGTAAAGCTTACAGTACATCCAGCATCGGTGAGTTGTCCAACAGATAAAAAATTGAGAGCCAAAGAGGGAACATGTAACACATCAGGGACATTGAAATCTTCAGAGACAGTACGTGTACCCTGTCGGGTAGCTAGTAGAGGAGAACCATTAGCAGTAAAGAAATGTGCTGGTTGCTTGAGCTCAGAGAGCTTAGTGAGAAAAACAGCGGAAGTAGACATATGTCTAGCAGCTCCTGAGTCAAGTACCCAAGTAGTAGAAATATGGGTGGGGTAGCTGCAGCGGTGCTTCCAGCAGATGAGAGAGTTGTAGAAGTACCAGAATTGGGAAAAGACCTGGGCAGATAAGGACTCAAACGGGCAAGTTGGGCCTCAAGAGCAGCAATACGGTCATCCGTAGAGGGAGAAACCAGAGTAATAAGTTGAGAGATTGGAGATGCGGTAGTGACTCGTGGTGATGCAGAAAGGCGTGAAGCATTCCTCTTCTTCCAACAATGTGACTCGTCATGACCAGGACGATGACAATACGTACATGAAAGGCGGCGAGGACCACGAGTAGGCGAAGGACGTGGTGGAGCAGCCAAAACTGTAGGCGGAACACGTGGTGGAGCAGCCAAAATAGCAGTTGAATCAGAAACTGCCGAGGAGGAAAGAAGACCAAGACGAGTTTCCTCAGACTGTAATTCTTTGACAGCGTCAAGGAGGGATGGTCTTGGAGAGCGGTGAAGAAGTTGGCTGCGAACACCTTCATAGGGAGAGCCGAGCTTCATAAGAAAAGAATGTAGACGGTGCCTATCTTGAGTCTGAAGTCGAGTAGATGGACACCGAGTACGGTTCAGGCATGATGGGCAGAGAATAGGAGCAAGAATATCCAGTTGACTCCAAAGTGAGTGCATGTAATTGTAGAAATCTCGAATAGAGCGAGACCCTTGCGTAGCACTGTAAACTTCTTGCTCCAACTGATAAACTCGAATGTCCCCTGTCTGGGTGAACATCTCGGCAAGCTGATCCCATAAACTTTTCGCCTCAACAACATTAGAAAATTGTGGGCGAAGAGCAGGATCAATGGAACCAAAAATGATAGCCCATGCCTTCCGATCAGCAACATTCCATGCTCGAATTTCAGCGGCACGTTTCGCAACTTCATCAGATGATTCACTTTTAAGAGCACCAGGACAAGGACAAAGTCCCTCAACATGCTCAAACAAGTCGCGGTAAACAAGTGCTGCCATTGCCGATGGTTTCCAAAGAGAATAGTTTGAACCATCGAGTTTGACGTCAATACGGTCACTAGAATCACCCATGACGACAGAAAAAGAAATCACTAGCAAAGCTAGAAATATGGATTGAGGTGAACGAAAGGATCGAAAAAGAAGAAGCGCGGATTAGAACGAGCAAGGATGATGGCCCAAAAGCCCTAAACTCATTATCTTAATTTCTGATGCGGAAGATCCAATTTATGGCAACCGCAGAGCATACTTTAAAAGATAATGAGCTCATTGTCTTAATTTCTGATGCGGAAGATCCAATTGATGGCAACCGCAGAGCATACTCTTCAAGACAATGATCTTGGCTTTGATACCATGATAAGAAAGAAAGATTAAAAGAGAATGGTATTTATTCTCTTATAATGATGTAGGAAACAATGTACATGAGAAGCCTTTATATAGGTTTGGAGGAGTAAAGGAGCCTAGCATTCTTCCTATGTGAGACCAAAGAGAAAGAAGAGATGTAAAGGAAAACCTACAAAACTATACAATATGTTCTAACAATTGGAAGGTGCATGTATCGTTATCGATACGAGGCGATAACAAATCCGCAACCAAGAAACAATTAACTCTTAAAATAGTTATTCTAGCCAAAAAAAAAACTCTCAAAATAGTTAAAAGCCTAAACTAGCAGATGAATATGTAATAATAACTCCAAAATTGGACATTGTTAATGATTTCTATGTAATTTTAGAGCTTAATAACTTCAAAATCGGACTTCGCAGTTCAAATTTCACATAATTTCGAATTTGTGTCATAATTCTGAAAATTATTCCGATTACAAAAACAAATGGCTTGAATTCTCATCGGACGTTGTGAATCGAAATAAATCCGGCTTGACGAGGTCTCGTGATATGTAGGCGTAAAGCCCTCTTTCCTTTTTCCCTTTCCTTTCTTCTTCTTTCTCTTTTTTTTCTTTTTTTTTCCTTTTCTTTCCCTTTCACTCCCTCTCACTTTTCCCTTTATATCTCTTTATTTTATTTTCCTATTTTCTTAAAGCCCTCTTCTTGACAAAGGGCAAAATATCACACACCCTACATGGCACATGAAAGCACATGGGAGGTTTGCTTGTTTTCCTGGTTTTCTTTGCCTGTGGATCAATTGGTGCAGGAGAATAACCTCTGGGTTAAATCAATGATGCTTCATAACTAAGCTGCAATGTGCTAAAGGAGATTCATTTTGTGTTTATATCAAGTGCATCGTGATGGATAAAAACATTCACAATCGATTTAACATCATTAAAGTATTTTTCCACTGACAAATTGCTTAAGAAAAGACAACTCCAACTTATAATATCAAGGAAGTAAGGAGAACCAAGCTTGGGTTCCCCAAGGAAAGATGTCATCTTTTTGGTTTCCATTGCCTGTGATTACCTTTCACCATTGACCCTCGAACCTTCTTGATGTGCATGATGTGTGGAACTGCTGCTTCCACTTGAGGACTCGCCGGAGACACTAGACGAGAGAGAGAGAGAGAGAGAGTTTCTGGGTCGGCATATGTTCGTTTCTGTGATTTCAATTCGAAAGCTCACTTCTTGGGCAACATGCTTCGGTCCTTAAAGTTATCATTCGAAGTGCCAGATCGACCTCAGGAGCATCACCGAAATGTCGAAACCCCTCTCGATTCACAGGTTGCGGTCTCTTATGGATCCACTCCTCATGCAAGGCCCGCTCCATCCATCGGCATACGCGCCCGTTTTCGAGCTCTTGACCGGCTGCAACTTGCTGAGACTAGGCCAGCAACTGCACGCTCACTTGGCTCTGCGTGGCCTTGAGCCCAACGCCTTCCTCGCGGCCAAAATGGTTGCAACGTACGCGAGTTCGGGCGATCTTGATTCTGCCATATTTCTGTTCAGAAGAGTTGTGAATCCCAATCCCCTGTTGTTCAATTCGATGATTCGGGCTTACACGCGATACGGGTGTTCGGTGGAAACTATACACGTGTACTGCAGAATGCATAGGTTCGGTTCCAATGGTGATAATTTCACATTCCCCTTCGTTCTCAAATGTTGTGCAGACTTATCGGATGTTGGGATGGGGAGATGTGTCCATGGTGTGAGTTTAAGAGCCGGTTGTGTGCTTGATATGTACGTGGGGACATCATTGATCGATATGTACGTGAAATGTGGGGAATTGAGTAGCGCCCGGAAGTTGTTCGATACATCGTCTGAGAGAGATGCTTCGTCTTGGAATGCCCTCATAAATGGGTACATGAAAGTGGGTGACATTCGTGCTGCTGAGAGTTTATTCGGGAGGATGCCATGCAGGAACATTGTTTCCTGGACTGCCTTGGTTTCAGGGTACACACAGAACGGGTTGTCTGATAAGGCACTGATTTTGTTCGACGAAATGCTGAGAGAAGAATCGGAGATAAAGCCCAATTATGTCACGGTGATGAGTATCCTCCCTGCATGTGCACATTCAGCAGCTCTGGATCGTGGAAGACGTATACACGATTATGCACGGAGGGCTGGCTTGGACTCAAATCCTTCAGTTCAAATAGCACTCGCTGCAATGTATGCAAAGTGTGGAAGTCTGGTAGATGCCCGTTGCTGTTTCTTTAACTTAAAAGCTGGCGACAGAACTTCAGTCGCATGGAATACAATGATAACTGCTTATGCATCGCATGGATATGGAACAGAAGCTGTGTCAGCTTTTGAGGAGATGATTAAGTCTGGAGTTCACCCTGATGACATCACTTTTACTGGATTGTTATCTGGATGCAGCCATTCGGGTCTTACTGATGCGGGGTTGAAGTTTTTTCACAGTATGAGAACTGTTTATTCAGTCGAACCGAAAGTTGAGCACTATGCTTGTGTTGTCGACCTTTTGGGTCGCGCAGGGAGATTGATAGAAGCGAAAGAGCTTATTGGTAAGATGCCAATGAAAGCAGGACCAAGCATTTGGGGCGCTCTGTTGGCTGCATCACGCAAGAACCGTAATTTGGAGATTGCTGAAATGGCTGCTAGAGAGCTCTTTGTGCTCGAACCTGATAACAGCGGCAACTATGTTCTATTATCCAATATGTATGCAGAAGCTGGCAAGTGGACGGAGGTTGACAACTTGAGAGCTTCTCTAAAAAGTCAGGGCATGAAGAAAAGTCCTGGAGGCAGTTGGATTGAGGTGAATGGTAAAGCCCATCTGTTTCTTGGAGGAGACACATCACATCCCCAAGCAAAAGAAATATATATGTTGTTGGAGGATTTGCCTAGCAAGATCAAGGCAGCTGGTTATATGCCGGATACTAGTTTTGCTCTGCATGATGTTAGCGAAGAAGAGAAGGAACAGAACCTCACAACACACAGCGAAAAGCTAGCCGTAGCATTTGGGCTACTCAACACAAACCCTGGAGTTGTACTTCGCGTGACCAAGAACCTTCGAATATGTGGAGATTGTCACACAGCTATCAAGTTCATATCTAAAATTTATCAACGGGAGATAATAGTGAGAGATGTGAATCGATTCCATCACTTTAAAGATGGCTCATGTTCTTGTCGAGACTATTGGTAAGTAATTAAGGAGTATGCTGAATGCTCTAAACAATTTTGAAGATGTATCAGATTCTTGTTCATGCATTGGAAGCTAATCACTAAATGTCTGCATTTCGCATACTTTTTGACTGATTAATCTGTTTGATGAAAAGTTCTTGTACGTTGGCCTCACATGAGACCCGTATGATTTCGTATGATTTGATAGTTAGAATGAAGCGAGGTCACATGTACCGTGTGGTGCAGGCAACTGCTCAATTTGATGTGGACTTTGCTGCAATCAAGTGCAAAAAATCATAACAGAAGTCACCAATATCGCTGACGTGACATATTACAACAAAAAGGAAAGAGTAGGAGGCTAAAAAATTTACGCTGAAGTAATTTATAAGCTTTCATTTCATCATCGATTCTATTTATCCATGATTTAGTTTTTCTTTGAAGATTTCAAATAAAAAATCAAGAGTCACTTTGGTATCGCAAGATAAATCACTACATCCTCAACAAGGGAGAATTTATTTCCACAATCCTCACCAACTTAAACAGCCGTTTCTAGTGAATTATATATCTCAAAAATATGCAGGTTACTAGACATCATCATGAAGACTGCAAACTGATATTGCTCTCAAGAAGCTACAAATTTGATGTTGTTATTGTCGTGCTCAGATAAAGAAGGCCACGATAAAGGTACAACAGAGCACTTTTCCAAGAAAAAGAGCCCCAAAACATGAGTCTGGCTCACAACTAGAGTTATCCCTGGGGCTCGATGTATTGATTGAAATGTAGACAACTCTATGATCTATTGACATGGAACGAATTGACAAATTTGTAAAACAAACATAGAAATATCGACAGAGAATGTAAATTAATTCTATACCTGTAAAAGAATTCTAGATGTACCAATAAAGAAAGTAAAACATACGAGTGATCTATTTGCGTTGTTAAAGAGAACAATTTGTAAGACATGGTCCAAGACTCCAAGGTAAAGCAGAGTTGATAAAGCACATCCATTGTTATATACAACACATTGAAGTAACTCTTCGACCCCCCTCCCGCCCCTTCAAAAAAAAAAAAGTAGCTCCAACTGGTATGATCTGTATGTTAGCAGATTTTCTCAGTTAGTCGAACTTCAGTCCGTATTTCAACCAAAAAAGAAAAAATTCAGTCCGTATACATATGGTGAACTTTGTCGACAGAGAGCATGTACAAACCATGTCACGATTCGACAACTGAAACATTTGTATAGGTGCAGTCGAGTCTCTCTACACTTGAATTCTTCTCTTTAAATCTATACCAGGAAACCTTCCATGTTACCAGCAGACTTTGCCTGCATTTAAGAGACGTCGCCACATTTATGAGAGTATACATATAGGAGCCTCCAACTGAGAGGTTTCATCATATTAGCAGCAAGCAACTTGAAAGAAACACATGTAGATGTGATAATGAAGTCGGCAAAGGATGGAGGGGCAAAAAAAGGAGAAATTTGAAGAAATGTACATGCCAAAATTTTGAGATGTCAGTTTTTTAGCCGAATGCAATGTTTGTTTAAGTGTTAATGTTCCTAGTCAAGTACACAAACCTGAATTTTTTACAATCTTCCTCCATTTTGACAACTTCTAGAAAATACAATAAATCATGCTGCATCTAACCCCCCCAACCCACACCCCCCCCCAAAACCCCTTCTGCTCCTCTGGGGCCCAGCCACAAAAGAAAGTAGTTTATTCGGATGAGGCACATATCATACGAGAAAAATTGTTGGCTTTTCTTGGAGAGGTAAATTTCTGTGACTTCATAAAGTAGGTTATGATTGATCTGCCCAATGGTTAAGGTGGAGGAAAAAGAGACTCGATGGCATATGCCAGAGAAATGACAATGGAGCATGTACGAACACAGCAATGTCTATTAAAGACTTCTTTCGTCAATGTTGCTCAATAGCAAATGAAACACCTGTTGAGTTGTCATACAAAATGGACAGGATTTGACACACCAATTATTAAGTAGAAACAAAGTATACCTCTCTAGATCTATAGCTCTCTTTGCTAGCATGAGTGTCAAGAAAACAGGAACCATTGCTGCACACAGATGCTTCAGCGTGTGCCCACTAACGATATGATGAGTCCATCTGTAAATCAATTTATCTTCTGCTTCTTCCACCTTAGCTAAAAGGTAAAATGCTGCAAGTGCAAATCAAAGGCATTCTTAACAACGCCAAAAGGAGTGATGTACCATCAGACAAAAACATGTCGACAATAAAAGCAAACCTGCAGCCCAAAGCCAGTATGATGAATGCGTATACATCGGAGGTAATATTATAGCCATAATCGGTATGGCGATGCAAGGAAGAAATTGGACAAGAGCATACGGGCGAAGGTCATCAAAGTACCTGAAGAACAATATTGAGAAAAGATCACAAATAATCGTGGGCAGCAGCTAAATAGTAAATACCCCAAACACCTCTATGCTTTACTTCAACATAGACACGATAAGATCCATTCTCAAATTAAGTATAGATTATGTAATTCAGAAGACGGCTTCAGTAGCAAAGCACATGATCATTACTCTATCTTCAGCATTATTCCAACCTAAATTCACCATCCAATTACACACTCGGCACCCGAGAACTAATTACAGTCTGCTTCTCTGAGCATGTGGTTTCATGGAAACAAATTTTCAATTTCTTTGAAGTTAAGACCTCCGCAGAAGACATATAATAAAGTTTCCTTGAAAAGAAAATCCACTTCTCTGAACCCTACTTAAACAATAAAACTGCCATCTGATTCTATACTGATCAAACAGGTAACACTTTAGAAGGAAGAAGGTAGGAAGTAGTAATCTTGCCTCCAATATAAAATGCTTAATATTCCAGCCATGAGCAACGGTATGATTGACACTGTTCCCTTATGCGGATCAATCCTTTCGATGATGAAGATTGCGACTATTGAAGTGAATGCAATAGTCATCTAGCCACAGGAGAAAAGGAGGAACATTGTCAAACTACAATATTTCCGAGCACTAATAAAAATTATGCAGTGCACATTCTTGTGAGTCGTAAATAGACTTACCGGAAGACGATCCCAAACAAGACGAGCATCATCTGGTTTGAGATGGTAATAAGCGGAGCCAAAAGCAACAGCAGCAACACCAACAAAAAAGAACGTCCAACCCCAAAGCTCACCTTGCGAGCTAACACAAAAAATCATGTATCAATTTTGAGAGCGAAGCAATGTATTCAAACAAGAACAGCATTACCTACCTTAGCTTGAAATAATTGCCATAATAGCAAAGCACCAGACCAACAAGACCCACGACAAGGAATGGAAAGTTTGAAACTACGTTCAGCGTATTGGGTATGCCTGCAAAATTAAACTGGACCGGTGACTTATATTCAAAGCGGGAGAAAAAAAGCACGAAACTATAGAAACAAGCCGAATGCGAAAAGCATTTCCAACGAATATATCTCGAAACAATGCTATCTCGACAAAATTAGACTTAACACGACACAATTACAGAACTCGGGCGAACATACATCAACCTGGTTAGCTTAAGCTTGCCCTTCTTACAAGAACTACAAAGTTAATTTCAACGAAGTGCGTCGCCCAGCCAGCTTGGGGAGCTATTACAGACAAAATCTGCTTCACTAAGGAACTGCCGGGAGACCCACATGCACAATTTAAACAATTCGACGCTCGGTCAAGACTCCCCTCCCTACATACACATCCTACTCTTAGACTCTGATCCTTTTGTTCCACCTGAGTACCCGATAAGTAGCTGTCAAACGCGAGAGCAAGGAAATTCTGATATAAACGGACGGCGACTGCAAACTACACCGAGCCGATGGAATTAGGGCTTACTAGCGAAAGAATCGGAGCGGAGGAAGAGGTGGGAAGATTTACCGAAGAAGTCGCGTTTGTCAGCGAAATCGTGATACTCCTCTGATTGAGGGATGGCGGGCGTCACCAGCATCAGCACTACGAAGCACACAACCGCCGCTCCCCAAGCATATATCGTGCGTTTCCTCATTTCCAACATCGAATCGCAGCGCCACCGAGAGAGAGAGACACAGAGAGAGAGAGATCTCCCGCTCTTGTTCTTGTTCTTGTTCTTGATGTTGATGCTCTGGGACTTCTTGGATTGACTGGGCTGTTGGTTTAATGGTTTCTGTCTTTCTTCCCAGGGCTAATCTAACACCGTGCTAAGTTTTCTTCTGCTCAGCCCTCTACAAAAAAGTCAGCGAAACTTTCGTAGAAGAAGCGTTTGCTTTTTCGTTCTTTTTCTAAAGGAAAATTGGGAAGTGCGCAAGATTGGTGAATGAAGTATACAAGGGGTTCGAAAAATTGTTATCAAATATTTGAAGGTTAATACCACGAAAAATTTCACACTGGTATACTTGTAATAATTTTATCCCGAACTAATTTTTTGATCATCAAAAACCCCAAACAGGTACACCTGTGATAAATTTACCCTCCGTTAGTTTCGGTTAAATTTTACTATCAAATTACTATGTTTGATTACATGTGGTAATTGATGGGTGTACCAGTTTGAGGTTTTACTGTTTGTCACAAATTTACCAGTTTGTGATTTTTTGTGATATCAATCCAATTTAACAAACACTAATGGAAGGTAAACATATCACAAATATACTAATTTGGGGTTTTTAGTAGTCAAAAAATAAATTTGGGTAAAACCATTACATGTGTACCAGTTTTTTATTTTTTATGATCAAAAAATTAGTTCAGGGTAAAATTGTCACAAGTATACCAGTGTGGGGTTTTTGGTAGTCAAAAAAATAATTCGTGTTAAAATTGTCATAGGTGTAACAGTTTGGAATTTTTCGTGATATTAACCTAATATTTTATTATAAGTAAATAGATGAAATAGTGAAGATGATTACAAGATGATATTCTCTTGAGAACCTTTAATGACTTTTACTTGTCTTGCAAACTCGAAGTTCTATCGATTCTTATTTTCCAAGTGAAGTCAAACAAAAAAAAACTTCAAAAAGTTAAATTATAAAGAAATGACTTGAGAACTTCTTAAAATAGTAAATTTGGGTAAAACCATTACATGTGTACCAGTTTTTTATTTTTTATGATCAAAAAATTAGTTCAGGATAAAATTGTCACAAGTATACCAGTGTGGGGTTTTTGGTAGTCAAAAAAATAATTCGTGTTAAAATTGTCATAGGTGTACCAGTTTGGAATTTTTCGTGATATTAACCTAATATTTTATTATAAGTAAATAGATGAAATAGTGAAGATGATTACAAGATGATATTCTCTTGAGAACCTTTAATGACTTTTACTTGTCTTGCAAACTCGAAGTTCTATCGATTCTTATTTTCCAAGTGAAGTCAAACAAAAAAAAACTTCAAAAAGTTAAATTATAAAGAAATGACTTGAGAACTTCTTAAAATAGTAAAGTTTTCCTCGAAATCCACGATTTGCTCGGTTTTTTTTTTTCAATTCTCACTTCAACATTATCTTTATTTAGAAAAGTGTACCAGGAATAAAAATGTAATTGATCAAATATGCGTAATTGGTAATTACTATTATCGAATCGAAAATGTCGACATGACCATTGAAATTATAACTCTTAAAATTGAATAAAAACGACCGATTTCTAATAATAATTCGAAGCATCAATTTTCGCAACCAAATCCATCGGCACCCCAGGATTAGATACTAAATTGAGCTAAGGGGAAAACTATAGGCGCAATCAAAAGTCTCCGGGCACGACTTTGATTTGATCCCTTCCAACCCGGACCACGACCCGCCGCCGTACCCGGGCCCGATAAGGGCACAATCGGGCTTCCATTTTATCGGGCCAACCGGCCTACCGTAAACCCGGCCCAGGCCCAGGCCCAATCTGCTCCTCCCCGACAGTCAACGGCTCGCGCGCCGATCCGACACCGGTCGCGGTCAATTCCTCGCGAATTCACATTCGCGCACGGGGACGGCACTATAAAAACCCTCCGCAGCTCACTTCCACTCGAAGCGAAAACCCACACACAGCGCAGGCGCAAAAACCCTTGCCGCTTCCTCTCTCTCTCTCTCTCCCCTCTCAGAGGACGACGAACACTGGTTCCTCCAAGGTCGGCGGGAAATGGCGCAGTCCCTGGAGCTGTTGCTAATCCAATTCCTGATGCCGGACAACGACGCCCGGCGGCAGGCGGAGGAGCAGATAAAGCGGTTGGCCAAGGACCCGCAGGTGGTCCCCGCCCTCGTCCAGCACCTCCGCACCGCCAAGACCCCCAACGTCCGCCAGCTCGCCGCCGTCCTCCTCCGCAAGAAGATCACCGGCCACTGGTCCAAGCTCTCCCCTCAGCTCAAGCACCTCGTCAAGCAGTCCCTCATCGAGAGCATCACCATGGAGCACAGGTTCGCTCTCTATCTCGATGCGATGCGATGCGATGCGATCTTCTGTGATTTTTTTTTTCTGTACTTTTGTTTCTGGATAGAACAATCCTACTCGTATACATAGTTAACCGCATAGAGTGCGGGCCATCTCTGCCGAACTTGAAGTTTTGATATTTAAGCTATAACAAACGGCACCTTCTATCGTTATTGAGAAATTTGTGCAGTCAATCCGCTGCTGCGGTTATGATCGTCCACTCTGAGCTTGTTTAGTAATAATCTATTACAATTATCAAGGTTTACAAACCACGCCTTCTTTTCATCACTTCTCTTCTACAAGGTCCCGTTGATCTGGAGCTTCATTGGTTACTTCGGGATGTGTTAGCATACAATTTATTATGCAGCCGCAATTGTCCATTGTTGACTGATGTGGCAGTCATATGTCAGGACTATTCAGGTTTACCATCTTTTTTTTTTCGTCACTTTTTGTGGAATTCTCACTCATCTGATCATTCTGATACTCCTCGCTGTCGGTTCTGCAGTGAATTTTATCTGTTTTTCCTTGCTTTGTTCATATAATTGAATTTAACCATTAGGATGCGCGCACGGTTTCCCTTTGCTGCCTGATAGGTTGGTGGACGTGATTAGTCATTTTCCTGAATCTTGGTATTCTTTTTTTTCTGGGTGAGAGAAAGATGTGGATGTTTGATTTTGGTTTTCTGTTTTAGCCCACCAGTGAGGCGAGCTAGTGCCAATGTAGTAAGCGTCGTCGCAAAATATGCAGTTCCAGCAGGGGAATGGCCTGATTTGTTGCCTTTCTTGTTCCAGTGCAGTCAAAGTACACAAGAAGACCATAGAGAAGTAAGTCAGGCTAAATTTTTTTGAATCCCATCTATCCTGCCACTGCAAGCGTTCTGTATGAGCATGTACGTTGTGACTTGTTTACAATTTTTCTGCCATCCTGGCCAACATAAACGTGTTTCTGTTTCTTCACTTTTTTTTTTCCTTTTACCTTGATAAGTCCCATTTAGACTTCCCCCTGATCGTCTATCAGATGTCAATTGGAGATGACAAGAATCACCTGCAATGCTTATACTAATTGAAGCTGATCTAAGGTCTTGCTCGAGCTGCATTCTGCTGTAAGCTTAATATAAATACTCTTCAAAAATTGAACTCTTTATAGGGGGCCTCCATAGGTTTAAATCAAATACGAAGTCCTTTATTTGCCCTACCTAAACCATGCTGCTCTCTTTTGCAAAGAATCTTAGTTACACTCGAAAGAGTCTTGTCTGGTTTTCTTTTTTCATTGTATTATCTGTGCAAACGGCTTTGCTGTTCCTTGTATACTATATGATTGAATCTTTCACTAACTACTAAGTTCTTTTATCTGGTGATTAAAGGTCGCCTTGATCCTTTTCAGCTCTTTGACTGAAACCATTGGGAGCACATTTCGACCACATTTCACTGATCTTCAGACTCTTTTACTCAAGTGCCTCCAAGACGAGACTAGCACTCGTGTTAGAGTTGCTGCCCTTAAGTAATAATTTTTTCTGAGTTCTATTCCTTTTTCTTCTTTTATGTTATTGGATGTTGTCCTATACATATGTCTAAGTATGTAACTGTCTGATGAACATTTCTAGGGCAGTTGGGTCTTTTCTGGAATGCATTGGTGATGGAGATGAGGTGGTGAGTACTTGTTACTGTTGGTCTTATGGAAGTTTGTATTAGTATTGTGCAGTTATGCTTCTGTATTGAAAAGCACAGAAAGATTGCTTCCTTCTAATCTCTCACACGCAAAATAAAGGGAATTGTTGAAGCGAATGCTTTTTTCAGACTCAGCTTGTGCAAGATTTTATTATCGTATTGTCAAATTGATTTTTGAATCCGTTTCACATCCTTGCTTGAGGACCTGGCACTTAACTAGTTGGTATTTGATGATGCATTTTCACTTTCATCCCTTAAAGGTATTTCGATTAACCTAAAGAAAAAAAGGAGATGGCTTGGCAAATGCTATTTTTCCGGGCTGTTGTTCTGTTGCATCTGAACTATATAACAAGGTTTTGGTGCTAAGAGTTTCAATCATTGAGGCACCCTACTTCTTGTTGCACTGTTGCATGTTGTGTCTTGTGGTACTGAGTCTTTTCCTACTCTTCCTATATGTGATGAAGTAAGCCTTCTAATCCTTAATCATGGTGGCAAGGGCTTGCTTTGCTATCTTTACTTGGTGGTCAATCCTCAAAGATGGACTCTACTCAAAATTTCCCTTTACTAAATATCCATGAGATACATGCATATCCTTTAGCACTTGTTACACCAGTGTATGTGGCGTCGATTTTGTGGTTTGGGCTGATCTGGGATAAGATATTCCCTGGTTGGAATTGTATGGTCTTCTTACTCGGATGACTTGGTCTTTCTTATGGGGAATTAGGGGTCCTAATCTCTTAGGAGAATTTCCTTTGAAAGTGCCTTGACCCTTGCGCGATCGAAACATGAAGGAAATTTGGATTTTGAAGGCAAAAGGAATGACTTTTAAGGCATCTCACTTGCCAGTTTCTTCATATGGCACTCTAACTCTTAGTTTGACATCAAAAAGTTACTCATTGAATGGTCTGACCAAAGATACTTGGGATAAGCGTTGTGTTTTACCTGGGTTTATAGCGGCATTATTTTGTTATTTTCCTTTTGTATAATGATGTGGGTTTGTTAAATGTCATGTTATGCAGGTAAGGTTTCGAGAATTTATTCCTAGCATTTTGAATGTATCAAGACAATGCCTTGCTATTGGTGAGGAGGATGTTGCTGTTATTGCCTTCGAAATATTTGATGAGTTGATTGAATCTCCTGCCCCTCTTCTTGGAGATTCTGTGAAATCCATCGTTCAATTCTCTCTTGAAGTTTGCTCAAATCAAAATCTGGAACCCAGTACCCGACATCAGGTGAGGGAGGAGTCTCATATCCTATATTTAATAATCTCATGGTCCTTCTGGTTTATGCAACTTTTGTCACGGCGGTGCAACTTTCTCAGTGATAAGTTGACGGCAAGTACTTCTTTTGATCTTGGGTTTTTGTTCTTATTTTCCTTTTTTCCCTTTGTTATCAGGCTATTCAGATAATTTCTTGGCTTGCTAAATACAAATCTAACTCCCTTAAGAAACATAAACTAGTCAACCCGATATTGCAAGTGATGTGTCCGCTACTTGCCCAATCTACAAGTGGAGATGAAGACGATGATCTGGCACCTGATAGAGCTGCTGCAGAAGTTATTGACACTACTGCTGTCAACCTTCCAAAGCATGTTTTGCCTGCTGTGTTTGAATTTGCTACTGTAAGCAGCCAAAATAGCAATCCAAAGTTTCGGGAAGCTTCTGTCACAGCTTTAGGTGTCATTTCAGAGGGCTGTTCGCACTTGATGAAAGATAAGTTGGAGCCTGTTCTTCACATTGTCTTGGTGGCTTTGCGGGATCAAGAACAAATGGTTAGAGGGGCTGCATCGTTTGCATTAGGGCAGTTTGCTGAGCATTTGCAACCTGAGATCACCGCTCATTATGGAAGTGTTCTTCCTTGTATCTTAAATGCCCTCGAGGATGCATCTGATGAAGTAAAGGTGAATGATGGAGAATTTTCTGATTCTAGGTAAAATTCTTTTCGGAGTTTCAACATAGTGTTGAAAAATTATTTCCTGCGTGCAGGAAAAATCATACTATGCCTTGGCAGCATTTTGTGAGAATATGGGGGAGGAAATTCTTCCTTTTCTTGATCCTTTGATGAATAAACTTCTGGCATCCCTTCAAAGTAGTTCCCGTAATTTGCAGGAGACTTGCATGGTATAGCATTCCCTTTTGTGGTTTTTTAGCTTTTCTTGCATCACGAAGGCCTAATCTCACTGTTTAATTTTTTTCACTTTTTTGCAGTCTGCAATTGGCTCTGTTGCAGCTGCTGCAGAGCAAGCCTTTATGCCATATGCTGAAAGAGTTCTGGAGTTGATGAAAACATTCATGGTGCTTATCAGTGATGAAGATCTTCGTTCCCGGGCCAGGGCTACTGAACTTGTTGGAATAGTGGCCATGTCTGTTGGGAGAACAAGGATGGAACCAATTCTTTCTCCTTATATAGAAGCGGCAATTTCTGTAATTACCTAGCCTTTTTTCAATTGGAAAACATTGCCTTATATTTTAGGTGAACATGAGCATCTGCATCACTTATGCAGGGTTTTGGACTGGAATTCAGCGAACTTCGGGAGTATACCCATGGATTTTTCAGCAATGTGGCTGAAATTTTGGATGATGGTTTCATTAAGGTAGAAATTCTTTGTAGCAGCATCAAACTTTCTCCTGCTTTATCATCGAAATCTTATGCTCATTTTGGAGTTTATGTTTTGAACAGTATCTTCCTCATGTTGTGCCCCTAGCTTTTGCTTCCTGCAATCTTGATGATGGTTCAGCTGTCGATATTGAGGATTCTGATGATGATAATATGGGTGGAATTGGTGAAGTATCATCTGATGATGAAGCTCATGATGAGCCTAGAGTGAGAAACATCAGTATAAGAACAGGAGTATTGGATGAAAAGGCAGCTGCAACTCAAGCTCTGGGCTTGTTTGCCCTGCATACAAAGGGTTCTTATTCTCCGTATCCGTTATGATTTTGTTACTTTTACCTAGCTTTTTACCCTACTTACCTGGGACGGATCCAACTTAATCCATGTGGGGCAATTGCCCCCATTAACTTTTTGGCCGAAGCACCTAAATATCAGGTGTTCTCGAAAATTCATTTAATTTTACCCACACTGGATTTCTTAAAGAAGTACTTTGGAAAGCTATTTCCATGCATTTTTCATCAAATTGCCCCTGCAAAGTCTGGGTCGAAATTTTTTTAATGGCCTGAAAAGATAATAGCGATACAAACAAAATTGTATTTGATATTATAATTACCTTTTCTTTTCAAGTCATGGAAAAATAAAAACCCACTTTTTAAGGTAAAAAAAAAGCTCCGTGTGTGTGCATGTGCTGCGCGTGTGCGTGAGCTGTGCGTGGGTGTGCGTGCCCGCACGCTCGTGTTGGGGGGTTGTGTGTGTGTGTGTACGCGTGCGCGCGCACGTGTTGGGGGGTTGTGTGTGTGTGTGTGTGTGTGTGTGTGAGAGAGAGAGAGAGAGAGAGAGAGAGAAAGGAACACCATTCTCCGTTTCTTTAATTATACCGTATAGATACTTGGAGGAATCTTTAAGAATAATGGTGAAGCATTCAGGATATTTTCATGAAGATGTTCGACTGCAGGCAGTTATTGCTCTGAAACGTGAGTCTACTGCCATGCATCGCAACTTTTCTATTTATCTTTATTTTTTCTTTTGCACTTGCTTTACACCTTTCCTGTCATATATTCATCTTATATTACTCTTTTGATATGTTCACAAGCCTGCAGTGTTCTTCAAAAGGAGTTATCACCATATGACCCATGATTGTGATTCGATATTTTAGGCTTCCTCTTACCTGCAACATGGCTAACTTGATGCCTCTCACAATCAGTTTTCAATCTTACCATCTTCATGGCACTGTTCCTGAGGGATGTTAGGGTCTGTAGACTTTTTTATGTTACTAGGATAAGTGAATGAAAGGGTTTATCTATTGCTAGATTGTGCTTGAAGCTTCTTTTGAAGTTTTTTGGCCCTTGCTCTTTTATAACCTCGAGGATTGGGTGATGCTTGATAGGTTTCCTGAGAATGCTACTCAAGGTTGTTCAGTCCCACTTAAAAAATCTTATTGATGCAAGAACTGTGCACTGGTAGACTGTACAAGTATCAACATTGTGCGCATACTCTTTACAATTGGTTACCTCCCTCTTCAGTGGAAACCTTAATTTGTTACTTCCCTCTTCAGTGGAAACCTGATTAAAGGGATAAGAGGGAAAACTGGCAGGGTGGCCCCCATGTTTTTCTCTGGCTTACTGCTAAAGAAATGTATTAGCGAACATGTATGTTATAAGAAATTGATTCCTTTTGTCCCCGCTCGCTTCTCTTTTTCCCTTAATAAGATTTTGTCACTGTGCTATCTGTTCTGTACTTGTCACGACTTTTTTGTTTCACTGAAGTGCTAACCCCAGATTATCATTTTTTTGAGTTCTAATCTCCATCTCCATATCATTCCGAGTGATGTCTCAAGTGAGACTATCCATTTGATCAAAGCTATAGTTCCAGGAAATTATGTAGAAAACAATTTCACATGTAGTGCCAATTCTCTGTCTAATTGATATGCTTCAATTGAATACTTTGTCAGTTCTCTCTGGCTGGTTGGCCTTGTAATCTCTGTTTCTGCATTGCTCATATTTGATTAACCTTTGCTGCAGATATTTTGACAGCAGCCCAGGAAATCTTCCAAAGTCACGATGTGAGTTTAGACTGAACTTCCTTCCATCTGCAAATTTATCCTTTTCCTCCTCTCTTTGGTGTTACATGTGGTATATTTATTTGCAAAACCAACAATTGCTATTCTGCTTGGAACCATCTTAAAAAACATTAAATAAGAAGGCAAGCTGTACTGATCATTACTCGTTTCAGACACCAAAGATATCAAATTGTTCATGATCTCCTCGTATTGTTTGATTCTATTTTTCAACTTCTTCTATAGCCAGATTGATGGCTCCTTAGATCCTGTGAGATGCCTTTGTTTTTCTGGTGAGGTTTTCATAAGTTTCCTATACCGTGGTTGCTCGGATATCAATGTTTCTAAATTTCTTCTCCAGTCTGTCGAACCTGATTCCTACGTCATTAATGTCATTCACAACTTGCTAAAGTATCTCATTGTGCTGGGTTCTGCTATATATGACTGCCTTTCTTCTTATGCAGGAAGGGTCGAACAAAATAAGGGAAATTCTTGGTGAGGACATGACTGAGTAGCTGGCCTAATTTTCTAATCCATGTTCTGTGATAATGAATATAATTAATCTCTTATTGCAGATACTGTGATGAATATCTATATCAAGACAATGACTGGTGATGACGACAAAGAAGTTGTAGCTAATGCTTGTACTAGCACAGCTGATATTATCAAGGAGTGTGGCTACATGGCTGTCGAGAAATGTAAGAATCAAATACTATCTATCATTATTCGGAGTATGTATTGAAGAATCTCTTGTCTTTTCAATTGCAAATCAAGCATCCTGATTCCAATGTTGTGATCACAGATGTGCCTCAAATAGTCAATGCAACATTAGTATTGCTTCGCAAGGAAGCACCTTGTCAACAGATAGAGTCCGATAGTGAAATTGATGATGATGAAGCTGAACATGATGAAGTGCTGATGGATGCTGTATCTGACCTCCTTCCTGCATTTGCTAAGGCAATGGGTTCTCATTATGCACCTATCTTTTCGAAGCTATTTGAACCTTTGATGAAATTTGCGGTAAGTGGATCATTGAGAGGCTTTCTGCATTACCTCTGATAAAGCAGTTTCAATGATGAGATGTTATTGTTTTATCACTAATTTTTTCCTTATCAAATGCAGAAAGCTTCACACCCTCCGCAGGATCGGACTATGGTGGTTGCATGTCTTGCTGAGGTTGCTCAGAATATGGGTGCTCCTATTGCGAGCTATGTTGATGTAATAATCTTAAATAACGGTCGTATTTGATTAGATGAGATTTTCCACTAATCAAGAAATAATCTGAAAGTTTCATGTGAACTCTCATGTTTCAGCGGATAATGCCCTTGGTTCTCAAAGAGCTAATATCTTCCGAGGCAACTAACAGGAGAAATGCTGCTTTCTGCGTGGGTGAATTGTGTAAAAATGGAGGTGAACCAACTTTGAAGTATCCTTTGTGCGCAATTAAATGTCCTACTAACCAGCAGGCATTTGAAATCGATGCATTACAGCATAAATTAGTGTTCAGATGCCTTCATTCCTTCTTATGTTGTAGTCATTCGCTTGAGTTACTGTTGCAAGTTAATTTGAATCGTGCATCTCAATCTGCTGACCTCCCATGTGATTCAATTGCACAAGTCAACTTGAATAATTGTAGTTCTCTCTTAGTTGGCAATTACTTTAATGGTGGGGATTATCATGTTCTGCGGTGGACTATGATGGCACCCTACTTTAGCCAATTATGTCTCTCAGATTTTTTTCTTGTCATTTTATGGCCTGTCTTTACAAGTCAAAACATATGTGCAATAATTTCTTTTTATCTACTGTGGCAACTACGATGCAACGCATGATGCTTCCTCTTTCCTTCACCTTGTTGCCTGCCATTGAGATACTTTCTGGGAACAGTTGGCTTATGCTGAAGGACACTCACAATTTTTGTATAATGACAAAGTTGAGTGATAACTCTTTCAGCATTGATTTTCACCCTCTATTATAATCTGCGTGTGCTTTTTTCGCTTTCCTGATATAAATAATAGATACTATGGAGATATATTGAGGACAATCTACCCATTGTTTGGAGAGTCAGAGCCTGATGATGCTGTGAGGGACAATGCAGCTGGTGCAATAGCAAGGATGATAATGGTGCACCCTGAGTCCATCCCCTTAGAACAGGTTAATGTCCTGGTTTGGTCAATCTCAAATAATAGTACTGTCGAGTGATTTCTTTTCGGATCTGCTTATCGCTGTAAAACTTGTTTCAGGTCCTCCCTGTTTTCTTGAAAGTTCTTCCTTTGAAGGAGGATCATGAGGAATCTGTGGCCGTCTATGGTTGTGTTTGTACTCTGGTCTTGTCATCAAATCCTCAGGTAAATAGCAAGTTCTCTAGTATCGATCCTGAAAGGTTCTAAGCAGCTTCTTGTCTATAATCTTCTTGGTTGATCAAGTTTAATTCGTCCTTTTTTGGTTTGTGTTCTTCTTACTTGCAGGTCCTTGTTCTAGTGCCTGATTTGGTTAGACTGTTTGCTGAAGTGGCGGTGTCTCCAAGTGAAACCGCTGAAGTCAAAGCCCAAATTGGCAGGGCTTTTTCTCACCTGATTAAACTATATGGCCAACAAATACAACCAATTCTCAGCAACTTGTCACCACAACATGCTAATGCCCTGGCTGCCTTGTCCACTGCAAGTTAACATTGGTTGGAAGTATCAGTCACCTATGAATTTCTGCTACTGAGAATTCGCAGTCCACACCGTACATTATGCCTGCCTATTTGAAGCTGGGAGCACTTGGGAATCGTCAATTTGACTGACATAAACCAGGTATGATGGTTTTTGTCATGCAAAGTTCCCTTCCGCTGTAGCTATATGTTTTATATGCCGACACATGAAGCAGGCCTGCCCTTAATACTTCCGGACTTGTTTTTGCCTGGTACCATAAATTAATTTTACTTTTTTAGGAAGTTACATGGTGAGGCACTGAGGCTTTGTTTTTGGGGTTGCCATCATAGTGAGGCGTTTGCTGTGTGAGTTTTTAATGTAATATATACTTTCCAGTTGGTATATGTGGGAAAATTTGGTGTTACTGAAGTTCTGCTGAACCTTTAAGATTACAAGCATTTGATAGTTTTCTATTTGTTGCTAGTTCTTTACGACGTGAAACTTGCTGAATATCTTTTCTCATCTTCCAGGTCCTTCAAATACGCTCAATATTCCATACTTGATGGTAAATTTCAGCCAGGGTTATTTCTTTCTTTTTAATTTCTTAATTTTTAGTTCACGATTCTTTGGGTTAACTGTTACTATTTTTTTGGGGGTTGGCTCGTGTAATTCTTATTATTTGTGTTGCTTTTAATAATTTTGAGTGTTCTATGTTGGATCATCGTCAACGACTTTCGTTGATGAGATGGCTGTCGTTCTGAGGTTTTGTTCTCCCAGCCCCCGCGAATACTGAGGCGGGGTGATCCCTTTAATGTGGAAAGGTGTGTTTGCTATTTTGCCTAAGTCCGTCTTTCACCTATTTTGTAGATTGGGCAGAGATGGCCTGACACCGTTACTTTATTATATTCTTTAGGGTGTTGATCGCACCGCTTGGTAGATTTGCTGTTCTTCTTAGACTATTGATAAATGGGTGGATTGGGTAAAAAACAGTCCGACCTAAAGTGACCCGTTTAACCCGTTTATATGCAATATAAATTTAGTGACCTGTGCCCGACCAGAATCATTTTTTAAAATATTTTCAAATTAAATTCAATATATGAAAATCTGTATCCACCTAGTTAATCCACTTTAAGCTCTGTATATGTTATCCGGATAAAATTGTTATTTCAACCATAAGATGCTAAAAGAATTGGCTTTCAACATGAATTTTCAATTTTTGTATTGATTCGCAATGAAGAACAAGAGAAAGTTACTATTCGGTAGTGAACTTATAAAAATTATAGCAATAAATAAAGTGGAGGATTTGAAATTTTAATTAAATGGAATGTAGAATATTGAAGAAGATTTATGTTGACCTTGGATTGCAGTGATAATAATTAAAATTATAATATTTTTTAAAATGAGCAATGCCAAATGCAATCAATGAAAGATATACTTAAATAACTAATAGAATATACTTATAAGATTAGTAAAAATAAATAATGACGAAAAAAGAAACCGTCTGGATTTTTAACAAGGGCAAATTTGGGCCTATCTTGCAAGCCTACCGAGACTTTTCTGAACTTGGAATAGTTTGAGTAGTCCATTATTTTCTCATAGAGAATGAAGAGAGAGTCATAAATATGAGTTGAGTTTGCGTAAACTGTGAACCCATTTAATATCAATGTTTTTTTGACTTTGCCATTCTAAACTCACTTGTATCCCATTTACTGAACATAACTGACCCATAATGACTCAATCTATCAAATATGGGTTAAGAAATGAGTTTATGATATTGATAGATTGTTTCTTCTTCAAGCGAGGGAAATAATCTCATGGTAACGGAATCAATAGATTTTCATCAGAAGTAGTAACTCCCAACCTTTTCAACAGACCAATTTCTATAAAAAGTAGGCATCAATGTGTCAATCAATTGCACTAATGTATTTTTCATCATTGTTACTATCTTTTCATAAACTCTTCTATATAATTTGTAAGTTTTCTTGAGAAAGCGTGGTGAGGACCATTATGTGCATCTTTCCATATAAAACCAATGAGTTTTTGCAATTATGGCATTATGCATTAGCGCAGAATTCTATTGTTCCATGTCTAAAAGTAGGAATTTTCTTTCGTGCTGGTAAGTGTCAAAAAACCAATGCTGAAAAAATGTCTCAACTAAAATTTTCAGTAACTTATCAACATTTTTATGAAATATCCAACTTTACTTTGCAAATTATCAATTTCTATACTAATTTGCCAACTTTTATTGGCACAACTTATCAAACCTTCCGATTTACTAACTCTTAGATGAAATCATTGACCTAATTCTTGGATAAGAAAGTTAAGTAAAAGTTAATATTAATCATAGATTTTTTTTCAAAGAGAAGTTGGTTATTTTAAAAGAAAAATTATTGTTGGTAACTAACTTAAATAAAAGTAAGTAATGCAAAATTAATTGGTAATTTGATTGCAAAAAAGAGTTTATAAGGAAGGAAAAAAAGCGGTAAATTAAATAAATCATATAAATGTCGATAAGCAACTTAAATTGGAACCCAAAACTAGTTGATAATTTAATTGAAGAAAAGTTTGTAATTCACAAATAAAAGGTTGGTGATGTTGTGTAATGGTCAGTAAATTTGAGGTATTTTAATAACTAGAACAAGATTTGGTAAAAAATAAGAGAAGTTTTTTTTTTTATCATAGATAAGAGAAGTTGATAGTTTTGAAAATAAATAAATAAAAAATCAGACAAACATTGGTAACAGGCTTAAACAAGAGTTGGTAACTTGATCAGAGAAAAGCAATAATTAAAAGAATAAAATAAATATTGATAAGTAACTCAAACGAGAATTAGCGACAAAAAAAACGAGAATTGATAATTCAAATTATTTGATTATTTGATCGGAGAAAAGTCGGCGAGTCACTCAAATAATGGTTAGTAAATCTATATAGGAGTAGATAATTTTAGAGCTTTGATAAATAAAAAAAAGGAAGGAAAAATAAAAATATTTTAAAGATAAGAAAATTTTGATAACTCATAATTTGTCAGAAATAGTTAGTAGATTCATAATAACGTCGAGAAATTAGTCACGGAAAAAGAACTACTTTCTCTTGTGCATGAACTTAATAGGAATAGTCCGTGCAATATTGCTTTATTAGTTGGGGATGCTTACTGCGGTTCCATGCCTCGGTCATTTTCTCAGCACTTTCGTGTTGCTTTCTGCATACATGCTTCTGGTCCACTACACATTGCACGACTAATTTTCCCACTCCGAGAATGCGAAACGACCACCATGTCGGTCAGTGTTCTTGAATAGATTGATTCTACGACCTCCTTCCTCGTTCGAGTCGCCCACTTCAATCTCCTCGGCGTGCGTACTTGACCAGACTCTAGTATTCCAAACCTTACCCTTGACGACCACAACGATTAACCCCTCATCACAAATTTCTTTTTTCCCTGTTCCTAGTCAAACCGCCGGAAGTCAACCAAAAATCACTTGTTGGGACCCACAAGCTAGTGGCAGTTTTGTTCACTCTGTTCAAGACGAGACGCCTTTCTCAAAATATCGAAGGTGGGTCGAAGCTGGTGGAATACGTTAATGTCTGAAGCTATATACTCACCAAACTTTATAAGATCTGCTTTTCAGTTTTTATTTTAAAGCATATTCAGCAGTGTTACCTTCTCCTCTGATGGCGGCAAAAGGACAAAGTTATAACTGTGTCATGTCAGCAGCCACGAAACTCTGGAGAGGAGAGGAGAATGGTTTTGACCAGGCCACGGGTGTGCGCTCCTTCCTTCTGTCTGCCTTTTGAAGCTCCGTTCATGGCGTCTCCATCTCCCTCTTGAACCACCACCACCACCACCTTCTTTGATACTCCTCCCGTCTCCCATCTCTCATCAGAATCCTTTTCTGCAGCGGAAGAGCAAAAAAAGAATCGCACCCATGAAGTCAAAGATGAATCTTGAATCGGGGTCGACCGCTACCGTCTCCATCATCTCCTCCTCCGCCTTCTTCTTCTTGGCAGTTCTTTCTCTCTCTGCTCTCTCTCCGACTTCCGCAGCCGCCGCAGCCTCCGCCGCCGCCACGAACGGATCGGCATGCCCCATGGATCTCAGCTACATGCGCAGAATCCCTTGGAACACTTCGAATTGCCAACCCCCCATCTTCACCCCCAACGGTTCCCTCAACGGCACCTCTAAGAGCACCTGTTGCCAGAACGTCCTGTCCCTCTTCGGCGTCGCTTTGGCTCAGAGGCTCCGACAGACTTCTCTCTTCAACCTCCCTGACCTCAACACCTCCATTTCTTGCCTCCAAGACTTCCAATCCACCCTCACTTCTCTCTCGCTCCCCACCAATCTTGTTTCCTACTGCCTCAACCCTTCGCAGTTCGTCATCACGCCCAACACCTGCGCTGACATTAAGACTGCGCAGGACTGGGTCAGGGAACTCGGCAACTCAACTGCTCTTGATTCGGACTGCAAAGCCGACCTCACTGTTTTGACCTACTGTGACCAGTGCGTGGCTGCTGGTTTCAAGGTCCAAGCCCAGCTGCAAACCATCGGTGGTAATAATTCTAATACTGCAGATTGCTTCTATTTCACTATTCTGTATGCTGCTGGTATTGTCAATGCTTACGGGCCAGAGAGTACTGGCGTGCTCTCGTGTGTTATGGCATTGTCGATCAATAACCAAGGGAGTTCAGCTAGTAAACGGCACACCGATCTTGTTTTTGGCTTGACTGGCGCTGGTGTTGCGGTCATAGTCATGTCTTGTTTGCTGGGTTTGTACTTTTGGTATGATAGGAGGTGGAAGAGGAGTAGGAGAATTCAGGAATCTAATGCAGATTTTAGTCTTGACCCGGAGGAATCGGGGTCTAGGGCAAGACCAAGACCTAATACAGGGTCTATTTGGTTCAAAATTCGCGATCTTGAGAAAGCAACCAACAACTTCTCACAGCAGAATTTCATCGGGCGGGGGGGTTTTGGATTGGTTTTCAAGGGAGTTCTATCTGATAGAACGGAGGTTGCCGTCAAGAGAATTATCGAATCTGATTTCCAGGGGGATGATGAATTTTGCAACGAGGTCGAGATTATTAGCAATTTGAAGCATAGGAATTTGGTGCCACTCAGGGGATGCTGTGTGGTAGACGGAGATGATGATGATTATGGTGAAATGAGTGGCCAGAGATATCTTGTCTACGATTACATGCCAAATGGTAATCTTGATGATCACCTTTTCACATCGCCTGATAATCAAAGTGGGAAGAAGACATTGACCTGGCCTCAAAGGAAAAGCATTATTTTGGATGTGGCAAAGGGGCTTGCTTATTTGCACTATGGGGTGAAACCTGCAATATATCATAGGGACATTAAAGCAACAAACATTTTGCTGGATGCAGACATGAGGGCAAGAGTCGCAGATTTTGGATTAGCAAAGCAAAGCAGAGAAGGACAATCCCATCTTACTACCAGGGTGGCCGGAACTCATGGCTATTTGGCTCCCGAGTATGCACTTTATGGACAGCTGACTGAAAAGAGCGATGTCTATAGTTTTGGAGTGGTTGTTTTGGAAATAATGTGTGGGAGAAAGGCTCTTGATTTGTCTTCTTCAGGGTCACCACGGGCATTTTTGATAACAGATTGGGTCTGGTCTCTGGTAAAAGCTGGGAAGATAGAAGAGGCATTTGATGCTTCATTGTTGAAAGATGGAGAGTCTACAAATTCCAACCCAAAAAGCATAATGGAGAGATATGTGCTGGTTGGGATACTGTGTGCTCATGTTATGGTGGCTCTAAGGCCAACCATTTTGGATGCACTGAAAATGTTGGAAGGAGATATGGAAGTTCCTTCCATCCCAGACAGGCCAACTCCCCTGGGACACCCATCGTTTTACGAAGATGGCAACACTTTCAGCATATCACCAGCCTTAAGTGGGCCCAAATTGAACGCTGGAGACATGCTCAGGTAACAGAAGTTGAGAAAAGTTGAATGATTGACCCCATATGTTTAGACTGCTTAAAAGGTGCATAGATAAGTAATTTTTCATTGGGCATCCTTATAAGGAAGTATGGGTTGGTTTTTGTAAAGTACTGGATGCAAAAAGGTCCCTGTTCTGTATATAGTCTTGTAAGAGTAGCATACTGTGTGCCACACATATCTGGTTATCAAGGGGCTGTTCACGTGACCTGTGAATTAGGATGTTGTTCTAATTTCGAGAGATATATGGCTTTCAGTGTCTCTGTTGGATCAGACTTGATAGTTGTACTCCCGTTCTGTCTCCTCTGAAAGTTGGACAATTAGCAAGGCAAATTCACTCTATAAGACATGAAGATGCTGAATTTGATATCTGAATATTGCACTATTCTTGTGTCTTTTCTTCCTTTAGGTAGTGAATGTTAGTAATAAAGATATGCTTGTATAGGAAATTTAGAGTAGTATATGGTGCTCGAGATCTGATCTTGGGTCTTCCATTCATGTGAAAGGAAGTTTAGTTGGCTAGAAGACAAGAAGGAAGTGAACGAAACAATCAATTGTGGGATATAGCTCTCCTCGTTTTTGTCTTCACTTCCCATTTGTTGGTGTTGACGACTTGGAGAAAAATGTCCTATGAGACCTTATGGAGAAGAAACTTAAAAGAGAAATCAAGTGATAATTTGACATTGGATGTTCTGTTGCATTTTAAATTGCAAGAAAATTTGACAGCATACCTGTTGCTGTTCTACTTCGTCTTGCATAGAAAGCTGCTATTCTATCTGCACTTGTGAAACCAGTAGCTTCTCTGCCGAAGTTGTGATTTTAATGGCTGTACATGCCGCAGGTTTACTCAGAGAGCCGAGGATTTCGATGGAATTTGAATATCCAGGGGACTCGAAATATTTACTACTTTTTTTTTCTATCTTCCTTTAATTGTCTTTGTTCATATCTATGTCGATACAAAATAGAATAGTTTTGGTCATTTGCAAACGCAGGAGAGGAAATAACGTAGTTGAAAGGTGAAGTCACTGCTTGGTAGTATGCTAGGTGGGTATTTGTTACAATTTACTATCAGTTTATCCAAGGCCAGGGTAACATCTCATTTTTTAATTTATTTTTGGTAAGGTAGGTAACATCTCATTTTTTGTCTATACAAAAACAAAAAAAGATCTTGTTCTAGTTTCCACGAAAGTAACAAAGCATTGGTGCGTAACATTTGCAATCTATAGTCCTTTTATTGATGAGCCGCAAGCCCTGATGCTTGCGTTTTGCCAATGCCCATGGCAATTGGAGTAATCGTGTCTCAGAATAGCCTCCATTTTCTTCATTTCAGAGTTCTGCTGACAAAAGACCGTTCTTTCTTGATGCTTTGTTTCACAGATGAAAATGCTAGGTGAATTTAAAATGTTTTATCAGGAGGCAAAGTCTCGAACTTTTGCGTAGTTCAACTGAAATGGGGAGATCAGAACTCTTGCAATGCCGGCCTTTGAATGGCAACAGTTAAGAATGCCATTGTTCGGCGACGTCTTCCATTATTTTAGGCCAGCTTAGTCCAGTGTCCAAATTAGCTGGTAGATTGTATGCCGGGCTCTGTATCTGTTGTCTGTTTTCTCATAGCTTGATGGAAGCAAATCGTGTTCTGCATTTGCATTTCCGCCCACCATGGTCCTTCGACGATCAATTTTTTGGCTGTTCTCTTTGTATTTTTATGGGGGAAACGTTTCCTGTATACCTCAATGATTATTGCAGGGGTGCAGTAGTCTCCACGCCGAAACTTTTCAAACGTCACTATAACAGATGAATTCGATACGAAGGAAGACAAAAAGAAAAAACAAGGTCACGAGCCAATCCAAACAGGCTCTCTCCAAAAGCATATATCACTATCAAGTTTCCTCAAGAAAGCGTCCAAACTGCCCACACCATCTTTGATGCCATGGCCTACTTTTGGCATCCAAAGTCCATTCAGTCATGGAATCTGAAAAACACATAAAGCGCATATCCTTTCTATAATGCAGGTAGTCAAAGGTATCCAAAGCAAGGCACACTAACTAGTAGTGGTTGCTAACCGGTAGAGAGATTGGACCGGCTATTTCGATTACTCTAAATGAAATTTATGTCGTTTTCTTTTCTTGCAATTGAAGTACTTCAAATGAACAGAGACGCAATCGATTTTAATCTGGTCAGGCATAAAGAACATTATGAATTTGAAGGTTTATTCCCTAAGCAAGACAGAAAAATTGATGCCGCTAGAACTAATGTCTGTCAACCTCCACATTGCTGGATTTAGATTCGGAAGAGTGAGTCAGTCATCTGCGAGGGACCTTGATTAGGAAGTAACAATGCGCTTTGAAATATTTGTGAAGACAAATCAAATTTATGCAGTCAAGTTGTTAAATATGAGGAGCATAACTAATTGGATATAAGTAACTGTGAAGCCGACTTGTCTTCGCTTTGCATTAAATGACTGAAGAAATGCCTGTGTAGCTAACCCTGAAATAAAACATTGTAAGATACCATGTACTCATCATCCATCAGGGATCGAGTGAATATGACTAAATCAGAAAATCACTTTGTTTTCTCGTGAAAATGTCAAAAATACATTGAAATTTCAAAATGGTATGTTAATGGTGTCTCCGAGACATTCGTTAAGTATATTTAATAAGCAAATATTTTGATTTTAATAAGTCAATCACAGATAACACGAATGAGGCGCTGTATTGAAATTAAAACCCTAGTGTTTAACAAGTGCCCCCAGTCATTAACAAAAATCCATTTTCAAATTCATACATTAATTATGTTGCTCAGTCAGTCTCTTCTGTCTATGATGATCTAATTCTCTAGCCATCACCTCAACTGCAGAACATTCTCAGGACCCATCAAAAGCAAAATTGCAAGATATTTCCACGGAAGAAACTTACCGCATCTTGCTAGATGTTTGACCTATTAATATGAAAGAATAAAGATATGGTAAAACTTCCAATGGAGCTTGCTTGGCTCCTCTCCATTAGCAGCTTGCTGCTCTCCCAGCTCCTCAATACTCCCGACTTCACTAGTCGTCGCCCGCCAGCTATCGCTCTCTGGCCAAATCGCTGCTTTTGTTGTTTGGAGTAACGGGGTTGCTAGGTTGTGGGCCGTGGTCAGGGTCACTGATTGGATTTCTGTAGCTGATGGTCCAGGTTCTTCAGCGCATCAACCCTACCCCCTCTAGCCGTAGACAGTGTCCCATCTCGCTAGTAAAAGTTTCGAAAATGATGGTTCGAATGCATCATGGAAAAGGAAAAAAAAGGAAATGTTCGGAAATCCTCATCTCCGACCTCACGAGAACTTGATACACTTTCTACAGAAATAAAGAATAGCCTCTTCAGTTCGAAAAAGGAGGAAAATAGCAGGACCTCAAACAGTCAATAATACTGACTTACCAGTTTTTGTCGATCTTCGTAATTGTGAGGATGAAGCTATGGCTGAACATATTTGTGATGTTGACACTGAATTTGGGGATGAGAAAAGTACTGATGTTGGCGTGGGGGCTAGCAAACCTGAAACAACAAGAGACCTTGCCCCTACCCCTTATCAAAAAGATTACTCTGTTGCCCCGTTAGGTGTGTCTTGGAAAAATATTACCATGCGCAATCTTGCCCAGTCTGCTAAGCTAGAATTTCATCCCCCTATCAAGAATGGAGAAAAGCTTATAGCAGTTCCTCTACCCGAGGTGTTAGCCGAGGGCATGTCACATTTCCAAAACTGCCTTGTTGGTTACTTTCTCGCCCCCAATGCATCCTTTTATTTAGTAAGAAGAGTTATTGAAAAACTGTGGGGCAAAGAGAACTTTATAGATATTTCTGCCACGGAAGATTGCTTCTTCTTTTTTTCGCTTCTCAAACGTAGCGAAAATGGTGGAAGTTATGGAGGTGGGGGTGTGGGACATTGCAGGAAAACCTATGTTCCTACAAAAATGGCATCCTCTTATTAGATTAGAGAGAGCAATGATCACTTCTGTGCCTGTTTGGGTACGTCTTTAAAATGTACCTCATGTTCTATGGACCAAAACAGGTTTAAGTTACGTTTGTAGTGTTCTTGGAAGACCTCTATACTTGGACTCGGCCACTGAACAAAAAAGGCGACTATCCTATGCGAAGGCATGTATCCTCATAGACATAGATAGCACATTCCTTGAAAAATTCGATATTGACTTGGGTAATGGTGAAATTTTTTAGGCGTTGATGCAATATAACTAGGTGCCTTTGAGATTCCAGAAATGTAACTGCTTTGGCCACAAAGATTGTGCTAGTAAAAGCAAAGAAATATGGGTCTTTAAGAACTAAAAAACTGAAGGCCCTCCTAACTCGGTCTTAGGCCATCGGGAGCCGATAGTAAATCAAAATGTTGCACAAGTAACTTCTGGCCTATCTAGGCCACCTCTCATTCCGAAGAGCAATTTCAACTCCTCAATTACCCAGTCAATTGCCTCTACTTCTATGTTGTTCGATCCATCTTCCTCACAATTTACACAAGTTGGAAGCAAGGAAATAGGGTCAAACAGAAAATACAAAGGTGACCACAACTTAGTGTCTTCAGTTAGTAGTTTTGCTCTTTTGGAAGTGGTGGATGCTTCGGATTGTCCCTTGGACACACCGGGGGTCTTGGGGATGCAACGGAGCCTCCTGATTTATGAATATTGTCTCTTGGAACGCGAGGGACCTTAATCGCAGCCCCAAAAGAAGGGAACTAGTGGAATTTGCTCTGTCCCATGATCCCCAAATTCTCGTTTTGATTGACCACAAAATAAAAGAAGAGTGTTGATTTTGTTGTTGATGGTAGTTTCCGAGGCTGATATTATATGCATAACTACATGTGCAGTAGCCTGGGAAGAATATCGATCTTATGGAAGCCTTCCATTCTTAATCTAACTGTGTTGGAGGTTTCTGCTCAGGTCATACATTGTCTCATTGAAAAACCGGGGTGGACCCTTTTTTGCTGTCTGCCAACTATGGATACAACACTAAAGTTGAACGAGGGTTTCTATGGCGCAACATTTCAACTTTTTCTACAAGACATACCAGAAACTGGCCCTGGTTGTTAATAGGGGATTTTAATGAAACAAGGGACACAAATGAAAGGATTGGCTCCATCGTGCGTTGGACTTCAGGTATGGAGGAACTAAACACCATAGTTGAGGAACTTGCACTGATTGAATCTCTATCCATGGGTCCTTTCTTCACATGGACAAACAAAAGCTCAGGAGTTAATCTTAAAGCAAGCAGAATTGTGAGAGTCTTGATTAATGCAGGATAAGTATAACTACTATTCAATTCAATTCTTGCTTCCAGAAGTTTCCAATCACTCTCCATGTTTGGTGCGACTTGACACCACATATAGGAGGAGGAAATCTTCTTTCAAATTTGTTAATTTCTGGACTGCTAGCCCTGATTTGCTTATGGTCTCCACTTGCTGGCAATAGGAAGTTCGAGGATCAAGAATGTTCACTGTGGTGGAGAAGCTCAAGACATTAAAACGAAAACTCAAGAGTTTGAATAGATCTCAGTTTGGAGATTTACACTTAAAGGTAAAGTAGGCTAAGGAGAGCGTACATTTACTTTGACAGAAGCTTGTGTTTGATCCTTATAATTCCATTACTTGGGATGCTGAAAAAGCACAACTGGAGGAGTTACTTGCTCTTAGTAAATATGAAGAAGTTTTGCTTAAACAGAAATCTAGAAATCTATGGCTCAAGGAGAGTGACAACAATAGTAAGATCTTCTTTGCCTCCATGATGCGAAGGAGTGCCCAGAAAAGGATCATTCATCTCAAACTCGAGGATGGCTCTATTATTACCGAAGAAGGTACTCTTAAGAATTCAATTATATCATATTATCAGCTCCTTCTTGGTAACTCCAGGCGTACAAATATTCCATATGAGAGGTATACTTCTTTATTCCATGAAGATGTCAATGCTCTTGTTACCTTACCTGCACTTCAAAGATAAGATATCCTTAGAGTCTTAAAGGGTTTCAACAACTTCAAAGCTCCGAGTCCAGACGGTTTTAACAGTCTATTCTACAATTGCGCTTGGCCCATCATAGGCCAGGACATTGAAGAAGCTGTCATGGACTTCTTCTCCTAAAAAAAAATGTTGAAATCTATAAATTTCACATTGATTTCCCTTGTGCCGAAGGTCCCAAACCCGTCCTACCTCAAGGAGTTCAGACCCATCTCATGTTGCATTGTTTTATACAAGACCATATCTAAGCTACTTGCAGAGCAAATAAGTTGCATGCTTCCATCGATTGTTGACCTTAACCAAACAGTTTTTATCACCGGGCGACAAATCTCAGAGAATATCCTATTGTGCCAAGACCTATTGCACAACTACCATAGGGGAGACAAAGGTAAACGAGTAGCAATAAAGATTGATCTCATGAAAGCTTATGACATGGTAAAATGGGATGCGGTTCTTGAGGTTCTCAAAGCTATAAACACACCTCAGTACTTGGTTGATCTAATATCCGAATGCATCACTACACCGAGGTTTTCAGTGAACTTCAATGGCGAACAGATCGGCTATTTTAATAGTACTAATGGGCTACGACAAGGTGATCCTCTCTCTCCATACCTCTTCGTCCGGGTTATGAAACTTCTTAATAGAATTGTTAGTGCGAAAGTTGCTGCTTCTGCTTTCAAGTATCACTGGCGCTGCAAAACGCAACGGATTACCCACTTATGCTTTGATAACTCTATAAAAATAGAGTTATTTTATCTACTCTAGGTAATAAATAATGCAATATTTGTTAGAATATATTTGGATTTCCTTTTATTTACTTAATTTTTCCTTGTTTATGCAGAATATTGAGATATGGAGAAAATAAGGAAAATATGGCAAAAAGAAGGAAAGGACTATGCAACCCAGAGAAGAGTTAGAAGGTGGATATCACATTGGGAATTCTGCGATTTATTCCCTAATTTTATACGAAAAAGAAGCAATTGCCTTGTGAAAGGAGTCTTGGATGTTATCATATAAATATGATAACTTGGGGGAACATGGAGTTTTTTTAGATCGTTTTTGTTTTCAGTGTTCTGAGAGTTTTTCAAGTATTTTGAAGAGAAGACAAAAGTGGTGACAGAATTCTTGTTCTTTGATTCAAGATGTTTGGTTTAATTTATATTTTCGTTTTTTCTTCTATTATGTTCTAATTTTCTTTATAAGAGCTACGATGTAGCCTAACCATGATGATATGAATTTCATGCTTTTTATGCTTTGCAAGTAATTTCATTCATGTGAGTTATATATTATTGTGCTTAATGCGTTTAGGTGATTGGCCACCACTTGAATGATCCGATGTGCATGTTTGAGACTGAGAAGTAATAATATGCAATTGCTCCTTATAATATATAACTGTACATTAAATGTGGATAGAAATATACCATGTTATTTGTGTAGCTTTCGGTGATAAGGTGGTCCAAAAGATTCATTGTAAACCGGGAATATTCACAGATTTTAATGCGCTTATGTTTATTTAAATTCACATAGAAATATAGTGAATTGATAAACTGAGTAGGTTTGCTATACTTAGAGATAGGATAGTAAATAGACTAGGAAATTCCGCTATCACATGTTTGATATTGTTCTTGTATGCATAATGATCCGAAATTCATATCTAGTGGTTATGGTGAAATCGGATGCTCTAACATATTTTACCTGATTGATTATCTGCCTTTAGTTTATAAAATTTCGTTTTTAAAAATTGTCTTCTCAATTATATTTTGATCAGTTAGATAAATTTTAGAATTAGTCCATTTTTAATATTTAATTGGTTTATTATCATCAATCTCTGTGGGACGATACTCTTCTCATCATTATATTACTTGTTCAACACATTCGTTGACACGTGCAGAATTTTACGAACATGCTTTGCTGACGATTTGTTCTTATTTGCACATGGAGACGTAGACTCTGTCCTTTGCCTTGTTAATGCCCTTGACAAATTTGCAGTTTTCCCGGGACTACGGTTTAACCTTGACAAATGCCAAATATTTTTTTCTGGGTTAAATGAGGATGAGAAGCTTCTTATATTGGACCACACGCCTTTTTCCACAGGTACCCTCCCTATCAGATACCTAGGTGTTCCCCTTGTTACTGGGAGACTCACTCACACAGACTGTAAGAGTTTTACTGACAAGATCTTTAAGAAATTTGAAAGTTGGGGCATGAAGCATATGAGTTATGCAGGGAGTCTTCAGTTAGCAAAAGTAGTCCTCATCTCCATCAGTACCTATTGGATGCCAATGTTCTTACTTCCAAAGCACACCATATACGAGATTGAGAAGAGAATCCGTCAATTTTTGTGGGCAAGTAATACAGTAAATCATGGATCGCACAAGGTGACATGGCAAGTAGTTTGCTCACCTCAAATGGAAGGAGGATTAGGATTGCTTGATTTGAACTTATGAAACAAAATATTATTAGGCCGCATGCTATGAAATCTCATCAATCGGCCATCCTCTTCCCTTTGGAGTATATGGGTTCACAATACCAAATGCAGAGGCACTCCAATTATGCAGATCAATATTAAGGGCAGTATGGCTTGGAGTTGGCAATGTCTCCTAAAATTGCTACCTCTTCTAACTTCAGTTATCCATAACCCAGAGTACTGTTGCCGAGAAATTTATGATGAACTCAGACATGTGGGACCAGCTGTGGAGTGGTATAACCTGATTTGGACTAGTGGAATAAACAAACCCAATTTTATTGGTTGGCTAGTTTGCAGAAATAGACTACCGACAGCAGAGATTATCGGCCAATGGATGACTTTAGCTGATATCAAATGTAACTTCTGCAGGGTCTGTATAGAAGACAGAACACATTTATTCTTCCAATGTGAGTGGACAGGCATCATTTGGCGCAGTATCCTTGCACAACATGGGATTAGACGTCCTCTAAGAGGATGGAATGAGGAACTTCAATGGATGATTAGGGCAATAAAAGGCAAAGACTTGGCGACAAAACTCCTCAAGGTATCCTTTTTAGCAACCATATATGGCATTTGGATAGAGCGCAACCATAGGCGATTTCAAAATAAGTCATCTGACATCCATATTATTCTAGCAAACGTGCGTAAAAATGTAAGAGGTAGAACTTCATTCTTCCAAAAAATTAGACCTTCCCAGACAAATGTTGCTTTGGCTACTATATGAAGGCTTCCTACCTCCATCTTTTTGAACTATTAGCTCTATTGTAATGCTGAGGAATGCCTCTAAGCTGCTGTTCTTCATTTGCTTTATAATACTTACATTTTACACCAAAAAAAAAACTTCCAGTGGAGAGGATAAGATTTATGATGTTCCAAGCGCGGTCAGTCTGAAGATCAGTGCCCCCATCATTCGGCACCGCAATGGCATAGACCCAAATCAAGAATCACAAAGTAACCAGAAAGTTATCTTGTCTTTGAACATTGGGATATAATCAGATTCATATGAACTCGCATTCATCTGTACGGAAAAAATCATAACAATGGAAATTTTTCTAGGAACTAACGGTCAATTTTTATGAATATACACATTTGAGAATATAGACTAAAAAGGATAATTAAGTGCAAGTATGATGGCTGCTTTGACTTGATATACTGATATGTATCGTCCAGAAAGAAAAATCCAGTAGAGTCCGGTGCTTAGGGTTATAGCATTTGTATTTTCGTACTAAATAATAGTTTATGTGGGGGGAAGAACAGCATTGGTGCCAAAACTTGTGTACGGAGGCCACTTTGGTGCCAAAACTTTCAATCGGATCACTTAAGTGCTAAAAGTTGTGAAAAACGATCACTTAAGTGCCACTTCGCCGGAAATCCGACGTGGCATTTTTTTATTAATTTCTCAAGCTGATGTGGCTCGCCGGAGGCCGATGTAGCTCGCCGGAGGCTGATGTGGCATTTCTTTTCTTTTTTTTTTTCCTTTTCTTTCTTTTTTCCTTTCTTTTCTTTTTTTTTCTTTTCTTTCTTCTTATTTCCGATGGCCGGCGTCCGGCCACCGGCCATGGCCGGCCTCGCCGGATCTGGCGAGGCGAGCCCTCGCCGGGGCTCGCCCTGCCCAGGCGAGGGTCGAGGTCGCCTAGGCGGGCGAGCCCGGCGAGGCTCGCCTCGCCGAGATCCGGCGAGCCGGCCCTCGCCGAGGCCACGGCTGCCTCGCCGGCGAGCGAGCCCTCGCCGGGAGCTCACCCTACCCGGGCGACCTCGACCCTCGCCTAGGCGGGGCGAGCCCCGCGAGGGCTCGCCTCGCCGGATCCGGCGAGGCCGGCCCTCGCCGAGGCCACGGCCCCTCGCCCGGGCCTCGCCCGGAGGAAGGCGATGCCGCGAGGCCGGCCATGGCCGGTGGCCGGACGCCGGCCATCGGAAATAAAAAGAAAGAAAAGAAAAAAAAAAGAAAAGAAAGAAGAAAATCAGAAAAAAATATTTAAAAAATTGAATTATACACATGGAAATGCCATGTGTCATTAAAATTTAAATATAAAAGCCACGTATTAAATTTGATCGGAATTTCTCGCCGTTGGCACTTAAGTGATCGTTTTTTCTCCGATTTGGCACTTAAGTGATCGCCGGCGTAAACTTTTGGCACTTAAGTGATCCAAATGAAAGTTTTGGCACCAAAGTGGCCTCCGTACACAAGTTTTGGCACCAATGCTGTTCTTCCCCCGTTTATGTGTGTGCATATCTATATTGTTAGACCAAAAGTGATGACGCAGTAGTACTCTTAACTAAAATTTTCTTTTGCTACTGAATTCAAACTTTAAACCGCTGAAAGAAAATATGCATATGGTGGTGAAAGAAATTAGCCCTAGAATACGTAATGAACCTCAAAGAGAAAAGCAAATAGATAAAAACATTATCCAGATAGCATATACCTGGATGTGTAAATGGAAGCAGACTCGATCATGCGGAACTTCAACAGTGGAGGCATTCAAAATGCTAATGCCTTCAGCTTCTAAATTCCACAGAAGATTGGAAAGCTTTCCTTGGTCCCTCTTCATACAAATCTGAAGGACGAGTTCACCTTTAGCAATTTCATGCACTGAAATAGTCGGACGACCTTCGTTACTTTCCGATGATGTGTGAGAGCTATCGTCGATAACTAATTGCTTGTTTTGATCCATCACAAATAACATGCTTTCCTTCTGGAGGGTTAGCTCCTCGATTTCATTCTTGATCTCTGGAATGTACTCAAGTACCCCATCAATTATAGCCGGTGCACCCTATCTCTTCTGCATTTTTATGTAAGCATTGTTAATTCATTGTAAGATTGTAAAATAAATAGTCATGGTGAACTGCAAGGGCGCTGAAAAAATTTCTCGATGCAAGAACATTCTTTCAAAAATTGCTCACACATGTAAGAGTACAAATAGTTGACACACATAAGTTTCACAAATGAATAAACATGACCACCTCCGTTGATGAAGCCGGCGGATATATGCAATATCTGGGGAAGCAACATATTACCTAGCTAATTGATAATTCAAGTAGTTAACGATCCGACCTACATTAAATCTCACTTTTCATATTTATGCATCATGAAGATTTGATGTTTTTCTCACTTTTTTTAGCTTGATTCACGCTCAAGAGAATATGTTAACTGTGAAGATTTGCCTCAATGGCTGCTCCTTCAATCTTGATCCTGGAGTGATGGAGACGGGTCAATTGGTGCTACACTAGGAGGCAGGAAGAAAAAAAGCGAGAGAGAATAATTAGAGTAAGGGGGAGTAGGTGGAGACGGAAACCTTGGATGAAGGAGAATGAGGGAGCAAATCAGCTAGTGTCAAGTAGCAGGCATTGAGATTCATCCTCCTCACTCTCTCCTTGGCATTGTGGTCTTCCTTCTTCTTCTCTATGGTCATCTCCGTCGCCATTTCAGTCTCGCAGCTCATCACTGATTTGCCGCTTCTGGCCAATCCTAATTCTCTTGACTTGGCCAACTCAAGTATTAACTCGTTGTTCATGTCATTGTCCCTTTCTATAACAGCAGCTACTGAAGACGATGATGTGCTGCATTCTCGGGGGATTGCAATCTTCTGCAATGTGCCACCGGGAATCTGTGGTGGGTTCGATAAATTGTCACTCTCGGGAAAGCTCGGATCTCGATTGGTTTGTGATAAATATAGGTCTTGCTGATCGAGAGAGATGCTTGCACTGGGACCCTCATTGTTGCTGGTTGTGCTTTCTTGTAGAATTAGTTGCCATAAATCATCAAGTGATTCTTGGGAAAGATTAGGGTAGGTTCCAGATTCGATAGGATTAAGGTTGTTGGGGTCTTCAGGAGGTGGAGGAAGAGACATATATGCAGCTGGTCTGCAGCTAGCTAGAGAGAGATAACTCAGTAGATGAAATCTCTGAGAAGGAAATTAGAAGAACGGTTCTGGGTTGAATTGAAGCCATAGTATACTACTTTCAGATTCTCCAATGAACATCACTGAAGATTAGTGCAGTACAAGAGCCGTGGGGGGGGGACCATAATGCGATCCAGTCTCCAAGGTCAAGAAATGAATGCGAGCCCTAGCTAGAGCCACAATTGTGTGAAGATAAATAATAATAGTAATAACAGTAAGTGTTATCGTTATTATTATAATAATAGAGAAGAATGCGAGAACAGGAAACCCTAGATTTGAGGCATCTTTCTTGAATAATGAAGATATTACCAAAAAGATAAAAGAATAACATGTGGTCACGAATCCACAGTGACGAGAAGGCTAATATGCAGATTAACCTATGCTAAGCGATCGCAAACATTTGCCTACCCATTCACACTGAGACAGAGAGACGCAGAGAGAGAGTTCTATGGCATATGCTAAAGAAGAGTTTCCAGAAGAGAAAGTACGAGTTCTATACTGCAACACCATTAGAGAGAGAGAGAGAGAGAGAGAGAGAGAGAGAGAGAGAGAGAGAGAGAGAGAGAGAGAGAGAGAGAGAGGAGAGGAGGGTTACCTCTTATATGTCATCATTCCAAAGGAGGATTCCACAAGCTAAACAATTCTCTAAACATGGCAAAGTCAATGGATCGTGAAAGAAAAACGATATTCATAAAAAAGAACAGATTATCATTAGGAGAATGCAGTCGAGAGAGATTCATGAAAAATGAAACATCCAGCTCTCCATGACACCCATTACTTGAGGGGGGAACTAACATATGAATATAGAATGCGTTTACGTGCCAACAGGCAACAAGCGCTGTACCTCCAACTAATAAACAATGTTATCTAGTTTTGCAGTACAACTGAACCAGAGAGAGCTTCATCTAGTAGTACACTCTGCCATTGAAACGCACCAGTACGATCGTCTTCTTCCCTCTATATATCTCCTCTCCAAACACACCACCGTATCCATATAATTGCCTTCATACGTTCATGCCTTCGTCGACCCTCAACAAGTATAGCTGTCAGATTCCAGGTTTTTTAGCTAACATCTCCATTCATCTTCCTCGCATGCATCAATGCATGTCCAAGGCTCATCGAGACAAGAGCAAACCCGGTAGCAGTGAATTTGAGAAGGACGATTTTTTTTTAATAAGTGTATAAATATGTAGTTTAAAGTTGTCATGTTGGGCACAAAACAGATTTGAGTTTTACCAGCGCTCTGTTGTTCTATCCCCAAAAAAATACGAATTTATCACGTCCTGATAACTTTCAACAAGTATTCATAAGTGTGAAAACTCCATTGGTAGAAAACAACCGAAAACTTTTTTCCAAGTAATTTACGGAAACATTTATGAGATTACCACTTTTTTTGATAGTTTGTAAATTAGCAACACTAGTACTAAATTGCGAACTTTTATTTGCATAACTTATCAATGCTTCGAATGTACTAATTCTTATATGAAATTACCATTCAAAATTGTTAAAGTGATTTATCAAATCTTGACATATTAAATTACCAACTAATTTTGGGTTATCGACTCTCATTTGAATTACTTACCGATGTTTAATTTTTTTTAATTTATCATTTTGTTTATTTTGAGTTACCAATTTTTATTTGCTTTGATTAGTAATCCTTTACATGATACCTAATAATGTCACGCGCAATACAAGTCTTTTTCAATTATTTTTCTAATTATTAGTAGCATGCGCAAACACAATAAAATGTTCGAATGTAAAGTCAAGTAGACTAATCAAAACATCCAGATGTTTGACATAAGCCTGTCGAATTGTTTTATATATTAGACATAGGAGAAGTTGATAATTTATATATACATTGGTAACTAACTAAAATTAGATATTGTAACGGAAAGTTAGTTGGTAATTTAATTGTAAAAGAGTTGGCAAGTAAGGCATGTGAGAGCAGTAACTCAATAGAAAGTTGGTAAATTAAAACAAAAACAAATAAACGTCGATAAGCAAGTCAAATGAGAGTTGATAACCCAAATCAACTTAATAACTTAATTGGAGAAAAGTTGATAAGTCACATATAAAAAAGTCGGTCGTTTCATAATAATTGACAAATTTAAGATGTTGCTAAGAAAGGTCAATAAAAGTTGATAAACGATGAGAGGAGATATAAGAGAAGTTGGTAATTTAAAAATAAAAAACCAAATAAACGTTGATAACTAACTTAAATAGGAGTTGCTGATGCAAAATTAGTTGATAAGTTAATTAGAGAAAAGTTGGTGATCATTCTTTTCTTTAGGGTTCATTGATTCGTGGAATATTTATTGTCAAAATTTTCCGATGTTTGGATCGTTTAGAAAAATTATTCAACGGAGAATATTTTCATAGTTGATGGAAAGCCTATGTTTAAATTCAGAAAAACAATTATCTTTTTTTCGAAAATCAAAATCATTTGTGAAAATACGATTAAACCCTAACACTTGAGCACGAGGACTCAACGACTGTGCCGCGGTCCTCGATGGTCGGGCCCGATTCCACAGAGGCTGGCTCCTATCCCTCGAAGTTTGGCCAGAACCTAGTGCCCTACTCATGTCCCCGTTAGGGAAAATTTTTCCAAAAAGACATAAACCTTCAATTCAGTTCTAAACTTTTCAAGTTTGCCAATTGAATCTTAAAAATTTTCACTTCTTGCCAATTGAGTCCATCCAACCAATTTTGTCCGCCCGAAGCTAATATGGACGCTGGCCAGTGCCGGCTGTCCGGCCAACACTGATGTGGCAAATTTTAAATATTTACAAAAAATTCAATTTTTAAATTTTTAAATTTTTTTTCCTTTTTTTCTTTTTCTTTTTTTTTTGTCTTGCCTTCTTCCCTCAACGACGAGATCGGCCTCGCCTTGGCTAGGCAAGGTTTGACCTCGCCCTCGCCAGTGGTCGACGGGGGCGAGCTTCACTAAAGGCCGGCGAGGCCGACCTCGCTGGCCCTCGCCTGTTGCCATATCGGCTAGAGAGAAGAAGGCTAGGAAAAAAAAAGGAAAAAAAATCAAAAATATTATTAAAATATTAAAAAAATTTCCACATCAACTCCGGCGACCAAAATTGGCCGAATGGAGCAACTAGCCAGAGAGAAGAATGCCAAAAAAAAAGGAAAAAAATCAAAAAAAAATTATTAAAATATTGAAATTTTGAAAAAATATTCACGTCAGCGTTGGCCAAACGACTAGCATTTATGTCAGCTCCGGGCGGCCAAAATTGACCGAATGGACTCAAATGGCAAGAAGGGAAAAGGTTTAAGACTCAATTAGCAAATTAAAAGGTTTAGGACTGAATTGATAAAAGTGCAATAAGTTTGGGACTTTTTGGACAATTTTCCCCCCCCCGTTGACTGTGGTCTGGTACCGAACTCCCATGCCCAAGCCATTGGAGCTCAAGCCCGAGTTTACCAAGGTTAAGCTCGAGAACCTCACAATTGACCCAAGAAATCTCATCTCCATCACTAGGGCATGAAGATCCCAACGGCCGAGCCTAAGTCCCCCAAGGCCGAGGCCTAATCCTCGGCGCCCAAGCCAAGGTCCCTAAGCTCGGGACCCAGGCAACTATACCCGAGTATCGATTGAAACTTATAAATGCTAGTTGATGAATGCATTGTCCTAATGTAGGATCTCGCATGTGTTCATGAGAAGCGATTGAGTGTGCTGATCGATTGGCCAAGTTAGAGATTAACGAGCTGCATCAAATTCTTGTTATTTACTCTCTTCAAGACATTATAAGATCGCATTATGTCTCAAATTTATATAGAGCAGCTATCTTTATGAACTTGTAGTTAGTAGAGAGTTCGTATTTTTTGATTTGGTGGCAATGAAATCATCTCATTACCAAAAAAATCCATAATCCGAAGAATGTCATCCCAATATTAAACCCGATTTGACCCAAATATGGCTCCACCCATAAGCTTATGGATTTTCTAGGTGACAAATTGACTTAATATTTACTATATAAAAACCAAACCCAACAAGAATTCCATGTCAAGTCATTGAACTTTTAATTTTTCTAATCAAGTCATTGAACTTGCATTTTATGACATTTCCAACGAAGTCCTTCCGGCTCCAAATTTTGACACTTGTAATTGATATATCAGTTGAAGCCAGCAAAAGTCTAATGTGTAATTTTTTTTTTGAATGCCGTGGCTTATTGCTTAATGCATTGGACTTGAAACTAGAGACCAACTTTTGAGCAATGAGATTTCTCAACATTACTACTGCCCTTAATTGTCCCCCATTAAGGGTCCGTTTGGTTCAACTTTGTAAATGTGCCTTGGGGGAATGCAAATACCTTTAGGTTAAAGCTCTTTTAGGAAATGTAAATGGCGTTTCGTCAAAAATCCTTTGTAAAGCTACTTTGGCAATTTTTTTTGCAAAGGAATTTGGGAATTTTCTTTTTTATTAAAAAAAAGCTTACCCTACCGTTCGTCGGAGCAGGTGAAGGGTTACCGCTGCCGGCAAGCTAGATCTGGCATTGGCAGCCGTCGCCTGAGGTCGGGCGACCCTTAGTGAGAGTCGTGCGACCCAAGTGCTGTCCCTGGGTCGCACGGCCCACCTCGCCGGCCCGATCCAGTGTTGTCGGCCCTCACCGGCTGCCCTCACGCAAAAAGATCAATAGTAACAACGAGGGGCAAAATCGGAATATTAAAGAATAAGTGAGGGCAGTTTGGGGGCAAAAAAATTGATTTCAGCATTGGGAATGCTCGCCAAACGGTTCAGCATTTGCTGAAAGCCCCTTGGTAACACTAAACCAAACGGGGCCTTAAACTCTTGTTGGTTCTAACCAACACGTCAGCTTATTTAAAGGGATTTAGAATAAGACGGATTTAGTTGAAAAATTTAATGCAAGTTCCAGGACTTGGTTAGATAAATTAAAAATTATAATGACTTTCATTAAGAAATATACACAAATAATTTAATACACAACCATATGTAACCTTTATACCACACGAATAGTGCATGCTTTAAGAAAATGAAAGTAAATTTTCCTTTTCATATGATGGAAAATAGTTTCCAATTCATTTTTAGATTTCAATCAAATACCATAAAATATTGTCATTATCCTGAAAAATTACTTTAAACACCTTCTGAAAATGTTAAATTTTCCATGAAATAAATTGAACATTGTTGTTTAGATTCTTTTAATTATTCAATCATTTAAACATCATAGAAGGATATTATCTTTTCTTACCAACGTGACACTTATAATTTCATGACAATCAGTGAACACGCGTGCTAAGCACGCGGGTTGAAGTTTTCACGAGTCATTTGATTAACAATGCTTTGATCAATCTTTTTTTTATGCGACTTTCCAATTAAAATGCTAGCTTCATTTCCAAGGCTTTAAAGTGAAAACGCTAGGATACTTTGAATCAAATTAGTACATGGTCGGTGGGGCTAACAAAATCATAGAATGAAAGCATCTATTTCTCCATCCCAAGTGGCGAAGGACGGCAGCTGGCGGCAAGAGGCAGCCGGCATTGGTTGGTGGCGGACAGCGGGCGATGGAGGACGGCAGGCGGCGGAGGACGGCAGACGACAACGGCGGACGGTAGGAGGTAGTCGGCGGGCAGGAGCGGAGGATGGCAGACAACGGCGAGAGGCGGCGGGGGGCGATCGGTGGGAGGCAGGAGGTGGTCGGTAGGTGGCGGGTGGGCGGCCGATTAGTAGCGAGGGCGAGCGATGAAAAAAGTTTTTATTTCTCATTTCTATTTCAAAAATAGAAAAGTATAAAATTTGTACTTCTTATTTATGTTCCAAACCTATTTCTGAAATCAAAATTTGTTCTAGAAAAAAGAATGAAATTGTATTACCAAACGGATTTCTGTTGCAAACCGAGGTATAGGTGCCTCGATTACCCGTGCGGGCTCGTCCCCGGGGAATGGTGGCGGATCCTCGGTTACCAAAAACAAAAAAAAACATCATAGAAGGATATTATCTTTTCTTACCAACGTGACACGTATAATTTCACGACAGTGATTGAACACGTGTGCTTAGCACGCGGGTTGAAATTTAATCAACAATGCTTTGATCAATCTTTGTTTATGCGACTTTCCAATTAAAATGCTAGCTTCCCCCGAGGCTTTAAAGTAAAAACATTGGGATACTTTGAATTAAATTAGTACATGGTCGGTGGGGATAACAAAATCGTAGAACAGAGAACACAAATCTTGTATTCAACATTCAAAGCATCTATTTGTGATTAATGAATATGTTTCGGAGGCATGAATAATAAATTTTAATACGACAACTGCAGCGAATTTACAATCCCCAAAACGACACGATATTGGAAAGAAAAGCTTTTGCATCATCAACATCAACATCAACATCAACATCAACATCATCATCATTATTACTATAATTATTATAATTTTTGTGATGTAATTATTGTTGTGATTACCATGCACTTGCTTTCGTGAAACGAAGATGCGATTGCCGTCGTGCGATTCCTCTTTTTTCAATCGAGGCGGGTCTTCAATGACGGGCTGTACAATCAAACGCAGCGTTTCGGGCTCGCTTCGTGATTAACGTGCGCGCGGATCAGGAACGAGAGAAAGGTCAAAGCCCAAACGCAAAAGAAAAAGAAAAGAAAAAGGAAAAAAGAAAAAAAGAAAAACAATCGTGAATTATCGGTTGGACGGACATCGCAGTTTATTCTCGGATTGGAACATTTTCCTCTGGAAGAGGTCGACGAGGGAATCGACTGAAGAAGAAGAGAGGCGGAGAAGAGAGTGAAGAAGGAGGAGGGAGGAGATGGAGATGATCGTCGCGTAGAGGGAAGGGAATGGATCCGGAGCAGACGTTCATTCGGGTCCAGGAGCGGTTCTCGCAGATCCTGACGCCCCGGCTCCGAGCTGCTTTGGAGTATGTCTACCTCTTCATCGCCGTCACTCTCTTCTGCATCCTCGTCGTCATGCACGCCAATTACGTCCAGCAGGTAACCCTCGATCGTCCCTCGCGCTTGTTCTGAGTACCCTTTTGCGAGCTTGGGGCCTGGCCTGTGTTTGGGTTTTGTTCCGCCGAATGAGTTGATGGATAGGGTTGTGTACAGTGTCCGAAGTTGGTTTAGCCGGGACACACATCAGTTGATTGTGTTGCGGTTCGTTTGGTTACTCATCGCGGTGTTTGCAGTGTGACGATTTGGTGAGGTGAAGGATTAAGTCGTGGGTGTTTTTGCATGGGGGAGAAATTGATGCGGGTTTGAGACAAAATTGGACCTTGGGGGTTATTTAACACTCTCATGTTGTGGGCGAGCATCTTTATTCGGATAGTGGGGTGATGATCTGTTGAAGCGTAGCCTTAAGTTATGCAGGTCACCCTGCTTGCCATTGCCATTAACTATTTCGAGATTCAAATTTGTGAATAATTTTGCTTTTGGGATTGCCTAAGAAACGTTAAGTTTAATGCCAGTATGTGTTAGGGTAGTTGCTACGACCTCTTGTGCTGAGTGATGATCGCTGGGAAGCGAATCAAAATGAAATCCATATCTTGCATCTGGCGAGGTCCAACATCCAAATAAACAACAGTTGTCTGTACTGCTTGTCTTGGGAGAGAGAGAGAGTTCAAGCTTGTGCTTTGGTTTGTCACTTGTTTTGTTCAGTTGGTGGTATTCTTTGTACTGCATCCTGCATTTCGTCTTTCATTCAACTAAATAGTAAACACAACCATATGTTTTAGATACTTTAAGATATGCTTATCTCTACTTTTTTAGTGTTCTTGCACTTTGGCTATTGTGGTATACGGCTGAAATTTAGTTCTTGTCATCAGCCTGGCTGTTCTAGTGAGTTCACTGGAGTCCAAACAGCGGATGCCCAACTCTTTCATATCAAGGTATGAGATCATTTTGTTGTTTATTCCAATTTGACTGTACCTTTGCTTGCTTGTCTCTATTTTCTTCCCTTCTTTTTAATTGTACCTTTTCTTTATACTCGTAGTTAACTCCCCACTCTTAATACCTTTTTGTCCTTCGTTTTCTGCTTTTGTGGGTTGATTTTTTTACCTTATGCCTTCTCATTTGTGATCCGGTCAATAGATACTTGGAACCTGTTTGGAACCTGTGACGGGTAATTATTGAGGTTTGTGGTGATGGGAAGAGTTTAATGGTTTTGTGTTGTGCTGACGTAATAGTAGTTTGATTTTGCTTAACATAATGAACATTTTCATTTTGGAATCTCCACAATCCTACGGTGTTTACACATATTTTGTGTCAACTGCAGAATTCTCTATTAAAACTAGTCTGCTTTACTTTCCCGCCTTTATTTGGTTGCCTTAATTAGTCGTCAATTTTAACATGTATTTCCGTTTTACGTGGTTGCATCAGTAAATGATCAGTTTCAATATGCAGACATGTAATTATTGCCAGTGATGTCACATACCTTGTATTTCCGTTTTATGTAATTGCATCAGTAATTGATCAGTTTTAATATGCAGACATGTAATAGTTACCAGTGATGTCGCATACCTAAGGTACGATCAATGATATAAAAATAGAGGAGCTGCTGGTAAATTGGAAATACTGGTAGTGGTTGTGGGAACAGGCTGTTTTTATGATTCGGCAAACTTGTTGCCTTAATAATATGGGTCAGTGAAATGAGAGGAGAAAAGCTCAATGGAGTGCATGGTAATCGGTAGCTAATCTTAGAGTTGTGGACATGTTATATTTTTGAGTCAGTTACTTCCGTTGTGATGTAAGATAATACTTTTCCAGATCAGTCTTTTATATTTTTTTCAATTTGGTGGCTCAAATCCTTTTTCCCCCTTTGCCAAATGTGAAGTGTGATCATTCAGTGACATTTAACATCTCTTTACTGCTGTAGATAGCCAGTGTAGGCTTGTGGTCACAATATGAGACTGCATTGGACAGGAGAGATCTTCCTGATTCTGAACATGCAGAGGGCGAAGTGGAAGTTCAGAATGTAGATGGAAAGGGATTGACACTTCTGGCTGCAAAGTATTGGGTAAACTGGATCGTCTCAGGTGTTAGACGGGGCAAACTAGTCTTACAGTTTTGGAAGACTGACAATGAGGTATCTGACCATCAAGCGGAAACTTTTCCTAGCAGCCAGAATTCTAAGTCGACAGATGATGAAGCAATTGGCAGAACAGATAAAGAGGGGTCTCGGAATAGCTTTCCTTTATCCGCCAAGGAAACATTTAAAGCTGCTATTGCTCACTTGGGCAGGAAATGGTGGAGACGTCTCTCATTCATATGGACACTTGTCAAACAAATTGTCGGAAGTTTCTGGAAGTTGTGGGTGAGTGGACTACAAATATTATCGGTTTTTTCTAATATATTTGTGCTCGTGATTAGCTCTCGTTTACGCATTGTTGCTTTTGAATAGGCAATTTTGATGATGGCGAAAAAGTGAGGCAGTTTTGACCTCTATTATCTGGCATTTAGATGTACAGCCATCGTAGGAAGAGTAGATTACTAGACTTATAAAATTCTGAATTAGGGTATTTATGTGTGCCTTGATTTAATGGGATCTTAGGCATTTATATCGGGATTTTGGGTGATGAAAGATTGAAGTGATTCACAATTCCCATTGCATTAAGATTCTAAGGTTAACAGCAATCAATACTATGATTTGGTGTATCTACTCTTTAAAGATCCTCCAGCAGTCTTCCATGTTCCTACCCCTCCAGATCCTTGAGCTGTATAAGCTAGTTATGTACTGCGCATTTAAAGTGGTGACAACTCAACTATTCCTAAGAAGTTCCGTAAAGCACCTGGACCTGAGATTTTACCATTGCAAAAGCTTGAAATTCTGGATTGCACTTTTGGAGGATGATTTTGTAGGCCTATGTGTTGCTTTAATTTTGGGATTATTTCATCATGGCAATTGTTCCTTGCTGCCTGTAGCCAGGGTACCACTTAAGTTTCACAGCTCATGTTTGACAATTTTGTGAGCTACGCTATCTTTGGAACGTCTAATTTTTTCACCTGGGCTCTTTATTAGCTGGTTTTGACATTTGATGTATATTTTCATTTTTTGTTTATCTGGCGTGTCATTTCATAGTTGCAAGGTAATGCTCTATATATGAAATCTCTTTGTTTCAATGTGGTTACAGATGCAAAAGGATTCGTTTGATCGATGTGCTAATTTCCTGTGGCTGAATTCGAAATTTTTACTGCAGAATATTGCAGGTGTGCACTTCAACATCGACATACCTAGGTGGTTGCACATACTTCATCTAGATAGGACCAACTTATATGCAGGTAAAGAGTTGCAATATTGTGACGTCTTAGCACACACATAGCATGAGCCTTGATGTAATTCTATCCTTCACCAAGTGAACTCTATGACTTGTAAATAGGTTGGCATTCCCTGTGTGCCACTTTGAGTTTCTTTTACTGATAAGAAAAAAGAACTTGCAACTTTTAATATCCACTATTGTGTAAAATTTTGGTTCAGTTTGGATCTTTTTTGTACATATATAAGACAGTTAAGATAAACTAGTCTTTGTAACTTCCATTTATTGGTTTTTTTATATTTTACACCTTTGCATGTGACACTTTGTTCTTTTCTATCTGGCGCTCTATTTCTCACTAACATCAGATTTAACACAACAAAAATGGAAAAGATAGCATTGCATGGTTCTCTCTCCTTCCCCCCACCCTTCCGGTAGGTACTATTAGATTCATTGCTTGGAGAAGTCTTTTTCCACGTTACTTGCACTTAGTCTGTGTTGGGTTGTTTGGATTTTTTTGTCAGATAGGATGAGGTTGGACAGGATAATGACGGTATTTGAAATATCTTATACAGTGTATGGTAGATGTCCGATTATAACTTGGATACAATACAAATTCTTCTCTCCTCTCCCCCTCCCCTCCCCTACCTTTACGCCATTGTCATCAACCCAATATCACTGTCGCCTTCCACCGCCACCTGTCAAGCCGCCGTTGACATCGTCTCACCTTGCTATGCCATCGGCACTCGTCATCGCATCCCCTATCATCGCTCAGTCATCGACCCGTGGCACCCAGTCAGCCACCATCTCTGTACTGTCTCGATTCTCTACATTGTGACCTTTGTGGCCTGCCTCAGATGATATTGTCAGCATTGGGCAACACCAGATAACCTCTTGTTGCACTCCAGGATCTCCACCATCCCATTTAAGCATCACTGCAAGTCGGCGTAGATGATGGTGAACGCAGTGAGGGAAACCTTACAGTGGCGAATTGCGTCGAGCAGCTTGGGCTTGATGAGAATCTCAGTCTCCATTTTGTCATTGTCCCTGAAATCCCTAGCGTGTGGAAGAGGTGGGCTGCGAAGGTCTTCCTTATGTCCTTGCCTATGAAGCTCACAAACACATTATAGTTCCATTGATGAATCGAAGCAGAAGATGGAATGCGTCTCGCTCGATTTCTTCGATTCCCATGAGGACAATGCATGATAGAGTGAGAGACTGTGAAAAAGGTGGAAACTTTTCCTCGCAGGTGAAGTGTATATGTATGGGAGATGGCGCACAAGTTGTGAATGAGAAGGGACGACGAATGAAAGCTCCGCCATCACACCAAATTTGGATTTCGATCGAGAAGCTCCAGCTGGGTAACACGATGGTTGGCCGGAGTGATGATTGGTGGTGGTTGGAGTCAACGACGAGCGGCTGTTGCAGTGGTGGTCCTCCGTGGTGACCAGTGTATACAATAGATATGAGAAATCTTATTCACCTTTATCCCACCCCCTACATGGTATTTTTTTATCTGGTTTATATCCCTCTTTTATCCAGCCTTATCCTGTCCTGGACAACAACAAAAAACTAGATAGGACAAAATTCTATCTAGGCTTTTATCCTGGCCACCGAACATTGGCTTAGATCTTTATGTGCTCGAAGCTTACTATATCTCTGTGAGTACTATCTGGCAATAGGTGTTGGCACTTTTTGTCGGTGCAGCTTCTGGATTTATCCACTCTGGTTGTTTATGTGACAATTGGTCAAGAAAGTTGGTTTTTCCTCTCTTTATTCAATCATTTTCTCTTATCGTATCGTGCCATTTGTTGCAGTGCAGTTGATTGAAAAGAGAATTAAAGCTTTTGAACCAACGTACTTATACACCATGGAAAAGGTATGATGACAGTTATTTGTTCTTGTCCTTTGCGCCACAATTTTGCTGAATCACTTATGGTGTGATGGTTTAGCTTTTTTGACTGAAAGAATTTGTAATAGGGTTTGAATCTCAATCTAGTTGGACCAAGAGAGTAGTTTTTTTTCCCTGCAGGGATATTTTCTGCTGCCTGAAAATGCTAAGACTGAGCACAACATTCGTACGGTGAATATTAGCATATCAGCTCAACATTCTTGCTTTGGCAACAGGTTAACTTCTCTAACTTAACATATTTTTCATCTGCTTTCCAGGAAGGAAGAATAGGTCTTAATTGTCTATTATCAGATTTTAGATATTTTTTCAATTACCTTTTCTTTAACTTAGCTTTTGGCCTTTTAAATTTTCGAGAGCCTGTTCTTAGTCCAAGGGCGACAAGATTTTTGTTATGCATGTTTATTGAATATATATCCTGGATGGATTTCCATCTTGGTAATTTTTGCCGATGTCAATCACGTTCTGTTCCTTCCCGCTCCAGTGAAGCGTGGTCTCTGGGTTACATTTTATGACCATCCAGATATATTAGGTCGCGAGTGCTTGTTTAGTTAGAAATGAAAGAATATAAAAGTAACTACCCATAAAGCAGATATCACAAGATAGTTTTCCTGCACTATCGCATAAAGCTTCTCTTGGTGGACACTGGACACACTAGGTTGGTATGATCATATATGGTCACTATTGAAAGTGAACCGACTCTCATAGGGAAACGTGTTACTTTTAGGAGTTCGAGTACCATTCACAGTTCTGGCTATATTTTTAAACCTATTGTGGCAATTTCAGGTGGCAGCAACTTCTGATAAACAGATTTGTTGGATATGATACCATTTTGATGAATAGTTTGTTGAACTCTTCTAAAAAAGGTATTTATATGTTTCAGCAAGAATACTGGTTTTCCTTTCGTAATTTTTTTTTCGAGTTCTCACTTGAAATTTAATTTACTAATGGGCAATGCTCTCAAGGAAGCCTGCCTCTTTAAGCAGATATGCAGGTGATTAAAATGTTAAGCACCATATCTAGGAGTTCTAGAGCATTATTTAATATGAAGCGTTGAGATCAAGATAGTAGAAACTTAGAATTATGGAGAGATAACACTTTTTGGATACCAATAAATGTATGCTTTTCATACTTCAGAATACTGAAGAGAATTGAGAGGAGGCAAGTCTTCAGCATATGGTCCGCCTACTTTCTTAATCAGTATTAGTGAAAGTGCAGTAGCACTGCAGCAGTGCCCTATCATGTAAGAATTGGGTGTGGATTAAAGAACTACAAAACTTGTGAGAAAAATGATAGTGTAAAATGAAAAATCTGCAAACATTACACGGAGATTCAGACACAGTTAGTGGGGTTTTGTATACATGCATTACTCCGTTGTTCCCTTGATAATATCTCTACTTTTACTGATAAATTAAGGGAATGGTTTAGGAAGATATAGATAAAGAAATCGGTAGTTTTTTATTGGACTTTTAAGATTTATGAACAAAAGAAGGGATTAGCAAGACAGTTTCTTTGAGGATCTTTTGTGGAGAGTATTTGAATACAAAAGACCAAAGAGAAATATTTTCCATGTTGCTGATCCTGTATGAGGCAAGCTACTATTTATGAATCTGTAGGCTGATGCTCCCAAAACTCAATTTTTCATACATTTTCCTTGCCTTGGGATGATTCAGCCTTGTACTTGATGTTATCTTACCCTACTGTTTGACTATCTTCCACTGGATCTGGAGATTATGTTGCCAATTTAGGTAATCATGCGTTCATCGGGGTTCAAAATATTATAGTGATAGTAAGACAGCCTTTGATGTTCCAGTATGTCAAGTAGAAGCTTTATGATTCCCTCTGAATGGTAAACCTCCTGCAGGTCACCTCTACAATTACCAGACCAAGGAGTTCTTTAATCTTACTTATGCGCACGAACCTCCGGAAGGTCCAGCAAGATTTGGAGGTTAGATTCTTTTTTTTCCCCTTTCTGTGTCTATGATTGTAGCTAAACGGCAATAAAGGAGCATTTTGTGAAAGAAAAATAAAAGCTTCTAGTGCTCCATTATTTACATATATTCCTACAGCATATAAATAGTCTGAGGTCATTAGGAGCATGTTGGATATGGTTGGATTAGTGAGTATTATATTCACTAGATCCCTTTGGACTTTGGAGTTTTTAATCTAAAGATTTTTGGCAAAAGAACCTATCAGTAAATTTGATGCCAAACAACCTAGGAGGCAGGAATAGTTTAGTGTGTTTAGAGTGGCTGTGGCTTTTAACTTGGTTTTAGATATTTACATTTGAAATTTGACTGTTACTATGGAATATTGTGAATTAAACATCTCAAAATTTTTATTGGAAAACACGTAAATATTTACCGCTAAACCCATTTAAGCCTTTAAGAAACTCATTACACATTCTGTCCCATAAGACAGGTCTTTTTTTGTCTTCTGGTTTCTCTCTCTCTGGCTTTTGTGCAAAAAGCTATACCAACTTACGAGCAATTCCACAAGCCAAGTAATATGGCCAAGCCACCAATTAGCTCTATTTGATACAACTGTAGTATCAGTTGATGGAGAAGTTTTCAACATATGAAATGTTTGCGGTACCGCTTTTACATAAACATGCATGCTGCACGCCTGTGGAACATGTTCGCGATACAATTATGAAACATCTTTCCTCTCAGAAGTAAAACAATTGGCACAATGCATAGCCTTTTGTAACAGTCATCATCTCCAGTATAAAATCTAAGTTTAAGCCATTGGATGCTATTATAACATGTTCCTGTTAGTTTGACATAAGAAATGAAGTGCGCTGTAAGTGGAAATGTATCGAAGGATGTCGGTTGTTTAGAAATGGTTTGGCCTTATGAGTTCACGTGCAGGGATGTGAACTTTACTTTCCTTTAATCTGGCTGAACACCGAACCTTGCTTTAGACTTGGTTTCAAGTGGGTTGGTGTTTTCTGAGTAACTTATTCGAAGACATGTGGCCCATTATAATCAATCAGTGTGGTTATTAAAGTCTCCTTTATAAAATTACTAGCGTCGTTGGACTACTTGACAATATTGAAGATTGTGTCGATGCAATGTAATTGTGGAGATTGGTGAATGTACAGGACGAAAACTATATGGAAAAACGTTAGCATGAGAATTGATAGTTATTAAGCTGATAACTTTTGGTAATTTGTCTTTGTTTATTTTTAAGAGAATCTTGTCCCTCAATTTTCAGTTAATTTTCAATAGACAAGTAATGCATTCACTGGCCACTTGCAGACTACTTTGTGAAAAAGTGTGGAGTGCTCATGATGTCTCTGTTCGTTTTTTTCACGACGACAATGTCCGTATCATTCACATTGAGAGAGACACAAACCCGAATGCTGAAATTCACAGGTTTGTATTGGATCCCTGGTATGATGGAAGCTGGGTACCTGTTCTTTGATCTTTATTTATCGTTCCAGGAACAGTGTAATAGGATTGCTGCATATATGAAAGTTGTCTGATGTACACTGCCAATTATATGAAAATCGTTGATTTTTTTAGTAGCTGTCTGGAGCTTATCTTCTCTCTGATTCGGGTTAGGGGTTCTATAGCTCTTGAGCTGGTGGCATCTTTTGATTTGCACCTTCATGTTTCGTCTCTATTTTCTTCTTTCACATACTTCTATATAATTCTAAAATAATAGTGATTTGCAGTGCAGCTTCAACATCACGCAAGACATCGGCTTCCTACATTTCAACTGATATTTGTGCATGTCATAGAATCCCTTGTCTTTGTACCGGTGAGCATTATGGTTTGAAGATGGTTTGACATTAGTATGGACAGCCCATCAAATATTGCAAATAGTGCAAAAGCTTCTTAACAAGCAGTGAATTGGATTGCAGATCATGATCGGGATTCTCTTTTTCCTGTTCGAGTTTTATGATGACCAGCTATTGGCTTTCATGGTGTTAATTCTCGTGTGGTTATGTGAACTATTTACACTCATAAGGTATCTCTCTCTGTCTCTCTCTGTCTCTCTCTCTCATGCTTATGCACGCACAAGGAGCTGCAGGCATGCACTTTATGTACATAATAGACAAGCTTGTGTCCATCCATACCTGTGTGTTTGTAAGTATTTGTTATGCTTATACCATTGAACTTTTATGCATTGTTAGGAAGTTTGCATCCTTGAATTTAGTAGGGAAACCGATGCCTGCAGACTGTTGATGCAATTTTTTAAGTAGTATGAGGAAAAGTGTATTCATGTTGGATGAAGGACAGTTTTGTACCATTCAGTTGATTATATTGTTTCCTCTTTTGGGCATTTGGCAACCAAGATCATGATAAATGCAATTATTCTCGCTAGTGAACTTATCATATTTTCAAAGCGGGTAAAAATTACTGGCCATAATTTTCACTATTAAACTTGGGAGAATAAGCACTCGTTCCTGCGAAGTATCATTTACATTTTCCGAGATTTATCGTATGTAATCCACGATAAAGGGGAACCTTGAGTTTATTGACCTTATGGAGGAAATAAACCAAATGCGGTGCAAAGGCATTGGTGGATCCACGTGATGGACTCCTGGGAAAAGGCTCCAGTGGTGTTGGTGGTTGGTATTTTCATATGAATTTGTAGTTTAGTTGGCATGCAGGATATGCATAACTCCTGTACTTAAATGGCATAAGCAAGCCGCATTTTGAGTAATCAAATCCAAGGGGTACAGGAGAAGATATGTTTCTCCTTTTTAATAGCAGAAAGAGATTGTTATTAGATGGAGCTGGAAAGCAGTGTGGTTTGGACTATTTGGTTTCATAACTTCTCCTTTTCTGAAAGTGACAGATAGTAACAGATAATGAGTGGGCTCTGTTGGATATTCTTAGCTAAAATGTATTCTGTTCTTTTGTCCTTTATCTCCTGCTGCTATGGATTGGTTAATTCGTGGTTTAGAAGATTGTGCTAAAATTTTGAATTCGCAATCAATTCTTTAAGCTAAATTGAACGTGATGCCGATTGTTCTGTGATGATAAAGATGTTTCACACATTTTAGAGTCCCATCAGTTGAAAATATGCAACATGATTTATTCACGAGCACATGTCCCCAAATACAGTCTTTTACCTTCGAATAAAGACTAACAGCTAAAATCTGATTATCCTTGCAGTGTCCGCACGCCAATATCAATGAAGTTCTTTCCCCGGTTTTTCCTTCTCTATTTCCTGGTTTTCCATATTTATTTCTTTTCCTATTCTTATGGTACGTTTCCCTTCGCCTTTCTTTCTTTTGTACGCGCGCACGCATCTATGGATGAAGACTCTCATTTAAGTGTTTCATGAACTTTTTCAGGTTTTTCATACTTGGCACTCTCTACAACGGCAGCATTCATGCAGCATCTAATCTTATATTTCTGGAACAGATTTGAGGTAATTGTAATATAGCAAGTGCTGCATTAGCTTGTACTCCCAATTGGGAAGCACGGTGTGTGGACCTATAGGTCAGAAAGATATTGTTAGAATGTCTTGCCAGATGGTTCACAGGATGAATATAGTGCTTGGTTAAATGCATATCATTAGAATGTTATACCGATAGTTTAAGGAGAAGCTCTGGAGAAAGAAACTATTCTGTACTTAGGAATACTGTCTGTCTCTCTCTCTCGCCCTTTGAAGGCTTGTTTACCTTGGTCACTTAGGTTCACTTTCCTGTATTGATCTTATAGGTCCCCGCTCTACAAAGGTTTATGCAAAATCGGCGGTCACAGCTTCAACAGCACCCAGACTTCCACATCACCTCGTCCACAATCCTCGCATCAACATTTCACATAACCAGACTAAACACTAGGAACGCAGTTCCAGCCAATGCAGACATGATAACTGGACCTGTGTCTGGGCAGAGACCTGGATTAGATCAAACCACACAGGCGAATACCATGCGGAATAGTTTCGGGCTTCCGGAACAGGCTGAAACCGACAATGCTGGACAGCCCGACCTACGCCAAGCAGAGGGTGGTGCCAACCCGGGAACTATGAACTCGTTTAGCTCTCTCTTGTTGTGGATATTAGGCGGTGCCTCTTCTGAAGGTCTCAACTCGATCTTTTCTATGTTCAGAGATGTGAGAGACCAAGGACAAGCTTATGCAGAATCCCCTAGGCATGAAAATCGCACGACTCCAAATGCTCAATAGCATAGGAAACGAAGATGATTCCAGCATCCGTTGAGAGAAATGCATCTTGATGTTGAAAGGTGAAAAAGGCAATAGGTGAATGGCATTCACTGAGCTTTTATTTGTACAGAAATTATATGTGCAATACATGAGAGTAATATCAGTGAACCCCCAAAGAATATACTTCAGGATTCAAGTTGGGGGAGAAGGGAAGACTGGTGGATATGATTTGTTAATGTGGTTTATGGATCTCGGTCCCACACTTCCCTTCTTTAGAGATACAGTATCTTGATATAAGAATAGCGGCTCTTGTGAAACATGGTTTTTGTAGTGAAAGCTAATCATTCTGAACTGTTTGTTCCTTTTCTGGCATTGGAATATGAAATATACCATCCTGGTCCAGTGATGTGAAGGTGTATGGTCCATGACTGATTGTCAATATCATGTTGTCCCAATCGACCGCTTTTGTATTATAAGGATGTTGGGTACTTGGCAGCAATAAAAGCTGTGAAGAGTCTAGTTGGTATTTGCACAAGGCGTCGACAAGCGCACTTCACGATTACAGCACCTACGACAATCGATTGCAGAATTGCTTTTATGAAGTCATCCCCCTTGAATGCAAAATTCTTCAGCACGAACTATATCAAATAGACTCGGACTTTTTAAGTAGGAAGGACAGAAAGAAAAGCGATTGAAATCAAGAAAATTTCTCATGTACAGTAATGGTAAAGCAAAATCATCTGGGTAAAGTTCCCTTCCGGAGAAGATTCAAAATAAGATTGACAATTTCTGATATGCAATGATGGTTTTTTATTTCTCATCATCAGCAGAATCTATACAATCTCCCTGCTCCAAATTGATGTTAAATTACCCCCTCCCCCACAATAAAAAAAATAAAAACAGAAGCCAGACGAATTTACTAGAGGGAAAAGGCAGGGCAGGACTGCCTGTGAGGCCGTGACTGTGAGTGAGGTGGAGAAACAGAAGGAGGAGAGAGGTTAAAGAAGTGCCGCGCATGGCCGAAGCTCACTCCACTCCACTGGCACCAACCTGCGATTGGCCTGCGGTGCGCAATGATGATCACTCATACTCAATTTCCTTCCTTTTTCATGCTTTTTAATCATGCCTCGTGTCCCCCTTCACCCGTTCGTGGTCCACGGTCCTCTCTCTCACTGTGTCTGCGTAGATTGCGGAACTCTCGCACTCTCGGCGTGTGCAAAGTGCAAAAGCAGAGTCGGCGATGCGAAAGAGGGAGGGGGACCAGGGTGCGAGGCTGGATTATAGAATGCGGTGCGTGCATGTGAGTGGATTCGACTCATCATTTGGCCCACCCCCACATAAGCTACACAATCATCCCATTCCACGTCTATTTATAGACTCGGCCCCGTCGTCTCCACTGCATCAGGCAGCCGAGCATGGGTCGCAACCTCAAGAACGCCCTCCTCGCCTTCGTCGCTCCCCTCCCCTCCATTCTCTTCTACTTGGCCTTCCTCAAACACTCCGGCTCCGTCGCTGCCGGCGATGGCGGCGATGGCGGCGATCGCCTCTCTCCTCTCTGGAGCTGGTGCCTCCACCATCCTTTTCTCTTGGCCAACGCCTTCTTCTTCCTCAACGTCAACGTCCTCTTCTGGACCATCAGTCAAATTCAGTCTAGCCACTGGGTGAGTGCCTCCCGCTTCTCTCTCTTGTTTTGTTTCGCGGGGCCAGCAAGTTGAACGCGTCTCCTCTGTTTCTTGGTCGTTGCAGATGATAGATCCGTACTGGACGGTGATTCCCGTGCTGCTGACGCATTACTACGCCACCCACCCTCTGGGGCAGTACAACTGGTGGAGATCCAGAATTCTGATGGCCATGACATGGGCGTGGAGCGTGAGGCTCTCCCACAACTACTTCAGGCGAGAGAAATGGCAGTGGGGTGCTCGGGAAGACTGGAGATTCACCGAGATGCGCGCAAAGTATGGCAAGAACTGGTGGTGGGTCTCCTTCTTGGCCATCTACGTCTCTCAACAGGTGCTCTCTGCAATTCCTTTCCTGCCCCGAGTCAGTGAATTCTCTTCTATGCCCGGTGACTGTTTGATGAAATGTCTGAACGAGCTCTACCTGCAGGTTTTCCTCCTTGGAGTGTGTCTCCCGACGTATGTAGTACACTCAGTGGACAAGCCCCTGAACGTTTGGGATTTTTTGGCTGTTCTTGTGTCGGTTTGCGGCATCATCGTGGCCTACTTTGCGGATACTCAGCTTCATGATTATGTCAGTCGAAATGAGAAGCTGAAAGAACAGGGGAAGCCCGTGGTGCTCAATCTTGACGAGGGCCTGTGGCGCTACTCGAGACATCCGAACTACTTCGGCGAGCAGCTATGGTGGTGGGGACTGGTCATATTCGCGTGGAACTTGGGACAGGGATGGACACTTGTCGGCGCACTGATCAATAGTCTCTGCTTATTCCACGTGACCGGGCTTGTCGAAGAGCGGATGTTGAAGAAGACTCACAGGGCCGAAGCTTACAGGCATTATCAGAAAACTACATCGGTATGGATCCCTTGGTTCAAAGCATCCGAACAGCCTGGAAAGGACAAGACCATTTGATCTTTTTTGTACTCGAACTGTTTGTGGAGACATGTGTGAACCAGTTTGTGTAAAATGAAGACCTTCACATTGTTTCGTACGGTTTTTCTATCCTTCTAAGGGGTTTCTCTTATTGGTTTAATGACCATTTGCTGGGTAAATCTACGTAGAAGATCACTCTTGACACATTAATTTAATGTATACTCGGTGTACAGAACGAAAAGAGATGCACCTATCCAGTTGCCAACGGCATCCGTTGCCGAGACGGCTAATCTACCATACCAAACCGGTACGTGCCAAACGATGCGAATCAATAGTAAATGTCCTAATCAGGCCAGTCGAAGGCCGTAATAAACATCCAAAAGCAATTTTGTAAATCAAACTGACTATACTGACTACCATTCACTTTTCACGTAAATGGATCTTGAATCTGTCTTAATGGGCATGAACCAAAAGATTTGCCTTATAAACATGATAGTTTGATTTGCCCTATAGGCTATAGACATCTTTGTTGTATGAGTAGATTTTGGCCTAATTCCAAAAAAAAACACTAACTTTAGGTCGAACGACAATTTTGGCCCAAACTTTTTTTGTTACATAAAAAAGCACCAACTTTAGGTCGATAGACAATTCTGGCCCGAACTTTTTTTTGTTCCATAAAAAAGCACCAACTTTAGGTCGAGGGACAATTCTGGCCTGAACTTTTTTTTGTCCCGTAAAAAAGCACAAACTTTAGATTGAGTGACAATTCCGGCCCCAATTTTTTTTGTCTCATTAAAAATCACCAACTTTCATCATAATCCTAAAATCTGGCCCCCTGTTGACTTTCACCATTGTTTGAGAAAGAAGATTATGGTGATGAGCTTGGCGAATCTCGTCCATGGCATCTGTCAATAGGCAGTGGTTGGTTTCAGATTACATTTGGCCAGAGAGATTCAATCTAGAGTTATTTTTGACTTGTCAGTGAAGTGAATGAGATAAACAGTTTTACCGTTATTCTTCAAATTGTGGCTTAGAGAATAAGACAATAAATATTGCTTTAAATCCAGTTAGCAAGCCACATGGATTTATTGTTAATGTGGAATAGTCAAGTTAGATAATCAATAGTTCCAAGTCAATGGGGGCTAGATTTGGGATTTAAGTCAAAGTTAGTGCTTTTTTATAAGACAAAAAAAGTTGGGGCCAAAATTGTTCATATACCTAAAGTTGGTGCTTTTTTACGGGGACAAAAAAAAGTTCGGGCCAAAATTATCCCTTGACCTAAAGTTGGTGCTTTTTTATGAGACAAAAAAAAGTTCGGGCCAGAATTGTCCTAGATCTAAAGTTGGTGCTTTTTTTTGGAATTAACCCAGTAGATTTTAGTAACAAACGACAGCCTTTAGTTGAATAATCTGATGACTTATTCAGATATTCGGTATCACCGCTCTATATATTGGACAAAATAGAATTTTGTGAAGTTCTTGTTCACTAATATCATTTTTCTATAAAATTTTGACTTTATAATTTAAGAGGACTATTGTAAATTCATCTTTTGTATTTGTATGATTATGATTTGTCAGCCCAAAGAATAATGATAAGTATCAAAAACTGCTTTTGCAAAATTGATGTATCAAATAATTTTGTTTAGTGGGTGTTATTTACCTAAATGCTCATGCTCATTTGCAACTAATTTATAAATTACTCTTAACTATCTAATTTCACTTTTGCTAAAATAATTATGCTCACGAATCTACTTGCATTAACTCCTAAGTCACAAATCGTGGATTGAGGGAGGGAGGGAGAGAGAAAACTATCCAAAATACTTGCTAGTGATTATTAATTAATAATTAAATTCTCATTGATTTTTTTTATCAGGGCATAAAACGCAATTGTTATTGTTATGTGTTTCTTTAATGTGAAGGAAGGAAATAACGTGGAACGATTATTAAAACTTAATAAATACATGTAAATGGTAAAAAAATGATCAATAATAAAGGTAAAAAACTCATCTTAGCGTTAGACCTCTCAAAATTAATCATATACCCATTTCTTAACTCATATTAATGGATCGAGTTGTTGTATAGGTTAGTCATATTCAGTAAATGGGTTTAGAATGGTAAAATTCAAAAAAATATGGATGTTAAATGAGTTTACAATTTACTTAGTTCTAACGCACCTCTATAACTCTCTTTTCACTTTCTTTTGCTCTCACTTGATCTCGAGCTCGCTCGCTCAATGCCCTTACCTCAATTTGGTAAGAGTTTTCGTAAATATGAAAGTATTTTATAAAATACGAGTCGGATTGAGTTTAGATTGGGTTGGGTATGAATCGTTAAATATACGTTATATGAAAATGGGCAAAAAATGATTAAACAGATCAATCCGTTTCAGACCAATTTTTCGACCCGACCTGACCCGACCCAACCATCTGATGACTTAGGGCCATCCGAGCAAAGTTCCCAAAATGCCCAAAAATGCCCACGGCCCAACAACGTGGCACTCGGTTATTGGTTGGGACACGTACTGGAGCATGTAGACGATCAGGAATCCAAGACCCCGTCTTGACTCACTTCCCTAGTGGCTTGACTTCCTTCGCCGAGTCCACTCTTCTCTCGCTTCTCTTTTAAAACCTCCGCATAAATCCCAGACTCCCTCTGAACACAGCACAGCAAGGACGCGACGGCGAGGCTTCGTGGAGTTTGCATTTCCCCGATCGATCATCGACGCCGCAATCGAAACACGACTTCAATGTCGCCGTCGTAGCTGCTCGAGGACGCGTCTCAAAGCTCGGAAGAAGAGAGATGAAGACCTGGCCTAGATCTGGGTTCTGGATTGTTGTTGCGTTGGTTTGTCTGGGACTGGCGTGCGTTCATGGAGAGGATCGGCGGCCCAAGAACGTGCAGGTCGCGCTCCGGGCCAAGTGGTCCGGCACTCCGTTGCTCCTGGAAGCCGGGTACTTTCATCCGCATCCCTCCTTTTCTTTCGTTGATGAACACGGGCGAGACTTCGAATTTTTGTCTTGTTCCCTCTTTGATGATCGGATGGCTTCGGGAGCGAATTCGCGATTTTCTTATTGCGGGCGCTCGTGTCAGGAGTTTGGATTATCGGTTGTTTTGGTCCTGTTCCTTTTGTCGATGGATGAATGAATAAAATCGTCTGGGTCGATGGGGGCATTCGTAGAATTGCGAAATGGATCGAATTTGCAAATGTTGTTCCATCAAAATGGCCTTCAGGACTCCTGTGCCTGCCCTCAAGCACGATGAAACATTTTGATCGGTCTTCTCCTTTCAAAGGGAATATCTCTTCGCGATGGAATTTTTTTTCCAAGTGTGCAGCACTAGTATTGTATCTATGTTGCTTAAAATAGGTTATATGGATTTTGTCTTTGATAATCCGACTGTTCCGCGAGTTCTTTGACAAGCATGTGTACTTATCCTGTGGTGGGAAAGTCACCTTACTGAATGCTATTGTCTTGTTATGTAGTTTTCTCATTCAACAGTTGCTGGACTAGTCAAACTATAGTCGACATTTCTTGTTCATCGTACTTCTGAATTGGTTCACTTTTTGCATTTCCCCTTTTTTTCCCCTTATACTTGAATTTCCTCAGTCAAACATTGGACCTGAAGAATCTGTTACTTGAATTATTTAACCACATCTATCTAGAGATTATTGTGCTGTTCCTTTTAATGACTTCCATCTCTATGATCAGTGAACTGCTATCAAAAGAATGGAAAGACCTCTTTTGGGAGTTCATTGAGGTTTGGCTTCACTCCGAGGGAACTGATGCTGATGCCGACTCCTCTACGGCCAGGGACTGCCTAAAGAAAATTTTAGGGCACGGAAACTCTTTGATAGGTCATTCATTGGCATCATTGTTCGAATTCTCTCTTCTTCTCAGATCAGCATCGCCACGATTAGTGCTTTATAGGCAACTAGCTGAGGAGTCTCTCTCATCTTTTCCTCTGGCTGACGATGTTAGCTCAAGTAATGTGAATCCTGGGTTTCCTAAAGAAATGGAGGGATTAAAGAGAAAGTTAGATTCCTTGCCTGTTGGTGTGAATCCAGATAGCCCAAATGGGAGATGTTGTTGGGTAGATACTGGAGGGGAACTGTTCTTTAATATTGCAGAGCTAAACTTGTGGCTTCAAAATCCTGAACGGTGCGTTCCATTCTCTTGTTTCTAGACATTGTTGTGTTGCCATTTAAAAATTCTTTATGATTGCATTGTCTCCTGATCAAATTTTGTACGATTTTCTGTCAGCAGTAATGGAGATGTTTTTCATCAGCTCGAACTCTTTGACTTTGATCACGTATATTTGGACTCAAATATAGAAAGTCCAATTGCTATCCTATATGGAGCTCTTGGGAGTAACTGCTTCAAGGAGTTCCATGGAGCTCTTATTGAGGCTGCTAAGAAGGTTAGTTTCGTAATCTGGAAGTCATTCCTTACCATATCTCGGCCATCTTCTCATTATCCTGAATTTTTTTTATCCGTAGTTAAAGAAAAAACAAAATTGTAATATTCTTGGGCGATATTACTGCTGACAATGTTGAGGGACTTATTTCTCAAGGGGATTTAGTTGATCTATTTTTAGAATGTATTGAATGCATAAATTGCACCATTTTTTTTAGAACCTTTTTAGAAAACTGTTACTAGTTTGCCTCGACTGATCTTGATTTATTTATGTTCATTTTTCTTTTGTGGGTTATGCCATCGCTAACTCGTGACCTCAAAATATACAGGGCAAAGTAATTTATGTTGTCAGGCCAGTATTGCCATCTGGCTGCGAATCAAAAGTTGGTGTTTGTGGTGCCCTTGGAACAGAAGATTATGTAAACTTGGGCGGTTATGGTGTGGAGCTTGCTCTGAAGAATATGGAATATAAGGCTATGGATGATAGTGCGGTGAAAAAAGGTCTGTAATGGAACTAGATTTATATCTGAATCCATACAAGCAGATGACATCACAATTCTATTCTTTTTTCTTATTCATTAATTACCTTAATATGTATCCATCGTTCTATATTGATTGCCAAAAAATTCTGAAGTTCCTTTTATTAAACAAAAGCCTTGAGGAAAGAGAGAAGGAACTCAGACAGTACAATAGGAAGTTTTATTGATGACTGCAAAGTTTGATTTCAGGTGTCACTTTGGAAGATCCTCGGACAGAAGATCTTACACAAGATGTTAGAGGATTCATATTTTCCAAGATCTTGGTATGTTACCCATAAGTTTAAGATAGTCCATATGTTCCGATTTATGTTAGATTCAAACATGACCTTATCACAGTCGTTCGTCATATTGAAAAAAAAATTGAATCTTGTTCTTCTAAATAGTGCCCACACCACAAGCAAGAAGAAGCTTTATGAAAAGATGTTAGACATACTAATTCGAGTGCTTACATTCTCTTAATTGTAAGGTGTGAAATTGTGTGGGATCACTACCAAATGTCCCAAAAGATTAAACTTTTAGATGAATGGGTCATTTAATATTCAAGTACTCTAATGCTCCCTCTCACAGTTTGGCTAGACTTAGGCCAAAGATCAAAGCATGGAAATATTTATTGGGGATACAAATAAGGAGCTTGGAAATATTTGAACATAGGACCTCCTGCTTTAACATCATGCGAAATTGTGTGGGACCACTGTCGACTGTTTTTAAAGTTTAAGCTTTTAAATGAAAGCTTTTTTTAATATTGAAATAAGGGACCTCGAGATATGGAATGTTGAAATGGGATAGAAGTAGTTCTTTGACATAGTCTAAGATGTACTATGATCAACCTATTCATGCAATAGCTTGAAGCATGCCACTTAGTTCAGCCATTTATGGACTGCATTTCTTTGTGGCATAATGTTTTGAAAAGTTGTGCAATAGCGCAAAAAATGCTGCTTAGGTTCAATCTTTTCTCGACATAGTGTTTTGGGTTACATGTTGTTACTGGAGAAGGAGATGTGTTATCGCTTTATGTTGGATTGATTCCAGTTTCAATCCTCGATTTGCAGGAACGCAAGCCTGAGCTGACTTCTGAAATTATGGCTTTCAGGGATTATTTATTATCAGCGACGGTATCAGATAGCCTTGATGTTTGGGAACTGAAAGGTATCTATTACGTTAATTAGGTTATTTTGTCATCTGTGTTTGATGACTTGCTTTTTTACAGATTTAGGACATCAGACTGCACAGAGAATAGTTCATGCTTCAGATCCTTTGCAATCAATGCTGGAAATCAACCAGAATTTTCCTACTGTAGTTTCGTCATTATCACGGATGAAGGTAAATGTCCTAGTGTCAGAATTTTCATTCTTCTAAACTAAAGCTTACACGATGATGTGTTTATATCATCCTTTCTGCTTTGGGGTTCTCGTCTTCTTTCTTTTGGTTGTGGCAATACTTACTCGATACTCTCAGAAAAGTAATGGGCACAATTCTTTCTTGATCCCTGACCCTGATTATTTTGGCACCTGCAGCTAAACGATTCAGTGAAAGAAGAGATACTTGCAAACCAGCGAATGATCCCACCTGGGAAGTCTTTAGTGGCGCTGAATGGGGCTTTGATCAATATTGAAGATGTTGACCTCTTCCTGTAAAGCTTTTCCACCCTCGTACTGTTTTATTTGTCACTTTTGGATGAAGACCCTCCTTTCTCCTGCCTAAATTTTCTAGCATGACCATAAGTATAGCTTCTGCCATTCCTGACTGCCCCACCGCACCCCAAAGTTTCAGTCTGAAGCTTTAGTGGAGGTCCACTTCCTACAGTTTTTGGATCCGAACATATAATATATGAGCCTAGGACTGGTAAAGATAATCGTATTTATGGGCATAATGATACTTCACTGAGCTTTCCCATGTAACCCGGCGCCTTGTACTGAGCCATGTCCTATTATTTTTAGTTGAAAATTGTGCCTTATGCCACTTAAGTTTATGTATGGACCACTTGAAGCATTTATTTTGTTTGGGGAAGGGGGCAAGGTGGTGTTGAAAAATCTGTTATAATATGTGCGAAAATCGAAACACCAAAAACAACTGGTTTTTGGTGAAGTTATTAATCATCTCTACACTCTAATTGATTGTGTAGATTCACTATAGCTCACTTATGATCTAGTACATCATCACAATGCGCAAATTTAATGCATTTAGTCATTAGAAAGCAACTTTTCCCTCTAGCACTGTGATGGGGCGATGGTGATGGGCTCACTCAAAATGAGCAGTAGTTATGGCTCAAACTGTCCATTCCATCACAGATGTGGAACTCCTATGGAACGTCCAGCTGGGTCGACGACATCAAAGAAAGCAACTTCTCTAGTTGCTCTGTTTGGTTTAACATGTCAAATACTTTGTATGCACATTTGGGATTTAGGAAGACTAAACTTTGTTGTACCAACTAACTTGTGTAGTTTAAGTCACGGTTCTGAAATTGGTAATAGGAAAAGAAAATAATTTCAATCAGCTGGTGAATAGATTTCATGGGATTAGAGTAGAGAAATTTAGACAATTTCGTAGTTATGCTGGATACAGCTTCCCAAGCTTCTGGATAGCATGCTGCCTTTAAAACTTTCAACATTTAATGCTATTGTTGACTGACATAAGGGTTGATTCAAGATCTTTACTTTTCATTCTATATTTTTTTCTTTCTCTCCTCAACAGGCAAGGTGAATACCGTAACTTTTTGTTCGTCGTACATTCTCTTTTCTGTCATCTATAGCGGCTTCCTTTTGTTGAAACAGAAAACCAAAATGTATGTCCTCACATCAGAGGAAGCTGGCAGCCTGGCATAATATCTTTCTTTTATTTACAAGGCCATGGCCATGTACTCTTATGATGTTGTAGATTTAATACAAGATGAGAGGTAGTTGATAATCTTTTAGAAAAAGTTGCTTTCCATATTGAGCCTACTTATTGTGGCCATAATTGATGATTCATTCGATTCTTTAATTTGTATGTTTTTCCTTCTTGCTGTGGAAGATTCTCCTTATCCTTTCACAAAATTGTTAACTTTTGCTGGTTTTAAATGGATGTTGTCATTTTGTTCCTGCTGACAGGTTAATGGACTTGGTTCATCAAGATTTGTCTCTAGCTGACCAGTTTGCAAAAATGAAGGTAAATGAAGGTTAATGGAGATAACTGACTACACAGCTTGTGTATTAAAATATGCTTTTTCCTTTTGACCAAGAAAACATTTCATGTTCTGCCGTCCACATACGATCATTTTCTTCATCTTGGGACATGTCAAACATTCAAAATTGGAGAGAGTAATTATTACTGTTTTAGCATTATACGTCTGAGTCAACTGAGCTCTTTAACTCAGGTTTCTGTGTTTGACAAGGACTCAGATTATTGCACATTCATATATGTCAATAAAAACTAGTAGAACTAATATATTCAAATCGGATTTGACACTTACCTGCATTGCAGACATTGAAATGGATACAGTACTTAATGTACTAATTTCACTTAGAGGAGCCAATTAATGGGTTGCTGTTGCCATAATATGGATATAAATGTGTTTTGTACCTTCTTGTTGAGGTTTCCAGCATCTTAGCTTACAAACGTCTTTTACAGGAGCTTCATTTTTACTGTCACCATTGGCCAGTTTATAATGGCTGAAGTGAGAGAATTATAAGTTTGTCTCTGCAAATCTGCTAAGATTGTAGAGTGCTAACCAACTTTCCAAAATATGTCCTATCTAGCACAGCCTCGCAAAATTGAAGGACGTCATACCATGATTCCAGGAGTTGTTTTTTTTTTTTAATCACGCTACTTGGCGATGCTAGCTGTTGAGGAATATTTGCTATACATAGTGAATGTGTTTGTTGTGGATAGAGAGGCAAACTTGTTAACAGTCGTGAAGTTTATATAGAAGAGGGTACACACTTGTGAACCCTGACCCATTCCGTACAACTTCTTCTCCCTTGCATCATACTTGCACACAGTAACAGTGTCAGTTTTCACCCGAGATTTATTTAATACGTGAGACTCCCTGTCCGTCAATTCGACGTGCTCTTCTCAGTCCAGTTTGCACAAAGGCTTTATATTCATTAAGTCTCCCTTTATTTATCAATTTAAATTTTTGGGTTGGACTTTCTAATAGTTAGCACCCCTTTATTGCTCTATGAATGAAGTTTTGTTTACTTATAAAAGAAAATTACACTATAGGTAGAATGCAAGTCCCTTGTGGAAACATAACTATGTGTTTTGTGAAGCACTTTTTGTTTGATAGCCCCTGTTCGTCATTTTCCATTTTTAGTATTTGGTCAAACTATAGTTGAAGTGAGTGAAGCTTGCTCCACATTTGGCAACTGAAGTGGATTTGACATTCCTTATGCCTGCAGATTCCCCAAAGTGCTATTGTGAAACTCTTGAGGACTTTGCCTCCTCCCGAGTCCAACATGTTCCGGATCGATTTTCGTTCAAGTCATGTTCATTATCTTAACAACTTGGAGGAGGATCCCATGTATAGGCAATGGAGGAGCAACCTAAATGAGGTAGTCATTTTCTTGTCCAACCTCTCACTTATTGGCTCAAATTTCACTGTATGGTTTTGTTGTACAGATATTGATGCCTGTTTTCCCCGGACAACTACGTTACATCCGCAAGAATCTTTATCATGCTGTTTATGTCATTGACCCAGGCTCTGTCTGTGGCCTTGAGGCAAGTTCTGATTTCATCCCAACTTGTATTTCCTCATTTTTATTTGTGGCCATCTTGCGGTGAGTGACGGCTTGTTTCATTTCCTATTCTTGGCCATCTTGCAGTCAATTGATATGGTTATATCTTTGTACGAGAACAATTTTCCCGTGAGATTTGGCGTGATACTATATTCTTCCAATTTCATAGAGAAGTCTGAAATAAACAGGGTCTCACGCCATGCTGAGGATAATGGCGGTCAAACTGAGGATCTATCCAGCTTGGTACTTTCTCTCTTTTATTTGTAGTCTTTTCTAGTGTAGTTTAAACAAATGGAGAATATTGATGACACTTGATCTGTTTGTTTTTGGCACAGATAATTGGACTTTTTGTTTATGTCAACGAAAATTATGGAACTCACTTGGCCTTCCAGTTCTTGAGCAGCGTACGGTTTGGCAGATAAACTCAATGTCTAAAGCAAATTGGTCTATCATATTTGTGTAACATGGACCTGATGGGTCGTATTTACAAGGCTTTTATTTTGCGCATTTTCTTTGAAGTTTTTTAAGTGCTGTAGCTTTTGGTATGTACCGTTGGTTGAAGTACGAAACACTTTTGGTTGAAGCACCTTTGGTTCTTTTGCTGCGTACAAGAACCATAATAATTAAAATGCTGTCTGTGAGCGCGGAGAGCAGACATGCTTTGAACTTGTCATCCATGAAACTTTAGGTTGAACCAGAGAAGAAAATTTTCCCGATCAAGAAAATTAGGTTTTGCATCTCATAGTTCCACGCATCTATTCATTCATTTTGGCTAGTTGTTTGTTAGAATTGTTTAGGCCGTAGATCATTCGCTTATAAAAAATTTCATTTATTGCTCTAAACAGCTAAATGCATGAACCAGAATGTCCATGTTTGTATCCTGCGAAGCTATAATATTTAGTGTCAAGTTTGTCTTTTCACGTTTTTATGTTCTTGCTATCCAGGTTAACAGAGCACGGATTGAGTCTGTGGATTCTGAAGATGATACTCTCGAAAGGCACCATATAGAAGGAGCATTTGTAGACACAGTGCTGTAAGTCTGTCTGATGTAGCTTGGCTTAATCTTAACCTGCTATATGCTGATTTCCCCTCCCTCTCCTTTATTCCTCTCCATCCTGAGCTCAATGAACAACATAAGAGGTATTCTCTTCTTTATTCAACTGACATAATTTACTTCGTGTTGGTAGACCAAAGGCAAAATCGCACCCACAAGACATTCTATTGAAGCTGGAAAAGGATCAAAATTTTCAGCTATTGTCTCAAGAGAGCTCCATGTTTGTTTTTAAGCTGGGGTTGGCTAAGAGGGGCTGTTGTCTCTTGATGAACGGTCTTGTCCTAGATGCTAACGAGGTACTTTCTCTCAAGGGAAGAGGCTTCTTTTTCATTGATAATTGTGCACCTCTCTTTCTTGGCATGGCATCTATGTTGGATCTTTTCTCTATCATATTCAAAAAGGCACGATGTTTGTAAATCCTCTTTGGAAATGGTCTTGCTTATATTGGACAGCAAGTTCCGATGGTGATTTTTAAACTGGCTTACATCTAGCAAATTATACTTGTTTCGGTGTGATCTTATATGATTGGAGAGGCACAATGTCTTTAGGTCTTTTGTTGAAATGTATAATTCGCTGCAATAAGAGCTTGTAACTTCTTCATCATACCAAACAGGAAGTTCTGATAGGGGTTTTTAAACTGGCTCATATCTAGCAGATTATACTTGTTCTCCTTGTGGTGTTATATGATTGTGAAGGCATATTTTTTGTAGATCTCCTTTGGAAATGTATAATTTGCTGCCATAAGAGCTTGAGATTTCTTCCTCATACCGAACAGCATGTTTTGATGGGGATTTTTAGACTGGTTCATTTCTAGCAGATTATACTTTCTTTCTTTTTTTGTGATTTTTACGCATTTGTGAAGTAATGAACTATTTCACAAGTCCCCTGATCAGTAATTAGTATTTTCTTTCTGCTTCATCATGAATGTCCAACTGCTTTTAAATATCTGTGGGCAGTTTGCTTTTTTGTTTCTTATGTTCTCACTGCTTCACTATTTCCAGGAGGCTCTCATGAATGCAATGAACGATGAGCTTCCAAAAATACAGGAGCAAGTTTATTTCGGGCACATAAATTCCCACACCGATGTGCTTGATAAATTTTTATCAGAAAGTGGTGTGAGCCGCTATAACCCTCTGGTGAGTGATTTGAATATTTAGTGAGACAGTAGATTACTTATCTAAGCTTATTAGTATGTTCACTTTCCCCTTGATCTTATGTACTCCAATAGATCATTGCTGACAGCAAAGCTAGACCACGGTTCGTGTCCCTCTCATCACTTGTTCTCCGAGGAAAATCTGTCCTGAATGAGATCAACTACTTGCATTCTCCTGAGAGTAAGCAGTACTTTATTTTCCTTTGGTAGCATTTGCTTCTCTATTTGTCTCATATTCTATTCTAATGAGAACCCTTTATGCAAATTCTCTAGCAATGGATGATCTGAAGCCTGTGTCTCATCTTCTTGCAATCGATGTGACATCAGAGAAAGGGACGAAGTTACTTCGCGAAGGAATTAAATATCTGGTTATTTTACTTCTGAGATGCAAGAATTCTTATTTGGATAATCTATTTTTACGCCAAGATTGTCTTCCTACACTGACATCTCGAATTCTTGCATCATAATGCAGATGGGAGGGTCCAAAATTGCTCGTTTAGGAGTGCTATTCAATGCTAATCAGAGTGCTGATTCCTCTAGTCTGCTCTTTGTGAGAGTTTTTGAATTTACTTTATCCTCTTATAGGTTGGTCAAAAACATTCACCACTCTGTAAATTTCGACTTTCTGTCTATGAAGCACATTCGCATTTTGAACTTTTACTTGGGTTATCATGCAGCCACAAAGAAAGAGTTCTGTACTTTTTGGATCAGCTGTCTTCATTCTATGAGAACAAGTATATTCTCGTTTCTTCAATAGCCGCTGAAAGTACTCAGGCATTCATGGGTAAAGTCTATGAGCTGGCTGATGAAAATGGATTATCTTCTGATGCCTTTAAATCAATGCTACTAGAATTTTCTGTCAACAAGATGAGAGGAGATCTGAATAAGGTACTTTGATCATGTAATTCATTTTGGTGAATGGAGATTTTTTTGTTTCTCCATTTTCTACAATAAAATCGCGCAAGAATCACTGTAGCCATTAGGTTTTTGAAATCTTTGCCTTTAAATCTGAACAATGTTCAGATTTCTCTTTTCCTTTTCCTTTCTTAATTACAGATGTTTCTGCTAATGATTATGTGCAGGTTGCACAATGTTTGTATACGCTACTTGGCTCTGGATCCAATGTCAATGCGGTCATCACCAATGGAAGGGTAAGTTTCATGAGGGCATATTGCATGCTATGTTGCTCCCGGCCAAAAAACAAGAAGTGCTGTCTCGTTTGAAGAAATTTTTGATCAAGTCACTGGCCAGAGTCAATTGTTCAGCCTGCATCCTAATAAATGAAATGCTGAAAAGCACAAGTCTGTGTTTGATCTTGATTTTAATAAGTTAGAAACCCTACAGGATAATTTAATGAGTCTGAAAGAACATAAGTCACATCTTCTGAAATTTCTCTTCTCAAAGAGGAACATAAGAATTACTCTCCTTTGTCCCTCTAAACAGTAGGAAATAGTTGCTCCTGCTTCATTTAGTCAGATTGTATTTTGTATATTCTTGCACGGATCAAACACTTTTGAATCTTTGATTAATTGATTTGTTTTTTTATAGCTGCTTTACATACTATTTCATTGCTTTATATAGTTGGGCGATGATGACCATTTAATATCCTTTATGATGTTAACAGGTGTTGTTTCCTGTTGAAGACACTTTTTTGAGCGATGATCTACGACTTCTTGAGTCTGTGGAATTTAAGCAGCGAACCAAGTACATAATGGAAATCATTGAAGAAGTAGAGTGGCAAGATACAGATCCTGACTTGCTAACAAGGTTAGAGAGAATACTGTCCCCACTGCTAGTTATCTTTCATTTGGTGTGTTCACCCTCCACCCCCCAACCCCAACAAAGTATATGAGAGGGACAGGTGGGTAACACTTTCAGTCTGGTCCTAACGAAATAAAAAATATGATGAGCTCTTTTGCCTGATGGATAATTGATTAAAGGCTTGCTTGCAGGTTTTAATATCATTTTTTTCTTTAGTTCTTCAAGTCTTTATATCATTGGGAAATGCTATAAAGACATGGACAAAAGCTTTAAGAAATGATCTTAAGAATAAACAAAGTGCAATGGTGAAAGAAATTTATGTAGCCCATTCCACTTTGTGGGGGAGAAGTCCTTTCACTCCTGTCTTGTCAGCCTTTAAGCCTTTGTGGCTTCATGCGATATCTTGTTACTCTACTTCTTGATATCCAAGCTTATCAATACTTCGGAATTACCACTTTCATAGTAATTCTACGGAATCACCACTTTCCACCAGAGCTTGTAATGTTCTTTCCTTGTGAAGTAAAGTAATTTTCAATACGTGCATATAACAAGCATAAGCTGATGCATTTGTGGCTAACAAATACGTTTTCTAGGATTTAGTTCATTCGGTCCATCGTTTTAGGTAAATTTTCTTTTACTTAGACTTTATTTTTCTCTTTGCAGTAAATTCATTAGTGATGTTATTATGTTTGCATCATCTGCAATGGCCCTGCGCGAACGGAGTTCTGAAAGTGCACGATTTGAGGTTTTGAATTCTCAGAACAGGTAACTATTAACTTTTTGCGATAAACACTATATCGCTTGGGTTTTCCTTCGAAAATGTATATAGATTTATGGAGAAGACTTTGAGGTGAATAAAATGTTCTTGGCTTCTCTATGTTTTCTTGTGTCATGCTGCTATTTCCTTTTATCACATTAAATTTCTAAATGTTATGAGGTTATGTGCATAAAACTGCTAATAGTGAAATCTAAGTGCATTGATGGCAGCATTAGCCTCTTTACTGTGAAGTAAGAAGTGATCATATTGGCCTTTTGGGTAAAGAATGGGCGAATTCAGAAAACAGCCGAGTAGGAGTTCAATCTGAGTCCTTAAGATTGATAGAGGTGGAATAATTCTAAATTTTTAATGGTGGTTCTCTAGACCAATCCGTTAGAGGATTTCCAAGTTGATATGATCGATTGATCCAATTTTGATTGTTGGATTGCTTATCCTCCAAGTTGATATGATCGATTGATCCAATTTTGATTGTTGGATTGTTTGATAAGCAATCCTGTAAGGTGCAACTAATTCCCTTTCAACCGTCATTTGGAGTGGAAATTGCTCATCCAGCTGTAATGGACCCAAAAATATGGCTTCTGTCCTTTTGTCCCTTTTCCTTTTTTATCATTCTATAGGTGTGAGGGTGGTGGCTGTGGGAATCTGAGTTTGAGTTGCGGTGGTTTTTTCTATTAGGAGGCAACTATTGTGAGGAACTGGGCCCAGAGTAATCATATTTGCCACATGTTGGTCAATAAATTTAAAGTAGGCAAAAATTAGTTGCTTTTCTTTTTTATCAGACTATTAGTTTCTGCAAATCTTCCACCTTTTTTAATTTCTAAGAGCCCATGCCTTTAATTCTTTAAGTGTGGATCTCTCTTTATCACTTCTAATCTTTTTTTGTGTTTTCAGCGCTGTTTTGTTGGGTAATGCAAATGCTAGTCTCCATGTTGATGCGGTCATTGATCCTTTGAGTCCATCTGGGCAGAAGCTAGCTTCGCTTCTTCGCATCTTATCGAAGTATGTTCAGCCAAGTATGAGAATTGTACTCAATCCCATGGTCAGTAAAATAAAGATCTCTCTGGAGCATTTCCCTTATATAAGCTTACTCGGTTTCTTTACTTGTTATTTGAAGACGGAGTAAATATGATCTTAGTAGCTTTTTTGCAAAAGGCTGATGATGACAAAAATTTCAGCACGAAGCAACTGATCATCAGTAGTTCGCTAGCTTTGTTTTTTCATGCTCACATGGATTAGGCATTACAGAGTATGGACTTCCAAGTTGTGCCTTTGATACGAGGGATTGTTGGACTGAAGCTAGGTCTATCTGGAGTTACTTTTACTCTGTACAATGTGTTTTTTCCTTTCCTTATAGAGATTTGAATTTGACTTTTAATTAATGTCATATACCTTAAATCTTTCGAAAGATGCACAGATGACAAGTAGTGTCTTTACAATCCTTTTCAAAATCTTTTAATATTAAAGATGTTTCCTTTTTAGGTTTTCAAATTTTGGAAAGACAAGCTACAACAATTGAAAAAAAGCCGGGACAAGCAGACCCTAAAGGAATTAATGAAACAAATAGGGTAATATTCTAGTGCGCTTTCCAGTTTGGTTCAGACTGTTTGGGTTTATAACATTCAAACTATATTTGAACCCATATATAGGAAATAGCCTGAAATCTGAACTGAACATAGTAGATCCAAAATTTTTAATTCAGGCATTTTCTCAGTTATTCAGGTTTCAGACACACATACACACGACCTAGCAAGTTTATGATGTATGATGTCATTTATTGTGTGATTCAAAATTGTGCATTGTGTTAACAATTGATGTGTGAGAGTATTAAGTTGAGTCAATGGAAAGGCTGTGACACTGAGATTGCACGGCAAATTTTGTGGTTAATGCGCTCCGGGAGGAACTAAGTCTATTATTCTTATTCGGCAATAAATCTTCATGTTGTCTTCTTGTTGGCTTTGCTTTTGTTGTCTCTTTTGTTCTCAACTTTACAGAAACCTTACTTGATATTGCATTATCTATCATGTAAGTTGTGTTTAATCTAGTTCTGTGCTTTTCCATCTATTACTTAGTTTGACAGAGTGGTTGCTTTGCAGAGTTCCCTTGTGGATCTTCCTTTGAAGAATTATTACAGATATGTGGTGCCGACAATGGTATCATCAATATCGAATATCTTTAAATGTTCTCAAGCTTGACATGACAACTGTAATTTTGACTTCCATTTCAATTTGCAGGAGGATTACAGCACTATTGACTACTCAATAAATGGACCTAGAGCTTTCTTTGCAAATATGCCGTTGTCAAAAACTCTCACCATGAATCTTGATGTTCCCGAGCCATGGCTTGTAGAGCCTGTCATTGCTGTGTATGATACTCTTCTACAAATGAACAAAAACGGATCTCTTGCACTAACTGATATGCATCCGCATCCTTTTCATAAGCAAAGAATTTTTTTTCGTGCATCATCTTTTCTGGTTGACTGCATAAACTGTTCATTTTGTTTTTAATTGCGGTTTTGATCCTAAATGCTTCAGCCATGACCTGGATAACATTTTGCTCGAGAATCTTGGAGAGACAAGAACCCTGCAAGCTGTCTTTGAGCTCGAGGCACTTGTCCTTACTGGTGAGATCCAGTTTGGCCTTTCTAACTTGTTTGAATGCTTGCTTATTTATTTTTAGCATCTCATGAGCTGCCTTACTCAGGTCATTGTTCTGAGAAAGACCACGAACCTCCTCGTGGCCTTCAGTTGATTCTTGGAACAAAGAGCAAACCTCACCTGGTGGATACCCTTGTTATGGCCAACTTGGGTTATTGGCAGATGAAAGTTTCTCCTGGGGTTTGGTTACTACAACTTGCTCCAGGCAGAAGTTCTGAGCTTTATATTTTTAGGGAAGATGGTGAGGGAAGCAGGAATGAGCCTTCACTAAAGCGCATCATGATTAATGATTTGCGGGGAAAAGTAGTTCACCTGGAAGTGGTGAAAAAGAAAGGCAAGGAAGATGAAAAGTTATTAGTTTCAAGCGATGATGAGCACCAATCACAAGAAAAGAGAGTCAGTTCTCTTCTTTTTGTTTTTTTGTTTCTTTGGATATTGTTGTCTTCAGTATAGCTTGTCCACTGATGAAGCTGTTCTAAACTTTTTAGGGAACCCAGAATTGGAACTCTAACATACTGAAATGGGCATCTAGTTTACTTGGTGGCAGTGAGCAATCAGGGAGTAGAAGTATGGCACAAGTAAGTTCTCTCTTTAGTTTTTCATCTTTGGTGCCTAACATGTCAACTAGCAGTGAAGCAATGAAGCGAACTCTATCCTTCGATTGTAGATATCTGACTCTGTTAAGTCAACAAGCTATTTTTGGTAGCTGATGGGGTGATATTTCCATCTGTATTTTTCACACATTGTGATCTAATACAGAGGATTGTGAATCCTATTCATTTCATGTCTAGAAAATTACAAACTCAAACATCTGGTAAATTAAGCTCTCAACTATGCCTATCAAGTCTTGCGCATCTCAACTCCCATCTTACGGAGCGGTTTCTTGTTACAAAATTTTCACGTTGTGTTTCATTTTATGTATACGGAAGGAAAGAACATGAAAATAGTTCTTCATCTGAGGTATAGAGCAAGTTTCTAACCTATTTTCATTGTATGTCTGACTCTATTTCCCTAGGAGCATGGGAAGGGTGGAAGGCATGGAAAACCAATTAACATCTTTTCTATTGCTTCTGGACACCTGTAAGAATTCCTTTCAAGATCTTTCTTATATTGTTGAGAATATTGCATGCATGATTTATTAATTATTTGTAAACTTTAGTTTTCACGTCCTAAAGTAATTTCTCATAACATATAATTATTTTTGGACATACCAATCGGTATCAGGTGCAAGCTTTATGATAAAACATGTTTGTAGTACTTTGTGACAGGACTAATAGTTTTGCTTCTTTGTCCTAGCTTTAACATTTTCATGACATCTTGTGGCAGGTACGAACGTTTCTTGAAAATCATGATCTTGAGTGTCCTGAAGAATACGCAGCGCCCTGTAAAATTCTGGTTCATAAAAAATTATCTCTCCCCTCAATTTAAGGTTTGTTCTGTGTCTCTTAACAGCCTCTACCCTCACTAAAACTAAGAGAAGTATTGATTTATGCTTGCATACTTTTCTGCTTTGAACTTTGTAGGATGTGATCCCACATATGGCTCATGAGTATGGTTTTGATTATGAATTGATCACCTACAAGTGGCCTACATGGCTGCATAAGCAGAAGGAAAAGCAAAGGATTATATGGGCATATAAAATTTTGTTCCTAGATGTCATCTTTCCCCTTTCTCTAGAGAAGGTAAGCATGCGATATCTATGACTTTGCCTTTTGACTGTCTACTCATGCTATTTTCAGTTCTCTATGACATCAAAATGCATTGACCCCTCTTTGCAACAGGTTATATTTGTTGATGCAGATCAGGTGGTGCGAGCAGACATGGGAGAACTTTATGACATGGATCTGAAAGGAAGACCGCTTGCATATACTCCTTTTTGTGACAACAACAAAGAAATGGATGGATATCGCTTTTGGAGACAAGTACATATTGAATTAATTATTCTTGTGTTTTATTCCAATCAATAGAAGGCCTTTGCCTTTTCAGATCAATCTATTCTTGTGTTTTATTCCAAGCAATAGAAGGCTCTTGCCCTTTCAGATCATTACTGACTACATCCATAAGTGAGTTTTTCTTATTTTCTCACAAAAACAGGGTTTCTGGAAGGAGCACTTACGCGGAAGACCATATCATATAAGGTAGGTTTTTGGGCAGTTACATTCTGTCCATAGGATCCTTTTGGCTCCGTTGGTATCATAGATGGGCTTAAATTCTGATATCATTCTGCAGTGCACTGTACGTTGTTGATTTGTTGAAATTTCGAGAGACTGCGGCAGGAGATAACCTGAGAGTTTTCTACGAATCTCTCAGCAAGGATCCAAACAGTCTGTCCAATCTTGATCAGGTCGGTTCTTGGATAATAAACTGCAAATTCTTCAGCATGAGAGATTCTTATGTATTATAACGTTGTGCGAGCTTATAATTGTATATCTCTAAAAAGGTACTTCACATATTAGTTGTGTATCTAAGTGCCATCTCTCATGCTTCAGGATCTCCCGAATTATGCTCAGCACATGGTGCCTATCTTCTCATTACCCCAAGAATGGTTGTGGTGTGAGTCGTGGTGCGGTACAGCCACCAAATCCAAGGCAAAGACCATTGATCTTTGCAACAATCCTATGACAAAGGAACCCAAGCTTCAGGTAAGTTCATTGGGTTGGGTGGTTCTTTTCCCACTGCCAAAATGATTCAGCGTTATGATTTAATTTTGTTTTGTTGTCCTCTCAGGGTGCAAAGAGAATAGTTTCTGAATGGCCTGATCTCGACCTAGAGGCAAGAACGTTTACTGCAAAAATTCTTAGGGATGAATCTGAACTTCAAGAAACAAGGGCTTCGGATAAGTCGCAGGGTTCACAGGTTGATGAGCCATCAGTAGAAGAAGTTGACCTTGAGTCTAAGTCAGAGCTGTAATGGCATTGTGCCATCTCAATATAATGCTCATTCGGCCATGATGTGATTGATCCCAATTGTCATCCTGATCGAGGCTGGAGGGCTAACTATCAACAAAATATTGTTTTGGAATTGCATCAACTAAGCAAAAACAAGCGGTTATGGGGTGAGTATGCTATCGAGATGGGGACAGAGACGCACCATCAAGAAAATGAGGTCATGGGGAGGCTGTGAGAAGGCAAGGTAGCCGGTAGAGATCTAAATTTTTTTAGAGAAGCAAGCTATTCATTTTGCTATTAAGTTTTTGTTAATCAACCGAATAATCTTACTTAACTGGCCTATTTGTATACGCGTAAAATGCCGCCCTTGATTGTGAAATTTCTTCTCCGATTGATCAAACCACAGGTGAAAAGCCAACATTCAGATTTTGTGAGAATGCCCTAGTACACACTTGGTTATATGTAGTCAAATAGGGAAAAGTTGTAAATTCTTTTGGTGGATTAACCTCTTTCTTGTGATGCTTTCGGAGACTACTGAAAATTGCATACTAAATAAGGCATAGGTGGGCCTGAGTGTTTTGCTTAAATCCGATCTCGGGTGTCGGCCCGGCCTTGCCGAATTATTCTTCTAACCGAAAATATTATTGAGCCCCTGCCTGACCAAATTTTGGGCTTAAAGCTGACCCCCTTCGGTAATTGCCTGGCTAGATGGGCCTATGTGCCCACTTCTTTGGTGTTTGCGTATGGCCGGGCTCATTATTAGGCCTAAACTTCGTCGGCCCGGCCCGGCCCATTTCAGGGCCTTAACTTGATTCTGGCTTGGTTCCATCTCACTAGGCTTATATTGGGCCCTCTTGGACCACTATTGGGCCATAACATGTTCCTAGCCCGGCACATTGTTGGGCCTTAACATGGGCTCCGCCCGGACCAATATTGGGTCTTAATTTGGGCCGGGCTGGTCTATTCGGGACTTAACGCGGGCCTAGTCGGACCTTTAATTGGTCCCGGCCCACTGTTGAACCTTAATTTGGGCTTCCCGGTCCGATCCCTTTTTGGTCTCGGCCGGCCCATTTGTGCACTTATTTAGCCTATTATAGGGCCTTCGCTTGCCCGAGTTTGGGCTCTTGAACGGCCCATTAGTCCTATTCTGGGCCCTCGCTTAGGCCCAGCATTTGCCCTCATTTGGGACTCGAGAATCTTGTCCATGAACAGGCCCTTCCGGGGTTATTCGTGGCTTAATTTGGGCCATCTCTAGCATTTTACTCGGCCTCAAATTGGCATTGGAGAAGCCCAAATCAAAGATCCAATATAGATCCTGGGACGGCACAAATTTTTAGCGAGAAAGCAGGAGATGTTTGATGTAGGCTTACGAAAAACAGAGAATACTTGAAGAATATGACCAACATCCCCAATTTTCTGTCGCGAAGTTTCAGACTCCGACTAAAAATAACACGCTAAAATCCTATTTACAGTCGAAACCCCCTGACAGTATTCTATCCACCTAATGAGCACAGTTTATGACATAAGAAGCTGTACAGAAATAAGCATAAATGGCTTTGCTTATTTACAGTGGTGTGCATTTCCAGCATCGTCCCCTATGCTCCCTTCTTTACACAAACCAACTACACGCTATCCACAATACAACCATACCACGGTCCATGAACACGCACCGACACAGAGGCCGCAACTGCTAAAACTTCAGCTGCTTCGACCACCCTTGGAGCCAACACCACTGCACCAATTGGCCGCAATGCCGTTTCCGCCAATTTCTTTGCAATGGGAGCGTTTCCCCCAAGCACGACCGCTCTCGCAGCAAGATAAACAGCATGCGAGACCCTCTCAAAAACAGGATCCCCGGCCTGCAAGCTCTTTGCCAGCATTCTAGCCATGACCACTTTCCTTGATTGGTGACTCTGGGTATCCACAGCTTCTTCACCATTCACTGGAAACTTGCTCAAAATCTCAACAATCTCTTCAATACCCACATCTTCAGCACGGTCCAAAAGCTCCGTCACTTTCTGAATGCAGTCTGATAATATGCCTTCCATGTCTGTCGCACTCGTTACTACTCGCTCGCTGAGGAGTGTTTGTCGGCAAACAAGAATGCTGCAATGCAAGAGTGATTTCCAAACAAGTTCAACAGGCATCTCAATAAATGGCCGATGGCAGTACAGGACAATTGCTATAGCACATCCTTTACAAACTGAAAAGACACCAATTTTTGTGGACACATGGATAACTTCAATTCATGCCATTCCCTATTTCTCGTCACATCTTAGTAAGCATCAACTCCAATTTATGCCATTCCCCTATTCCTAGTCACATTTTAATAAGTATCAACTTCAACTCATGCCATTCCCTAATTCCTTGTCACATATTAGTAAATACCGACTGTTCAGAGTCAGATCCGCCTGAGTTATTACCTCGTAGAAATTACCACGATCTTCTGCATTTGAGCCTGAACAGCCCTTAACCTGGGGAGGTTAAGCACGAAAGTCTCTGGCAAGGCATCATGCGTTAGAGCAGATACTCGACTGACCAGCTTTAACAGGCCAATTCTAACAAACAGGTCAACTCTTTCTCCTTTACACTCCTGGATTTGATTCCCTGGTGCACAAACAAAAGGAGACCTCAATTACCGCAAAATTTTCAGATCCAGCAACATCAAAAAGTATTATGACCAACTTTGCAACGATACCTGTCTTGTCTCCTGAATCACCGGGTAGAAGAGAAGTTTGATTGCCATTTGTATTCACCAGAAAGCTTCCCCCAGTTCTGAGGGTTGTGGGAGGCGTATAGCCTTGAGATAAACTCTCCTGGCTCAACAATGATGAGAGAGACGTAGTGTGCTCATTCCACTCCTGGTCAACGTAATTCTTAAGAGATGAGAGCCATTGCACAGCAGCTGGCAGAGCTGTGAGGGCTTCTGAAGGTTGTCCATGACGACTAGAGAAAGCAGTTCTCAGGTAATCGTATCCAGCAGGTCCCTTCAGTATAGGTTCCATCATTTTGATGCGAGCTTGGCTAATCTCAAGCTTTAATGCCTATAAAAATAATACACCATTATATAATTGTCACATGCTGTGCCAACAAGGCAGTAGTTTTCTGTAGCTGAGCACAACACCGGGTATCTCACGCACCACATATAATCTAAATAACAAAAAACAAACTAGGCTACTCATGCGTACAATGGGTGATTATTCCAACCTTGGAAAGCGTCATCAACAACTCAACTAATTTAATCAGCCTACCAAATCAAAAGTCTCATATTCTCACAAAGATGACATTACGCAAGAGCAATCCCATCCAACTGACCTATAACCAGGGATTTAAAAAAAAAAAAAAATCCAACATGGATTAGGCACAGCAATTTTTCATCATCTCTATACTGTTAATACCAATCCAGCACGAAAAAGGTCAAGTCAATTAGAATAGTTTAAAGATGAAGATAGTGTTATTACCAATCCAGCACGAAAGAGCTCAAGTAAATTAGAATAGTTTAAAGACGAAGATACTGCACAAAAAAGCAACATAAGCAAAAGCACGGGCACCTGAATCTGTTCCAGAACAAATCGCAGACCCTTTATCATAGCGATGGCATGTGAATTCTCTGAGTCATTTCTTTCTTCACATATCTCAGCTAGTTCTTTCAGTAACTGCTGGTGACTGGTCTTCAGTTTATCATCATTAGCTGGAGAAGAGAGCTTTTGCACAGTAGCCAATGCAAACACTAAAATCTTTGCCAGGTAATCAATGTCCAGGTTACCAGACTTCAAAACCTAAGACAAGAAGACCATAAATTGTTGATCATACTGATTTCACAGTAAGTGCAATGCGCACAAGTTTACTATCAAAATTTACTAGTCAAGTACACATTAAGTACATAAAAAGTAACGAATGATTAACTATGAATTCATCAGTGTATTGCTGATGCACCTCCCAAATTTCAATCTGGTCAGATATGAAAGAAACTATACAGGAGCATGGAGATCAGTTCACTGATAGAGAATGGACTACCTGAGAGAGAATGTCCAAATCAATTGCTTCAGTGATCTCTTCCTTCCAGCTTTGTGGAGCAATATCGCAAATTTCATCTCTCATCTCCATCATAAGCTGAACAACACGATCATACTGAGGGTCATTTCCTTCGATGGACTCCACGACGCCATCCCAAAAAGCCTTTTCCATTGCCTGTCTAATTTTTCCCTGCTTTCAGGAGACAGCAGGAGACAGTGTTGACATAACTGTAATTGAAAGTATAAAAGTTCACATGGTAATAGATCTAGAAAATTTGATACTATAACTGAATGTTGAGATCAGACCACCGACCTTAATCGAATTTTCATTGTCACTTTTAGTGCTGAAACCATTTAGAAGAACAGGACGCTGCTCATGGAGTAATGCATTCACAATCACTTCATTCTCATTCGCCAGTTGTATGCCAGAAGTCCCTGTCCGACCATCAGATTCCAGTGATAACGAACCAAACTCATTTGGCAAAGGAGTTACATCTTCTCTAAATAAAGATCGAACAACACGGTTTGGCTTCTCAACATCCTCACTCAATTTCCTTCTCTCATTGCTTGCAATGGAGGAACCATCAGAGGAGCTTGCAGAGCCTGGAGAAAAAACATTGGTCATTGGTGAACCTGATGGACTGCCCTCCTCTGTAGCTTGAAAGTACTTGCTTCGTGTTTCAGAAAGAGCACATTCCATCCTCTCAATCCCAGCATCCCCACCCAGATGCTGTATCTTTTCCCTCAGAAGTTTTTGATCTTCAAAAACCTGCATAGAAGAAAACATTATACTATTCGAAATGAGATAAAAATGATTTTCTCCATCTACATATTCATTTCTAATACAAATTACATAACTCCCCACCCAGTTGCATCACTGGCTGCTGCCCTAAAAAAATCCCCCATAAGAGAGACATCTACGCAGTCACAATAATTCTAATTATACCCGTACAAAAAATGATTAGTTTTGAATTACTGCAGTGATGACGTCACATGAAAACAGAATTTCAGTTCAAAGACCAAAGTATTCATGTTAAATCTGAAGTTTGCCTTGCTGAGAAATTTTTAAGTCATTGCATCAATGAGTGATGAATGGTCGTGAGGAGTAAGACCTGTTTCTGAATAGCCTTCATGTCATGAGTAAGCACACCAGTTTCTCCTTCTGTAGATAACTTACAGGTTTGCAGCATAGACAGCTCAAGCTGGCAAGCTGCTCTTACCAAATCATCCTCCAGTAACTTTGCATCCCTGACCTTCCATATCACAAAGTTATTCAAATAAGCACACCAAGCTTTGTCAAAAGCCGCAAGCTGAGATCTAAAGGTCCAACGCTTTGGCAAGGCAGAGTCAGACTCCTCATCTGAACTCTGTATCGGTCCATCCAATATGATCTTTATCAACAGCTCCAATTCTCGAACGAATCCTCGGGCTGACATAGCAAGGGCTATCTCACGCTCTCCCTGACCACTAAACACCGCATCCGGATGGCCCAATATCATGTACGCACAGAGAACTACTCTCACTGGATATCTTGATAGTTTGGCTGGGCCTTTCGCTACCTCCCTACTAGACCCTATTTTCTTAGACTCTTTGCCCCTAGCTGAAACCCTATCACTGGATCTCTTCCGAGGTGTAGCCACTCGTTTGAGAAGGTGATCTATATTACCCACACTGGACCTCTGGTTGGTAGCAGCAATGGACCCAGAGACTCTTAACCGGCTCTCAAACCGGTCAAGTAAGGCTTTAACTGCATGAATGGTATCAGAAGATTCAATAAGCATAGCTAGCTGTTCAAATGGCATCGAGTTCACATGTGTCTCGTTGATCCCAAGCATGTTGTATGCTTTTGCCAAGTCGAAAGTTGTCCTCCTGACTTTGAGGAAACGCCTCCAGCACCTAAATGTACCAATAAAAAGTGAGCCCTAGCAAACCTTGAATTAGATTTGTGAGGACATTTATGACCAAAGTCTTAAGCATGATTATTAATTTTCAAGCAACAATCTCCAACAATCCAGTGGGCATAGATATCAGGCAACTGCTAAGCTTTACTTACCTTGCCAATTTCCGGGAAAGGAGATCGGCCTGCTTAAGCATTATGCTCCGGCTCGGTTTAACAAAGTCACGCAGCTTTCCTCTCTGTCTCAGATACTCTGCTCTTTGTCTCTTGGCCTGTCCATAGATTTTTCATTAGAGCTACACCACTTAGCAAAGCCGGGAAAAAAAATCCAGCCGCTGAACTGTTCAAAGATGAAAAGTGAAAATTGTACAAATATATGCGTATATACCCTTTGCAGCCGATCTTCCAGGTGGTCCTGCAATTTCTTCCTTTCAACCTCGCGTTGGTGAGACACTGACTTTGCTACATTGCGCACTTGTAATACTCTAGCACGTGCTCTCTTCCTCTCTGCTTCCAACAATCTCAAACGCTTCTTCTCTGCAGCCGCTCGCTTTTGGTTGATTGCAGCACGTACGCGCTCCTTATACTTGCTCTCACGCGCCATCCTCCGCAACAATGATTGGGATGACCTCTCCCTTATAGTAGCCCTTCTTTGTTTATATGCCTTTAGAATAAGCATCCTATTCACCTGTGCCTGCTGAAATCGGCATTCGACTTTTGAGCCAAGCTTTTCTCGCTTCATTTCTAGACGCAGCTGCACCCCATTTTTGGCTGCCTGCCTAATCTCATCCAACTTAGCAAGGCGCATTTGAGCCTCAGCTAACATGCTCAACCTGTAGTGAAGTACATCATTGAGTTATAAGGGGTATAGCACCTTAAAGGATCAGTGCACTATTCTAGATATCGAAAAGGCATCCACAAGACATGGAAAATAGCTCAACTAATCCGCAGGCAGTCTGCAAAACCAACTAGAAGCAAATCTAAAAGTAGTACTTAATCAGAGATAGGCTTCTCGACAAAAAACCAACTCATAAAATGCAGAGAAATAGATATCAGAAGGAAGTGCAACCACGTCTTCAGGAATCAGAATTTGAAAAAACCTAACATATAGCAACAATGCCTGCAACTGTGATGACAATTATCTAACCATCACCATCCTCTAATCTTCAGTAACCAACAAGAATCGCTGGTACAGAATAAGTGTTTTACCTCTTCTGCTCAGCAGCTTGAAGCTTGGCTTCCAGTCGATGACCCAGATCTTCCTCGTTGGAGGAGGCTCGAGAGGGGCTTCTCTGCTTTGGGCGAGCCTTGCTTGACAATTTCTCATAGAATTGCTGAAAAAGAAAACAAAAAGGTGCAAGATAGGTTGAGCTACAGTCGCATCCACGCATGATTAAAGTAAGCAACTAAGAAACACAAAACTTGCAGGACAAACGGCTATATTATGAAAATCCCACGTGTAAATATACATGTTACTGCACAAGGTAATGGATAGGGAGCACATGCTCAAACAGACTAGCAAGTATAATTAAGGCTTTTCGTATTACTCAACTGTTCGTCTACAAAATGCAAAAAACTCAGTCCAGAAAGGGAAGACCAGATTTGGTAGAATAGGGTGCAAATGCTCAAACAGACTAGCAAGTGTAATTAAGGCTTTTCATATAGCCAGCTATCCGTCTACAAAATGCAAAAAACTCAGTCCAGAAAGTGAAGACCAAATTTGGTAGAATTCCGCAATATTGCATGTGAAAATGGTTAAATAATGATTCTACTACAGTAACCATGAAAAAACAAACGTTGCAAAAGGAAAATCCCCAGGAATTAACAGCTGCTTTTGGCCCAAAAAAAAGAAAAAGGACAGACACGCCAGCGTTAGAAAAGATTACCGATGAACACTAGAGTAGAAAAATTGCATACAGGGAAGAAAAACAGTAAGGATGCCTCTAGAGACAAACTTCGATCGTTTTTCAGGAGACAAAAGATGACGAATTAGAAGCTATTATTTATGCTGGCCCTCGAAAAAAACAAAACAACAAAACAACAAATAGCCGACTTATCCACCGGCAGCCACCGACAACGGTTCAATGTCACCTAATCAGGTTTCGATATGATACCTCTCGAAAATATTACGAAGCAGAGAAACGAGTCGAAAATCCAACAAAGTCCGAAACCCTCCTCGACCGATCAGCTAATATTCTCGGTCCAAAAACCCGAACAAAGCACGACGGAAACGAGTCCAAGATCTCTCTTAAACTACGACTAGGTATTGGCGGAAAACAAGAAACGAAAGATTGAACGCGAATTAAACCTGTCGACGAAGGTCGGCATCGCGAAGCTTGGCCTCGATTTCCTCCACGGAAACGGGAGACTTACTGCACTCGGCGAGGAGCCTCCGCCGGAGCCACCTCGGCATCCTGGGAGGCCAGGAGTAGGAGGCGGCCCCATCGGTGGCCGGGAAATCCAGGGCGATTCCGGCGACTCGCTTCTCCGGCGTTTCCATGGAGGGGCGGCGGGGCGGAAAAAGAGAGTCCACGAAATCGGAGCGAACGGCGGCCGACGCCGGCGATCCCACGGCGGGAACAACAACGAAAACAATAAAAATCGGAGTCTCCCGCGGCGGCGAACGGTGATGATCTCGAACGGAGAGACGGAGAGAGGAGAGGATTCGGTGGAGACGAGACGAGACGAGACGAGACGAGAAGAGTCCTCGACGAAAGCTTTTTTGCTACAGAACGATTCTAGAGAGAGAGGGAGGGGAGGAGGGGTTTGGTTGGGGGGATTTGGTAAAGGAGTGGGAGGAGTTGTGAAGGGGAAGAAGAGGGGAAGGGGAGGCCGAGTGATGAAGAAGAAGCGTGCGTCTGCGGGTGGAGCGTTTGCGTTTGCCGTGTTTGGGTACGGGGGGTGATTCGCGTCGCTTTATTCCTCCACCGCGCCACGTCAGCAGCGGGGAGGCCCTCCTATTCCAACGGTATATTTGTACGCACAAATTGCGCGTCTCCGCCTCGGTCCATCCATCCGTCCATCCGTCCATCATTATCTCGTTTGCTTGCTTTACCCGATGCGCCCCTCGCCTGGGCCCCACGCCCCCCTCCCTCCTCCGCCCTTTTCTGACTCCACTTTCTCTCTCTCTCTCTCTCTCTCTATCTTTTTTATCTGGGACTTTTCTTGAATGATTTGGTGAGATTGCGATTGTCAAATTCAAACTTTTCATATGGAGAATTGGAAATTTTGCACCTCTTCTTTCTTCCCTTCGGTTTATAGCCAAAGGAGACTCTCTCCTTTTGTGCTGGGGAAGCTTTTTTTTTTTTTTTTGGGTGGGGTCAGATTGTGCTGGGGAAGTTTGGTTTGTGCTTTTCTTAATAAGTACCTAAAAGTTTGGTCCTTTTTTCTCGACGATTTGAATTAATCCCAAGTGATAAGGAAAGATGGGTGATGTGATTAGAACGCCGATCAACAATCGTTCGGTTCACGAGCTCAAAATACGAGTGCAATCACCTTCGAGCATGAACCACCGCTGTAAAATCATCTTATGCAAGTTGTAAGCATATGTTCGCACCCCTACTCGATTTCTTGTTACCGTCGTAGCGAGAAAAAAAAAATCTATTCATAATACTCTGTCAACTATTTAGCATCTTCGTAAACGAGGACTCTCGAGTGGCGTGAAAATGGGATAATGGTCGAAACATGCATGCATTGGTCTAATGTATATTGTAGGTGCCAAGCAGTGACTCGATCATTGTGCATCTTCGCACGCATGATAACGTTCACATTGATGCTGCAATAGAATATGGGCATGACGATCTTAGATTATGGGGAATGTGCCAATGCGCTTGGTCAATCACATGGGGATTCGCGAGAGGATGCAATGTCTTCCGTGAAGCTCAAGTCAAAGAACTGTATTTGGTCAACGACCACCCCAATCTATGGATCGGCAATCCTTAAATCTTTAAACCCATGTGGGGGAGTTAATTATTGCATTTATAAACTAGCCCGCCTCTGGGTTTTGCACGAGGAGTGCTTGGAGTGTAAGGGAGCATGACCTTCAAAACAAAGCTGATTAATTTCTAAATCGATTGATCGATCTTTCGCCTTCTAGTTACATCAACTCTTAAAGCTAGATATATAAAAAGAAAAAGTATGGATATCTTCTTCCACAGGACGATTGCGTCTCGAAGATACCAAAGGTTGCTCGCTTAAACTTAAACGGGAGCAAAAGGTCCCGTTGAAATTCAAGAAGACAGCGTCGGAATTTAAGAAAATTCACGAAAAAGCCGCTTTTAAATTTACATGTTGATATTTGAGTATAGTGAATGTTTTGAGTGTTAGGATGCACATATAAATTGTATTAGAAAAGTCGTACATTGGAGAGTTGTGTCGATATACTCATAACTCATTGGCTTAAGTTTTTTAGTGAAAGTGGGTTCAATTGGATACGTCAACGAGCTCGAACTTTAGCTCCCTCTTGGCGTTCTCCACGGTGAAAGGTATCAAACTTTTGCTGCGCACTCCTAACTAATGATATCAGAACCGGTGGTTAATTAGTGGCCTGCTCTCAATGTGTATTGGTGTTTCATGAATATCTCAAGAAATGAATCTGGTGACCAACGCGGTTTTCGAACGGTGTGTGTTGTGGTGTAACGACACGGTTCAAATGTCAGCCTTTATGGTTCGATCTAGAGAAAAAGACTAGGGATGTGCACATTGATGAAGATTCAAATTGAGATATGTTGATATAGAATGATACTTGAATAAAGGGCGAGCGGGCCTAACACCTAGCTCACATGTGAGGAGGAGATTGTTAGAATGCACATGTGAGTCGTGTTATAAAAGTCTCACATCGAAGAGTTGTGTTAATTTATCTTAATTGACTCATGACTCGTTAGTTTAAGCTCTCGAGTGAATGTCAAACTAGGCATATGTTGATGGACTCGAACTTTGGTTCCTTCTTGACGATTTTTTCGGGAGAAGGAATCGGACTTTTGCTGCGCACTTCCGATATAAAAAATTTCAAATATCAAAAAAACGTTGGAGAGAGTCATACGCAAAATTGCAATTAAGAAAGAAGAGAAAAGCAAAAAATAATTTCAATCGGGCCCTACTTGATGATATTGCAAAATCATGTGATGTTACGACTATAAAGGAAGACTAGAGGAGGACGAGGAGGAGGAGGAGGGGCAGGTAAATGTAATGGTCAACAACAACATCCGGATTTGAAAAACGAAAACCACATGTGATTGTCGTGGAGGACATCTGTCCCTACAGCCTTTGACGATTTTGGGCCTCACGATGAGTAGAAAACAATTTCTGACAAAGGGGGAAAAAAAAGGCCTAATTCCGTAAAAAAATCTCAATTTTAGATCAAGTTTCAAATCTATCTCGAACTTTTTTTTGTATTAGAAAAAACCTAAACTTTAAGTCATGTCCGAAATCTGCTCGAAATTTTTTTTTGAGAAAAAAAATCACCAAAATTCAATTTAATTTAAAAAATATACCATGTGATCCAATCCCAATTTGACATGACACTACCACGTCAATAACAAATCCGTATCAACAAAGTAATTGAGTTTTTTTTTAGATAAAGAAAAGTTCAGAGCAAATTTAGACTGAACCTAAAAATTAGGTTTTTTTTTTAAATTGAATTTTGTTTTGTGGATTTGTTATCGTCCCTAACTTTCATATCCTATAATAGTTTTATTTTGGAGAATTTCAACAATTTTAATATGTTGGATTTGTTATCGAAGTGGAAATGCGACGTCGGTCTATACCTATTGCCCCATTATTTTGCTGATGTGGATTTTTTATCGACATGGAAGTGCCACGTCAAGTTAGATTGAAACAAGGGGGTATATTTCTGAAAATAAATTGAAATTTGCTGATTTTTTTTTACATGAAAAAAATCCAGGCAGATTTGGAATTGGACTTAAAGTTTGGAGTTTTTTTCTAAGACAAAAAAAGTTCAGGGCAAATTTAGGACTGGACCTAAAATTTAGGGTTTTTTCGAAGACAAAAAAAAAGTTCGAGGCAGATTTGGGACTTGATTTAAAGTTTGGAGTTTTATAGGAAATTCACCCGAAAAAAAAGAACATTACAAAATATTTATGGCTTTCTGCGGTGTTGGGACACGCGGTAGGATGTGGGACCACACGAAGTTTTTGCTTGAATAAGCGTGTTAGTGTTTCTGACCAAAAAAAAGCGTGTTAGTGAAATGTCATAACTTTTATATTTGATAACACATGTTTTAAAGGCCGTCCCCAAAAAGAACTTTTATGTTTGGTCAAATACCCGATTAAAATTATGATATTCCTTTTCACAATTAAAACGGTTGCGAAAAAGTTCTATTCAACGACATCTTTATTTTGTTCCGACAAAAAAAAACATTATCTTTGCAAAAGTATATTAATTTCCGTCCTCAACTAAAGTCAAGTCACAACCCAAATTATTAACTCCACTCTCAGTTTGCTGATTTTTTCTCATCGCCAAAACTCTCGGACTATTCAATTTGAGCAACAAATGACTATTGAAAGGGCGAATTCATCTTTTACTTCTCTAGTTTAGATTTGTGACACTCATACAGTTACTTCTATCTGTCATTCTAAAATGGAAAGCCCTCAAGGTATTCAAATACTGCCATATAAGATCATATACAACTTTACCACAATTGTGCGAAATTTAAAGCAAGTTCTTTCGTTTTCAAATTTTGGGAGGTTTCTTCCAAATGGGACTTTTACATTTAGTTGTAATTCTTTGAGAGTTAGACTTCAGTTTAATACTAAAACACCTAGACTTCCTAAGCACATTTACATGAAGATTATTTTCTGTTAAATATTCGAAATATTATTTGGGGAAAAATGATTATACTTAAAAAACGAAACACAATGATGCCTAATAAATTAAATTCACACGTCACCCAAAAAACAATGTACCCTCGAACCGAGGTAAGGATCGAGTACTATATTTATAGCGTTATAAATACATTCACATAATTGTAATCATAAGTGTATAATTAAATAAATAACCAATTGAATATCTAATAAGAGAATATCACTTTATTCAACAAAGTATGCGCGTTATGATAAAACATGTTTGCCGTATGATTACAATATCGTACAAAGCACTGTACTTTCCTTGTAGAAATTTTGCCCGTTATTTTGGTTCTCTTGGGCTGGGGTGGGAGTGACGACTTAAATCGCGAAGGATGACGCAATATTCTTTCAACAAATTCACGAAAAAGCAAAATCGGACGGAGGGAGAGAAAAGCAAAGGGCGAGATGGAGAGGGCCAAACATGTAATTTCAGACCCCCCCGTTTAGGAGCTTTCGAAAACGACGGAGGCGGCGGCGGTGGTGATGGCGACGCTTCGCCGTGAGGAATTCCCGGTTCACGCGCCTTCCGGGGTTTGAAAAAAATGGCCACTTGTCGGACGCCTCTTTTCAACTCGGGCACATCAGGGAGGAAGACACAGCTATCGAGGCCACGCGCGAGAGTGGCGCAACCAGGCTGTACTCGCCGCTTCGGACACATACCTGTCTGTCTCTCTGTCCGTCCAAGGCGACTGTTCTGGAATTGGGGGGGGCACGTGTCGGAATCCCACTTGGAGGATAAAGCAAGGGGAAAGATGTCTCTTCGAGACGGTGCCACGTGAGCTCATGAAAGAAGTGGCCACGTGAATTTTTGCTTTCGCGGGAAATGACAGATTAATTTAACCCGACACGTCGGACACCTCATCAGAACGAAAAGTTTTCAACTTATCGATTCCTACGTCGAGGAAAAGAAGGGAAAGCGGAACATAAAAAAGGTTTAATCGAAAGATTGACAAGATCATTCTATCCTTTTGAAAGGGGAAAATGTATACACACAAAAAAAAAAAATTTGACTAATATTTGTTATCAAGAGATGATGAGCTTAAACCACTGCTCAAGAGGTCATTTGTAAATAAATGAGTTAATTTAGATGATACTGATCGATAGCTCATTAGTGAGATTGTCGATAATAAACAATAAGAATTATTGAGAGGTGTTATTGTCTGTTGACGTCAATCATTAATGATTTGTCATTTGCAAAGTGTTGGAATTAAAAGACAAGTAATATGTGTCGACTTCAACATAGATTTATCGGTTTCAAGTGACGATTGATATCCCGATGATTTCAAAAATTATAACTTCTCATGAATAATGTTTATCAGCGTACGAAAAGCATGCTTGTAATGTAGTTAAAAGTAGGAAGTGCTTATATCCTCGCTTAATTTATCGATCCCCAATTTGTCCTCCCCTGACAAGGAAGCAGCATATGAATTTTTCCATTCGCTTTATAGTGATTTTTCTGTCTTTACTGAAATGCGGAATCAAGACTTACATTCTACCTTATAACCTTTCAAACGAGATAAGTCAATTTAGCATTGAATGACTTTTGCCCCTCCTACAGGCTACACTTTCTCTAAAATTGGAAGGATACTGTTGCTTCGCACGTGTAAAGTCTGAATTATGTTTAGCGCTGGTAAAATTTATGAAGCGTTGGTAATTGTCAAATAATAGAGAGTTGATTGTCAACTTAATTGACATGCCATACGTTTGAAACTTACCAGCATTTAACAGCAATTAATTTTTCCAAATTTACCAGCGTGTCACATTATTGACTTTTATGAGAACTTACAAACTCGATTTGAGTTACTTGCAAACTTTAATTTTTTTCAAATTTATCAACCACTTGAATAATTTACCAACATTGAATTGCGTCAATTATCAATGTGTTAAACTTATCAGATAATATTTGTTAATTTCCAACAAAGATTAATAGCTTCATATACGGTTACTTAATTACAAAAGAAAAAATGAAATAAATGTTGGTAACCGACTCAAATGAAATTAGTAGGCGCATGTAAAAAATGGAAGCCTAAGCTCTTCAAATAGGTGTCGGTAAATTATCGGAATAATCGGCAATTGTGAAAAAGAGCTGATAACTGGGTCCAAAAATCTGACTCTTACTCAGAAAACAATTGACTCCACGAAAGTGAACGTTACTAGATCCAACTCAGAGTGATCAAACTGAAATGTACTACTGAAATTCTCAATTGGCTAACAGCGCAACGTAGCACTGAAGTCAACGATGCCGAAACCATGCGAAAGACTTTCCTCCCTGCTTTGCTCAGTTTCCTTCTCTCTCCTCTTTTCGTCACACTGTGACGAAGCTGCTGAGCGAGCCAGTTACAAGATACAACAACGAATGCATAAGACAAGAAATGCAGAACCATGATGTTGTATGCCTGTGCTTGCTGGAACCTCCTATGATAATCACATACCGACTCCCTCGGGAAAGATTCCAATGGAAGGAGAGAGTGAGACAAAAATGCAACTGATACACATGATAACTCTTGCTCAATCTCATCAATAAGGAAAAAAGAGAGAGACAAGAATATAAAGGAGGAAAAAATTTGGAAAGTCATATTTAAGGTGACCGCACTGAATCTTTCAGAACGACGCCTACCAGGAGCAAACTGGAAGGGGGAGCCAATTAAACTGGCACTGCCTTTAAAAGACACATTAAAGACCCATTTCAACATGCCAAAATCTCGACGCCAATAGGTCATGCGTACAAAACAAACCTTCTCTGTTTACACTTGCTAACCGGATGTACAGCCAAAAACCTGGTGAAAAGCCAGGTCCCAGCCCTTGCAGGCCCTGCTACCCCCCACACTGACTTTACATGGCCCAAAATCCTGTGAGAAGTAAATTACCACTCATTCTACCAATTTACTCCATCAATTGATTCAACACGTTGGGAGCCTATACACAAGGAGGAAAATTACCTGCGTACTGTTCCTCTTCAGCAGGAACAAGGCAGCAGCATGAAGGTAAAGGAGAAACATCGATATAAACTATTAATTCATAATGCAATCCCCATCTTAAGCAATGGGCACAATGTTGTAAGGTATCGACTTTGAAGCTGGGAATCCCCTGCTCTCTGTGTAATGTCCATGGAAAGAGAGACCAAAGGCTGCCAAAAGCTCGCAATCGCAACTGGCCGACACAAATCTCTAAGTTTCCACTGCCTCGTGCACGAGGCACAAAACCTCTATCTTTCCCAGATAAATAAAAAGCTCCTTGCTTTACCAAAAAAAATAAAATAAATAAAAAGCTCCTTGATGTTTTGTTCTTCCCTGCAATGACACAAGCAACATCTTGTACCATTAATGTCTGTGCCACCAATTTGACATATAAACAACTACATTCTCAAATAATTGATGCACCTTACGAATGGCTTGATGCTGCGGAAAGATAGCATCCTCAAACCAATAGATCCATTCAGAAGTCAAAACCTGGCATGGCAAACTGACTTGCAAAGGCCTCTACACGAGTTCGAAGCTCAACAATCTCCTTATTGCTCTGAAGACCCTTCATAAAAGCCTTCTGCAGCTTGCCGTGCCCCCTCTGGATTGTGCTGGCAATTTGGGCAGCTTTGAGAAGATAATCAGCAATTATCTCAAAATCACTCTCCAGACAACCCCTTGTTGTCATAGCAGGAGTACCTGCAAATGCATCACTTCTCCATAAAATCTGAAAACCAATATAAAAACGAGGCCTGACAAAGAAATTGCTCTTACAAATTTAAGCATCTCGTAAATTCACCTACCAATCCTCACTCCACCGGGGGTAATGGTGCCATTATCATCAAAGATTGGTATCTTATTGAGAGTTATGTGACACATCTCACAGACTTTCTCATAGTTCCCACCTGTAAAATCATTTAACGAAACAAGAAATCAATTTGCGACTACTGAGTAGACCACGTGCATCAGCAAATAGTAACCAACCATAAATAAACCACATTCAAGCACACTAACAAGATTGGGAGGATCAATGAATGATGCAACTAACACAAATTAAGCTAATCATGATGCAACAGTAGCAGTGTCCAACCCTATTAAAAATGAAGTTTCAAGGAGAAACCAAGCACTTGGATCTTCAGAGCAGAGCATCATATTTGCCAGCAATACATAATAGAAATTCACTACCTCAGTAGTATTACAATGTTTATTCTAGTCAATGTCTCAAAAGAGAGTAACAGCCAAAAATCTTAAGCCACTCCAAACAGGATTTAAGTTGCTGACAAGTCGACTTCAATTGTCTTTTCAATTACAAGAAGGGAGAACAATGAAATTCTCAAATTATTCTGTTCTCAACAATCCTGGCCCACTCTAGCAAAAGGTCTAGAAAGCTTCCAATTTTGCCCCGTCTAATTTCTAATCTCACAATATGGCAGCACTGTATACTATTAGGTGTTTTATTGAAAAAAAATTTCAGATGCACCTAAGTTCAGATATAATCTTGTGCCTTTTAATTTACATTCAGAGACACCTAGTCACAATGTAAACAACCAACACAAACTCCAGAGTCACTTATGAACTTGTTCGAGCCAACTAAGATGTCACTTCCAGTTGACAAATGATTCACTTGAGGACTAATACAAGTAAAGATGAAGAAAAGCTAGCCAGCTTCACCATCATGCTAAGAGCATGAAACCCTTGGGCTAACACAAAAGACAAATCAATGAGACAACAGACGAAAAGCACGAATTCAGTAAACAAAAATGAACACACGCAAATCACATCAGCTTGATCTTCATGAAAATGGACATATAAGACACAGCATTCACAGATTGCATACCGGTTAATCCAAGAGGCCTTAGATCCCAAAGCAATAAATGGTTATCCGTGCCTCCTGTCACAAGCCTGCATTTTCTTCTTAGTAAAGCAGATGCTAATGCCTGAGCATTTTTCTTTACCTGCTGCATATAAGCTTTAAATACTGGGGTGGCTGCCTGCTTTAAAGCTATTGCAAGAGCAGCAATGTGGTTATTGTGTGGACCTCCCTGGAGGGATGGGAAAACAGCAAAGTTTATCTTCTCCTCAAAGTTGTAGTACTCAATTTCATTTCCTCGAGATAAAGGGGTTCCTCTTTTCCTTGGCTTTGCACCCTTCCGGAAAAAAATTATACCTCCTCTAGGACCTCGAAGACTTTTGTGAGTTGTCGAGGTAACAATATCACAGTAGTCGAAGGGACTTGCACATTCCTGAAAGTACATCACCCGCGTATATAACGACAACTTCCCTCAGTAATATTAAACTTGGAACTGAAAATATTCATCAATAACAGAAGGATGAGTGTATTATAGAGAGACAGACTGAAAGCGTGTCAAATACAGTCCCCTCTATTTTTCAACTTCATTTGCGTTTCTTTCTTTTCCTAGACAAAATACTTTTACTGCAGCCTCAATCTGCTTCCTCCCATTTCTTCCATACATTTTTTCAATACACCAAATAAAGCCTTTATCTATTGTTAAGTTGGACTGTGGTGGATATGAACTAAAACATAGATCCATCAAACCACCTACTTCATTGAGGACTCCCCCCATTCAACCAGCAGAATAAGTGCCACTTACCAACGGCGGGCTTAATCTTATAGAAAGTTGGGCTATTGCCCCCACTTGGTTCTCTGATCTTTTTATCATTAAAGTTGAATTTTTTTCAACAGTTTTTAAGATATGACTCATTAAGGCCACAAAAAAGGGGAACATCCCTATCAAATTTCTGACAAACTTTAAGTTAAGTTAATATCGAAATTTTATTTCTTCAATTTCCCATCAAGAGTTAATGAAACATAACGTGCTATTTATGATAATAATGTGAGCAGAACCTACCCAGCACAGTGAATCTTATTTATTTTAAATCAGAGATCAAATTCAACCCCACTAGTACTAGAAAGGATCCTGTAATTGTCATTGCCAAGTACCCATTTAGTTTTCCAATCGTGAGTACTGAGTAATATGTCCAAAGAGGACCACTAAATTAAAGAACTTTGCAGCTGATATCCATACAATTTGCCTGCACAAAAAGGTAAAACTTTCAAGGATTTCAATCTCCAGTGCAGGAACAGCATCAGGGAACAAGAGAGAAGACAGATGGTACTAAGACCTCCATCGATGCTTCTATAATGCTGTTAAAGAAACGATCGCTAGTAACGTAACTACTGTTGCTTTTTGGCCAGACAAACTAACTAGAGCAGTTGTCTCGCCTTACTAGATGATTTTTTTTTTTTTTTTTTTGTGTTGACAGGTACCAGATGTTAGTTCAACCAATCAGGTAGAGGTAAACTGGAATCACTTTATGCCAATTCCCACCAATCTAATCTAAGGAGTGAATGAACTGATTCAGTATCTGCATCAAAATAAGTCCCTAACTACCGAGTTCCACCAAGAAACCGTCTCCTCACAAAATTTACTTTCACCAAGTAGGTCGCAGTGACATACAGTCTGACCAGGAACAAATAAGAAAAGGCAAGTATTACCTCACCTTGAATAGGACATTATGAAACAAACGCACAAATAAATCCACACCCAACGCCCCCCCCCCCCCAACAAAAAAAAAAAAAAAGATAACAATAAAGCAAAGGACCGAAACACAAAGGAAGTTATGCCACAGCCGTCGACACTCGAGATAATACATAAGGTATAAATGATGAGAAGCAGGAAGCTAAATCTATATAGATAACATAAAATTCACACCTTAGCTGCAACAAGACCACTGACTTGAGCCATGTCACACATCAATACAGCACCGCACCTGTCTGCAACCTGCCTAAACCTACCATAGTCCCATTCGCGAGGATACGAACTTCCCCCGCAAATAAGAATCTTGGGGTGAAAATCAATTGCCCTCTCCTCAAGTTTATCAAAATCAATGTACCCAGTCTGTGGGTTGACCTTATAAGGCAAACTCTCGAAAAATATGGATGCCCCAGAAACTTTCCTTCCATCGGGCATATAGCACCCGTGGCTAGTATTACCACCCGACGGTGTATCCAACCCCATGATCCGATCCCCAGGGAGCAAAAGCCCCGTGTAAACCGCGAAATTTGCAGAAGTGCACGAGTATGGCTGTACATTCACTCCCCATTTCTCAGAATCCAAATCAAAAGCTGCCAATGCACGCTCCTGACAAAGAGTTTCAATCTCATCGATGTACTCATTCCCACCATAGTACCGCTCACCAGGCAATCCTTCCGAGTACTTATTCGTTAAGTGGCTACCGAGCGCTTCCATCACCGCTTTACACACGAAATTCTCCGAGGCAATCAATTCGATTCCCTTGGCTTGCCTGTTCTTCTCCCTCCCCATTATCTCGAAAAGATCGGGGTCCGCCACGCTCATCGACTCGTTCCCCCACGACCTAACCGCAGCCCTCCTCGCCTCCATATCCGAAGCGCTCGAAACCCTTCTGGAGGAGCTGGTGGAAGAAGACGTTGACTCGCTCTCTCTCCTCCGTTTGATGCAGTGGCCCAAAATGCGGAACTCTTCCACGTCCGCGTCGTCCTCGTCCTCACCGACCTCCGCGCCCGCCGCGGCGGCGCCGGCATTGCTCTCGGGTTTCCGGGACCGCGGCTCGAGCAATTCAAGAGGGACGGGTTGCTTCCCGTCGAGGTGCTGGAGCGAGACCGAATCATCGGACACCTGGTTCGATCCGGGGGACAGGAGGCCCAGGGAGAGAGCCGACGGAGAATTCGACAGGTCCATCCAGAGGGGAAGAATCGCGAGGGCTCAATCCAAACGCCGCTCACGAGGCTGCGAACGGCAGGAGGAGAAAACAACGGCGGGAGCAGAGGGATTCGAGAGGGTCGAAGGAGGTACGGCGGCAATGGCGGAGGGGCATCGATTGGATTTTGATTGGAGAAGGAGAGAATGAGTCGGAGATGATGATACAATAGATTCTGACACTGACGGTTTGATTCCCCGAGGCGAGGGGGGCGGGGGAGGCGTGTGCTTATCTTATCAAACTGCTGCTGCTATTGCTTGCGCTGATCGGGGATTTCGTCACCGCCGGTGAGATTAGATAGGCTTTGCGAATCGGGTTGCCCGGTTTTCCCATGGCGGGCCGGGGCACTGCGTCGGGTCCCATTAGGTCCGTCCTCCAGCCTCCAGCCTCCAGCCTCCAGCCTCCAGCCACTGTTGAAGTGTAAAGACTCGAGCTTTCTTTGGCGTGATGTGTTAACGGGGGAGAGCGGGGATTGAGGGGGAGAGTGGGGATTGGCCAAGGGTGCTTGCGTTGATGTAGGGTTGGATTAAGGAAGCGAATCTGGGTCGATTTTCTAATCTATCTGAAAAAAAATACCCAAAAACGCGACCTAATATGTCTCTTGGGGTGTATGCTGAATTGGATCTCGTGTCGGGTCAAGCGTGCCACTGTAGGTTACGAATCGAGTAAGGTATCATAAAAGCCCGATCCAATCCAATGACATGCTTATCGTTAATAGCTAAATGCTTAATCGTCGGGTCGGGGGTTTTTCTTTCTGAAAAAGCTTTAAAATTCTCATTAAGAAGTAGGTCAAGATTAATAAAATATGCTTATAAATACAAAAGAATTGAAAAAGGCTAAGGAAGAATAAGAGACCCAATTCGAGGGTTAGGTTTATGGGAGAAAATTATCAAAAGATCTTAAATTTATTTGTGCTAATTGAATCATTTTCACGTTTTACCAAATTGGTGGGAATTCATTGATGTGCACAACGGCCATCCTATGTTGCACGACTGACGCTGAAATGAAATTCTTTTCGATTTTTTTTTCTTTTTTCCTTCTCTTATTTTGTTTCTCTTTTCCTTCTTTACTTTTTTTTACCGTGGCTGGCTAGGGTCGTTAGGCCCCGCCTGGCCTCACCCAAATTTGGACAAGGTAGCCTCACCTGCGACCTCGATGGCAAAGTGAAACAAAGGATCGCAGAGAGGTTATCGTCCCTCGAGAACCTCTACTTCCCTTGCCTTGTCCAACCTTGTGCCTCTGATTCCTCTCAACGTAAGTCCATCTTCCTTGGCCTCCTCTCTCACAATATTGTCGTTTTCTTAGGTCTGGGCGAGGTTGCGATGGCCTGAGTAAGGCCAGCCTTGCCCGGCGCGGGCGAGGTTGTCTTGTCCAAATCTAGGCAAGGTTGGGTGAAGACCGACGACCACAGTAAGAAAAAGTAGATAAGGAAAAGTGAAAGAAAAGAAAAACAATCAAAAAAAATGTAAAATATATATAAAAAAAATCCCACGTTAACGCTAGTTTCACTACGTAGAACGGCTGGCATTCACATAGCCAGATGGACTCAATTGGCAAAATGTGAAGAGTTTTAAGACTCGATTGTCACAATTAAAAGGTTTATGACTAAATTGAAAAAAATGCAATAGATTTATGATTTTTTGGACAATTTTATCAGATTTATGGTTACATGCAAAAAACAATAACACAATCAAGCCCACAAAAATCACCAGTCCAAGAGCCTCGTGGGCAAAACATCATAAACATCTCCACAAAGCAAACAGCCACGGTCAACAAAGCAAGAACAGCATCGTCAGTACAAGTATTCTCCACGCTCGAGCAGAGCCCCAAACGAAGAGCTGAACAAATCTTCCCTCGAAGGCCGTTGAAGTCCTTCAAATCTATGCTTAACATTTTCCCCTCCGTGGCGTTGATTTAACCACGAAAAAGACAGATCAATTAATCATAAAGTTCGTTCCAGTTTCAATGGTCAAATGATGAAGCGCCGGTACTGCCGAACGGGGGAGAAAACCAAAAGCATCACGTTTATGGGGGACCAGAATCGAAAAAAGGACGAGAAAAGGCAAAAGAGAATGTCCCAAGCAGCCTTGACAGTTGACAGCGAGTCACGGGCAATTGGGCAGAGCGAGGCGTGAGCAAATTCCTTTTCTCAAAATGCCTTGAACCAAACTGAAAAGGGGGGTGCCCCAAAGATAAGAAAGCCCCGTCACGGTACAGTTACATCGGAAAAAGTGTCAAAAAAGTCCTAAACTTTTTGTATTGATGTCAATTGAGTTATAAATCTTTTTTTTTGTGTCAATTGAATCCTAAACCTTTTGTTTTTGTGTTAATTCAGTCATTCCGACTAATTTTGACCGGATTTTGCTGACGTGAAAGCCGACCGACCGGCGCTAACGTTGACAACTTTTAATAATTTTTTAAATTTGTACTTTTTTTATTGTTTTCTTTTCTTTTTCTTGTTTTTTTCCTCCCCCACCCTCCCTCCTCCAGCCGATCGCCGGCCGGAGGCCAAAGGCCGGCAAACCTCGCCCAGCCGCCGGCGAGGCTCAAGCCCTTGCCAGATCCGGCAAGGTTGTGCCTCGTCTAGCCGCCGACGAGGCTCCAGCCCTCGCTAGAGGCCGCGGCCTTCGACCTCGCCAACCAGCCTCTAGTCGGTCGCCAGTCTGGCAACCAGCTGGAGGAGGGAGGGCGGAGGAGGAAAAAAAAAAGAAAAAGAAAAGAAAACAATAAAAAAATAACTAAAAATTCAAAAAATTATTAAAAGTTATCCACGTCAGCAAAATCCAGCCAAAATTAGGCGGAAGGACTAAATTGGCACAAAGATAAAAGGTGTAGGACTCAATGGACACCAAAAAAAGATTTAGGACTTAATTGGCACAAATATAAAAGATTTAGGGCTTTTTTGACACTTTTCCCTTGTTACACCACCTGTTTACTTCAGCAATCACCAGAGTCTCAGTTCCTCAGCCACATCTGAATCTCTCCTCTGCATGACCTCTAGAGAAAGGAAAAACCATGATGATAATAACAAGAGGCACTCGGCTGTTTTGTATTTTACCCTTGCTGACAAATCACTACAAGCTCACAGCTTCACAATTAGGCTACAAACTCTTATGTTCTCCATACCCTCTAAATTCACAAGCAGCATGAATCAATCATTAAGTAAACCACCAATTTACACACGCTCAGACATCAGGATCTAATTGCAAAACCGACATCTCTCTTCCTTCGGATACAAACATTCACCTTTGTCTATATAGATGCCCCATTCAATAGCTTATAGACCCATACTGACAGAAAAACGGATATATTAAATGATACGGATTTCTCCACTAGCATGCACCTCCTTGACCCTCTTATCGTATTCATCTTCTTCCTCTTCCTCTTCTTCTTCCGCATTTTCCTCCTTTGGATCACCATCGTCGTCCTCTTCCCAGCCAAAGCTCCCGCGGGAGTGCGACGGTGGAGCCTGTCTTCTGGCCTCTTCCACGATTTTCATGATGTCCTCAACACTCTGAGGGGAGAAGCTTGGGTTTTCTTTTCTGTACTTTGCTTGAGCTGCCTCTGTTAATTCCCGCGGTAAGTTTGGGTTTTCTCTTCTGTAGTACTTTGCTTGAGCTGCCTCCGTTAATTCACGTGGCAAGTTCTTTAGAAACCATGGGTGAGACTTGATTTCTTTGATGGTGATTCTCTGCAAAAGAACATAGACTATGAGAAGCGATGCTACAAATGCTATAACAAATAAGGCAGTCTCAAAAGCATGCACACTTGGCCATGGAAGGCATGCTTCACCAGAAACAAGAGAATCTATGAACCAATACTTTGACCCACAATGTATAATATTGATCTCCCATGCGAATCAAGGCACAATTGCGAAAAGTGTAAATTACTGAGGGGCTCCAATGATCTAAGATGCAATTATCTTATGATCAGAGAGCACAATGTTGCAGTTGCAGGCTCCCAGCATATCTTATCTAACAAGAACGAAAATATGAAATTGCGGAGATTAAACCTTGAAGAAAAGGAAAGAAGCAGAATGAATTCATTGACCGATAAGAAGTCGATTATATAAACAAAACCAAAATATTATCTAAAATCCTAGACAGAGCTAGTAGATTTTTTTGGGGGAGACGGGTGGGTCAATGACTGTCTACAGAAGAAGTTATTGGCAGTTAAGTGCTAATCCAATAAATCACCAAAAGAAGGCTTTCTGACGTCATTCTTGCGCTCATCCTTTCACTTCATTTTCACTCTCACAGTCTCATACAAAATTAAAAAATTGACATCTTGCGTACCCTTAATGGATTTGCAACAAATATGCGAGAAAGGAGATGTCTGCAATCTTGAGATATATGAACGTAATCAGGGATCTTGTACTGAACAGCCATGATCCGCTGCAGAAGGCAAAAACTGCACCAAATCAGAAAACAAAAACACCTTCATTGGTCAAATGGAACGATAAGAGTATATTCTCACACTAATAGTCTTTCTGAAGTTTTTTGGATCATCCGGGTCTTCAAAGGGGTATGCTCCCACAAGCATCACATAAAGAGTCGCACCACAGGACCAGACATCTGCCAACTAATAAAGCACATATTTATAGTAAACACGACCTCCATGAAAGAACGGTTGACATTGCCTACTCATAAGGACCGCTAAATATAAGTGCAACCCCAAACTCAGGGACACTGGCATTCCAAGGGTATAGAGTGTGCTGAATGGCTAGGCATGGTTACACGAAACTCATGTTTTTATTACAGAGGGATACTAGACAAAAGAGGATACTCATGGGTTGGAGATGAGACGATAGATGTCAATGAAATAAAGGCAGTTGACAATTTCAGACATAAAAATGAAGCTCAGAGGGATAATAAACAGCATCTCACTGATCCCAAATTTAAAAACGATACATAATTAGTCCAATCCTGAACACATTTAACCCACCTGTGAACTGAAAAGCCTATCAAACAAGTCGGAAATATCTAGAGAAGCCTAACCAGTCACCAAAATAGTTCTACCACAGGTTTTGCAGTTTTTAATGTACATAAAGTAGCAGCAAGGCCATGCATAATGAGCTTAAGTCAATACTAGCATATAACATCGCAGACACGTGAGGCCAAAACTGGACAAGACCGACTTAACAGATGAACAGCTTTAATGAAATGACTTACCTTGCCATCATATTCCCTCCTAGAGAGAACCTCAGGTGCAATGTATGCTGGAGTTCCGACGGTGGATTTAGGTCTTGAATGAAGCACAGAAGACTAAAGGCAAGTTAACAAGATATAAGTCGACGAATCAGCCTAACCCCTGTAAAGATATTGCACAACCAATGTAAAGATGCTGCAAAAACTACTTCACACTTGTACCTTAGAATACCCAAAATCACATATTTTAAGTCTCGGCGCAGCGCTTCCATCTAAGAGGGTGTTCTCCAGCTTCAAATCTCTATGACATATTTGCTTAAGAACAAGAGAAAAAAGGACAAGTGATGAAATCTACAATAATGAGAATACTAGGATGCCACTTGAATAGAAAGTTTGGAACTTTATCTTACCATGGCATGGCAGAAGCTAACTCCTGAGATGAGCTGCTGGAAGAAATATCTGGCCTGGAGAATTGAAAAGAAAGAGTAAGCTGATCAGTACTTCAAAGAATATCAGATAACCACCAGTAATGCATAATGTATGTTTTGAATCCGCTCAGCAACTAATATCAGATCACAGACTCTAAAAAGTTTCCAAAACAATAAAAGAACAAAGCGAAAACTCTTTACTACGATTTTTTACTGATCGAGAAAAAGCAAACCTCATCTTCGCTGAATCTTCCAGCATTGCAGATTCTCTCAAAGAGCTCACCCCCCGCCGCATATTCCATGACAATAGCAAGATGGGTAGGCGTCAAAATCACCTGCATATACATTCCAAACATCAACAACTGATAGTCTGATAGCGAATGAAAGATCATCCATCACCCGAGCTCAAAGGCACGGTCATATTCCAAATCCTGTTCTTGTACTGACCTCTTTGAAGCGAATGATATTTGGATGGCAAAGCGATCTATGATTAATAATCTCTCTGGCCACATTCTCGTCAATCTGAAACCGGAAAACAAATGGAATTACTGTTACTGATGAGACCGGCAAGTGATTCCATAGGAAAATCAATCCCCCCGTCGACGCTAAAACTCCAATAGTAAACAAACTCGTTGCAGGATTGTACAGTTCTTGAGGTTGCGGCCGCAATTCAGGAACGATTCCGAAACTTTACTCCATAAAAAGCAAAAATCAAACATAACAAAAGAGAGATCAAAAGAAGGACCTTGCGACCTCGCTCGATGTACTTCATGGCAACAAATTCTTTGGTCTCCTTGTTCCTCATGAGCCGGGCAACTCCGAAATTGCCCGATCCTATATCCTTGATCACCTCGTACTTCTCCATGTCACCCCCCCCCCCCCCCCCTTCCTTTCTGGGACTACGCAAAACCAGAGACCCACTTCACCGATTGCCAAAGAAAGCTCCAAATCTCGCGGGAATCGAGCTTCAGGCCAAGCCCATCAAAGCTCAATCAAGAAAAGAAAGGAAAAAGGCACCGAGTCCTGAATCCTTGATCGCAGGACATCAAAGCACGACCATATATACAGCAAAGAGAGAGAGAGAGAAAGAAAGAGGGAGAGAGGGAGAGGAATTGTGAGTGTAAAGGTTGGATTTTGGGCTGTAGAAGGAGAAGCGGCGGCGGCGGTGGAGGTGGGTTTGCTGAGGATTTGAAGGAAAGCAACGAATCTGGAGAGATTATACGATGAGGGAATCAAGGAGAAGGAGGAGGAGGAGGAGATTATCGTGAAGGAGAGAGAGATGATGAGTCCTGACTGTGGAACTTTAAAGAAACGATGGGTGATCGGTCGTCAGAAATGAAAAGAATTGCGAAGGAATGGGCGATGGGTCCCAGAAGATGGTGGAGGAGGGAGAGAAGATGGTGGAGGAGGGAACAGGGGCGCCAGAGCCAGTAAGATCTTGCATGGGCGACGCGAGTGTTATTATTATTATTATTACCGTATATGTCGTCGTCGGCCATGCCCCCGGAGAGAACCTTTTCTTTACTGGCGAAGATTCTTGCATCGTCTCGGCGTCTTTAAAGGTTATTCCCCTCCCCCCCCCGGCGTCCAGAATTTTCACTGAGTTTATCGTCTTCGTGATCTTGCGATTATTTAAAGGATTAACGTCGCAAAAAACCCAAATTTACCTTAAATTAACTTTTTTACCACAAAAAAGACTCCAAACCGGTACGCCTATGACAAATTCTCCATCCGTTAATTTCCGTTAAAATTTTTACCGATGGACGTCACGTGAAAGTTAACGGGTAAATTTGTTACGGGTAGGGGTGTCAATGGGTCGGGTCGGGTTTTCATGATACCCAACCTGACCCGAAACAATGAATATGTGTGCTTGGCCCGACCCGAAACAAGACTCGAACATGATATAGCCGCATGATCGGGTCGGTTCGGTTCGGGCCGGGTTAGTTCGGTTCGGTTCGGGTTCGTGTTTTATATTTTTATTATAAATTAAGGTTAAGTTACACCTAGGGGTGTCAATGGATCGGGTTGGGTCTAGTCTCCACGTTACCCAACTCGACCCGAATCATAAAAGATATTGGACTCTTGACCCGAACCAAACATGACCTGAAACGCAAAACTGGGTCGGGCCGGGTCGGGTTGCTGAGACGATGCACAACGACCACCGCCGCCGCTAGAATCTCTCTCTCTCTGGCGCAGCGCATTTGCTTTCAATGGCGGTCCATCCTCACGAGCAGGTGAAGTCGCGCTTCGTCTCTCCATCCCGCGTCTCGCATCACATTGTCTGTATTTCGCAGCATTGCGTTCTATTCGCGGCTGAGCTTGATCTTGATCTTGATCGATCAATTCGACTGTTCTTTTTCTGGGAATTTCCGCTCGTTCTGTGCGTACCCTTTTAAGTTGTGATGATATATAGTGTTGGGTGTTGAAAGAATTTGAAAAAAGGCCTGAACTTTGTCGTTGTTTTGGTAAAATTTGAAGTCCTGATGTTTGTGCGAGAGGCTTGAGGGGGGTGCGCGTGCTTGACTGAGCTTGAAAATGGGAAGATGCAAAGTGGAAATTTTGGCGGAGAAATTTGTTGCCAACTCCTCCTCCCCCTCCTTGCTGTGCGCTGGTGATCTCTAATGTGTTCCCAGTACATATGTCTAGCTACTGTAGCGAGTGCCGGTTATTTGGTCCGTATGCTAAGCGTCGCCCGCATCCTGACAGGAGAGTTTTTCGACAGGAAAGAGCGTGCTTCTCGGTGGTTGCGGATGCAAGCGACGATCTTCCCATCGGTTGTCAGTGCTTCCACGCGCTAGATTCGATTATTGAGGAAGACAGCCAACACTGTCAGCTGGATAATTTAGCTTCAAACACATCATGTAAGGAGGACGAAGTTAAACGACAGTGCTACAAAGTGAAATGTGTTTCGGTTCTAAAAATAAAAAATAAAAAATAAAAATATATGTGTTTCGGTTCGGTTCGTGTTCTAAACACGAACCGAACCGAAACCATTGAGATACCCATTTGCTTAGCTAATACCCGAACATGAAGTTAACCCGACCCGAAAATACCCAAAACTTCGGATCCGGTCGGGTCGGTTCGTGTTCCGATTCGGGTATATTGTTTGGTTTTGACACCGCTACTTACGGGTGTACCAATTTGGGGTTTTTTTGATCAAAAAATTAATTTAGGGTAAATTTATTACAAATGTACCGGTTTGGATTTTTTCATATTATTATTAACCCTTATTAAAAATTAAATTTTTCGAAATCAATTTGATTCTTGTAAGTTATTTTGTGGTTTGTTCCGAAAATAGATTATTGGTAGTCCTCGCGGATAACATGTATGCTCGTTTTCTATGTATGATAGATTGTTAAATTCCACGTGTTATGAGAAAAGCAAGAGAAAAAGGGAAGTGCTAGATATTGCACTCGGGTTGTTTCTTTTTTCCTAATTGCGTGTAATATCAATATAAGGCCTCTTACAATCACTTTAAATTTTCGCATGAATTCAAGTGACTGGAGTTCAATCTTCCAAAAAAAAAGGAGAAGAAGAGTTCGACAAGATAAGTCAGTATAACCATCCAACTGATTGCTTATGTAGCTTGGTGTTAGCGCGAATTAAGCAATGGATGGAGTTTTGATCGGAACGACTTTGCTAGCGGCTACGGCGTATGTGTGTACCCCGTGTTGATCGTGAAGAATACGGAACATTTTGAAGTCGATGACCGGGTTGAAACCAAGGTATTGTGTAAATTTGCATCATAGTCTCTTTCACATTTAAGGCAAGCTTCTCATCGTCAGTAAAACAAAGTGTGTTTTTTCCGGCTAAACAAATCTAGTGGGATTTGCAAATCAAAGTCCCAACGACTAAAATGCAATAGGTTATAGCGTGTTGTATCCCAGTTCAATGCATGGGGGTGATCAATGCGCATATTTGAGAGATGGGACTAAAAGCCTCGGGGGTGTGTTTGGTGGCTTGAATAAGAGGCCAGACAGGGTATAATTATCTTGTCCGACATATGACGCCACATTTTGGACGAGATAAATCCGTATGCGTTCGTATGAAAAGTCTAATAATCTATCGTGGCCCAAGAGGTGGGACAAGGATCCGATTAGAAGAACAAAAGAAAATTTAAAGAGCATGTCTACCTTGCTGCCCATCGACGCCGCCATTGTGCCGGTTTCGATCACCGATCAATGCCCGCCTGAGAGTTTCATTCTTCGTCGCGAGCGTGGTGGGCAGATTGGGAAAATTGTCTAAAAAGTCCTAAATCTATTGCAATTTTGCCAATTTGGTTGTAAACCTTTCAATTTTGCCAATTGAGTCATGAATCTTTTTACTTCTTACCAATTGTGTCCACCTGACCAATTTCGGCCGGAAAGTGCTGATGTGGACGCCAACCGGCCTACGTAACGCTGACGTGGATAGTTTTAATAATATTTTTAAATTTTTAAAATTTTGTCTATTCCTTTTCCTTTTTTCTCTTTTTCTTTTTGCTTCCTTTTCTTTTCTCCTTTCCTTCCTTCTCCATCCTATCGTTGGGCGTCGGCAACCGGCTAGAGGGGGAAGGGCCGGCGAGGTCGAGCGAGCCTCGCCCAACGGCGGTGAGGCTCTCCCTCCCTAGCAATGGGTGAGGCTTGCCCTCGCGAGCAATGACAAGGTTCGGCCTTACCATGGCTGGGCGAGAATCGCCCTATGCTGGCGAGGTCGACCTTGCTGGCCCTCTCCTCTCTAGCCAATTGCAGACGTCCGACGACCGGCTGGAGGAAAAAGAAAAAAGAGAAAAAGAGAAAATAATAGAAAATAAAAAATTTGAAAAATATTAAAAATTATCCACGCCAGCGCCACGTAGGCCGGCCAATGTCTTATTATCGATTTCTAGCCAAAATTAACCAGATTGACTTAATTGGCAAGAAGTAAAAAGATTTATGATTCAATTGGCAAAATTGAAAAGTTTGAGACTAAATTGGTAAAATCGAAAGGTTTATGACTGAATTGGTAAAAGTGTAATAAATTAATGACTTTTTAAACAATTTTCCTGGTATATCTGGCCATCGCCGTTTGTTCCCTTGCTTTGGCGACGGCTCAATGGTGGTCGCACCCTACAACGCCGACCACCGTATGTTACCATTGCTCGAGGATCCTCATGGCCGATCGGTTGTGATGGCCGCCATGGTCAGGCAATGCCCACTGTGAAGGTCGCCGTCTAAAATGGCGACCTCCACAGGTAACGGTGGCTACGTATGTCACGGTGGTCTCGGTTTCTTTACTTTTTCTTAAAGTTATCTGTTCAGTTTTTTATTTTTTATTTTATTGTTTATTAAATCCTTGTAGATGTTATATCCGATCTCCTACCAAAACAGATTAATGACACGACAAACAATCCCCTCACATTTTCTATCCTAAGTCAGGAACAACTTTGGTTGGCTATGGAGGAGACCACAAGAAACAAGACGAAACCGCAAATCTCTTATTAATTGAACTGGACAAATTCCGTTTGGATCCTCAATCTCGGTGAATGCCGGTGGATCTTTAGAATTTCCTCGATATACGAACAAAATCAAAACCATCCCTCCTGTCCACGGGATTTTCAACTACTTTTTTTAAACTATGAATTTCTTTTATAAATAATACAGAATCACGTTGAATTCTCGAGAAAATTGTACGAGAAAATCGTCTCCAGTTTCACGCATCGATATATGAATATTTTAGAAATCAGCATAACCATTTCATGTTGCGTACAAATTAAAGTGTCGATATCCATAAAAAGCGAAGATCATAAATTACTCCGAACAAACGTGTTTAGTCATGGGCGATCCATGCGATCCTTTATTTTGATTATATAGATTCTGAAAGATAACACCTGTTGATTCTAGACGCTTCTCGAGTTAATTTAATCTCGAAACATTTCGGGTTCCGAGAAATTTAACTTTGAATTGCTTCGAACAAAAAGGTTTACCCGATGCTCTATTAGTTCACGGGATTGGGTCAATCTCGAAAGTCTTGGGAGATTTCTTTTACCATCCTACATATCTAGGAGATGACTTGTATGCATATTGCATGAACCCTTATATAGAAACAATTTGATATGATATATTGCCTACAATTTTCGAAAGAAAAACCCATTGGATTATCAATTTGGTTTCGCATGCACTGCCGTAGCGTGAATGATCACGGGCCCGATAGCCGACGGTGTTTGTACTAGACTCCCTCGAGTTCAATAGACCTAAAGCACAGATAGGCGCGAGCCTGGCGAGCATTTCCGCTTCGGGACTCGGCCCGACCGGCTTATCTAAGTATATGCTCAAACTCGATTGGTTTTATGACGAATAATGTAATATTTTTTGGTCATGGACCCGTGATCTAGATGAAGCCCTCTCTCAATTATCGGTGGTCTCAACAAAGAGAGCCGTCCTCATCAGATCAAATGAATGCACGCGGACGGTGCACGGGTCCCCACGTGTCAGCATCCCGGGCGTCCCGGTGTGACCCGACCCACATAGCTCTCCCTCCCGTCTCGCCCGGATAGGGCCGTGGAGCTGAACCGGAGCTTAAACCCGCTTTGAGACCCGACTCGCCCCCTTCATTTAACGCTTCCTCCAACCCGCAGAAGCTCCCAGGTACAGAGGGAACGACAACGACGACGACCTCTCTCGGTCCGATTCTGACCCCGATTCAGATCCGACCCTCGCCGGCGACCGCCATGGTTCCCGCCGTCCGATCCCTCTCTCTCCTCCTCCCTCTCCTTTTCCTCCTCTCCTCCTCCGCCCTCGCCTCCGAGTCAGATCACAAGGTAAAGCTCGTCCTCGTCCTTCCCACCGCGTCGTGGTTGACTCGGCCACTGGTCCCCGACGCGTTTTCCTGAATCCTAGATCTCGCTCGCGGCCTCGTTTTTGGTCCCTAATTTGGTTTAGATCTGCTCTTTCGGGATTTGCGCTGTCTCGGCTCCGGCGTTTTCCGCTTTGATTCGAGGGTTCTCCGCCAGAATCTGGCCGTGTCGGCTTTAGATTTGCGTGGGTGCGCCGGGTTTGTGTCGGTGGAAGTGCCTGTGGCTTAGTTTGTCCGGAGGAGAACCGCGATGCACGTGGGGGGGTTTACTCGCTTCTGTGCACGTGCACGGTCTCAGATGTTTTCTTGGGCGTTAGCATTGTAATGTACGGCATTGATCGGGATGTTAAAGCTTCTTTCGTGCGTCTGATTGTGAATGACTTGCCAATTCTCTTACAGTGGCACTAGATCTTTATACGTTGCAAGTCAGTGCTCAGTCTTTTTAGTGTCAGTAGTTGGATCTCACTCGCTGATCGTTGTCCTAATGTGGTTCCCGTGATGATGAATGCAAAGCACTGACTTTTTCGCATTGATCTCAATTTTCCTAGAGCTGCTTTCTCCTGTTTTTTCTCGGCAGTAGATAGTCTTGATTCGACTCTCGAGTGCTAGCTGCTTCTGCTAATATAGTTTGATCATTTTTAATAAGTAGAATTGTAGCCTTAAGCTTGCAATAGGAACTTTCATATTATTGTTGTAAAGACAAAGCTTTTAAAGACCAAGATCAGGTTCTTGGTGAACTTCGTCTTCTCGATGAGCTTTCTAAAAATCTTACGAATTTATTGAATATAGTCACAAGGGAAGATACTCACTGATAGGTTGTAAAGACAAAAAAAAGAATGGGTTGTTGACTGCTGTTGGTTTTATAGGCAGCACGTCTATTGCCATATCAGTAAACTATACCTCTATTTTTGGCAGCAACAGCTCGTTATTTTATGTTTCCTTATCCAAACAGAAGACGCACATTCTTGCTGACAACTTTTCACTTCTCTTTCAGTATCAGCAAGACGAGGCAGTCACCCTTTGGGTTAATAAGGTTGGCCCATACAACAATCCCCAAGAAACATACAATTATTACAGCCTCCCATTTTGCCGTGCTCCTGGAAATCCTGCACATAAGTGGGGTGGTCTTGGTGAGGTCCTTGGTGGAAATGAACTCATCGATAGCCAGATTGAGATAAAGTTTCGAAGTATGCAGATTGCCTTCACGTTATTTTTAACTGTTGAATCTGATATTATGTGGAGCTTATTGTGAGACGTTTTCCTTTGCAGAGACTGTGGAGAAAGGTGTCATTTGTCCACTTGAACTTGATGAAGGGAAGGTCAAACAATTCAAGGATGCTATTGAGAATAGTTATTGGTTTGAATTCTTCATGGGTATGTAAACCTTTGTTGAGTACTTCATTGACTTAATGTTTAGGTATCATCTACTTCTTTTATGTTAACATATTCTGATAGATTAACTCACCTCTTATATATCTTAATTTACTTAATGACTAAAGAGAGAACTTAATGGAACTAGCTTTATCCAAATATTTGATGGTTTGACACAGTGTAAGGAAAGCATGACCTTTAATACATACAATCTGTAATCCAGGAACCCCATAGCTGTGTTTTTCTCCTCCTTCCCTTCCCTTCCCCCCCCCCCCCCCCCTCCCTTTTTTTTTTGTGGAGAGTTGCACGGGCCTTGGGAGGCTCCTTGTAGAAGTTCCAATGATTTTATACTACATATTCAAAGTGATTGTGGATGTTATTTACTGGGCTTAAAAGTGTGAATGCAGCAGCCACGGCAATTTAGACCATTACTGTATGCATGAATTGGCATTGTTTCTTTTAGTATCAATAGAACCATGTGTGTTCTATGACTTCACTAGGACCATTTGTGACATGGTTATCGTTTTTCCCCCTCCCTTTGATATTGATTGATATATTTCTTCGTCTGGTGGGTTGAAGATCTGTATTATTATTTGCCCTTACTCATTTCAACTTGATGTCTTTCTGGATCATGCTTTGGGATATTGCCTGCTGAATGCAAGTCCAGATGATCTGCCTTTGTGGGGTATGTAATTAATAGTTATTGTTAGATTGAATTTTAAAACTTTGAATGTTTTCCAGTCTCACACTTTTCTTTCCTGTTTTAGGTTTTGTTGGTGAACTGCACCCTGATAAGAACAGTGATAACAGCAAGCACGTACTATACACTCATAAAAGCATCAGTGTTAAGTACAACAAAAATCAGGTGTGACTATCAGTTCATCTGTTATTTATAACAGTTAAGGATTCTGATGCTTACTTACCACTCTTCTTTTATGTAGATTATTCATGCTAGTCTGATGCCAGAGAATCCAAAGGCCTTGGAAGTTGGAAAGACATATGATATGACATACTCTGTCAAATGGGAAGAGATTCCTGTTTCTTTTGCACGTCGTTTTGATGTTTATTTGGATTACCCTTTCTTTGAGCATCAGGTTAGTATGGTGGTTTACTATCTTTTAGTTACGTACATGCATAAACGCAAGAAGATCATCGTCTCCATTTGCTTACGGCGTATTTATGTTCTATACACTCGTTTGCTCCTGACATTTGTTTATCAATATTCAATAGCATTATGGATTATCTAGTAATCTTCGTGAAAGTAACAATATTTTTTGTTCCAGGACGTTCTGTTCAATTTTCCTTTTCTCATTAATTTCTGTGCACTTTTCCTGTGTGACAGATCCATTGGTTTTCTATCTTCAATTCATTCATGATGGTGATATTCCTAACTGGCTTGGTGTCGATGATTTTGATGCGGACTCTGAGAAATGACTATGCGAAATACGCAAGGGAAGATGATGATCTGGAGACTCTGGTGATTCTCTTTTGATATTTTGCTGTCCCCTCCTGTGCTCTGATGTTTAGTGTCTTCTTTTTGATGTTGCAGTGTCGCTGACTAAATTATGATGACTATTTGATGCTCTACCCAGGAAAGGGATGTGAGTGAAGAGTCTGGCTGGAAACTTGTCCATGGCGATGTTTTTCGGCCTCCACGTAATTTAGTATTGCTGTCAGCTGTGGTTGGCACTGGTGCTCAGCTTGCTCTACTTGTGCTCCTTGTCATATTGTTGGCAATTGTTGGAATGTTATATGTTGGGTATGTTCTCATACTTAATGATTATTTGTGGATAATTTTGCTTAAGACAGGAGGATTTCTTTGATCCGCTAGCTGAAATAATATAATCCAGCTTTACTTTTCTTGATATCTTGCAATTGAATGTGTCTTTTTTTTGTCATGACATGAATTACTATTGTTCAGGAGAGGAGCAATTGTTACAACTTTTATCCTATGTTATGCCTTCACCTCCTTTATTTCTGGCTATGTTAGTGGTGGAATGTACTCACGTCATGGCGGTCAGTACTCTCGACGTGTTGTCATCATTTTCAATTGCCTTCGATCTTTGTTATTAATTAAAGTTGCTTTCTAAGGTGTGTTTTGCTGATTATGAAATTCTGTTATCTTGTGTAGGTAAAAGTTGGATCAAGTCGATGATCCTCACGGCATCTTTATTCCCATTTATGTGCTTTGGAATTGGCTTCATCCTCAATACCATTGCTATATTTTATGGGTCTTTAGCAGCAATTCCTTTTGGTACTATGGTAGTGGTTTTTGTTATCTGGGCATTCATCTCATTCCCCCTAGCTCTCCTTGGAACAGTCGTAGGAAGAAACTGGAGTGGAGCTCCGAACAACCCATGTCGTGTGAAGACTATTCCTCGTCCCATTCCTGAGAAAAAGTGGTACTTGACACCCTCTGTGGTGTCGATGATGGGAGGATTGTTACCCTTTGGCAGCATTTTTATCGAGATGTACTTTGTCTTCACTTCTTTCTGGAATTACAAGGTGATTTCCAGTTCCCCTTACTGGAAGATCTTGATTTCTAGAACAAACCAATGAAGTTAATGATAATTCAGTATCTGATTTTGCTCTATTGTGGTTTACAGGTGTACTACGTGTATGGATTTATGCTGCTTGTTTTCCTAATTCTCATCATTGTTACGGTTTGTGTAACAATTGTGGGCACATACTTTCTCTTAAATGCTGAGAATTATCATTGGCAGTGGACCTCGTTTTTCTCTGCTGCCTCAACAGCTGTCTATGTATACTTGTACTCAATCTATTACTACCATGTGAAGACTAAGATGTCGGGGTTCTTCCAGACCAGCTTCTATTTTGGATACACCTTGATGTTCTGTCTTGGACTGGGAATACTTTGTGGTGAGTATTATGATGTCCTCAGTGATTGCACCAAAATAAAAAAAAATGTTAATTGCTCTATTTACTGCGCCCCCGCCCAAAAAAGAGGGTTTAATGACTTTCATTTGCAATGTTTGTTGTAGAATAAAAAAGACTTAGTAGTCAGCTTCCTATAAAGTTTTTCTTTTACATGATTGCAAATTTTGGTATGTGGTGGTTTGTGCACGTTCAGTTAGATATCTGGACTCAGCTTGTCTAGGAGGACACTAAATCCCTAAATTTTTTGGTCCATAGGGAGGAATTTAGTAAATCAGTTGCTTTAAACATTCATTTGCAATACATATTTTTTTTTCATGTCAGGTTTTCTCTATGGTAGATGATGGTTAGTAGCTTTGTAGCTAGTTCAATACCTTATGAGAGTGCCATAATTTTTTCTAGTTTGCCACCTATGTGTTTGGAGTCTATTAGCTCTTGTAATTCCATGTTCGAAGGCTGCCATTTAATTCAACGACTTGATCAGTCTTCTTTTTCTCTTGGAGTATTGAGCATCTATGTGTGATGATTGCGCACAGGTGCCGTTGGTTATCTGGGCTCGAATTTGTTTGTAAGGAGGATCTACAGAAACATCAAATGTGATTAGAGCTTCATGATGGGAAGTGGGCGAAATGGTTTTTCCCGGTACCTTTTGGTTGTGGAGATGACAATAAAAATCGAGAGGAAGCCAGCCTATCACCTTGCGGACTATTTAGAATGTCACCGGACGGTTATCACGGAATTCAAGGATGGGGATGTACACTTTCTTCCGCCGAGCCTGGGGAATCCTGAGAATTTTTTTTTTTTCCTTTATATTCTAGCTGTAAGATGAATAGGGTGCAGGGATTGTTCTCGCTATCAGAAACTTTTTACAAATAGGTGCCCCAGTGGATACTTAATTTCTTGAGTCTGCTAACGTTGTAATGCTATTTTTGCTGTCTGGAATATGGACTTCAGCAGGAAAGGAGTCGATAATGAATTTTGTGATCCTGATGATCATGTTCCTTCTGCTATTGTTTAATATGGAATATGCCAGTTTTGGCCCTGGAATGCATAATCGCCCTCCAGGTAGCGAGTTTCTTCGGGTGTCTGCTATGGCTTCTGTGGCCTTGTCTTTCGTTTTCGCTTTCTGGTTGCGGTTCCATGCGACCACTGATGCTCTGCCGATTGTCAGTTTGGTCCTGATAGGCATGTATTAGTTGCTAGGGCTGTTCGCATGTAGAAGTTTCGCGAATATCGGCTTTAATTGGAATTGGGAGTTTCCTGGACCTCTATTATGTGTGGTACGCAATGCGTTTACTTTGCTATTCACACATATTGAAGCGCTTTCGTGGATTTGGCCGTTTAAAGAGTCTCTACCAGTCACCAAATGGAATGAGAATCTTCACTCTTCTCTCATTTTCTTATGGGAAAATGGACTTTATTAACTGAAGACCAGGAAATTAATCTTGGGCAGGAAAATGGACCAGAAATGTGGGTTTCTTTTGTCTCACGCGCACCAAAAGAAGAAAAGAAAAGAGAAAAAATGAAGGCCAAAAACTATCTCAAGGGAGGAATGTGGCATCCACGGTCGACCTCCTCACCAGTCACCCAATTTTATCTGGTCCTGATGATAAAGAGATAGAGCGAGGCACCAGGACGCGCCACGTGGCAAGCCACAAGCCAGAGACAATCCCCTATCCTCTTCTCCTTCCCACATCCAATATTAAGGCGCTCAAAGTATGACAGTCTTCTCAGTTTTTTTCACACCAAACTAGAGAGAAGAGAAGAGAAATGGCACTTGCAGGAGCTGCACTCTCAGGAAGCGTGGTGAGCTCCCCCTTCGTGAGGATGCAGCCAGTGAACAGACTCAGGGCATTCCCCAATGTGGGTCAGGCCCTGTTTGGTGTCAACTCTGGCCGTGGAAGAGTGACTGCCATGGCCGCCTACAAGGTCACCCTGATCACCCCCGAAGGCAAAGTCGAAATTGAAGTCCCCGATGATGTTTACATCTTGGACCAGGCCGAGGAGCAAGGCATCGACTTGCCCTACTCCTGCCGCGCCGGCTCTTGCTCGTCCTGCGCGGGCAAGGTCGTGGCGGGGAGCGTCGACCAGAGCGACGGCAGCTTCCTGGATGATGATCAGATTGATCAAGGTTGGGTCCTCACCTGTGTTGCCTACCCTCAATCTGATGTCACCATTGAGACTCACAAGGAAGAGGAGCTCACTGCTTGAAGCTCCTATTTGCTTTGCATAAATTAGTCTCACTCCATGCAACTTGTCCTTTCTCTCTCTCTCTCCCTCCCTCTTTACCTGTTTGTTAGTTCACTTAGTCTCTTCCTTTTTTACTGTGCCAGGGATAATTTAATGTTATTCTGAGTCTACTGTAATGGCTTTTCTTTTTCCTATTTCTGTATGAGGAAATAAAACTCATGCTCTATATTCCTTTCTATTGCATTTGGTGTGCAGACATCCTTCATAAGTATGTACGTTCAGCATTATAATATGAAGATGTCAGTAGTCAGTTTCAGGGGCAGTGCTCTAAACCGCACAAATGCATTTAAAGCCTGCTTATGACAATAAAAGGATGTCTGTGGCTTGAAATGCATTGATGTCATCTTGCTAATGCCATGTTTGGAGAACAGTACTCTGCAAAGTATGACAAATTAGAAATTGGGGTATTCATATGCTCCAGCCAAACTAAACTCTCGCAAAAGGCTGCGTGATATAAAGTTTTCTTCGCTGCTTTTGTATCTCCTATCCCATCACACTCCGGGAGCCATTTGTACCTTAACCAGTTTGATAGAGAGGAAAATATCCTACAGGATTTTGGGTAATACAAGATGAGCAGAGCCCCCTTTTTCTACAATATCGTGAATGTAGATGAGTATAACGTCATTCCGTCATCCTATAACTAAGCCGATTGATCTGAATCATGTGGCTTAAGTCCTCCGAAACAACTCTGACAGAGTCTCATCTTTACCTTCCTCCCCAACTTCTCCTACATTGTCTTCTTCGCCATGACGCGAGTGTGGCGTGCTCATGCGCAAGGACTCGGACAAGAATTCCTCCATCCGAAACAAAAACTCCTTTTGCGGACGATCGGAAATATCAAGAACGGTCTCTATCTGGTCTATCGAGGTGACGGTATCCTGATTATTGAGAGAGGCTAGTGAAGAGCTCCGAGATAATGTACCTGATGCCACCGTTATTTCATCCCTCTCATCTATTGTTGTATCAAGTGAACAAGTAGACCTTACGGTATACAAACGCAAAGAATCACGCTTTGATTTCTCCTTCACTCTTTTACACCAGCTATGGAGTGACTCCCTGACGCTCTCTGCAACCAAGGCTTTTTTGCACCGAGATCCCATCTACAACACACGAATTCAAGAGGCAATGACATACTATGATATTAGAGGCAGTCACTAAAACTTGAGCTCAGTTTTAAATTTAGATGTACTTCCAAAATTTAGTACCGACCAGACACAAATTACCAGAAGTAGACAATTATCTCCAGGAGTCAAGCTAGCCTTGTTGAGCATTTAACTTTTCACTTAGCATCTACTCATTTCTTATCAAATCAAGAGGTAAGTCTGTGATAGTCACTCTTAGTTGTGTCAACATCCAAAAGAAACATGCGCACGTGCGCATGTGCGCATTTCTGAAGAGTATCCAGGGGGCCGATGGTTGCTACTAGTAAAAGTAAGAAATATCTTATGAACTCCGTCAGAAAATGGGCACTCTATTCAAATTTTTTCCTCTTAAGCTTTGCCAAAGTGATATTAAAACACCGAAAGGTCATGTGAGGGGAATACTTATGTTCAGTCTTAATATTGAAGACGAATTAATATTAAAGTAGCCACTGAGCAGACAAACATGAAGGTATAGTTCCACTATCAAATGGTCACGCCTATTGCTTGCTGCTAGTGACATGAAGTCAACATAAAAGTATTTGTCATCCCAATTAATAAGTCTTCTAGAGAATACAAACTATTGTTACGTTTGCTCCGGATTGATCGGATTCATTCAACAACCACTTCATGAATAAGAACCAAAATAAGCACCTTGGACTTTTTAGGTTCCTATAATGATATACACAATTAAGCAGGCTAACTTGAGGATTCTACAAGATATGTTGATTCAATGAGATCCACCTTATCTACAAAGATATTAACAAATGACTTTGTGCATTAAGGACTATATTTCTACAGTAGAAGGTAAGCACCGACCTGTGTGACAATTACATTCAGGGGAACTGTGCTATTACTGCACCAGAACTGAACGATGACCCTGCATTGGAAATTGATTGGGGGATATAGCAGAAAATTGTTGACAGATAACCCATATGAATAATAAAGTAGTTGAAATTAGGAATAATGAAATAAAAGAGATCTGCAACTCAAACATAGAGACTTACCCGGAAGCAAGGCGAATGATTACTAACAAATGGTTCTTCATGAAGCATGACCTTTGTTTAAATCCCCACTAAACAAGAAACATAGAAGACTCAATAACCTATCACCCTTCAATAATTGACAGGCAACTGTAGGCAGGAGAGAGAGAGAGAGAGAGAGAGAGAGAGATTGCCACATACCATTAATGGGCAAATAAGTTATTTATTCTTTGCATTATCATTCACTGTTGAAGGAAAAAAAGGTTCCGGGGCGTATATAACTGAAAACCATTCCATGGACCCCCAAGAACGTATAATTTTTGGCCATGCATTCAGTTCAAGCCATAAATGATTGCATAAAAGAAAGAATACTAGAGAACAATAATTAATCTTACCAATGCCCAGATATATGTTGCCATCTCAAAGGCATTCTGCACAGCGAGGAAGATGACTACCGTCAGCCAAAATGACAACGACAATACATGTGTATGCAAAACATAGGCACAGGAAGTAACCTGAAATATGATGAACTGTATTAATTGTAACAGTATCTCTGGCTTTCCGAACCAAAACAGATCATCCCGAGGCTTTACTTGTGTTGCATTGGATGGACCTGTGGGCTCTACAATTTCGAGTGCTAGTGATGAGACAACATGCTGGAGCTTTGTCCCCACCAACATAACAAGCTAACATGCACAAAACAAGTTTAAGTTACACAACCAACGAATTTGGTCCATTTTCTAGAATACCATGGTGAAGAAGGTACTTACAACGGCAGGGATGAACGAAAGCCAGAAATAAATATTGAGACCTGCAAATTTTCTGTTTTGATAAGATATATATACCACAAGTTACCTATTTGCACTTGAAATTGCATTCTGAATATGACAAGTTACCATGGACATTCACAAAGATGCAAATGATAGCATAACCCCACAGTGGCCAACTGCAAAAGACAAGATTGAGATTCTGTCAAATGAGGTCGTGTCTGTGAAGTGAAGGAATATCATCAAAGAAGCTTAGACAGTGTAGTAACAAGATCAGCTTTGTGTTTTATATTGACCTAGCATTGTATATTATGGCCCTTAAGGGCGGCAAAGTTTCCATATATAGAATGGTTGGATGATGTCTTTCCAGACATTATGTGAACTGAAGCCTCGAAGGACTTACAAGATCTCATTCTCATTCAGAAACACCAGAAGTCAATCGAATACCCAAAAACTCAGGCAAATTAGGCTTTTGTATCCCAAAGGTATGCAACCACCACATTATCTCCACAGCAACTATCAAAGGAAAGAAAGCAAGAAAGTAGAGATAAGAAACTACACAACCTCCAAGCCAGTATGGTCCAGCAACATCAATCATACCTGTAAGACCATGTGGATAATGTTGCTGCCACTTCCTCTAAAGAGGAAATTAGGTGTTGCCAACTTGATGCGGATAATGACTCAGACATGAATTCAGAACTGTTTAGATTGAAGACATGCTCACAACCGAAGTCATAGAGTTAACTTCTTTTCAGGTTTAAACAGTTGACGGTAATTACTAGTAGGGTATATTCTCGTATACAACAGAAGTGAGGTTAGAATGTGTTGGCTCAAGAACCCAGCATGATCAGCCACATCCAAAAAAAACCAATTTTATAAGTAGGAACACAATTAATGCATCCACATAAGGGTTCCTCACTCTCGTACTATGTCAATCACTCAAGTCCCAATGGACACCACCCCAAAAGAAATCTTTCTGTGGTTTACAGTGGCAGGTAGTTCTCACTTATTAACCTGTGGAAGCAATGTCATTTGTAGCGGAGTAGATAATTCATTACGTTAACTTTTTCTTTAATGCAGCTAAGAAGTCAATGATGAACCACTTTTCGAGGCCCAAATTGAACTGCAATAGATTTGTCCTATGGCGACTAGGTCTGGTTGCTCATAGCTTGTAGGTTTCAGCATAAAAAAGACATTGTACAGTGAAAAGATACCTGATAACCAAAGAATCAGAAGACAGGTAAATGGTTAATGCTAACCTGATTCCCAAAATACCATGAAACTCATCTTCCATGCTGCGTACCATATACTTGTGAAAATTGTAAGAGTGGGGCAAACCGTGTTTCTGGATACCATTAAAGCAATGTAAATTAAGAGAATATTTTAGCTTGAAAAGATAATTTCAACAAACTAGGAAGAAGGAGTAATTGCTGTAATGTAACAGATAGTGCTTATGATCTCATGTCAGCTACATTTTGCTAATCAAGGTGATACACTTACCACATAGACTTAGCCATCAAATTATTAAGTTTGGTGGTAGACTTGTTCCTTGTATTATTTTGGGGTAGATTTACTTGCTGTCGGTGCTATTAAAAAATGTCAAACAGCCAATCTTAAGATCGTGGCTCCTTGAGCTTAAGTCTCATTCTAGAAGTTCTTACTTCTTAGAACTCAGTATTCAACACGATGCAAAAATTCTTCTTTCTATCTCAATTTTCTTTCATTGGCCAAACAAGCTAAATGTTCTTTTTATTTCACCAAGCACTTAAAAATTCAAGATAAAGCTAAATCGTAGAAGTCCCTAAAAAACACATAATCAATTTTAGTATTTCTTCCCTGTATATATATTTCTTGTAGTATGTATGTGAGATATTATCAGCGTGCATTTCATAGAAAATCCTAGGAGGTTGAGATGATATTTCTGTGATAACCTGGCCAGTAAACTTGTGTGCATTTTTCATCACCAAAAGAGAACTAAGGTATATCAATTACGACAGTCTCATAACTTATTGGCTAACATGTTTCTTTTGAAGTCACCGGTTGACTATTACACAACGAAAGAGGGATCATGTAACTCACTAATGCAATTATATTGCTTCAGTTTATAACCATGCATTACAACCAAGCATGTGCCACTTCCAGTTGATTTTAATTAGAGATGGCCTAAAAAAGTGTATTTTATACGTTTTTAGGTATATGATTATTGTTGAAGATTGTTGAAGTAAGTTTCTTTATATTTATTTAAAGTATGCATAGGCTTCGTCTTCTGCTACTAGGTTCTGCAATGTTATTGCCAAGATGAAAAATTATTTCTAGTTTGGAGGCTGTGTTGTAGGAGTGATAAGAATAGAAAACACGTCCCATCTCTCGGTCTCACAGAGAGAGAGAGAGAGAGAGAGAGAGAGAGAGAGAGAGAGAGAGAGAGAGAGAGAGAGAGAGAGAGAGCATGTCTAACAAGGAATGGACTGAAGTTAGATACCTACACTGATGAAACCCAAACGTAAAGCCAGGTAGTCTGATCTTTGGATAGAACTCCTAAATTGATGAAGAAAGCAAAGCTGCACAAATATCATACAGTGTCACTAACCTATGTATATGCAACACGAGATCAACTTCACAAAGGTTCATCAGTCGAATAAGTGTGCGTCATAAAATAATGAAAAATGTCTTGTCAGAAGAGAACAAAATACTGAATAAGGCAATTAAATTTCGAAGCACAAAAATGAGGCTTTAATGTCCCGTGGCAATGATAAAAAATCCCTTGCAATAACTAATGAGTCCTTCCACCTCACTGATTGCACCCAAAAGCATAAGAGAACGTATGGGACAAACTAAGAGATTGTTTACTGGCTTCTGCAGTCAAACAAGATGGTTGACTAAGAAGGCAACTAGATCAAAAAACACATTGGGATATACTAAAATGCCTTGCGGTCTAGAAATAAGTCCAGAAGGAAGAGTAATTACTATCCAAATAAGGACCCTATTCCGGCTCCATGGATGAGATGTGTGGTGAAAAACAAATGTAGACTGTCGCCTCATAATCTTGGCTTTCTTTGCTGTAAAAATATCAAAACTTGAGCTTAGAATGATTACAAGCAGAAACTTGGAAATGAACAAGATCAATATCTATAACCAAGTCCATCAAGCATATGTTTTTCGATGAAGAAAAAGAAACACGATGATAGGGTGAGAAAAAGAGAAACTTTATTGCACAAGTAAGACACAGTAATCATCCTCTTTTACAGAAATAGTCAGCAACCGGATATGGAGGTCAGTTGTGACTTATTAATGAGCTCAATCACCAATAAAATTTCTATGACACAAGGCTCTTTTGGGGGCTTTTGACTCTGTTTTAGGTGGAAGAGTGTACAACTTTAGTTCTAAAGAGAGCAATAGCAATGTACTGGGATTGCAAAAAGAAACCCAGTTAACTTTAAAAGCTCTTTTCTGATCAGCTGAAGCTCACTCTAGAAAGGAAGTAATCTATCCACCTATCCCAAATAACACCAGAATTTCTGCCAATTACTCAAGTTTCTCTAACATTGTCTAGTCTCTTTTCTTATACTATAAGTTAACTGTTAGAATCTCCATGCAGCTTGTTTATCTTGAAGGGAGACACAATACCATCAGCATCCTGTTACTGAAACCTAATCTTTTTTTGGAAAAAAATACCTACTCTTTTGGTAATCATGTTGCAGAACCTCTATTTAACTGAAAACACCGCTCTCTTTGCATAATCAGAACACAAGGCAAAGAACACTAACAAAAAATAAGTAGCAAATATTTTAACAATTAGTTTTTTGCATGATTAGCAATCAAGGAAAATGATTTATCTTGATTTCAATCAGTTTTTATGACTTACCTTGGACATCCCCTTCAGTAGTTAGAGTAGCCTGGTTTTCCCATTTCCTCCAGCTGTAAATCTGCAGCGGATGCAATTAGGGATCAAATACAGTTCATCAAAGAAATCACAGTCCATATAGCGATGCCAACATGATATACTAGTAATAATTCTAGCAGATGGAGGAGACAAGCCTGACCTTGCTCATGGCAAGGCCAACTGCAAGGCAGCTATAAAGAACATGGGTGATACCGAGGACGAAGAGAAAACGGTGAAGCTGCTCAAGACCTTCATATGAAACAAAAGGTTCTCGGCCCTGCATCATGCTACGAGCAGTCTGATAGATATTTATGTGAATAGATTAAAGATTGATATATATGACAGTGAAACATACTACCTCTCCACATTGATGAGATGACAGAGCATTAATTCCTTTTGGAGGAACATCGGTCTCATTCAGAAAAGAGAAGGAACTTTCAGACACAACATTCCCTGTCATGTCAAAGTCCTGTTCGGAGCATAGGTAGAACTTGCTGCTGAAAAGAGATGAGTTTACACAAATCTGAGAGATCCAATTTGCCCATTGGGCCAGCAGTAGAGATATGAGTCCAAGCAGCATCAACTCTATCAAGCAAACAAATGAAGCAGGAGTCAGCTTATTCTTCACTGAGGGCAACCCGCCCCTCATTGGCCCGGGACACATAAATTTGAATTTGAATCATTGGAAATACACACCTTCCTTAATCTTCACCAGGGAAACAAAGAGAGCCTTCCTCCTCGTCTTCTTCAGCCACTGCAGAAAGCATGTGTCAGTACTTTTACACTAAAAAGGAAGAAAAAACCTTTCTATTCATTGATTAAACATCTGCAGCCGAAGAACAAAATATGAAAAGTAAAATTAAACTAAAAAAGAGTACTCGTTGCTCCAATTTTGGCAACTAAGCGAACAATCACTTATTACTTCCACATTCTTACCAACAGTTGACTTCCACTCTGGCTGAAACAGAGTTGATTAAATACACGCAGTCAGTTTTTTTCCAATATATATGAAACAATCACTACAATATTGCACTGTTCGCCTCAGCCGGTGAAGTCAATAGTCGAGACTACAGAAATTTTCTTCTCTAGTCCTAATAAGATCATATACTCCCACCCACTGGAAAGTGAAATTTCCAAGGACTTTTTGGATCCAGAGACTATGTGGCATGAGGAACTCCAACTCAGAGATTTAGGGGGAAAAAAAAAAGATTCCAACATTGCCAACATCATTTAAACATTAACCAATGCCACCAAACCAATGATTACTTCTTGGAACTTATCTTAACAGTCAACTTTTCAAAGAGCATCTAAATGGACTAGCCACGACCAGAACACATCACTCAAGGCAAGAAGAAGTAAATGATCAGAGAGAGAGAGAGAGAAAAGGGGTGTTACAGCTTACCCTTCCAAATCTGTAAATGGACCTTTCCACGAAAAGGCACACAAAGACTAAGACAGTAACAACGGAAGCAACCAGATAAGTTGGGGTCTCTGCCAGAGACCTGCCTTGCTGCATCAAAGGGTTCATCTTTCGTTAGATTGTTATGCAGACTCAGAGCAGCAAACTTTCACTTCATTAATTTCTCAGGAAAGTTGAGATTTTTTCGGAGAAAGCATGAGACCCAGGAAAAGAAAGAGAGAGTGACACCGATAGATCCGGGAAACAGGGGAAAAAGAAGGAACCATTTTCTTCTTCTTTGTTTAACGTTGTTTTTCTCGTTCATGCGTCAGGGTTGAGCCCGTGCATGTGGGTTTTTTGACCAGGAATCTTAGAAAGCGAGCTCGGTCAATAATTTAGCTTATTCCGAGAAGGCGGACTTTGATTTGTCTTCTGATCTGTGAAAGCAAATGCCAACTTTCCACTGCGCGGGAATTGACGTAATCTCTCTCTCTCTCGCACTCTGTCTCTCTCTTCTCGAAGCGAACATACACGTAAAATATTGCAGGAAATGCGACCCGCCCACGTGCATCTCTCTCTCACTCTCTCTCACTGGCCATCATTTCTTGGAAGCTGGAAGGAGACTCGAGAGATCTGGCTCTGATTAAATGGTTACTGTCTGAACAGTAGCACCAGTTGTTTTGCAGGTAGGCCCTGTGGCCCGAAAAGAGAGTGTACGTTGGCCATGAAAATTAATTAGCTTCGGCCCATGTTCCATCATTACCTAATGATCTGGTGCACAAAGGAACCAAATAATGGCAGCCGGCGTTCCTAATCCAACAGTAGTTTTGGCTGGTGTAGTGAAAAAGTTTATGTATTTGCTGATTGAAGACTTGTTTTGGAAAGTATGTACAACGCAACATTATTAGACTGACACCTATTAATGTGGAAAGAAGAGGAAGTGACGTCTGATGAACGATGTGACCAGAGGGCGAAATAAAGTGCGGATACCATGTTACAACAGACGATATGCTGCTGATTGCAATGGGGCCAAGTGGATAAAGTTCGTGCATTTTCATAAGATGGTACATCTCTTCCGTCTAGTGTACAAAAAAAAATCATGTTATTGAAACGAAAAGCATAACTGGTCATTGAAGTCCTGGGGCCAGCATTATCTGCATCATGATCTTCTCATTTAACACTAAATATAATAGTTGAAAGAGCAAAAGGCTCACCCAGAAGTCTTGCAAAACCAGCCCTTGAATCAAATGATATCGTTCAAAAACTTTATCAGGAAGCCAGACCCTAAACGACCTAACTAAAGAAACTCTCAATTACACTTTTTCCCAGAATTTTTTGAAATTAGGATATGAGAGATAAAATACATTTGACACAGCATACTGAAAAAACACCAATCGTATGGCAGGCTAGCTTTCTTCTCCTCTGTTACCTGGTTGGACCACGAAGAAAACATCACGGGAACATCACATCACACAACAATTTGGCTGAGACTCCAGCATCTCAGGTGATCTGCACAAGTTAAACGTTCATGAGTCCATTGAATGAATGAGCTTAATCCACTACTTGTTTGCAGAGCAAGTTAAAAGGATCAAATATTAAAGCACATTCACCAAAAATGAATCCGGTAATTGGTCCATATAAGCTAAGACATGGAGAACCCAAGACGGAAAAGCAAATTCTCTCTTTAAGTGCATTTCCATTGTCCCCGGGGAGTAGGTATCTAGATTCTAGATCCTTCTTTTGGCCAAAAAAGCTCAACTTTTAGATTCAAACTAGCCTTTCAACAAGGCCTCATGAACAGATACCCACAAGGAAAAAGTATCCCTGATGGATAATACCCGAGATGACATCCAAATGTCATCAAAACTGTGCCCCAGTAAACCAGGCTGCTCATGATCTGAAAGCTACTGGCACTTTGAAGGGCTTAACAAATCTGGAAAATAGAGGGGACTATGAGGAAACTAAATGGAGAAAGATGAAAAATTGAATAAATGCACTACAAAGGGTGATGACTCAAAAAGAATTACAGAGAAATAGAAAAACAGTGTCTCTCGAGTCTCCGCATGTTCCTTTTATCATCCCAGACATAGTCATATTCAAGCAATTAGGGTCCCGAAAACTGAACAAGGATAGGGTTATGTCTTCCAAAGTAAGAGATAAATGACTGAGGGAACTTGGCACGGGGGTTGTAACCAAGTAAAGGAACTAATCATGACGTTAAAACCCAATACACACGACCAATAACAATTCCTTTTCCCACTCCAATGAAAGCCAAGCCCAGATATTAATTAAGCAGTTCTCCTTCTTCAGTTAAATAGCCATCCATTGGCTTAGTAGTATTATGAGGAATAAAACCCCTCATGATGAAGATGCTATCCCACTCTACGACAGCTTCATTCCAGCAATAAGCAGCAGACTTTTTGCAAAGTGTTTCACCTAATTCCACTGCCCAGCTGGGAACCGATAAAGTCTCCTTCAATATTCCATTAAATAGACAGGAAAGGTTAAGTAGGAGTTGATTTCAATCAATCTTCAGCTCAGCTCAGAACTCCCGAGCAATGACTGGAAGCTCAAAATGGATTGGAGAGTTTGCATGTCCAAATCCTGAAACTCATTACATTGTCTCCATGGATGGGTGTTCTCTATAGTCTCCTATCACTAGGCTCACCAACCAACTGGATCGATTCCTAACAAAAGAAAGGAGACTGCCATCCCCTTTTCCATTCTTCCTTCCCGCCTGATTCCAATAAGCTCTTGACCACTCTCAGAGGTAGCAGGGAACAAAAGGAAGAAGGGCTCAAAGCTAAGATCAGCGATTGGAGGATCACCTTTGACCTGCCCGACATGCTGTCCTCTTCAATGCAGTCATGAAGTACGCCTTATATATACAATTTTGATTTTGCTCGTACAAATATAATGTAAGGAGGAGAATCCAGAAAGAGATGATAACCTTAAGAGAGAGCACATAATGTTGCATGATACTTCAACTTTTGCATCGCTCATTGACAGCAGGAACCAACTGAGCATCAATGGAAGCTTAGCCGAAGAAAACTTCCTCTGGGTGGACAATCCCAATATCCGGTGATTGAAAACCAAATTTTTTTTGACAATTATATGCCCCTACTTCACAAATATGAAGCTGGGTTTTCCTAATATCTCATTATAAATCCAAGAGGAGTTGCTCAAATGCACTATAAGCCTGCGGACTTGAGAGAGTATGTAGGGCGATTCAAAGGTCATTTGCCCATGAAGCATCAATTTTCCCCTAGCAATGCATCATCCAACTAACTAAGGAAGACATATTTTCAAGTAAAAGAAAAGGCCAGACATCATAAATATTGTCAGTTCCCTAAGACATATCTGACATGAATCACTGCTCACAGATTTAGCAAAGAAAAATTCAACAATGAGAGATGGCCTACATTGGAAACAATATAATTGAGAAAACTTACAACTGGCCAAGACTGGATAAGTCAAAATCAGGAGCCAGCTCCCGAACAATATCATTCGGTGGTTGACCGCACTCCTGCATTTTTTGCATTAGCTCCACAATCTTTGTGAAATTATTTGGATCCTTCTCATAGACTTCATTAAGATCTTTTATAAATTGATATTGATGGGAAAAGCGATCATAGTCTTCTTTGCTCAACGTCGCTTCATGCTCTTCCAACCACTTTGGATATTTCTCTCCAATTTCCTTCATCGGTTCGTGAAGAATCTCCTTTGACAGCAGATGCTGCATCATGTTTTCCATCATAGATTCCATATCCTAAGGAGATATCAAAAGAAAAGAGTTATAAACAAACAAAATTTTCCCTATACTGCTTGCACAAATGAGGTGAATGAGCAAGCATTATTATCGCGGAACCACAATTCCCAGTCTGCAGGCTAAGGATCGTGTTCGAGTGATTTATACCTGAGTGCCAGCAAGCTCCTCAAACTGCTTGACCCATTCTTCCAACATGGCATTACCACCCAAATCATCCGCACCAGTGACAGATTCCAATCCTCTGACAGCTTCCCTCGTTTGTTCTCTGAGCTTATCTAGAGCTTCCGTAACATGGGTCGTGTCCTTCGATGCCATTTGCTTTCCCTTTTGCTTTTTACTTCTCAAATCAGGCAATCCCATCCCCAAACCCTGAACCCCAGAAGGCAAAGGAGCCACCTCCTGCTTCGTCGCAGCACCATCTCCACTCCTACATCCAAATAGAAAGTCCAAAAAATCGATACGGTCAGGATTGCCCAACAAAAAAAAAAAAAAACATGCCCACCAACTATTTGATGATTTTAAATCAAAGAAACAAGACCGTGCCAGAACAACAATCACCTGGAAGAAGAAAGGTTGAGACTCTGGAAATCGTCCAAAGCACCTAAAACCATCACGCGAATTATCCCGTAAACATCCCCGCTATATCTATCTTTCTGAGAAACATAGAGAGAGAGAGAGAGAGAGAGAGAGAGAGAGAGAGAGAGAGAGAGAGAGAGAGAGAGAGAGAGAGATGAAGAAACTCACTGTCGAGGAGTTCGTCCAAATCATCGGCTTGGTGGTCGGCCATGGGGGAAAGCGATTCCTGTTATAATCCCCAATGGCAATCGCGACCAATCACGTTGTAGCACCGGCGAAATTCGAGGATTTTGGAGGCGCGTCGATGGCGATAGGGAGGAGGAGGACGACGACGACGACGCTCGCCCTGCTGAAACTCCGAAGAAGAAGAGGAGGCAGCAGGCGGAGCTGCTGCGAAAAGTTATCGAAATTGACCCGAAAAGGATACAAATCGGGGGCGGTGCAACCGACAGAGCTTTTTGGGGACGAGCTGATGAACGCGAGCCAACGGCGTGGATTGAATGTCGCCGAGCGCAGTCGACAAGTTTAGACGGTCGATCTTACCGTCAACAGATTTCTTTCTTTTCTTTCTTTTTTTTTTTCTTGATCGGGAACCGTCAACAAGTTTCTGACCAGCTTCTGTTTTGAGAATTTTAATAATTTCATGTCGGAAAACCATCCACCTATCAGTGCATCGAATATATATTATTTACTAAATCCGTAATTACATTTCGAAATATAAATATTAGTAAATCCATAAGAAATGGGAATGATTAGGCATGAGTTGAAAGATTACATATTATCTGCCTTATAAGTGGCTATAGTTGATCCTAGTTATTATGTTTAATGCAAACAAAAAGAAAATTGTCAAAATGCAAGTCTTGAATTTCCAGTCCGAATTAAAATATTTTTCTTTTTCGAATTTTGAAAAATGAGAGGGAATTCAAAATATGTCCGTATATACTTCTAAGGATTCGCGCGTCCAATGTCAAGTGAAAATCTAAGGTAATGCTTGGAAAATTCGAAAATTTAAGCGAAAGTACAACCATTAATCCTCAAAGGAGTAAAGCATAATTAATTAATAAATCCATGTACCGAAAAAATAATTAATTAAAATAATCCGTTTTTTTAATTTCCAAGCGACAGAGATCAACGACGACGTAGCCAGAACGAGACAACTGCGTGCGAGACAACTCAAAAAAGAGATTCTCTCTCTCTCTCTCAGGTGTCGCCATCGCCATCGCCATTTCTCCATTCCCTCCACCAACGGATCTTGGCCCCTCCGAGCAAGCGCCGCGACAGAGGAGAGAGGACGGCCATGGACGACGGAGGAGGAGCGGCGTCGTCGTCGTCGCCGCCGCCGCCGCCGAGGAAGTCGCCGGACTCTGCGCCCGCGCCGAAGCAAAAGGAGAGGAAGCAGAAGAGCGGGTTAGGGTGGCTGGAGTGGACGCGAGGGTGGATGAGCGTGATAGGGGAGATGCTGTTCCAGAGGATCATGGCCAGTCACCTCCAGAACCCTCTCCCTCTCCCTCCCGTCAACCACCTCACCTGCATTGTCACCGGCTCCACCAGCGGCATCGGCCTCCAAATCGCCAGGTCTTCCTCCATCTCTGACCTAAATCCCTTCCCTTCTTCTCTCGTTTCGTGCTCCGACTTTCTCCGATTCCTTTCCCGAGCAAAATTGAGGGCGATTACTTCTGCGCGCGCCTTCACTTGCTTCTGTTTGTTCATTGAGTTGCGCTCTCTCTAAGTATCTCGGAGATGGTATTTAATGTTGTTTTCGTTTCTAAGAAGCCATAGGTGAGAACCGAAAATGGAAGTGAGAGAGTAGTAATTCGACGAAAATGGAAGTTGCCGGGCTTAGTTGTCTGGTTCTACTTCTTTAGAGTTTGTTCGTCCACATGCTGTTAGCTTGTTCTGTCATCTAGGACTCCCTTTTGACGAGGCTAATGGATCTGATGCTTTGTTTTTTACTTCCAGGCAGCTTGCGGAAGCTGGGGCTCATGTTGTGATGGCCGTGAGGAATCCAAAGGCAGCTCATGATTTGATCCAAACGTGGCAAATTGAGTGGTCTGGAATGGGTCTTCCTCTTAACATCGAGGTATCATAAAATGAGGAGCACTGTTTTTAATAGCATTGGAGTTGGTGCCTAGGAATCATTTTTGTGCACCTTGCTGGGTGAAATTTTGCTTTGACTCCAGTTCAAATTGCTCCTAACATATCATGCAAACTTCTCTCCTCCATGTCGATATACGTGTCAAGCTTTGCAATCTGAATTCCCCTTTGTTCCATTTCTTTTTCTCTATTTGGTTTCTTCTTTTTTGTGATCATGCCGCAGAGTTTGCCTGCATTCTGGATTTGATTAGAGTGCCACACTTCTAAGTTCTAGGTACGGGATTATAATATCCATATTGGATGGGGACCTAATGCTGTGTCTTTGTGTGTCTTTGTTAGGTGATGGAACTTGATCTTCTTTCGTTGGATTCTGTTGTGAGATTTGCTGATGCATGGAATTCGAGATTAGGGCCTCTGCACGTTCTTATCAATAATGCAGGCATATTTTCCATTGGAGGTTGGTCTTTATGAACCATGTAATCATTTATATATGCTTTCTCAGTGTTTAAACTGCATTAGAATTTAATGGCTCAGATCACTTCTTGTTTCACTTTATGTGAAGCACTGTCGTTTTCCAGCAGAAATTATGATGTCATGGCTAGGGACTGATATTGCAAGGGTCAATAGATCTATGAATTTGATACCATATTTCTGATTAAAACATTGTCTGATGGATTTTTTGTATACAATGAATTGATTCCTTCCTTTTATGTAAATAACATGGTATTTATCGGTAAAATTCACTTGGATGTATTTATAACCCTAGAAGAAGTCGATTTGCCTACTTGAAGTACTAATGACTCTTAAGGACACATGGGTTTGTCTTCGGTGAATTATGTATATTACCTTCTTTCGTCCTCATTGTTTATTTAAGCAATGAACACCCTTCTCAAACAACCATGCAACAGGGAGAAACTCTCATTTAGAAAGATAAATTTTTTTGGGAGGTCACATGGGCTATTCTTGCCTTACTTTTCTTTGGACATATGCTTGTTTAAGAACAATCTTGCCAACTGATGTACCTTACTTGTGGTGATTTCAGAACCACAGAAGTTTTCAAAAGATGGATATGAGCAACATATGCAAGTTAATCATCTTGCTCCAGCATTGCTATCGGTATTGCTTTTGCCGTCACTCCTTCGAGGCTCTCCAAGCAGAATTGTCAATGTAAATTCTGTGGTAAGTTTATGACCACAATATAGTCCACATTCGTCATCTTACTTTAAAATTGTGGACTGTGGCTTATAGGCAAATTACCATAATCAAGTGGTGAATTAGATATTTGGTCGTGAAGTATCATATTGTGTTGTTGGATTGAGAATCATGAGATCTTTCACAACAGTAAACATAGAGCTAAAGTCATCTTGAGGAGTCATACTTGTCAAATGCTCGATGATGGCTTGAAACTATTCTACGGTAGGGCAGTTAAACAATAGGATTACTTTGATCCCAAGCAGGCAAACTGGCTTTTGATTTCCTTCAGTTAGTGTTTTCAATAACGTATTAAGTTGGTGCTGCATTATGGTAATCGGGTTGTTCTTTGCCTCCATTTACTAATGACAGATGGCTGAAAGAATGATATTCCTGTCTTTGTTCTTACATGATGGCAATTTTGCAGATGCACTATGTTGGCTTTGTTGATCCCGAAGACATGAATCTCACTTCTGGGAGGAGGAAATACACAAGTTTATTAGGTTACTGTAGCAGCAAGTTAGCTCAGGTACAGTCAGAATGATCTTACCTGATTATGAATGCGATGACATGTTGGTATAGGCTAAATAGGCTATATAATAAAGGTACCAAGGGTGTATAACCCGTATGTGAAAAATTACAGAAAAAGAGTCTTCAAAGTTGCTCTCCAGAACAAAGTCTGATTTTAACAAACTATACTTACTGAAAGTGATTTTCACTATCCGGAATATTCAATAATATAAGCAAAAAATTGGAATCTTCACTCTCATAAGCTGTCAATATCTCTCCTTCCAATTAGGTTAACAAAAAATTGTGGAGGAATATTAGCAAGTACCAATCTATTCTCTTTGTTATTTACAAAATAAGCTCCTTTCCAAGTGCAATTTCTTCCCTAACCATTGAAACTTAAGCCAAGTGAATGCAGAAGTCCAAATGCCGTGTTTTTCGGGTGTCTCGCTCCAATGTGATGGATTAGATTGTGGTCGATTGATTCGGCTGGGCATTAACACTTAGGCATGATTACCTACTTGTCCCTGCTTCCCTTTTTTTGTTTCCCTTTTGAGAACTATTTGTATTTTGACAGCTGCTGCTGCTGCTGCGATAACAAGCAGAACAACAAAGCTTTTTCCATGGCTACATGGATATTTCTGTGCTATTTTACCCTGTTTAAGTACTGTTAGGGACAGATGTCTTTTCAGGAGAATCAATCAACTTTCTTTCCATCTATCTGAAATGAATGCCGTGGGGTACATTCGACTTGGTAATCGATAACGTTTTGATAAGATTGAGTTTTATCTGATAGTGGCATTACGTGCTTCTCATGGAGAAAGTGCTCGTGTAATCTCCTCCGTTGGCGGACAAATAGAAGTCATATTTCTTGTGGCTTAGGCGAGTCAGTGACTTGCAAGCTATTTCCAAGAGAAGCTGTTTTCTTCCCTAATGAGCTGTGAAAAAGGGTAGAGCTAATAGAGATAGCTCCAAATCTCTTATCTTCTTGGCTTAGACAAATCGCTTTGTTGGCGGTGCCTGGATTTAGGACAATGACCTTCCATCTCTTCTGGGTCCTTGATGTGGACTTCTGTTCCTTTTGGGTCCTTTATCCGTCATGTTGGCTGATAATCTGCACCGAATCCTCTGGCCAACGAAAAAAAAATTCTGCACAGTATCTTCTACTGTCCCTGCAAACCTATTTGGCCATGCTTTTTCTTTTTGCTAAAACTTCAATCTTCTATTCCATACTAACTTCATGAGTTTAGTTCTCTGAGATTGACTGTTTGCCACTTATGCCTGTTCATACCACAGTTCTCTTTTCTGGAGTTAGCCTTTATATCACCAAGTAATGAAGACTTGTGAGGTTCGATGCTCCATTTAAATGTTGTTGGATGGTTGACCTTGATCCATCTGGTTTGTATGTTAGGATGAATGGCCATATACTAATTGTTTACGCTATTTAGTCTGCAAACCTATCAATGCAACATTTTTACTGCTGTATTGTCCCCAACCTTTCTCCCTTTCTGGCTTTAAATCATTTGCTCTCATTCCTTTTTATTTTTCCCTTTAATACATTTCTGTACGATTTGTGCTTAGCAATTAGTATATTTCAGTGCTACATACCAATATATTGTAAATCATGAAGTGATACTTATTAGAATGTTGATTATGACCTGTAATTATTACTAATGAGGCGAGGTGGCCTTATTCAGGTTATGTTCAGCAGCGTCCTCCATAAACGGCTGCCTGCTGAATCTGGAATCAGTGTGTTATGTGTATCACCTGGAGTAGTCCAAACCAACGTTGTAAGTATGCTGAAGTAGTTTTCATTTTGAATATGTAAAAGTGAGTACACCATTAGACTTTGGATACATATATGTGTGTTGTGTCAGTGTGCAATGAGTCAATGATGGTCCCAAAGGGGTGGGTGGCATAACGCTGTTGCTGGTTGCTCCATGTATACTGAAACTTACTTTTGCTTTCATGTGAAATTTTCATGATGACGACGCCACCGCCGGGTCATCCTAGTCCTCTTTTGCCTACATCCTACATCTGCCTTGATTTGCTTATATGGTTGTCATCGGCTATCCTATGTAATTTTTTTTCCTGAAATGATTGACATCATGATTTAATAGGTGATCTATCTCCCATTTATATAAAAGGACATCCATGGTGTAATTTTTTCTTTACACCAGTACTTTTGAGAATAAGACATGAGGAGATATCAAGAATTTGTACAGATAAGTGCTTATTTAACATGGTAATGGACATGTGTTTGATCCGAGGAGTGCTTGTGTTTCTCATATAAATCCTTATTGAAAGTATTTACGTTCTTTTATCATATGGATGGATATGATCGTCTGTCATGTCATTTCAATGTCTTATATGTTTCATTATGACAACTTACTGATAGCAAATTCTTTTATATTTTTCAATGAATTGAATGCAGGCGAGGGATCTTCCTAGAATTGTTCAAACTGGTTATCACTTGATACCCTACTTTGTATTTAATCCTCAAGAAGGTTGGTCTTCTCACATGCCAGATTGTTTACCAAACTGAAAGTTGTATGGTCCTTATGTTGCTGATTCGTTTATTTCAGAAAGGGAGTGAGTATTCGAATGGAGTTATGCAGGCATAATCCTCTTATCTAGTTTACTATGCTAGCCATTTATCTACCCATTCTTGTTTTTTTTTTCCTTTTTTATATTCAATTAAAATATCTTCTTTCCAATCTGAAATAATATGGGTTTAAATTTCGCGTCTCACTACTCATGCAGGTTCTAGGAGTTCACTTTTTGCTGCGACAGATCCTCAGGTTCCAGAGTACTGCGAGTTACTGAAAGCGGATGAGTGGCCTGTTTGTGCTTTCATCTCTCAAGATTGCCGTCCAACAAACCCTTCTGAAGAAGCACACAATGTCGAAACCTCTTACCGGGTATGGGAAAAGACATTAGAGATGATAGGGCTTCCGTCAGATTCTGTGGAGAGGCTTATAGAAGGGGAAGAGATTACATGCCGATATGGTGGTCATTAGGGTGTTTATCCTCTCTCTTTTAACATGGAAGTGCTGGTCGACATGAAAGCCTCTGCACAGAATGCTCGTGAATGGCATCTTCAAATGTTTTCTGATAGCATTTCATGGCGCCGATTCTGATTCATGAAGGAAGGAAAAGGCCGATTAGAGAACTCTAGCAAAACTTCTGTTGGACAGTAAATGTTAGGATGAACTCTTCTCTTTCACACTTTGTGAGATAGTTTAACATTAGCGAGCCTTATCCTTGGAAATGCATGTGCTTGTTATAGGCTGTGAAGCCACCGCTAGTTTGTCTGCCACCGGGTTTCCCACTATGTACATTGTTTTGTTGAAGATTGATAAAAACATCGGGCAATTCTAGCATGCTTTTTGGCCATTTAACTGGATCTATCAATGGTTGAATTTGCTAGCAGTAGCTTGTTATCACTTGGATCACTGGAAAAGTTTATATGATTTATCGTGTAAAAAGTCATTGACGTATATTGTAAACGTGTTATTGATCATGACGTGGAAGTTACTAATCACATAAAAGTTGTTACTTTGATGGAAGCAGGATGGATTTGATTTGTGAGACGTCATTTCGCTCGTGAAATTAACATAGAAATCGGTTGTTGGAGGCTTGGAGCAGATACTTCTAGTTGGAAAGGTACCTATTTATCAGAGCACACCCCGAGGTAGACAATCGCCATGCGGCGATTGGCTTGGGCCCTCCTCTACTGCATGTAGCTAGGTTCGAGTACCATGAGTATTGACAGTTTTTCATGGATGAATTGGACAGTGTACCGTAGTTGTCATGCGCTGATATAGCACGCCGTTGTTCCTTGCGTCACAATGCTCATTAATTAATACTCTTTGCTTCGGCAAGAGATGACTTTTGGCAATTGATTAAGTAAAGGAATAACGCTTTGGTGCAAGCCATTGCCCGGTTGCTTTGGTCTAATCTAAGGCAGGTTGCGACTCGACCTATCAAGTCTCAAGTTGTCAACCTCCTCTTTTTGAGCTTTGTACCTGGGGTGGGTGATGGAATTCGGCACTCGGTGCCATCGAATCTAAGCACGAGCAAACTAGGCTCGGGCTTATATAATTCGTTTCACATCACATGAATATAAATTATAGAACCCATCCAATAGTACCTCAATTTTCAATTTCGTATTTTGTTTAGTCAACCGATGATGACATTGACATTCGATTATTTTTTCATTCTCGGACTGAAGAGTGTGGTCCGGTCTGGTGTGGTCTGGTCTGGTTGGGGGGGACTGTTTTAACAAACGTTAGACTCCCACCCCTTCCCCTTCCCGTGCCCGTAACCTTCCCCACGTAACATAAAACGAATAACCCGCGAATGACAAATAAAGACAGCGCAAATCAATGAACAAGAAAGCGATCGAATCGTATTAAAATGAGAGCCCTAGAAAACGTCGACATCAGGCTCCACAACCGAATTCGCTACTCCCGCTCTGCTCCGTTTATGGAAGAACCAACTGACGGAGGAGGAGGGGGAGGGGGAGGAGGAGGAGGAGGAGGAGGCGTCGACGGCGACGGAGGATCCCCTTCCCATGGAATCTTAGATCCACAGCCTTAGGAATTCATCTCGCTCCGCGACGTGCGCGTGCCTTTGTCGTTCGCTCTCGGATTCATTTCGTCGTCCGTCGAGGTGGGGATTCCTCCATGGGCAAGGGCGGCCCCTGCTGCTTCCGCCGGACGTCCGGCCGCCGCCGCCTCAAGAAGACCGCGGAGTCGTCGTCGCGCCCGGCCGCTTCCTCTCCGCCCCAGGACGAGGTCAATCGGAACCGGGGCGACGATGTCTCGGCGATCGCGAGCGCCGGCGCCGGCGGAGGCGCGGCTGTGGCGGCTTCGGGCGGAGGCAAGGGGAAGAAGAAGGCGGGAGGGGGTAGGATGTGGCTCTGGACGAGGTTTGACCGCGCTGGGCGGTCGGAGTTGTTGGAGTGCGAGAAGAGCGCAATCGTGCGGAGAGTTTCGATTCCCGCGAGGGATTTGAGGATTCTCGGTCCTGTCTTCTCTCACTCTTCCAACATTCTTGGTACGTCGTATAGATTGTTCAGTTTCTTTTCTTTTTCTGGGTCGTAGAGGTTAACTGCTCCTATAGGAAACGATCTTTTGTTTTGTTCCTTTATGATTTTCGGCAAGAATTATACTCTGAGGCAGTGTGCGTACTTTATTGGCGTGCATGCTGTTAGGAAACTTTTGTTCCAGAAGAATTGAGAGGATTTGGTGTTTATATATCTTCGCTCGATTTTGACGAGTACAATAAAAAGTTTGTGCTCCTTAAGAGTGGCCCTTGTCTCCCTTACAACCCTTGTGCGTGACAATGTATGTCTCCATTACATGACCTTCTTCTTTTTGGAGCTGAAACATGGTGTTTCGTGAAATTTTTCTCTGTGTGGCTTCCCCATCTAATGTTTTATCCCATATTTTGCAAAGTCAACGTTCCAACGTTGCAGCTGTTTTTCTTTTGTTTCAAGCTTTTATCCCCCGCTTATATTGGTAGTACTAGTTCCTTTTTGAATTGTTATGCATTCTTAGCAGTTTGGGTAAAATGAATGATCGTTTTGACAAAGATTAAGCTTTTCTTTTCCTTTTCAGCTAGAGAGAAAGCCATGGTTGTCAACTTGGAATTTATCAAGGCTATAGTTACTGCTGAAGAGGTGCTGATACTTGATCCAGTCCGGCCGGAGGTACTTCCGTTCGTGGATCAGCTCAGGCAGCAACTCCCGCATAAAAGTGCATTTAGGACCCAAGAATGTGGCCCTGTGGGAGATCCTGAGATGAATGTTTCTGCAGGCAGACATTGGTTACCTGTTCCTGAGGCTGCGGAGGGTTTGCAATGTGAGCTCCCCTTCGAGTTTCAGGTTCTTGAGATAGCACTAGAGGTTGTTTGTACTTTTCTAGATTCCAGTGTGGCAGAACTTGAGAGAGATGCCTACCCTATCATAGATGAGTTGGCCAGGAATGTTAGCACCAAAAATCTCGAGCACGTGCGAACTTTGAAAAGTAGTCTTACTCGCCTTCTTGCACGAGTTCAAAAGGTACGTTGATTGTCACATTCCCTTCTTCTGTTTGTTACCATTTCTTTTTCTTCCCTGTGAAAGTTTGGCAACAGATGCGAGCAACTGAAATACATCTCTCATGAGCTAAAACAATGTTTCATTGGAGTACATTTTGAAAGTACATATATTAGGGCAAATGATGAGTAAGAACTGGATTTATTTGTGCACCACAGATGGTCATTCTCCAAAGTTTGAGGGCGGCTGAATCATTTGGATCTTTATGTTTTTCCAAAAATGTATTATTAGCTGTCTTTGATCACTTAGCCCGATTAAGGTGAAAAATCTAAGTTGATGCTTCAATAGCCATTAAAAGGTGTTTTTCTAGTTTTGAGCACTAAGGTTATGGATTGGTATAGATGCATCATGTTGATTGTCTCTTATGACGCACCTTCAAGGGTATGGTGCCGATAACCAATTGAATGGGTGCTTTTGACTTTGAGATCTCCTTGATACTTGGTCCTTATTTCTTTCTTGTTCTCTCAGATGTGGATGACCGTGTTTAATTGAAATGTAGCATCGACGAATTTGAGATTGGTGGCTTTGGGGATTGTCCTACTTGTAGGCGGAATGATTATACTGGAGAATAAAGGATAACATCTTGATTGAAACTTCAGAGTTGTTTTTTTCTCCTGAGAATTGAGATGTAGTTTTCTGCTTTTCCTTTCAGTCAGCTTAAGTTGATACAGCTTTATTCAGTCCCCCTGGTAGTCTATTTTTATTTGTCCTTGATCAAATATCCACTTAATATGAATCAACTCTTGCAGAACTTTGCTTAGAAAAAAAGTGTGCCTGGTGGCTGCATTTAGCAGTGGCATATTGTCTACTAATTGTTTTGAGAATTGATGTGGCGGTTGGAGCTGTGGTCACAAGTGTCCATCCAAAGTATTTTATCTTGACTTGCTCTGAGAAAGAAGGCTTTTTCCTTGAGCATGAGAAAGAAGCCTTTTACGATCCCTTTTTATCTGGAAAATGAATTCTCAAGTGGCTGCAGCCGAAGCTGCTGGTTTCGAAGTAATATAAAGAAAATCAAAGATTGAGAGAGTATTCAATAGCGGAAACCAGGTTATTTGAACATCAATTAGGTTGAAAACCTTGTTGCTCTGTCTTCCTCAAAATTATTTAAAAGATTATCGAAACCCTCTTTTTCTCTGGCATGAACTGGCGTCGTGAACCGCTTAAAACATATTATATAAGGTACCAAGTTGTCCATTTTACTGGATGCATGTTTGAGAAGGCGATTTAGTAAAATTAGTAACATAGTCTCAGTAGTTTGTCTTGTTCTTTTCGTTTTCCCTATTTTGGTTTTGCCTTTCCATTTGTCGAGATATTGTTCCTTTGCTGCTATGCATGATGATTTGATAACTACTATGCGATTTGGTTGAACAGCAAGCTTTTTAAGTTTATGTTATTCTACCACTTTGAATTTAATGTCAATCGCCTTTCCAATCTTAGGTGAGGGATGAAATTGAACATCTATTGGATGACAATGAAGACATGGCACAATTGTATCTAACAAGGAAGTGGATGCAAACTCAGCAGCCCGAATCTCTGTTGGGAGTTGGGGGTTCAAACATTGTCAACTCTACTGGGCCCCCTCTTCGTCGAATCAGCTCTACCAGGAGTGGAAGTCTGGTGACTAGCAATTACTTGGATGATAATGACGTGGAGGATCTAGAGATGCTACTTGAAGCTTATTTTATGCAGCTGGATGGAACTCGTAACAAGATTCTGTCTGTGAGTATTAGCCCCGTCGAATTATTGAGATCTTTAGCCTGTGAGTTCTATTTTCCATGACTGTCTGCATGACATCTGGTTCAACCATGTTCCTTCTGTACTCGACACATGCGCTTGTCATGTCTCTTTTCTTGGTGTCGAGCTCGTTAGTGGACCTGATTGGGAAGCTTGCCACTATGTCTTATTAGTTTCACTGCTGGAATTTAAATATGCAGATTTGATGGGAGGTGATTACTTTAGACACTGGTTGGATGTAGTTGCTGATGAGTCAGTGCGAGTTACTCAAATGTCTATGGCTCCCCCTTATATGTGGAGAAATCTATTAGGAAATAACTTTTCCACATATTTCTCAGTTCATTTCCATTAATCGTGTTATCACTAATTGATTCCCGCCTTCGCGAGACCTTCCTGATCTGTTCTAGGTCAACCCGGTTAACTCGGGTACATCTATGGTGGGCTTTCTTACCAAAATTGTTAAGTCGCAGCAAGAAATAAAGCTACTCCATACCTTCTCTACTTTAGATTTTTATTTTTATTTTTTCATTACCATCTTTTTATTTGTGGTTAGTCCTTTTATTTTGGTGGGAGGGATTGGCAGTGGGGATTGTTGAGATCTTTAGCCCTTTTAGATTTTTTTGTTTATTGAGATCTTTAGCCTTTGAGTTCTATTTTCCATGAATGTCTGCATGATGTCTGGTTCAACCATGTTCCTTCTGTTATTGCATAGACAAGTAGTCTGTTTTTGCTGGTGTAGTTAGTTATCTCTGAGAATACTCATAATTAGTTGGTTGTGTTTGCAGGTTAGGGAGTATATTGATGACACGGAGGACTATGTTAATATTCAACTGGACAACCAGAGAAACGAATTAATTCAGCTGCAGTTGACATTGACGATTGCATCTTTTGCTATTGCCATTGAAACCTTGATTGCTGGGTTGTTCGGCATGAACATCCCTTGTCCGTTGTATAACGTAAATGGGATATTTGGCTTCTTTGTGGGAGGTACCTCAGCTGGCTGTATTTTGATCTTCTTTCTTATTTTAGGTTATGCAAGATGGAAGAAGCTACTTGGCTCTTAAGACTTCTACATCGATAGCGTTTTCCTGTTTCATTTTCTGTTAAGTGAAAATGGGGATTGAATGTGTGAGCTTGTTCACCGATCCAAATGATCATGTAATGGCCACAGTGCTATTGGCCTCGATACCGGATATGTGAATAAGTTTTATGGTGCATTGAGGCGTGGAATGAACTTGGCTTTTAGCATAATTTTGTAATATAATAAGTAGTTGTGTTCCAGAAAGTCACTTATCATTTCGAATGCATGAGGAAAAAATCTGTTTAATAATGCAATCTTATGCTGAGTCATGGAGCTGTGTCTAGTTGTTTGACATCAAATTGACTTCACCTTCTACTGATGGTTTAGTAAAGTTTCGAGTAGCACTGTGTCTCTCATGCAGGCTGAATACCGTTGGTTTTTTCATGCGCTAGTTATGACCTTTCAGATGTCTTCTGGGCGATCAGTAAAAATGGTTCTTTCCGACATGGTGATAGAGTGAGTGTTTATTAATCGAACTTAAATGGCTGTTAGTGACATATATGTCCTGCCCTGGTACGCACGAACCAGGAAATTCTCACAAAGATGCAATGGGTGAGGCATATCTTTCCTAATTCCTTTCACTCTTCTGCTAGTTTGTTCTTTGCGCGATTAAACAGTTTGGGTTTGTTGCGGACCGGTTTCTCTTTCTTCAGATATCCTCTTCACTATGACCCAAGTGTAATGCTTCAGCTACTGTGTTGCTTTCCACCTTTTTCAGTGGCTTTCCATGTAACTGTCTTGTGCATGATGAAGTATACTGCTTTGACTCCATTCAAGGTAGGGAGGGAGGGAGAGAGAGAGAGAGAGAGAGAGAGAGAGAGAGATTGACTTTGCATTTGAGTATGAGGGACCCGGTGATAGGCTGGTGGGGGTTGGTTTTTGCGACATGTTGGAGAGTCATAATGCACTGGAGCTGCCTGTCTGTTGCCTCCACTTGTATTTTGTGCTAACTACTTCATGTGTGAAGCAGGTCGTCTCTTTTGTCTCTCTCTCTCTCTCTCTCTCTCTCTCTCTCTCTCTCTCTCTCTCTGTGTACACAGCTCATGAGCAACCAAGCTTGGTTGCAATGATCTGTACTTTATGGGTTCTGGTGTTTCGTGTGATGCCCGTTTTCCAACTGATCTTCAGTAGGGCAAACGCAGGTATCGACGTGATTTTCCCTTCCCTGATCTTTTGGTACGGTAAAAGAATATGAATATGTAAACAAAACATAAAACTGACTTTGATACATACATCTTCTTCCCTCTCTGCGCGTACCCATCTGTTTTCAATGGCAATTCAAGACCGGACAATCGGTGTAAACTGGCAGGTCTCTCATTAAGCTGTTTGACTTCCCCATGCACAACAGAAGTTGTGTATCCAGAGCGACAACGACACCTGCTCCGCGTCTTACCAAAAGAAAGGAAAAAAGAAGAAGAAAAAAAATGAAGAGGGATTCTTTCTCTTCCTATTTTTTAATTAATTAATTTATTGTGGTTTAAAAAAATTGGAGAATGACCCATAAAAGTGATGATGTCCCCATTTTTTCCGAAAATCAAATTATTAATTTTTTTTTCCAGAGAATTTCCCAATATGCTGGTATCGTATGATTTTATAATAATTGGTGATTTGATATTTCCATGCGGGTCTAAGCTTTATCTCCACTCCTAGGATATTTGGACCAGAAAGAAATGAGAGTAAAAATAAAGCAAAAAAAAAAATTAAAGAAAACAAAAAAGGGTCAACCATCATGTCATCTTGCGGACCGAATTTCACAAAATTTGGGACGCGTTCGCTGAAATATTAAACAAAGGAAAAATAGGAAGAAAAAAAAGAAAGGGAAATCCTTTTTTTTTTTCCAATTTTTGTAATGCTTTTTCCAGTCCAGCCCAGCCACCCCCTCATTCAACCCAGAAAAGCCATAGCTTCGCGACACCCACCCACACACCTCCACACAGACACAGAGAGAGGAGAGAGAGGAGAGAGAGAAGTAGTTGGGGGCGTCGTCTCTGCACATTTGCGTCTCGAGATCTCAGAATTCCAGCACTTCTTGCTCTCTCAAAGGTTGGCATTTCGCTTTCTATCGACGTCAAAGGTTGTCGCTTCTCGGATTCCAAATCGAATCTGTTTTCCGTTCCTATTTTTCGTTTTTTGTTTTTGCTCAATCCGGTGGAAATCAGCCCGTCGTCTTTGCCAGCATCACACATTCCGGGCGCTTTGCTCGCTTCAATCAGTAACTTCTGGCGTCGGACCACGGTCGTTTCCTTGTTGAGATGCCGCATCTTCATCTGCTCATTATGTACACGTCTAATTTCATATCTTCCTTTTGGACGCTGAGGAATTGGGACCCGTGGAGTTTTCTTTTCTTTTCTTTTTTCTTGTTGTCTTCGAATCTAATTAGTTGTTACCAAGCGGGAGCTGAGAAATTACATAGTTTGCGCGAAATTCATAATCACGGTTTGAGGATCTACTCTTGCTTTCATGGGAATTAGAGGGTTTGAGTTCGTGTCCCCGTTAGCAGCTGAGAATCTCCAGCATTCCTTTCGTTTTCCCCGATTTTTGCACGGGACTTTTTGGTTCTTTTTCGGGCTCTTTTAAAGCTAGCATTTTTTTCTTCGTGGTGCTGCTTTGACAGTCCAGATTTTTGTATTTTCTGAAGGTCAGTTACTTAGGACTGCCCTGTGAGTCCAATTACCGATTTGAGCTCATGATTCGTTGGTTGGCATTCTGTAGATATAATGGGTATCACTGAATTCATACAGCTTATTGCTTGCGAATGAGTTTTGCGTGTCTAAGCTCCGGCTAGTACCTCTTTAGTGAAGTTTGAAAGTTCACCTGAAGAAATAACCTTATGCTTTTGTCATAGTGAGTTTCAGAGCCATGGAATCGATGCTTCCCCTATCTCTTTTCTTGTTGTAGGAGAGTCTTTTCCATGAATTTATTGATGGGGAATTTATTGATGGGATACTAGGCCTCGCTAAATTTGCTCATGCATAGGAAGAAACTTGTATTGGTTTAACAAGAGAAAGATCATGAAGGTTGCGGTTGGATTTCTTATTTCTTGTCTTCCGCTCTTTTAATGGTCTCTTAGTAATAATTTGTGGTATTGGCTTTCCGCTTTGTTTATTGACAGTGTCTGCTTCTAGTTGGCTATGGCGAATTCCAAGGGGACAGCGAACATCAGAAATTTGATGTGCTCTGGGAGACATCCTTTGCTGCCTCCCAAAAGTCCATTTCCCAGCGTTTCTTCATCATATGCTGATTACATACCAAGTGCAGCGAATGGATCAAAAGCTGTGCAGAAGCCAAGGGACAGTTATGTGCACCACCACCGAACATCCTCTGAGAGCCTTGTAATAGATGAGCAACCATCCTGGCTTGATGATCTACTCAATGAGCCAGAAACTCCAGTACGAAGAGCCGGTCATCGGCGTTCATCAAGTGACTCCTTTGCATATGTAGATGTGGCTAATTTTTCTAATCTAGATTATGCAGCCCATGATGAGTACGCGTTAAAAAACATGGTATCGGTACCTTCTTGGGGAGCTCAAGAGTTTGATCACTATCGAGATGGTCGTCATTCTTCTTTCCCTCCAGAAGCAAGCTCTGTTAAGCAGAGTAGTAGGGTTTGGGAATCATCTCTGAATAAGGTTGCTCCCCCAAGTGGTGTGACTTCTGGACCGTCGTATTCCTCGCAAGAGATAGATAGGGCTCCTTCTGGAGCAAGTGAGAAGCAATGTCAGGTTGAATCCAATTCCAATGATTCAAAATCTTCCGAGAGAAGGGACAGTTCGCATACCAAGCCTTCTGCATCAGACACTGATACAAAACGTGCTAAACAGTATGCCTCTCCATCTATCTATAATCTGTTTGTGTATGCAAGCGGACCACCTGCTTACCTTGTGCGCACATATGTCGGTCTCTGCTATATGATTGATTTATGAGTCTTACAGTCCATTTTCTTCATTGATTTTCCGATGGTATTGTCAGATTAGTTTTGGATGGATGATGAACAGTTCAATTTTATCTGATTGCTATTAACTATGTAATAATAGATTACTGAATAATGTGCACGTGTTGCAATGTAATTATGTTTTCTTTGCTCTGGTGCAATTCTTAGTTGGTTTCCCATTCTTGTTTCTTAATTGCCTTCAAATTAATACATAGTCCAGAAGTGCAATGTATGCGGTAACTGTGAATGAAGCCTTAGAGTTGCTATGATTAAGGTAGTAGATTCTCCCCATTGGATTAGAGTTCCATGATTAGGCTGTGAACCTGTACCCAGTTATTTTCATCAAATGGTTTGTTTGTTATGACAAGCTCGGCAACTTGTCTTTGTAGGCAATTCGCTCAGCGTTCACGAGTGCGGAAACTTCAGTACATTGCTGAATTGGAAAGGAATGTGCAAGCTTTACAGGCAAGGCCCAGTAGAACATGACAATCCACATTTCTCCTGAAATACTCATGCCCAAAGAGAGGAATGCAGATAACTGCAGGATTCCAAGATTTTAAACTTTCTATCTGTTATTATGCAGGCAGAAGGGTCAGAAGCATCGGCCGAGCTTGAGTTTCTAAACCAACAAAATCTCATTTTGAGCATGGAAAACAAAACCCTAAAGCAACGATTAGAAAGCTTAGCTCAAGAGCAAATGATAAAATACTGTAAGTTTCTTTTTTCTCTTTCGTAATGTTCTTGACGAATAAACTTGTCATTCTGTTTTTCGTTTCTGCTGCTTTAAATCCTAAAACGACGTTTTCACTGCTTAAATGTAGTTTTTGTTTACTGAACAAGAAAACTTTGGAAACTGATCAGGAACTGTATCAACTTGAGTTAGTAATTTAGTGTATTCTGGACAGTGTGAGAGGTTTGAATTCCATAAGATAAGCATGTTAATTAATGTTTTTATTCTGCACATTTGCTAGTGAATTGATGCGGTTGTATGATCATTGTGCCGTCATTGCTTAATTTGGAATTAGCCAAAGAACTCACTGACGTCGTTTGGACAACTTTGCAACCTGAGTTTTGAACTGTGGTGCAGACAGAAACGAGCACACTGACCTGGTTTGACAGAAATGGATGCGTTAACTAAGCCACAAAAAAAGGAAATTGAAAGGAAGGTTGATATATAGTGAGAAGTGATATATATGACCTATAAGACTATAAGAGCAACTAAAATCACTTTTTTTAGGTGGGAGGCACTTTGTGGCAACTGGAAAGATCCTAATGATTATTTTCTTGTGGAGAAAGGAAGATTTTAATGTGAAGATGCTACCTCTTTAGTAGAGAAGCGGAAACAGATACTATTTGTCACATTTTATGAATCTTCATTGTATCTTGTTAGTCACTACTTCATGAATATAACATCCAATCTACATCCAGTGGAGCATGAGGTTTTAGAGCGGGAGATAGGAAGGCTAAGAGCACTGTATCAGCAGCAGCAGCAGCCACCGCAACAGCAGCAGCAGCAGCACAAGCAACCGTCTTCCAGTCTTCGACGCACCACCAGTAAAGATCTTGATACACAGCTTGCTAATCTCTCTTTGAGACCCAAAGATGCCAATTCTGGCCAAGACACTGTGAGTGGTCCACTGCGCACTTAAGTTGTGGTGTCCCCCTTTTATCATGCCTCCATTTGGATTTGCTTGTGTCCATGCCTTCATGAGCTTGTTGGATCTAAGTTGTGCCAGGTAAGCGTAGGCTCCTACATCCCGGCACCATCTCTCCCCATTACGTGCCCTCCTTTTCAACTCTTAAGCCTAATCTTTGACTGAGCAGTACCTTGAGCGCCTGGTTGTCATGGCTGGAAAATCTGTTCTCTGCCCGCTGACATACCTGAGGTGGTTACTTCAAGCAGTTTGGAAATGCACTTGCTCCTGTATGTTTACCTAATTGTAGTTTTTGTTATCTACTCCATTCTTCTCGCGGCTGTTTGTAGAATTTAACGTAGTAGGAAATTTCCTTGGGCTGCATAGATGTGCAATTTTTTGTAATGCAAGATGGTGAGAAAGCTTTGTTTGAGCAGTCTATTAAGTCAGTGTCCTGTCTTGTTCAATTCTGATTGGGCTATGGAAAGACATACTGGATATTCATCACTTTCTCCATTTCATCTTTTCGTTTGATTTTAGATTTGGGAAAAAGAATCATGGGAATTCTAGCGTCGTGATAAAATATGTTTGTTGAAAGAAATCGAACTGTGAAAACTTGACCGTCTCACAGGAGCAGCTTACCAGTCATGTATATTCAGTCGTCACCCTCTTCTCTGCCAATAACCCAACTTTGAGAAAGATGTTTATATACAATCTTATTGTGACATGAAATTAATAGGAGGATTACAGTTAGGGGCAATTGATGAAAATGGAAGGAAGAACATGAAGATGATGTGTTAATTATGTCCATTATAAATACTGTCAATTGTATATGCACAGATTTTGTTTGTTCTAGTGTCATGGTATATAAACGATGCTAATTGAGATCGAGGATTCTAGAGGTAATGAAGATTCTTACCTTCAACAGATGAAGAAAATTCAGGACGGTAACAGTATTTTTCATTAGACAAGCATTCCTATTAGCATGCTGAAAACATTTAGAAGATGACAATTCGCGCTAACCAGATGGAATGTTTAACTTCTCTTGGGTAAACAGAGGTGATTAATAGAAACATGGGAGTTTTATTCACTTTGACTGAACCGCATGTGGCTGTGAAATGCTTGTACGCCTTAATTTGCAGAGCATGGTTACTATGCAATTTGGTGGTAAAAATTTCACAGATCTGTGTTCAGTTTGGTCAAATACATTTGCCATTTAAGAAATATGGACTAGAATGTGCCGATTCATGCCAGTCCCTCTGCACTGTGAGGAGCTACAATTTCAGGAACAACAGACAGAACCTATGGGGTCAGAGTTGCTACAGCATAAACATCAAAATGAGAAGACAAGGAATATTCAAAAGAATGAATCTGAAAAATGAGCTAGTATTGGCATTATTGGGTAGCCTGGGGTAATCCTCTGGAGATGGCATCACACATTCATCGCCATTGAATGAAATCTTCCTGGGAAAAGCCCACCCTTCTCTGAAAGTGAACATTCCTGCATCTTTATTCAGTAAAATCTCCGTCTGCACATTCCCGTTATCGCCTGATTGCAGTAGCATCTCGTTGTAGTACTGGATTCCCCAAAACATCCCAGTATCGTCTGGACCATTTTAATCGCAAGAGTTAAATGATATTACAAAAAGCTAAGTGCCTAAGTAGGTCATTTTTGTTCGATTACTTACTGATGGTTCCATGCTGATCAAGTGGGCTGTAGTTGAAGCTGAAAACTTGGGTCAAGCTACGGAGGTTTGGATGCTGCATCACCAGGCTCCACTGAGAGTAGTTTTTGGCCAAGTTAAAGTTGGTGATTGTTATTTTCACTCGCCAATACTCCCGGTAACTTTGTTTCACGTGCCAGTGAACCTTTATTGGGCACATGTGCTGTGAACAACTAACCAGTGGCGGCACTTCTTTCGTTACATCGTGTGGTAACTGGAGTAACGGCGGTAGCTTGCTGGAGCTGCTGTTTCATAAAATGATCAATGGTGGAAGATATGGTAGTAAATTAGGACTGAGTTTGGGACTGCTTCATGGGGAAAAGCAGGTTTCTGATCCATGTTAAGAATTATATTAAGACCAAGGAACGGGGTTAAGAATTTCAAAAAAGATTTTGCATGTATCGAGTGATATATAGATGATAGCTGCAAGATGAAAAAACAAAGGTCAAACTAACCCAATGCTCAAGGCTGGGGCTTACTTGGCACAACGCGCACCCGGTAATCCTTGACAATGACAGCTGCAGGTGGGGCAAGGAACAATTGTGGAATTATAAAAGGCTGAGAGGGAGACACAGCACTTGGGCGTTAGCGATGCTCGAAACTGTGAGTAAATACAAGTCACGTTCCATGTGCCTACAACAAAACGACCAAAACGTGTGTTACTAAATGTCAGAACTACAGCATTGCTCTATCCCTGTAGCTCTGCTCTGGATATGCATTAAACAGGAACATTCCTCTCAATCTTTCAACTTGGTGTCAGAATAATCTGCCGGTTTTCTCTCTCTTTTGTTGGCTGATGAGATCATAAAATCGTGTTACTTGGATAGAGATATCCTCGTCAAGTAGTTACCGATTGCTTGTGTCCATCGACGACCACCGTCGCTGGTAAATCGGCTGGGAGGGACTTCGCGAGGAGGACCACAGGTATACCCAGGAAGCTCTATGGTGAAATTTGCAGGAATTGAGTACAGTGAGCTGGTGTTGCTTGCGTTGTAAGTTGAAGCAGCACCAACACTCATCTGGAAAGTGGCTCCATACTTTGAAGGGTCCTGAATCAGGGAGGATAAGACCCCACCCTTGCAACAATTGGCCACTTGCATGTTATAGGGAGCTCCTGGCAGGAGATCAACAATCACTGGCTTCTTCTCACAGGAGTGAGGGAGATTGCCCATGAACCTAGAGCAGTTGCCTTGCAAAGTAGCCTGTGCCCCAGCCATGTTCCATATTACTTCATCTCCGTTCCATGTCCAACTCAGTCTCCAACCCGGTGGCTCCACGTGCCGGAACAGTTGGTAGTTGAACAGTGACACCTTCACCTGCAAAACAAATCGGGTTTTGGGTGCAACAAGACCGAGTTTCATTTCTGTGCATGCCTAACATCCAAATGGAAGAGTTCTTGAGGCAACATATCTAGTAGGGTTATTTGTCTACACATTTCAAGACCCACCTTTCAGACGAGTCATTTACTCACGGTCAATCAAATTCTTTGAGGAACCAAACTTTTTTAGGACACAGACGCCTAACAGGCTATCAAGCATCTACCGAAGAAGGGTAAAAACAAAACAGGACATTCACACATTAAAAGAACAAATCAATCTGATCTTTTTACAAAACCCATTCCATGAGGTGATGTCATCAAACGAGAAGTGTTCTCATTTGTGTAATCGAGTATTTTAAAAGATACAGTGACGAAGACCTTACACTGTATCCGCCAGCATTGGCTTGCATGATATCCCATTTGATGGTTATATTCCCAGTCGGATCCAATGGATCATACCCATCTGCAATGAAAGGAGCCCATAAGTTCATACTGCTATGCCATCTTTTTCGATGAACAAGAACAACAAAACAACGCGAAAGAAAATGAAAGAAAGTGAAACAAACAATCTTACTTACACGAGAGTGGAGCGAAGCTCGCAAGATACAAAGTCATGATCAAACCCAACATCAAAACCAAACCCATCCCGACGTTTCGCCGGCGACAAGCTCGAGGTGATCAAATCTCGTCTTCCTTTGGTGAATTCTGGAAGATCATTCATCAGTATCACCAAAGGCTCCTTATAAGTGGTGCATTGAACATGGGTCATAGGTCGTGTGCATTAACTCTCACTCGCTTATACACACGCTGTCGTTCTAGGTGGTGCTGTTGTTGCCCGTGGCACTGAATTGTAGAGGGTGTTGTTCATCGTACCAGGAACTTATTTGTGTGTGTGTTAGGGTTGCTGGAAATGGAGAGAGTGAGATGGATTCAATCCCCTATTATAGTGGCACGGGGGGTGGTGGAGGAGGAGTGAATGTTTGATTTGATCAAAGGTGGAAAGTCTGAGAGAATCAAGAAAATCCGTTTTTGGGATTAACAGCTCATCTCTCCCATCCTCCTCATTAATTGCCCAATTAATCTTTTGCTTACGGCTGGCCCTTGACCCTATCCTTCTGTTACGACTCATTTCACGCTGTTATAACCTTGTATGATTGATTGGTGATGAATGACTTGCATCAATTCTCAGAAACACAGAAACACTTGATACCTTGACATTGTTATAAACAAATAGCATGAAAACATGTGGGCCGTAGTAGGGGTGATGGGTTCCCAAAGTATATGTTCGGTCGTTTGGATCCGATTTTCGCAAGATGGATATTGCTCCAAAATCAAATACAATTCCATTGTAAATTCGTAACATGTGTCATTGGCTCTCAATTCGAGAGCACAAAAAACTTAACCTTTGTTAAGAAAATATCAAAAAAATCATTTTCTTTTTTTTCCTTTTAAAGAAAACTAGCACGAGAACCACCGCCATAACCCCGCTTAAATCTGCGTTGCCAAAGACAATTAATTGAACCAAAAAACATTGATTTTTTGGCGGAAAAGTATGAGAACACCCTTATCACTGGATCAATTCCAAAATGGGTTATCAGTTTATATCTGATGAACTTTTAGTTGAATATCATTATCGGACATTTGTGACCAACATGCTCTTAAACCTTTTTGGACAAACGGGCTCGAAAGGGTAAGCCGAAGTCTCGCATTCACTTCCTTGGCTAAATTTTTTATTTAGAATTACTTAATTAGAAAAAATTAAGCACATTATTATCCATAGAAAATTGACTATTCTTTTAGCGTTGTACTTATGAAGTTGTGATTTTTTTTATTTTCTTTCTTGTTTTTTATATTTCCCTTTTTCCCATCAATTTCTTAAAAAGAATAAAATACTTGAGTGGGATTTGCTTGCTAAATCTCATCAATTTCCTTTTTAAATGGAGCAAGACTGGAAACGTGACAGATGAGTTTCCAAGTTTAATTAGCGGTGGAGAAGCCACCATGTGTAATTGATATATTGCAGTGCCATTAGCTCGTCTTTATTCATTAAAAATCTTTGAAAATCCTTTGTCCTTTGAAAATATTCGAAAATCCCATCTCCGACCGGCTTCTCTAGTACGACTCAGACCCATTAAACCTTGTTGTCAGCCGGGAACAGTCTCTAGAAAGTCGACCTCAGTTACATCTCATGGCTCAACAAGCGACCTTTGAAGTCAATCATCTACAAGAGCTGCTTCGAGAGCATCGCGACCCTCAACAGACACGACTTCCAAAGGAGGTGGTGTTGTCCTAGAGGAGCTGAGGTAGGCGGCAACGGAGTGGGGGTGCGGTGTGGGGTGGGCCTCGTAGGAGGAGGTTCTGCACCACGGTGCCGCTGCGGCATTCGTGATGCACAGCAAGTTCCAAAGCCGAGGGTGTGCTGACCTTTCTTCTCCGACCAGCAGGTGAACAGCCGGCTCGTAACCCACCCCTAGAAGGTCGGGCTCGACATGAAGAACGCATGCGATAAGAAGGTGGTGGAGAGGATGATCTATGCAAACTCGTACAGCGATAATTTTTAGATTCCTTTTCATCCTCAATCGTCGGAACACGATCGCTCGCCGGCAATAGCAACTAGTGGTTGGAGGCAAGATGTATTGGTAATGATCCTCGCATGGTGGCCTATCACTTCATTTTTGGAAGATAAAAAAATTCATTAGGTTATGTTTAAAAATTTTCAATCTAATCCGAGCTTATACTACCCCTTGTCCCGGATTTATTATCCGATGTTTAATCCATATATATCTAGCATTATCCAGTCTGAAGGACGTTGCCAAACACCGATAGGATAAGTTGCTATTATATCTGGACTATCAAAACCCAGATTGTCTGAAATAAATAGTATGAAAACACGTATAGTGTATTATGGGTGATTGATTCTTGTGTGGGTCAGTTCTCAGCCTATAATTGGAAAACAATATCGTGACTTTTGGATCCAAATTTTGGAATCGGAATCGGTAGAATCGGGAACCGGCCTACTTTTTTATGCTGTGTAAAATATTGCATTTTTAAAATAAAATAGAAAATTTATATCGTTTCACTACAAAAACATATATTGGTCAAGTGGTTATGTTGTTTTTTTTATTTAGAAGATTTTGGTCCAATTCTTATTGAGTGCAAAAGTTTTTTTTTTTTTTTCCAAAAAAAGCTGGACTTGGTCGTGGGTCCGATTCTCATGTCGAGCCGGGCCCGATGCTCGGCCCTACACCGTATATATCTCTCTCTCACTCGCACGAGACGTTGCTTCCTTGCGCCTGTTTAATGTTCGACGGATCCTTAATTTTGATTATGGACTCTCCGTGGAAAAAGTGTTTCTTCTTGGGCTGAAACCAAGTATGCAAGGAGTGGATGACCCATAACAAATCAACATGACCTGACAGCAGATTATGCAAATTAATTCATTAGTGGAAAGCTCACAAGTTAAAACTTCTCCAAAGATGGAGTTGGTACCAAAACCATTCAAGTATTTCATGATATGAAGATTACAAAATTCTTGACAGAGACGAAAGGCATGGATCAAATAATCTCCAACCTTAGGACTCCAATTCGGCCCTTAATCTACTAATAAAGCCAAAGGAGGAGGAGGAGGACTATCTCAATCAGCAAGGAATGACACCATGCTTCTTCCCCTTTAATTTTTATTTTCTGCCTCCACCTACTATTTTGGGAATCTTGTGCTTGGACTACATGCCCCGCAGGTTGTGAGGTTGATTTCCCAATTCATTTCCATTGACCAACTCGGTTTCTCCAACTCACCCCGAGTCATTGCCCATCTCACTCGCCCCTCTCATGTATGCCATGATCGTTCTCCTCCTAAACTACACTTTCCCACTGAGCATATCTCCCTGAATCTCTCCTTTTTGTGCTCCTTGTTTCACCAAAGTGCTCGTGTTGCATCTACTAGCATGTTTTCGCCACCTCTTCAACGAAACTAGGCTCCGCCACTGGCTCAACCAAGTCAGTACCGGAACTCGCTGATGGAGAACTCTTTCCATCTCCATGACGATTTCCGAGACCGATGGCCGAGAGCCTTCGTTGGCTGCTACACAACGTCCCGCGATGTGGACCATGTGCCTGAAGGGTTCTACACTGGGCAATGAAATTCTAGGGTCACAGATATCCATCACTCTTTGCCCTTCAATCCGAGAGATTGCCCAATCCACTATTGAGGCCGTTTGCTTGGACACATCCATGGCTTTCCTCCCACTCATGATCTCCAACAACATAACCCCGAAACTGAAGACATCATTTTTGCGGCTCAACTTGCTGGGACAGGTGTAATTGGGGTCCAAGTACCCGATAGTACCGGCCGGCGAGTCGAGTCGGTCATCGCCGTCCATCACGGCGAGCCCGAAATCAGCCAACTTGGCGTTCCAGTCCGAATCGAACAGGACATTGGCGGACTTGATGTCCCTGTGGATGATGAAGGGCTTCCTGTCGTGAAGGGATTGGAGCGCACGTGCCACCTGGAGAGCGGTCCTCAAACGGGCGGGCCAAGTTGGCGGTGGGGCATCATTAGTGGGAGGATGAAGCAAGTCGTGGAGAGAGCCATTGGGCATGAACTCCATGACCAGGAGCTTGTTCTGTGAAGGGTCCTGGCTGGTTCCTAGAAGCTTTATCACATGATCAGAAGAAGAAGAAGAAGAAGAAGAGTTGTCAGGCTCAGCAAGTGATAATAATACGCGAGTCTCGTTGTTGAGCTTGGAGTTGTCGTGGAGGGCTCGAAGGGCAAGAGACAGTGTTTTGACGGCGATCACTCGGTCTTCACTGAGAACACCTTTGTAGACGCATCCATGGCTGCCTTTTCCAATGAGCCTGCTTGAGGAGAAGCTCTCTGTCGCTTTGACCAGGTCTTCATACTTGAACTCCTCCATGTCAGGCCTTGTACATACCTAGCTGTCGACTTCTTGGGTCTGTGTTTGTGAGGTTGGGGGGGGTTAACAAAGAGGTGGGATGGTTGGGGATAGTGAAAGGGTAGCTTATTCTGTATTGCGGTGGTGATCAAACTGATAAAGTCGGGATTTTTCTGAAGGTGAGAGGGAACAGTAAAAGAGGGTTCGGGTACATGAGAAGGTATAAGGTAGAGGAATACATGAATCATTGAACAAAGTAAAAGGTAGACAGAAAAAGCTGGGGAGTGCTGAGCTAAAAGGGCTCTGCTCTGACGAGGACGGGATTCTCTTCTCCATATTCTATACCCACCTCCATCTCTCTCTGCTCTCTGTCTCCCTCACTCTGCTGTCTCTCTCTCTGTGTTGTCAATGGCGGTCATCATGTGGAAATATATCTTTAGCTATCCCTATCTGATTGAATTCTTGTAAATTTGAAAGATGATTTATCATCTGTAGGTGTTGCTGCTGGTGCGTTGCTATTGGTCGTATTTAGTCATAAAGCTTGTTCTTTTTTTCTTAATATTCAAAAAAGGGTTGGCTGTGAGCACACGATTTTGCCATATTACCTAATTTTCAAGAATCTTTAGGTGATGACTTTTGAAATTCCCTTAGAGATTGAAGGGTTCTTGAAGAAAGAGGAAACACTTTTCTTTTCAAATAGTCCACGTGGGGCATGAGTTAAATGGCCTACACAAAGTTTGTGGTTGGATAAGTGAGAAACTTCATACTCAAGATGAAGCGGTTCCCTTTCGTGCATAACTTACACTCTAATAGATAACCCAAAAGTAAGATTGTGATTTTATTGATCCTAAAAAATTTTGTGGGTTTACAATCAACTAGTTTAAAAGCTTGCATTGCGTAATCTAATATTCACATAATCTAATAGATAATCCAAAAGTAACACAAATTTATCAATGTCCGGGGTAGTTTGATATTCCGACGAGAGGGATGGGGAAAACTTGGATGAAATGGACATGTATGATGCTGTACAATCTGTTACCAATTCGAATAGGAACACAAGATGATCGGGATCTGCGTGGATTTAAGCCTAATTGTCGACCAAAACCCCATGTACTTAAAAGAAGTAAAAGAGGATGAATTATGGGCGTGTCGTTTGAAGATGGACAAAGTGAATGCCACAAGTTTCTCTCTTTCCCTCAACACCCAATCCTTGTTTATATTTTTAATCGCAATAAGAAAAAGGATTATTGTTGTAACCCCTAATTATCTTTTAAGTATCGTGGATCTTGATGCACCTTTTGGGCTTAGCAGACAAGCCCATCTTCGTTATTAGGCCGCACATAAGTCGGGTTATGTAATGCCCGGGCCAGTGGGAAATCTCGGCCCTGTGAGATCCGACCCGAACCGACCCGACCCGATCGAATCTAATTCGAAGCTTTTTTACGCGGCGGCACTCGGTTCGGTTCCCCCATCGTGTTGCTGTTCTTGTTAGACCAACAACAATTCAACTCCTGAAAAACTCTTCCGTCCGCCAATTTTTGCACCGAGAGAGATAGAGGGAGAGAGGGAGATCGAGATGGCGCAGCCGAGCAAGGAGCCGTGCAAGAAGGAGGCGTGCGACATCCAAGCCTGCCTCACCAAGAACAATTTCATTCCTCAGAAGTATTGTCTTCGTTCGTCTTCACGCCTCTTTTTGTCTGTCCAAGTCGCGTCATTCGATTGCCTCCCGTTTCTTTTCAGCAATCGCCGAGCTTTGTTTTGTGGGTTGCTCGTTCGTTTCGGCGTCTCGGGGTGACGTGTTCCTTGGTTGTGTCTGTTTTAGATTGATTGCGACGATTGCATCCGTCCGCCACACTGCGCAACGCGCATGGATTCTTGTATCGGAACAAGTCGTTCTACCTTTCGATACCGTCTCCGTGTGTTTCTCCTATCCGAACACATCGAGTCAAGTGCTTGGGAGGCTCGCTTGCCTTCTGTGCTGTCTTGTCATCGACCCAGTTTCGCTGGGATCATGGGTCGTCGTCGGACGTTTATGAAGATGAATGAATGCTCTTTGCTTCAATCCAGATGAAATGATCTCTTTTGTCCTTGTTAGTTTGTCATGTCTGAACGGGTGGTTTTTGTATTGTTCAGGTGTCTGAAGGTCATTGAGGCGCTGCAGTCTTGCTGCGAGCAATGTGATTACAAATCAACACACTGTGGTTCTGTCTCTGGCCTTTTGAAGCAGAAGCCTAAGCAAAAGGCTACATGAAAGTGCATGCTGCCTTGGCTTCCTTTGTTTTGACTTGGGGCAAATAAAAGCTCTTGTTTTTTGCCCTGCAACATATCGGTACGCTATGTGATTGGGTAACCATTCTGTTGAGAGTGGGATCTAATAGGGCAAAGCTGGATGTTTTTTTCATTTTTGCTAAGAAGAGGAAGTGTGGATGAAGATAGTGCATGCGTCGATCTTTTCCTTGCATAGTGCGGTGGTCTGAGAAGCACATAGCCACAAGAGGTTTGCATTCAGTCACATCTTATGAGGACTAAGCTATCTAATTAGACCTGCTGACATGTTTGAGCCTGAGGATGTTATATGTCATGAAATAGGGAGAAATCTTCTTTGGATGATTTACTAACCATGTGTATGTCCGTGTAAATGTCGGTATTCTTCCCTTTACCAGCATAAGAATGGCTGCTTCCTTTCTACAGATTTTACCATGTAGGAAGCAAGTGGAGTCAGATATGTGACCCATCAGTGAATGGATTGTTTATTTGGCTCTCTCTCTCTCTCTCTCGATCAATATTGCCAAGGCATATTTCTGAACTAATATGGTTGAATTATCCTTGTGCTTATGGGCATATCTGAAAACATGTCTGACACATCTTTATCTGCACTACAGATATGATAGTAAACTGATTAATGTTCACATGGTGCTTTTTTGATCCAGTTGAAAAGGCACTTTTGCGTAGTTCGTGTATAGCACGTTTTATGAGCCGATATTTTGCTTGCTTGCTTGTGATTCTTTTCGTAGAAGATGATCATGAGATTAAAAACCAACAACAATTGCAGCAACTTTGATAAGAAACTGGGTTTCCAACACCATGAAGATTTACACACTTAATTGAAAAAGTGAGGTGAAGAGTGGAGAGACTCATGTAGATGAGTTGTGGGAGATCTCTTCTTCCTGGAAAACCAGTCTCCTACAAGTGGAACAATAGGCTTCTTCTTCATCATTTTCTTCTCCTTCGTGCATCCTGAGTAGTCCCCCTTCTCACTGATACTCAGTATCTGAGCCAGAGTGGGGGAGCTCTCCATCCTGATCACCATCTCGCTTATTTTCTCCTGTTCTTTCATGGCATCAGCCCCAGTTCCCCTTTCAAAATCAGTTGATCTTCTGGTCGCCGCAGCTTTTGCTGCAGCAGCAGCTTCAGCTTGAGCTAACCTTGACATGTTCTTGTGCAGCTCAGCGTTCAGGGAAGCCAGAGCAACCTCGGTTATAGACTCTCGCTCTCTTAGTAACTTTAACTCCAACTTTGTTTCCGCGAGCTCTGCTTCAAGTTTCTTTAGGTTATTGCTGGAAGCATGTTGCTCACCCTCAGCTTCTTCTCTCGGGGGTAGTTTCACCATGGGACTGGGTGTGCTGAAGCTCCATGAGGTGCCTACCTCTGGTTTGGGGCTGTTATGAGGCTTTGGGGAGTACATGTCGCCAGCGAGAATTCGCTCGCCGAAAATGGCGACAGCTTCTTTGACAGAACTGAAGGGGCGAGAAGTATCGACATTGGAATGATAGTCACTAGGAAGCTTTTGGCAGATATGTTGGTCTTCCATGGTTAGGGTGAAATGAGAATTGGTTGTAAGGAGGATGGATTATTTGATGATGGGTCAGGGTTTGGGTTGCTTTGCTTTCACTTCAATACTTGATAGACAGAGTGAAAGAGAGAGATGGGCAAGTGGGAATTTGTTGTTTTAAGGTTAAGACAATATCTGAGTATGGTACCGGTTGAGGACGACCATTTATCTACTGGGCTGCTTCTTGTTGGTCGACTTAGTTGTAGCCCATTCCTCTCGGGTCTCATCCTTTTTATCATCTTCCTCATAGTAGTTTATTACCTTAATGTTTGATGGAATTGTACAAGAAGATGCAGTGTTAAGGCGATACTCGGACTCTTTCGTGTCCTTTAATTATGTGGAGAAAGAGAACCTTCCCAACCACCCTCTCTCTCTCTCTCTCTCTCTGTGTCTCTCTCTGTCTCTCTCTCTCTCTCTCTCTCTCTCTCTCTCTCTCTCTGTGTATTCAAGTGTTGTTGATTTAGCACGAGTACAGAGCGTCTGGTTAGGTATGAAGTGATGAGTTTGTTATGCTATTTGCTCGAGAGTTTCCAGTGGAAGATGATTTTCATGGATCCTTTGTTCACCTATCATTTATCTTTCCCTTCATTCTTTGCCTTCGGAGGATGAACCTTCCAGAAATGGAGCAAATCTTGCAGGAGGAGAATTGCTTCTCTCAAGGTTGGCATCAGTTTGCATCATTATTGAATTGCTCTGTTTCTCGATAATCCAGTTGGTTTTGCTTCTCTTTGCATTTGCTGGCTCGTGCATATAAACGTCAGTGCTGTTTTTCCTTGCTAATCCAGATTCAAGTCCTTTTGCCACTGCTCAATCTGCACGCGACATTCTATCCCTATTACTTATCCAATGGATAAAAACTTAGTAACCCTCTACGAGTTACCAATCGAATTCACTTAATCTATTTGACATTAACTTCTACTTGCATAGGCAAATACCATTGCGTTAACCACAAGATGGTGAATTAGATATTCGATGTCCTCAGGGTCTCAATTGAGTCGGCCGAAGGCGGATTAATGGATGCAATTTAAGCGAACATTAGTAGCCTTTCCCAAAGGTTGGTAAACTCGATTCCAGGTGGATGAACTACTGCCACTAACTTTCATTAGTGATATTACAATTATGCCTTTAAAACTAGAAGGGTTGATAGATGTCCAAACGCTAATTCGTAATTTACAAACACACCAATGGCAGAGCCTTTCAAGAGCTCAGCGGGTGAAATTGACCCACTGAGCTCGCCAATCTCCCCCAGTTCATGAACATAAGATAATGATCCTGTTTCTGAGTCGAGTCCATCAACAAATCTGGGGGTTGTGCATTAAAACTTAAAAGGGCTAAATCACGCGAATGGAGAGAAGATTAAAAACACGCAAGCAAAAATGTTCATCAGATCATCGATATTCCTAATAACTTACTCTAAAGAGGGACATATCGTGTATTTTTTGTTAATTAAACTCTTGAAGCAATTGATTTCATCATGTAATCAAGTCCGTAGGAGAATTTTGATCAATATAAGAAAAGTTTTGATCGATGCTATTAAGAAAAGTGTCACTTAGAAGATCAATTTTCTCTATGAATTTCGAGCTACTTCTCGTTATGACAATATAGAATCATTATTCGTAATAACACTTAGAAATTTTCCACGATCAAACTCCGGGATACACGGTTTAATGGAATTTCGACGTTATTTTCTCTTCGATGAAATGATCTCTTTAAAGCACAAGAATAAAGAATCGGAAAATATTTTTACGTCAGATTATACACTAATTTAAGGTCAATGCTATATAGTATCACGAAACTATATTCCAGACCATAATTTACATTTGTGACGTTTGCATTGTTTTACTTCACCTTTTCTTCGGCACCTCTCTCTTCGCATGCCGATTTGATATCCTCACCTCCCCGTCCGTCACCGTCCTTGGACGACCCTTCTTGTTCCGCCATCGCCACCATCATCTCCTCTCTCTCTCTCTTTCTCTCTCTCTCTCCGTCTCCAATGGCGAAACCACCATTCGCCTCTCTGATACGCTCCCTCTCGCTCCTCTCCCTCCTCTCTCTCCTCCTCATCAATCTCTATTCCTTTCAATCCCTCGCCGATTCCCACTTCGAGGGCTTCGATGCCGACGACGAGGACGAATCCTTCGAGTCCCTCCAGTTCTCCGATCTCCGATCCCCTCCCCTGACCCAATCCGAATCGCATCCTCCTCCTCCTCCCGCCACTCAATCCGAACCCGAAGACGTCGTCCCGGCTCCGGATCCGAAGCCGATTCGTGACCCGGACCTCCTGACTCAATCCCAGGATCCCCAGAAGCCTTCTTCCACGAGCTTCGATTTCTGGGACGAAGACGAATTCGAAGGCCTTCCCGTCGTGGAGCAACCGGCGGACCCCATCGAAGTTGCCCAAGATGCCGCCGGACCTAGCGACCCCACCCCGGACCTCAAGCCGGCGTCGAAAGATAAGCCGACTTGGAGATCATATACCGTGGAGATTGCCTGCGTGAGTTTCTTGGTGATGTTTGGGATCAACTTTTTCGCCGGGAAGCGCGAGAATGAGAACATCGCGCTTGCTTGGGCGACCAAGTTTGCGACGAAGGATTCCATTTTCGAGAAAAATTTCAGCTTGCTGGGTGTTGGGGAAGGAGATGACTCGCCTCTTCTGCTCAAAGAAGGGCAGAATGTATTCAAATTTTACGCGAGCGGGCGGAGATTTTGCCAAGGTATGCCTGGCTGATTTTATCTCGATGGATTTGCCCCCCCTTCTCTTAGTTAGCTAGGTTTGGTGATAATTGGTGCACATTGGATTGGTGTTTCTTTAGCCATAATGGTTTATTTTGGCGTTTCCTTGATAACTTTGTTGAAAATCTGGTTTCGTTCACCTCGAAATTTTAACTGTCAAGTGACACTTGAACTGTTAAGGGTAGCCTATTATTGCAAGAATAGAACTGGGGAAGTTTTTTTTTCCTCTCTTCTTTTCTGTTTTTGGTTGTAAATAATATAATTTTCTCTCCGTTCAAAGTTGGCGACTGTTATGCCGCAACAAAATCTCGACTCTTATATCATGTCTGGGAAGGATGTGATTGTCATGGCAAGACCAAGTTAAATATCATTGGATTTATGATGTTTCTTGTTGCTGTGGAATCAAATTTTTGGGGTATCGGACCGTTTCAGTTCATCCCCTTTCCTTTTGGTGCTGAAAAATGCTGGCGTAATGTTAGAACAACAGAGTTCTATCCATCTTTAAGCCGTATGGTTGTGAGTAAAAATAGTGGAAGGTTCCTTTCGTTCTTTGGTTGCAAGTTCGAAATTTTTGTCAGAACTTGGAGACATGGCAATATTTGATAGGCATAGCATGGTGCATTTGAATTCTTTTCAATTTCTTTAACCTATTTCTCGTTGATGTGGAATGACATTTTGGAAGGTTTATTGGCGACTATGGAGTTGAAGAGTAGGCATGATTTGATATCGAGGATGTACAATCTGATAGTGCCATGCCGTGATGAGATTAGTTTCGAGGTCTACATGAATGATGATGCCATGGATCATGTGATTTTTGCTGTGGCAAAGAAGAAGGCAGCTAAAGGGATGCAGAAAGAAGTGAGGGACTTGCAGAGATTTGCAGGACTTTTATCACCTCCTGGTGGGAGGAAGTGGGTTGCCGACGAGTTGGCGGTTATTTCGGAGTCCAAGGAGGTTGCTGGGGATCTGATAACAGAGGCAGTGCTTGATCAGGTTGGTCTATGCTTGTTCTTTCTTGTACTGAAAGAATTTACCTCTTTGCAGTTCAACATATACCGTGAACAGCTGTGGTTGCTTGACTGTTTAATTGAGGGCTCAAAATTGCTTTGATTCTTTTGGCTGTCAATTGGATTCCATAACTTGTACATCAGTTTTATTTTTCCTTCGGGCGAAAGGTTTTTGGAAGAAATCTATTATTAATTGATGATGCAGAAGTGTAACAATTTTGCGGCCACTGCCTCTCATCTGATTCTTTCTTTTTCTTAATGTCGTTATTGTTTTTCTTGTGTATGTTGATTAGAAGAGTAAGATGGTGATTTCTAGATGTCTTGTAATAAACCATCACTTGGCCTCCACCATCACTACTCTTTTCCCCTGACGTATTCGTCTTGTTCTATGCACCGCCGAGATTGTCAACTTTCTTGCAAATGATTCGAAGGAAGATTTTTTTTATTTGTATTCGCAACATCTGATTGTATGCTTGCAGGTTTTTGTAACTTTCTTATACAGATAACCTGCTTGATTACTAGTTTGATGACTATGAAATGAATTGCATACTCCTACTTATGAATTGCCACACTGTATTTATCTTGGATCTTAAAATTGCAGTGGTTTTTTTTTTTTTCACTAAGTTCAGTGCCCGAATCTTTCTACATGCACTTTATGAGGTTGTAAATTGTAGTACTTTGTCTATTTCCTTTGGCGTCCTGAGTCTTACTTTTCGATCCTTTTTTGATGGGAAACAAAAGGGTATTTCCTTGGCCACATGAATCCTCTGTTCTAGTCTGCCTGATTTCGGCTCATTCCATTGCATCATGCTTTCACTTGGTACCCCAGGTCTATGTGAATGTGGACATTTTCTTCACGACAAGCAGTTTATGAAGAGTCTGAACTATTGCTCATGCGGGAGAGCTGTTATTGCTGCAGGTGCTGGGGGATAAGGCTTTTGAAAAATTTGGGAAAGGTTTCATCTCCATGCATTTCTCTGATCAGCACTCTGCTGCTCACAAGAAGATGCTACTGTTTAAGTTTGCTCTCCCTGATGTCAACCACATGGCGGATATGACCCGTTTGGTGGCTCTTATACCATATTACATTGATTTAGTGGGGCGTTACAAGCTTAGTTCTCAGGTGAGCCGCGGTCAATGGTTGATCTTATTGATGAGTGGTTCTGGTTAATTCTAAAGCTGAAGTTTGATCTTGTGCACATGCAGGCACGGACCAAAACTGAAGCTGTTAGATCAAAGATTCAACAAGAGGCATATAAAGAACTCCATAATGCCAGGCAAGAAGCCATGCAGAAAAAGAAGGCAGAGAAAAAGAGGATGTTGGAAGAGGCTGAAGCAAAACTTAGTGCAGAGTCTCTTCGGAAGAAAGAAGCTAAGGAGCGTGCCCGCCAAATGAAGAAAGCAATGCCAAAGATGAAGATGACCCGCGCTCACTAGGTTCTTGAGCCAATCAATCATCGGTCTATGAGTTAGCTGTAGTTTGTGGAGCATTTTCTTCTGCCCTCATATCTGTTGCTGTCCTGTTGTACTCTAGTGTCTCTCATTTTAGCCATCTTTTCACTTCCCCTATGAATTCCAAAGGTACCAGGATTTTATGCTTCAAGAGTTAGTGTAGTAATTTCCTTGGTGCGGACACTTTTGAACCTAGGGTCCGTTTATTTGGTGTAAACTGCTTTTTGGTCCTAGAAGATATTTTGTTAAAAATAATTTTGAAAGAAAGAAATACTCCGTGTGCTTGATGCAAGCAAAACTTTGGGAGATTATGTGCTGCCCGGTCTCGACGGTCTCCGGCTAGCTCCAATTATTTTCCTTTACCAACTTTCGCTCGGAATGTACCGAAAAGCATATTCTATTAATTGATAGGAGTATGAGTGCGCCGACTCGAGTAACCTACGTAAGTTGGTTTTCAGCCAGTATAGATGAGTGGTGCTATTTGAAATGGCAAGATATCTTTGGATCCCACTTTGAGTTGATTGGCTGTAAATGGTTTGCGAAACCTTTTTTCGAAAGAATCGTGAAAAGTTCAGGATTTATGAATATTGTATATGATAGATTGATTATATTAAATCGTGAAGAGTTATATGATTTGGTAAGTAAATCGGAGTTTTGAAATGGTTTCTGATTTGAATTGTGGGTCATTGGAAATTAAAGTTGGTGGATTATGCTCATGTTGTTATGATTAAAACTAATTGAGGGTTTAAGTATGCATATTATTATAAGAACGTCCTTCTAGGCCAAATCACCTGTTGATATAGGTGGAGACTTAGCCAAGGACAAACTTGGTCGCTATGCCACGGGCGTTAAGCGTGACCATAATTAGATATTAAGCATTAGATTAACCGATGAAATGGTCTATTTATATTTGATTCGATAGAGATTAATCCACGTACAAGACAGTAACATGGGAACTCGCCGAAAGGGTTTGGTCTTGTAGTCGAAAGCAACACAGTAGTAGCTGCAGCATTGCACTTGGGTCAAAGTGAAGAGGAGATCTGATAAAGAGAAACGGTCCACAACAAATCAAACTATTTTATCACCCAAAGAACAAACTAGCTTATAAGTGAAAGGAGTTAGGAAAGATATGCCTTACCCATTACATCTTCGTGAGGAGGATTTCGTGGTTAATGTGTACCAGGGCAGGACACATATATCAGTAAAGGTACAGTGCTACTTTATAACTAGGGCATGAAACAAAAACCATAGATATTCTCAGCTTGCACACAAGATACAGTGCTACTCGATAGTCACCAAACTATCAGTAGAAGGTGAAGTTCAATTTGATATCGAACAACTAAATACAGCTCCATGACTCCGCATAAGATTGCATTAGTGATTTCTATAACAACAAAATACTTGATAGTCACCAAACTATCAGTAGAAGGTGCCAGATCCTATTTTGGCCAAATATGAGTTAAAAAGAATGCTTGAATATAATATTTCAAAATCCAATTTTAGGGATGATCGATGTTGATGTCATAATTTGTCATATCATCTCTATATGGACATTTAGTGATTTTTTGCATGTCGACAATCCTTAACTAGTAGTGTGATCTTTGAAGTGCATAGCCTTCATTAAAAATAGTCATGCTGCCCGTTCTTTGACAATCGAGCCAAAGTTAGTCAACTTTGCATTGTTTTCCTATATACATAGAAGGTATCTATTAATTTGGATATTTATGCTAATATCAATAACCACTCGTGCTGAACTTGAATTTGTGTCTTGAGTAAACTACCTGATAGTATATTTTCGGGTTTTAAATCGACTATGATGAACTGCTTTTCATGCACCTTGATTACAGCCAATGCAATTTGTTTACAAATTTTCACTGTCTATCCAATTCAAATTTGTTATAATGGCCAAAATGCATATCGGTAAAATATATAAATATGTGTGTGTGATGATAGGAAAACGCAAATATCATTACAACCACTGCCACCTTGTGAGAGTATTGACGTACTTTTGGCATATATTCTAGCACGATGATTTTATTGCTCGGTGAGTCAGTGAAGCAAGTTCACGATATTTTTGTGCCAAGTGGATGACAAAAATTCTTTCTCTACTTGCAAAATTTCAGTTTAGAAAATAATTGCATTGTATGCAATGTGAAATGTTTTGTTAATATTTAATTTTTGGAGGGAAAATGACACAAACAGTCCCTGAACTTTGACTCAATGTGCAATTTGGTCCCTAAATTTTTAATTTGTTCAATATAGTTCATGAACTTTCAATTTGTTCAATGTGGTCCTGAACTTTTGGTATATGTTCAATATAGTCCTTGAACTTTATAAAAATATTCAATATAGTCATTCCATTAATTCAAGTTCAGGGACTATATTATACATTTTGATATAGTTCAGGGCTAAATTGAACATGTACCAAAAGTTCAGGGGCCACATTGAATAAATTAAAAGTTCAAGGACCACATTAAATATTAAGCTAAAGTTCAAGGACTACATTGAACAAATTAAAAGTTCAGGGACCAAATTGCACATTGAGCCAAAGTTCAGAGACTATTTGTGTCATTATCACGTTTTTGAATGTTACTGCTTGTTTACATTGACGTATATTTTTTTTTGTATATTTCCACTCTTGTAATTCTTGACTGTAATTTTTCTTTATGACTAACGGTATAATTTTCCTTTGATATTATTCGCCTATTTTACATAATCGATAGAATTTGAGATCTGCCAGAGGTTTTTCCCCCAAAGAATGAAAGAATTTTAGAATAGCCATACATTTTGTTTGATTAATCGAAATTCACAATCTCGACATTTTCTTTTTAAATCGAACGACATTTTTAGAACAATTAGGTCATGAGCTTTTTGTAGATGAAAAAATCGAATCAATGGGACGTCGGACAAACAAGTTGTGCCGGATCCAATTTTGGCCAAATATGGGTTAAAAAGAATACTTGAATATAATATTTCAAGATCCAATTTTAGGGATGATCTATGTTAATATTATAATTTGTCATATCATCTCTACATGTAGATTCAGTGATTTCTTGCATGTCGGCAATCCTTAACTAGTAGTGTACTCTGAAATATAGCAGCCTGTCGACCGTGTCTCTGTGTGATCTTTGAAGTGCATAGCCTTAAGTAACAATAGTCACGCTGCCCATTCTTTAACAACCTAGCCAAAGTTAGTCAACTTTGCATTGTTTTCCTATATACATAGAAGGTATCTATTAATTGGGATATTTATGCTAATATCAATAACCACTCGTGCTGAACTTGAATTTGTGTCTTGAGTAAACTACCTAATCAAGAAGTATATTTTCGGGTTTTAAATCGACTATGATGAACTGTTTTTCATGCACCTTGATTACAGCCGATGCAATTTGTTTACAAATTTTCACTATCTGTCCAACTCAAATCTGTTATAATGGCCAAAATGCATATAAGTAAAATTATATATATGTGTAATTTTAGAATGATAAAGCCGGAAATTATATATCGGCTAATATCAAAACCTCCAGCTTCAATTTTTGGAACACCTAGGTCCTAGGAATCAACTTCTCAAATTTTGAATGACAAAGCTTCACCTGTGCACAATAACGTGAATCCATTACTAAGGGCCTTTTAACTATAAGGTCCCAAAACCTAAAGAAGATTATGTAAGTATTGTCATTAATGCAAGTAATTTTAGCACGATAAAAGTTCATGATAGCCAAACGTAGGGTTACAGCTGAAGGACTGCCAATAACCACATTTACTTTAACCATATGGGATGAGCAATACTAGAAATGCGATAAACGCCAAATTATTTGAGGAAAGGTGCTGAGGATTTCCACTGTCTTTCTCTAAGTTCAACAATGAAACGAGACACATAGATAAATAATAGGAGATAATGCACTGAACACATAGAGCCCCTCCCTTCAAATTCCGAAAATCAAAACCTACAGCTTCAATTTTTGGAACACCTACGTCCTTGGAATCAACTTCTCATAACAGAGCAACAATTTCCCATCATATTTATTGGCAGTTCTTCAATTGCTTCAAATTTTGAATGACAAAGCTTTACTTGTGCACAATAACATAAATCCATCACTAAGGGCCTTTTAACTATTAGATCCCAAAACGTAAAAAAGATTTTGTAAGTATTTTAGCACGATAAAAGTCCAGATGATACTCAAACATAGGGTTACAGCTGAAGGACTGCCAATAACCACATTTACTTTAACCATATGGGGTAAGCAATACTAGAAATGCGATAAACGCCAACATTATAGGAGGAAAGGACCTGAGGATTTCCACTGTCTTTTTCCAAGTTAAACAATGAAATGAGACACAGAGATAAATAATAGGAGAAGATGCACTTAACACATAGAGCCCTTCCCTTTAAGTTCGGGAAATCAAAACCTCCTGCTTCAATTTTTGGAACACCAAGGTCGGAATCAACTTTTCATGACAGAGCAACAATTTCCCATCAGATTTATTGGCAGTCCTTTAATTGCTTGAAATTTTGAATGACAGAGCTTCACCTGTGCACAATAACATAAATCCATTACTACGGGCCTTTTAACAATTAGGACCCGAAACCTGAAGATTCTGCAAGTATTGTCATTAATGCAAGTAATTTTAGCACGATAAAAGTTCAGATGATACTCAAATGTAGGGTTACAACTGAAGGACTGCCAATAACCACATTTACTTTAAGCATATGGGATGAGCAATACTAGAAATGCGATAAACACCAAATTATTTGAGGATAGGTTCCGAGGATTTCCACTGTCTTTCTTCAAGTTCAACAATGAAACGAGACACAGAGATAAATAATAGGAGATAATGCACTGAACACATAGAGTCCCTCCCTTCAAATTCCGGAATCAAAACCTACAACTTCAATTTTTGGAACACCTACGTCCTTGGAATCAACTTCTCACAACAGAGCAATAATTTCCCATCATATTTATTGACAGTCCTTCAATTGCTTCAAATTTTGAATGACAAAGCTTTACTTGTGCACAATAACATAAATCCATCACTAAGTGCCTTTTATCTATTAGATCCCAAAACGTACAAAAGATTTTGTAAGTATTTTAGCACGATAAAAGTCCAGATGATACTCAAACATAGGGTTACAGCTGAAGGACTGTCAATAACCACATTTACTTTAACCATATGGGATGAGCAATACTAGAAATGCGATAAACGCCAACATTATAAGAGGAAAGGAGCTGAGAATTTCCACTGTCTTTCTCCAAGTTCAACAATGAAATGAGACACAGAGATAAATAATAGGAGAAGATGCACTTAACACATAGAGCCCTTCCCTTTAAGTTCGGGAAATCAAAACCTCCGGCTTCAATTTTTGGAACACCAAGGTCGGAATCAACTTCTCATGACAGAGCAACAATTTCCCATCAGATTTATTGGCAGTCCTTCAATTGCTTGAAATTTTGAATGACAGAGCTTCACCTGTGCAAAATAACATAAATCCATTACTACGGGCCTTTTAACAATTAGGTCCCAAAACTTGAAGATTTTGCAAGTATTGTCATTAATGCAAGTAATTTTAGCACGATAAAAGTTCAGATGATACTCGAACGTAGAGTTACAGCAGAAGGATTGCCAATAACCACATTTACTTTAACCATATGGGATGAGCAATACTAGAAATGCGATAAACACCAAATTATTTGAGGAAAGGTTATGAGGATTTCCACTGTCTTTCTCCAAGTTCAACAATAAAATGAGACACAGAGATATAAACACCAAATTATTTGAGGAAAGGTTCTGAGGATTTCCACTGTCTTTCTCCAAGTTCAACAATAAAATGAGACACAGAGATAAATAATAGGAGATAATGCACTGAACACATAGAGCCCCTCCCTTCAAATTCCGGAAATCAAAACCTAGAGCTTCAATTTTTGGAACACCTACGTCCTTGGAATCAACTTCTCATAACAGAGCAACAATTTCCCATCATATTTATTGGCAGTCCTTCAATTGCTTCAAATTTTGAATGACAAAGCTTTACCTGTGCACAATAACATAAATCCATCACTAAGTGCCTTTTAACTATTATATCCCAAAACGTAAAAAAGATTTTGTAAGTATTTTAGCACGATAAAAGTCCAGATGATACTCAAACATAGGGTTACAGCTGAAGGACTGCCAATAACCACATTTACTTTAACCATGTGGGATGAACAATACTAGAAATGCGATAATCGCCGAGGAAAAGAGCTGAGGATTTGCATTGTCTTTCTCCAAGTTCAACAATGAAATGAGACATAGAGATAAATAATGGGAGAAGATGCACTTCACACATAGTGCCCCTCCCTTTAAGTTCGGGAAATCAAAACCTCTGGCTTCAATTTTTGGAACACCTAGGTACTTGGAATCAACTTCTCATAATAGAAAAAAAATTTCCCTTCAGATTTATTAGCTTGCATTCTCCACTCAATTTGTTTCCAATTAGGATTAGTACTTGCCTCACTCGATTCCATGAGTTTTATTCAACAAAAAGAAATATTAGCTTTGATGAGCTAAGACCGTAACATTTTTTTGACTCTCCATATTAAGTATTTTCTTGAAACTTTCTATTGTGTTTTCTCAATATTAAGTTAATATAGTTGATTACAAATAATATTTATTGTATTATATAACAACGATAATAAAAAAAATTCTAATTGTTGTTGAGTTTCTATATTAAGAATTCGACCTTTATTTTGTTTTAAAAAGCATTCATATGAAATAAGCTAGAATTTAATGAATTGTTTATATTAACATACACATTCCAATTTTATAATGGGTATAATGGGTATTGAAAAAAAAAAAACTTTTCTTCTATGCCACCTTAAGTTTTTTATAATGGGTAAATATCAAATGTAAAGTCGACGTTAAGGAAATCGATATATGGTTCTAACTTATTGCTGCTAATACATGTTGTTTTGTAAACACATGCTTCTAATGTAATATGGGGATTATTCTTTTCTAGATTTAGAATCAACATTATCTCTCTACATAATTTGACGATGTTTGCAATAAAACTTTGCCATGATGGTAAAAATATGGGGTTGTAGTTTAATGCAACCAACAAAGCATATGATTGTAAATATATTTTTGAAAATTTATCACTCACGATATAATTATTCTTCTATGATTTTCCAAATATTGAGTAGTTTTCCCACTGCCATTATCATTATTACTCGTTCATGCATGTGAATCTTTAGGGAAACTTAATTGAATTTTGTGAATTTGTAGGAACGCACATGATCGTTTAAAAAATATAAAAGGTCTTCAAATAATTAAATCTAGTAAAAATATACACAAACAACATTATGGAACATGCGAAGTTTAATGGAGTTAAATTGGAGATCTACTTGGGCTGATGGTGGTCCTACCCTGTGTAGATTCCAAAACCAAAAAGTTTACTGCAATTAAATTATTTTCTTCTAATTATTAAACATCAAATTGCTACCAACAACCTAAATCAAATAGTTTCTGAATATCGAGCGTTTATATTAAGCAACATACTAATTTTATAAATGACGATCGTCTATGAAATTTCATGACAAGTTCATGACACTCGGTATATGAGAATGTACAACTTATAACATACTTCATATAGGAATTCACCCCGCCACACATTAATGGCATTTTTCAAGAGCTAAGTCAAATTCGATAAAGCGCTGTCACGTTGATGTTTCATACAAAAAGGCAAATTTATTTTCATGATAAACAAATTTATTATGTCTGTTCGACGACTGAAAGAGCGAGCGACATGGGGACAGGCGAGATGACTTGAACGGACAGGATGTGCCATGTAGATTTCCCTAACATCTCTCTCGCAGAGATCTGTGTATCAATCATCATCACTTTCAAGTCCAACTGTCCAAGAGCTGAAGCAGCTCGGTGCAGACATGCAGTGGCAGTTCTAGTTTCATCTGCGCAATCGAATCAAACCGGACCGACCACCATGTCTCTATCTTTCAGGCTCACTCCTACTTTCTCACCTCCGCCACCATCTCGTCTCAGATTCACCCTCCTCTCTCGATCCAACCTCAACCCATCATCAATCCGCTCGCCCTCTCCCTCAAAGTTCACACATTTATCCCCAATCCGATGCGTGAACGGAGGCTCCGACCACGTGTCGGAGATCCGAGCGAGACCCAGATGGGAAAACGCGCTCTCTGCTGCGGCGAGCCTGTACCCTCTTTACGTGAGCGTCGGAGGGGTCGTGGCTTGCCTCAAGCCCTCTGCTTTTCAGTGGTTTGTGCAGGGAGGTCCGAACTCGTATAGCTTGTCGCTTGGGCTGATTATGTTGGCCATGGGTCTCACTCTCGAGCTCAAGGACTTGTTCTCTCTCTTCCTGCGGAGACCTCTCGCGGTAATCTTATTTTCCTCGGAAATTCTGTTCCTTCTAGTCAGTCACTCGCCGAGATTTGAGGGTGACAGAGACAGAGAATTTGGTCAATGCTGATGATTTACTTCTTGGATCCCCTTTACAGTGGATTCTTTTAAATTTAATATCGAGGAGTAAAAGTCTGGGTATTGGTTGCGTTGTGTCGTTCTTGAGAAATCTGTGGGTTCCGGCCGTGTTCTCGTCTCCATAAGGTTTGACGGTTCTCCAATATGGAAGAGCTAGCACCGTAACAATTTAAAAGTAGGCCTAGTTCTATGTCATGGAGTCCTGGACTTAATGGCATTGAGTCGGGTTTTTGGGGTCTAGTTCTACTTCATGGTATGTCTATCTTAAGGTTTCGCTAATGAGAGTGCACAGGCTCCTATATGCCAACAATTACGCGACATCAAAAACTATATTGATACAATAGCGATACTGCAATATTCCTCTAATGCTGTGACACAAGCATTCATCACAGAAAAAAATTGGGATGTAGTATGGTCTCTTTTTCCCGCAGCATTCTTACAATGAACTGAATATTAAGTCATGATCTCCCTTTAGCGCAATCGAGAAGCTATGTCCGATATATGCCGCATTCATCTGCATTGTTGTTTCTTTTACTATCTTTTCTAAGTACAATCTTGCCAATGCTTTATCAATCAGATACTCTTTGGATGTGTGGCTCAATATACTATTATGCCAGCTCTCGGGACCTTAATAGGTAGATTACTGGGGCTTCCACCTTCTCTTTCGGTGGGTTTGATATTGCTTGCTTGTTGCCCTGGGGGTACTGCTTCCAATGTGGTAAGACTTCTTTTTTCCCGCACCATTATATCAGGAACCTAGAGGCAAATAGTGACTGGTGATTTTTTTTTACAAAAAAAAGGTAGTTTTCCCTATTTTATCCATTGGCTAAAATAAGTTTTGTCCAATTACTCCTGTAGTTATAGTATGGCTTGTTGTGCTGTCTAAAAGCTTCTTCAAAATATAGACTTAGTCTCCAGTTGATTGTATTCGGGGCTGGAGAATGTACTCTATCAGTCACAACTCACTTTAAAGCACTTACTAATACAGCATAGGGTCAAGTTTGTCAAGTAATCAAGCCTGATGTATGCTTGTTCTTTTGTGGCTATATTGTCAGTTATCTGGTATATATTATGAGTCTTAATGAGGGAACTGAGGGATGTGGACTTATGAGGATCTGCTGGCTGGTCAGAGTCATCTGACCCTGCCACGTGTCGCTGAAGGTGTTGAATGTATAAGGAGCCGATACTGGAGTTGATATGGTTCAAATCCATGTGAGCTGAATATAGTGTCCAATGATAGTATTTGTGAAGTAGACAACGCTGTATTATTTGGTTGAGTTTTCACAGTCCATGCAGTCAGCAAGCATGTTATAACTCCGAGTGAGAATGCCTCATTTCAGTGATATCTCTACACAATTCCATTTTCTGAAGTAGCATTTCAGGTTACTTTAATTGCTCAGGGGGATGTTCCTCTATCTATCGTGATGACAGTTTGCACCACTCTTGGAGCAGTACTTCTGACTCCTCTGCTGACGAAGATATTGGCCGGAACTTATGTTCCTGTTGATGCCATTAAACTTTCCATCAGCACCTTGCAGGTAAATATGATCTTAAGTCAGCTTGTGAGGACACCACCGACAAGTTTGGTACAGATGGTTAAATTTTTTGTCGTATATTTCCGTATGTAGGTGGTAGTTGCTCCAATTCTCTTAGGATCTTACTTTCAAAGTGCATTTCCTGGAGTGGTGAAGGTTGTGACTCCTTTTGCACCACTTTTTGCAGTTTTGGCATGTTCTCTACTAGCATGCAGGTACAGTTCTTCCGTGTTGTGTGACTTGGAGTCATTGCACTTACATTGCATCTCTCTCATGTCTATTTTATATCTGGTGGCTCTAGTGTATTCTCGGAAAATGTGGTCCGACTCAAGTCTTCATTGCTTGGTGCTTCATCAGGCCGTGATCTCTCCATGTTTGCTCATGTTCAGGCAATAGTATCTGGTGAACTAGGGTTGGTAATACTTTCTGTGCTACTACTGCATTCTGCTGGTTTTTTTGTGGGGTAAGTATTGACCTCCGCGCGTCTTTCGCATTGTATTTAAATAATATCTTGTTTACATATCCGGTGAACGTATTGCTTGTAATATTTCACTCTTTGGCACAATAATGTGGTCTCATGATCTTCTCTTTTGTTTCTTTTTCCTTTAGTGCATGTGCAAGTATGTGAGTGTGTGCTTTTTTTTTTTTGGGGGGGTGGGTGGGTGGGGTGTTGGGGTTGGGGGAAGCTAGTACGGGCTGCCTTTACCTTGATGACTGCCATCATATTATTTTTTTTTCCTCTAATCTCTTTAACTGATTAGGTCTAGGTTGCTTGTTATTCTTAGCTTTCCTGACTTAGGTTTTCCTTAGCCTGGGCCACTGAGTGTATTCTTTTGAGCATTTCCTGTTCAATCATCCTTTCTAGTTTCCCTCCTTTTCAAGAGTTCAAGTAATAATTTCTGACAGCACTTTGAACTCATTGTCTCACCTCATTACATACTGTTCACAGTTGGTAAGCTTCTCATTTTAGAAGAAGATACTTGCCTTTATGGCTGTATATCCCTAGAAGAGTGGTTGGAACTTCCTTGGCTGTCTCATTCATTTGAGTTTCTGTTCATATCCTCAGATTCTGTCACCCTAGTCAAGCAGTAAATTAAATAAAGAAGACGATCTTAGGAAGAGAACCAAGAAACTATACTGAGGCATGCATGTGTGGCTGGTTTATGCATGTAATTATGGAGGTTTTTCCTGTAATGTACCAGATCATGTATGAGAGTGCAATCTACTACTGAACAAAAGACCTTGTCATTAATTTCGAGATAGTAGGAGATCATGCAATGGTTCGAAATAAAATCTAAGAAGATTTATGTCTCTCTGCACACGTGCATGTGTGATGATCCCCCTTATTTTAGCTCCTGATTCACTTTTTCAAGACTAAGGGAATCACTTGACAGGTTTGATCTGCTGGCATATTCAGCAGAATACTACTATAGCAAGTTCTACTCTTAAACTGTTGGTTATGCGTAACAATGTCTGAATCTAATATGTATACTTCATTACATTATCTGCAGGTACATATTGTCAGCAATTTGCGGGTTCAAAGAACCACAAAGGCGAGCGATATCTATTGAGGTAACTTCTCATTGATGTTCAGTGAATTTGGCATTGCCCAAAGCTCTCTGACAACTCTATATAGAGAAACTTAGTAGCCTTACTTCAACTCTGTTTGTGTGCATGTGTGTGGGCACCGTCGAATTCTTGAGAGGTTGAGATTTTCAGTTCTGTTGATTGCTTGAAATAATTTGCACACATAAAATTTTTAAATGACTCGATGTTCCTATATCATTTAGCATGGCTGCCATTTTCCTTATTATAACATTTGTCTCCTACACTGGACTGCAGGTGGGTATGCAGAACTCTTCATTGGGCGTGGTTTTAGCAACCTCCCATTTCACCTCACCTTTGGTTGCGCTACCTCCGGCCATGTCTGCGGTTATCATGAATATCATGGGAAGCAGTTTAGGCTTCATCTGGAGATATATTGATCCATCTGATCAGACAACTACTCCTCAAATAATTGACTAACTCAAAGTTGGTGCAAAAAAAGAAGAAGAAGGAGATATGCATTATTGGTTATATGACGACCCATAGGTCCACAAATTATTCGTATACTGATTCTTGCTTACATCGGACCGAATGACTTTCATCAACAAGTTTATGTGCAAGTTTCAGGATGTAATCTCTTCCGAAGTGGAAATGGAAGTTAGATGAACGATGTAGAATTGGTTCTTTGTGAGTGTGAGTATGGCTAATTATTTCTCCTGTTTTTGGATAGTTTTCTTATTTTGAGGGTTGCCATGTCACAATGGTAATGGAGGAAACCTAGGGAGAAGGCTTTGCAATGGACGACACCGAATGTCCTGTGGGTTGTCTTGTCCGCTCCTCTCTCAAAACCCAACTGCTGCCTAGAGATTGCTATCCACTAACAGACAAGACCTCCTTGTTGCCAATCTTGTATTATGCAACATGACATGAGATTAAATGTGGTGTTTGTCTTTTCCATTTTTATTGTTAATGTTTGACTTCACGTGAGGACTTAGAAAAGAAAAAAAAAATTAGGTGGAGCAGCTGGCCTGGATGGTGACATACAATTTCCACAGCAGTAATTATCGCAAGAATGTGCCACAGAAAATGTCAAATAAGATGTTTGCTATTTGCAGCTGGTGGGTGCACCATGTTTCTCTGATTTTAATGGCTGAATTCAGGGCTTGAGATTTTGATAAGAAGGTGCAAAGTTCGTGCGATCGTAGTAAAACATACCTTCATGTGACTCATGAAATTGCTCGGCTCAGTTGTTTTTGCATGGAATGCCTTGAAAGTAAGGTTATAAATGTGGAATTCTATAAATGCATGTGGTACATATGATTTTGATGTCTTTGGTATGAAGCTAGTAATATAAATTCTTTTTGTTTGTTATCTTTTTTTAAGAGGGAGCAAAAAAAAATCACAAAAATGACGAACATATATTGATTTGCCAATCATCTCCATCTCCCCACCAATGATTGATCTTTGTTTACTTATCTTTTTAAAATATGATTCGCGTCGAATCCATCGAAAAGCCTGCTAACCCTCAAATTTCATATTACGTCAATTCATGACTGACTTGGGGGGCGTCAATGCCCATATACCTGTGAATTAATGTGATACCAATGCAAAGAATAATCCTTAATTGGAGAGCCAAACCATGGAACTCCATTTTTCGTTGACATCTTAACAATCAAAAAGAAAGAAAAAAAATGCAGCCCCAGTCGACCCTTCCCGGAACCGAGGAATTCATGAAGATTGATTCTCCTGATACTGTGCTCCAGAGAAGCAGCAACTTGCCACTAGAGAAGCCAAACTCAGATGAGGATGGATGGGACCATGATGATATAAAGACTGAACTGAAGTTGACCAATGGAGCTTCTCATGGCGATTATCTGTTCAGGACGTCCATGGCCACCAAAGCTCCAACCAGGAACATCACTACGGCGAAAACAGATGTGGGAGGACCAGGGAGCAGCAGGCAGCCTTTGCTGCCGCCACAGTTTGGATGCTATGGACCTTGGCTCGCTACTTGTCTTGAGCGAGGGATGTTTCCCCAAATGAGGTAACTCGAACCCTGTTGAAATTTCAAACCTTCAATTCCACAAGTTGGGCTGCCTGGAAATGACGGATACCTAAGATGGTGATGTTCAGGAATACACAGTTCTCAGACTGCAAGTCGGAAAAATCGCAGCTCACCATATTCTATGCCGGCACTGTCAATGTCTACAACAATGTCCCTGTTGATAAGGTGCATACTCAGGCATACATTAGGTTTCTTCTTGGTTATTTTTTATCTTGCAAAACATGTACAGGAGTTTTCATGTCCCCCCATCGCGTTATTCTGATTTTTGCCAAGGCATGCATGATTTCCATTGTGTTTGAAGTGGCTAATTTAGATGGCAAAAAGCAGGCCCAGGCGATTATGCTTCTAGCTGGTGAAAGCTCTTTGACGAAGCCTGTGGTGGCAAAATCTGGAGATATAATCAAGACGATTCCACCTCAGCCACGGCAGATCAGTTTGCCTTCCATCTGCAAGCCGCAGGGTGGTAAGAGTGTTCTCTCTTAACAGTGTATTCGTATTTTCGCATGCATGTCCCCAAAATGATCTGGACTTACCTTTCTCTTTTCTCCACTAGACATTCCAATGGCAAGAAAGAATTCACTTTGCCTCTTTCTTCAAAAGCGTCATGATCGGTACCGGTCTTTCCATTTGCCTTTCTTTCTCAGAATCCCTCCTCAAACATTTTTGTAAAAGAGATGGCTGATGTTTCTTGCTCTTTGATGGGAACATGATTGGCAGGATCACAAACAAAAGCCCCTATTGTTCATCTGGTAGGAAACACCGAGAAGTGGAGCCAAGAGAAGAAGAGGGCTCGCGTAACACCGGGAACGATCGCCATTGCTCTCCTCTGTCGCCCTTCCCTTCGCGATTGGGATTCCTCTGTTCTGTATCAACTACCAAGAAATGACATCAAGTACAACCGCCATCTTTCTCCTAGTCACAATAACTATGCTAATTACATCTATCCACCCAATAATCCTCACAGACACTTCTTGTTTGTTCTAACAAGAAGTAAATGCACCACTATGGACGTAGTATAGATAAATGAGCACTGTTTCCATCTTTCAAATCCTGGATACTTTGAAGTACTTTCTGATTTCGAGTTGCTGTAATTTCTCATCGATCCATTTTTCTGCTGAGCAGATGCAAGGTTGTGCGTATACTTAGCAATCTATATCATCTTGCAGAGCGTGAGGGTAGATTCTTATTCTATAGCTCTAAAAACCGAGGGAGCAAAATTATGCGGTATATGAATCCTGAAACAAAATCTTGCCATTCAATATATATGCTTAATTGTGACATCAATGCAGATCAAATTTGCTTTGGTGGAGACTACCTTCACTTTTTATTTTTATTTTTATAATTAAGTGATAAACTAATAGACATGGAGGTAAAAAACACTTAGTGAAAGCAGGTCTTAACAGGGTTTATAGTATGGCCCAAGAAAAGGTCAATTAGGACAATAGGTCTTATCGTATTTTCGTCCCATATCAGATGAACATATATTTGGCGTAAGCAATTGATTGTACGTGCTTTTTTATTTATTTATGGTTATGACTTGAATTTATTCCCGATTAAATTTGAAATTTGACCCATAATTGAATTGCAATGAAACTGAAGCCATATTAGAGAAGTCTAAATTGCACTTTTGCCTACAGGATTGTGAGTGATGCAAAAAGGAAAATTAATTTTTTACGAGACTCTTTTCCTTTTCGAAAATGAAGTCCCTATCGACATTGGAGAAGGACTCGTAGCTTTTTTTGCAAATAAATATCCTTTGGTTGAGTTTGGTCTTGTGTGCTTAATATGTGTAAAATTTGCGAAAAACATAAAGAGAATTGAGGGCTTTTATCTCGGGAGTTTGAAAAAAATCCTTTCTTGTGAATGATTATGGTGGGCTTGAATTAAATTTAGGAAGAAGAAATATTTATAAGTAAGTGGAATCTCATATTTGTCGATTATAGTGGAACTATCTAAATCTGTTGAGCTCATATCATATTTTTCCAATTTATTTTTTATTTAAACCGTTTCGATTTTTTTTTCACGCATTCACATTAATGGTAACATTTTTGCCATTGTGTTCTCATGATATCTTCCCATGCATGTAATTGCATTTGTAAAAAGAAACAGACTGTTACCCCTTTTGGCTAAGGATGAGGTGGTCGATGAAAAATGGTCAAGTATCACGGAAAAGAATAGTACAAAGTCACGATCAAATCAACCCAATAAAAGCTGAAGAAACGGAATTGAATTGAAAGAAAGGAAAAGGAGCGGGTGGGGGCTTCAGCAGTTACAGTTAACAGTTACAATCGGCACCGTCCGTTCCGACTTCCGACAAACTGCCAGGGGAGGTTCCGCGCCACCTCAACGGCCGAGATTCGCTCCCTCGATTCCCCCTCTACTTTTGTCACGCTTCCCAACGTCCCACCCCCACTGAATCTGTTCGCCACTTCGCTCTTCAGAGCTCTCTCAGCTCCATCATCACCATCTCTCTCTCTTTCTCTCTCTCTAACTTTCTCTCTCATCTTCTCGAACAATCTGCGCTATAATGGATGATGATGGTGGCCTCTGTGATTCGTCTCTCTGCTTTTCTTGATTCGTCTCTCGCAGTCGTCGTCGTCGTCGTCGTCGTCGTCAGATCAAGAAGCTCGGTGATGGATTCGAGTAGTTAAATGATCGATCTTTGCTGCCGAAAATGCGCGACACCCATGAGGCCCCGCCGGTCAAGACCACCCCGTCCTCCGACCCCGGCAAGTTCGAGCGGCCCCCGCTTCTCAAGAAACCCAAAACCCTAGACGATTCCGATTCCGACGCCACCCCGCGCTTCCCCGGGCCCCTCTTCCCCGCCGTCCGCCGCGTCGCCACTGCTCCCCCCGCCTCCCGCCCTCCCTTCTCCAATCTCCGGGTCTCCGTCGTGGACGATCCGTCCCCTCTCGACTCCCCCTTCTCCGATCGCGACTGGGTCTACCCCGCATTCCTCGGGCACCACCCCGCCAAGAGCCGGGTCGCTCACAAAGCTTCGAAGCTGCAGAAGTTTGACCCGCCCGTTTCGACTGCTCGCGGCTACGCGGACGATCCCAATCGCAAGGTTATCGGTGGGAAGCAGCTGATCGGCGCTGCCCCTGTGAAAAAAGTGGAGAAAGACGTCAAGTTGACATCGAGTCAGCTCGGTGTGACCCGGTCTAACTCGGGCAGTGGTTTTCCTTCGAAGAGAATTGGGCTGTTTAAGCGATCTTTGGCACTTTATTTGGTAAGATGTGATTTACTTCATTTGAGGATCACCTTGTTGTTAGGCAAACGATGCATTTGCAGCTCCATTCTTTATTCTTTTACTGGGAAGGTTGAGAAAAAGGGTCAAGATGTGTGATTCACCTGATCTTGCTGTTTGGCATTCTTTGATAAATACTCGAGTTGGGTTCCCTCAACGTTGATTCATTTCATAGGCTTTTACCGCTTATAATGAACTTTGGAAGATCCGTAGGATGGGCTTATCCCTAGAAAAGGGCTGTCCACTAACCAGACCAGAGCAAAGGTTCAAAGCACACTTCCGTCATTGCTGAAACACGTGTTCATTTCCTCCCATCATTGTATCTTACAGTGGAGCTTCATCTCTTCATGTTTACTATCGAGGGCAGTGCAATTGGAAAATGTCAAAGCATTGTACCTGAATCTTTCGGGCGAAGAACTTCACACTTGGATCATCTCTTTTCAGATACTGCATAATTTATCTACACAGTTGGAAATAATATGACATATTCTTGGAGGAGGTCATTTGGCTAGGCAAATAGTCTGATTGTTAATTTGGACTGCTTTTGTCTTTCTGATGCTTATCTTATCTTTTTCACTGAGCCTGTAGCAAGAGTGTGCTATTCGCTATCTTAAGTCTGCACAATGTTGCTTTCTCTGCTCACTAGTGAAGAAGAAGTTGATTACTTTGCTTTCCTTTTTTTTTTCCTAACAATTTGGTTTTGCATCATTTTTGCAGCTTGGTTTCATTTGTATGATAGTGGTACCCTACACATTTTATCTGCAGATAAGAGTACAGAAACTTCAGGTCTGTTGAATATTGTGCTTAGTTATATGCTTTCTAAAGTAGTTTGATTAGTCAAATAACAGTTTTCTAATTGGAGCAAGTCTCTCTTGCAGGAGGAGAGCAATGAGCTGCGTATATTATGCAGTGATAGACTTGAGGATAGTGAAAGTTCAAAGATTTTGCTGCACGAGGATAGGGCATTGGTGTCTGATTGGTCCAACACTGAAAGCAGAACTGTAGCTCTATATACTGTGGTTGTTACCCTTCTCATGCCATTTGTTTTATATAAATATCTTGACTATCTTCCCAAGTTTAAGACTCTTTCAAAGGGGATGAAGAATAGCCAGGAAGAGGTTCCCCTGAACAAGAGAATTGCCTACATGGTGGACGTTTGCTTCTCTGTTTATCCATACGCAAAGCTCCTAGCACTTCTTTTCGCAACTATATTTCTTATAGCATTTGGCGGGTTGGCATTGTATGCGGTCAGTGATGGTAGTTTTGCAGAGGCCCTTTGGCTCTCATGGACTTTTGTTGCTGATTCTGGTAATCATGCTGATAGAGTTGGCACAGGGCCAAGGATAGTTTCTGTCTCCATCAGTTCAGGTGGCATGCTTATATTCGCAATGATGCTTGGACTTGTTTCTGATGCTATCTCTGAAAAGGTGGATTCCCTGCGCAAAGGGAAGAGCGAAGTGATAGAAAGAAATCACATACTAATTTTGGGGTGGAGTGACAAATTGGTTAGTACTCGCTGTATATTTACTTTCAAGAACTTAGCCCTGCTGCTCTTTTTTTCTGTGCTTGTCAGCGATTTTACAGCGTCCAGTAAATGATATTCTTAAACCTTTGCGATACTGATTTGATCAATTTTACTCACGAAGTTGCATGATCAGCATTATAATGCATATAGAGTTCTTTATATGTCCTCTGTGTGAGCGAGTGTCTGCCGGGTTTCTATCTTGTCTTTATGCTTATTCCCTTCACACAAATGCGACTCCTTACTGCATTTGGTTCGCCCAATTGAGTCTTAAATGCCTGTGAGACACTCTTTTTGGGGATTTTCAGAATTGAGCGATATCTGTTTGTGGTCCTGATTTGGAGTTAAACGCCGAATTCTTAATATGAAACATATGCTAGATGACTGATAAACAGGGGATTTCAGGGATCACTGTTGAAGCAGCTAGCAATAGCTAATAAGAGTATAGGTGGTGGAGTCGTCGTTGTACTTGCAGAGAGGGACAAGGAAGAAATGGAGATGGACATTGCTAAGCTGGAGTTTGACTTAATGGGCACGTCCGTAATATGTAGAAGTGGAAGTCCTCTTATTTTGGCCGATCTAAAGAAGGTAAACTTAGGTTTTTCTATACTGTTGGAGTTGTCATGAATTGAGATTCCTAATTCTTATTGGTTCACTCTGTGATTGCATTATTTAGAGAGACGCCCCTCTCTTGTTTTGTCCCAGTCCTTAAATTTCTTTTTAATGGACTTCTCATTTGATTTCCTTTCTTGTTTCGAAGGTTTCAGTTTCAAAGGCACGTGCTATTATTGTCTTGGCATCTGATGAAAATGCAGATCAGGTTTTCTCCCTTCCAGCTTAGTAGTTTCTTGTGCTTGTCCATGACTTGAAGTGCCTCATATGAAGTTACTAATTGTTATTTTTCTTTTCGCTAGAGTGATGCACGTGCTCTAAGGGTTGTGCTAAGTCTTACGGGAGTAAAAGAAGGTTTGAGGGGTCATGTTGTTGTAGAGATGAGTGATCTTGACAATGAACCCCTAGTCAAGCTTGTTGGAGGAGACCTAATTGAGACAGTTGTTGCACATGATGTAATAGGCCGCTTGATGATACAATGTGCTCTTCAACCCGGTCTTGCGCAGGTTGCAAAGCGCTTCTCTTTTGCTCTTTTATGAAATGTGGTATTTGTTAAGCAGTGCAACAAATCTTTGCTATACCTTTGCCTTTCAAATTCTTTTTTGTGCTCTTTTCCCCTTATTTCTTTGTTAGACATTTCATACATGCTGGATGCAAGTGGATTAAATCGCTAGAGAAGCAAATTTTAACTTTGGGGTTTTTGAAATTTTCAACTTTTGCCGGATAAAATTGGTCTTGTTTATCCCAGTGGCGTCAACATGCCAAAACATCCTTTTTGGGCACTATCTAGTTCATTTCATTTTTATTGCTTCAAGCTACCAGTTAAGAAATAATTTGGTCTCATTGTGTAGCAGTTGGAAACCCTGTTCCAATTACTTCACTTATCACCATCCTTGATCAGAAAACTCTGTCCTGATCTACTACTGACCCAACTTAAGGCAGAAGATCTTTATTTTTAGTCATGATGATGCCCAATATTCAGATTTTGCCAGCAACTTCTCTATAGTTCTTTTACATACTTCATTACTTCCAGTGGTACAATCATTGATCCAATAAATTAGCAAATTTACATTTTTCAGAAAAGCCATTTGGATCTGCAAACTTCATTTCATTGGTTCACTGTGATTATCATTGTCATCAGTCCTCTTTATCTTTCCAACAGATATGGGAAGACATTTTGGGTTTTGAGAATGCAGAGTTCTACATCAAGCGGTGGCCACAGTTGGATGGTTTGAGGTTTGAGGATGTCCTTATTTCATTTCCTGATGCAATTCCTTGTGGAGTTAAGGTTGCTGCAGATGGTGGGAAGATAATTCTAAATCCGGATGATAGTTACATATTGAAGGAAGGGGATGAAGTTCTTGTTATTGCTGAGGACGACGATACCTACTCTCCAGGTCCCCTTCCAGAGGTAGTATATCAATTCTTAACTTAAAGGCACCTCTCAACAAGTTTGAGCTTTTAAATTCAAAATTTTAACCTGTATGATTGAACTTGGCAGTCTGCACCTGGTCCAACTGTATCTTTTTGTGTACCTAGTTTATGGAGGTGCACTACCAAATCATTGTGCACTAAAACACAATGAGCAAAAGTGCTGTATGATCTGTGTGATAGTTCTCCTCTTCCTTTCTTCCTATTTACCTGTTTAGTCAGAGTCCCCAACCGACAAGTCATAAGAACCCGTGGCTAATTATGTCTCCATCAGGTCTTAAAAATTGCAACACAGTCTTTTGGAACTTCTTCAGGAGTACAACTACCTCTTGCACTCACTCAATTTGTTGTGTTGATTCTTAGTTTTTTGTTTTTTCTGTCTTGGTGCAGGTGCGCAGGGGACTTTTTCCGAAAATAGCTGACCCTCCAAAATATCCTGAGAAAATACTATTTTGTGGGTGGCGTCGTGACATTGATGATATGATTACTGTAAGTTCCCATACATATTTAGCGCTTTACTATTCCTGAAGTCCCATCTTATCTGGAGTGTTTGTCGAGGCAATTTTGATGTTTGAATAGAAAAATACGATGGGATGGGATCTTTTGAATATATTAATGCCAACAAGTGGTTCCATCAACAAAGACTAGCATTTTGAGAAATCTGCCACTGGCATACATGGCATATTATTTGACAAAAGGAAAAGAGGTCTCAAATTTGGATGCGCTTGCTAGTTGCTATAATCAGGGATGATGCCATTAACAACTCTGGCGTCTGAAAACTTTTGGCACTGTTAAATCTGTGGTGCATGCTGACTTTGAATACTAATCATCATCCAACGCTTTGGAAACCCCTTGTAAACATAATTTTTAAATCTAACGATTGTAATGTATATTGCAGGTGTGTCATCAATGTGTAACAGCAATTTTCCTAGTTACTCTTGTAATTTTGTGTCTCAATATGGTTTTCTCTCGATAGGATCGATACTTAAATTGTCATGTTAAGAACCCGCTATGATTAACTAATTTACAGTAACAAAAGATTCCTAATCCTAAAATCCGGGATGCAACCCCATAATGGAGTGAATTTCTTCAAAACCCTGGTGACATACACAAACTAAGTTAACATAAAATATGTAGTTTGATCTAGCATGGAAATCCCTTCACAAGATCGGTTCTCCTTTTCAAATAATGTTGAGTGTCATTTGGTGTTATTTTGTAATTTTTGGTTGTTTCGGCTTGTAAGTGCTTGAATCCCACCATTTTTAGATGAAAGTAGGACAATTAATTCACAAGAGAATTCTTGGAGAAGGCTTCCTTATGTTTGTTTGTACGGCCCATGGTCAACTTGATGATTCAGCTATCTGCTAGCATCCTTTTAGATTTTGTTCTCTCGTGTGATTTCTAGTAGTAATGGCCTCCAATTTAGGTTAACCGATAAACATCACTTTTTGTTTGGATCATATGCTTTGTAATCATTTTTGATATTTTGCAAACCTCTTTTATCAGGTTCTAGAGGCCTTCCTGGCTCCAGGATCAGAATTATGGATATTCAGTGAGGTCCCAGAAAAAGATAGAGAGAAAAAGCTGATAGATGGTGGACTTGATATTTCTAAATTGGAAAACATAAGACTCGTTCACCGTGAGGGGAATGCTGTCATCAGGCGCCACCTTGAGAGCCTCCCTCTTGAGACTTTTGACTCTGTAAGTTATATTTTCTCTATAAGTGTGTGTCATGCATGCCAGCTAATTTAATTCCAAGAAGGACAAAAAATAGAGCAGGAATCCATACATATGGCAGTTTATGTTGAACTTGAAGGGCAATGGCATACTAGATTTCTAGCATTATTTATAATTTGCTTGGCATTGTCAATTTAAAGATTGAGGGCCCATCCGTGCGGTAGTCCTGATTTGATTATGTTTTATGCAATGCTGGATGTTGTAGAAACTAGTGCATTTTGGAGAGAAAGCTGCTTGCGATTGAGCTATGTTCTTGTAATTGTCTGCGACCTGATCACTGCTTTCCTCTGCTCCTCTATCATTTCAATTTTTGTAAATCAAACCCTTCCTGTTTATTGCTTGATAAATAATTTGTAGTGGGTTGATATAAAAAATCTATCCTCTCTCATTTCAAAAAAGAAAAAAGAAAAGGAAAGTGGTTCTTGCAATGTTTTGTGCATGTTTTATTCATTGATTATTATTATTATACTGGTTAATATCTGTCAAAAAGAACGTGCTTCTTGGTAAGATCTATCCACCATGCAAAGCCTAAGCTCATTGATTTTGTTTTTCTTGGTATGCTGTTTGATTTACAGATGAAAAAGTTCTCTAGCGCTTCTACTATGCTAATATGCAATTAATAGCAGCTAATCTGGAATTCACAAAATACTGTCAAGCTTTTTAATCCTGGATAAACCATGGCAACCTTGCATCTTGTGTGCTTTCAGTTGTGTGACCGATTACTAACTCTAAAGGGACAGATTTTAATTCTTGCAGATGAATTACTGGAAGACTCTATTGTGCATTCGGACTCGAGATCTCTGGCCACTCTCCTCCTTATTCGAGATATACAGGTAACTCTATATTCCTGGACAACTAAGTTTAAAAAGTATATTAGGAGTTGGCCATGTTATCAGTGTTTTCGGAGCTTAATACATGAAATTGAGTTGGGATTCTTTCTGAGCTTAACACATGAAATTTACTTCGATTTCCAGAATCGTAGTTGCGTTCTAATCATCATGTTGCATTCATGTCAACTATCATGGACAGGATCTGTCGGAAGCATAATTAGCTACCAACGTGTCTGTTATGTTAAGTTAGTAACAAGATTTCCTTTCTTTATGCATGGCTACAAATAGTAATTGCCTCATTTTCTATGGAATGCAGTCAAAGCGTCTTCCAAACAAGGATACAAGTTCAACCTCTCTGAGGCTGTCAGGGTTTTCTCACAGTTCTTGGATAAGTGAAATGCAACAAGCTTCAGACAAGTCTATAATAATTAGTGAGATTCTGGATTCTAGGACCAGAAACTTGGTGTCAGTTTCCAGAATCAGTGACTATGTGCTATCAAATGAGCTGGTTAGCATGGCACTAGCAATGGTGGCTGAAGACAAACAAATCAATCGGGTTCTCGAGGAACTTTTCGCAGAGGAGGTGAGAGTTTTATCTCCATCTGGCAACTTTTCTTTTATAGTTTTAACTGAAATTTTCAATTTATTTTTTATATTGACAGCATCATCCAAGTGTTGCTTAATTCTTGTTGAATCCAAATAAGAACCATGCATCAAGCCCACTCAACTATGAGGTTACCATTGTATGATACTTTAGTATGAAAACAAATGGCATTTTCAACATTTTGTCTTTGTTTAGTATCTCCCTTGGTTAGACAGTTGTTAACGTATGACAAACTCTCTTTCCTGAGTAGTGAGTCCATTTGGTGTTGACAATGAAGAATTTTGGGTTAAGTTTCATTAACAAGATGCAAACATGATGACATGTTCCTGTGTATACTGATGAGATATTGTTTACTCAGGGGAACGAAATGTGTATCAAACCAGCAGAGTTCTATTTATTTGACCAGGAGGAGCTGTCCTTTCATGATATAATGCTCAGGGGCCGTCAGAGGCAAGAGATCATCATAGGCTATCGCCTTGCAAATACAGAGCGTGCTATAATTAATCCTTCCGAGAAGTCACAACCGAGGAAATGGTCTCTTGATGATGTATTTGTTGTTATCTCCTCCAACGAATGAAAAAGGAACAGAGATTCTCAAGCCATCATCAGGATGCATTTTCTTGATTTGGATGACCATCAATTTTTGTTGTTGGAACTTTGCCAACTGAGTATACTCTTAAGTTCTTCGGTTAATCTCAAAGATTGATGTCCAAGACTGACAAGCGACCACATTCGACAGACAGGAGTAGTTTGCTGCTAAGATGCATTGCACTTCCCTGTTGGAAGGAAGTTGAATCTTCAATGTCCCGTTATACTGACATGACGAGGGATTTAGCATTGCTAACTGGAGGAGGCTGAGAAAGATGGAATCACTGTAAATGTGAGGAGTAGATTAAGGGGGGTGGATTAAGGGGGAATTCCCCATTGATGGCCTTCTGCCCGTTCTTTCAGTAGTTTTAGCTCTTAGGATGGGTAAAATTTTGGCCCTTGCTGATTTGTAGGGTACAAACCATTGTATTTGAGGAAGCTTCACCAAATAGTCATGTTGCGTCCTTGAGAATTCATCTCATTGTAAAGCAAATAAAGGTGCTTCAGATGCCATTTTTGTTCCTTCAGAACAAGGAGATGCAACTATGATAGAATGCTTGGAAAGTTGATGTGTTACTTAAATGTATCATGCAACCATCTGATAAATGATCATCATGCGCATGGTTTTCCATACTGGACAAGGTTCCTTTTTCCACTTCCTGCTTGGAGTGATGCAAATCGATTAAAGCCTTGGACGCCTATAGGGCTCAATACCTTCTTTTCAGCAGCATCCTGATTCGCCTGTCAACTGAACTAAAACAAGTAAAATCTGGGTTCACGATTTTCCAGAAGTCTGCAGCTTCTGCTACACAATTATGTCCCTGATGTATCTGTGATCGCTTCGCCGTGTACTTTATGGACAAAGCACCTCACAAACTGATCTCATGATTAGCCAATTATGATGGATCACATTTTATATTATGTGTCAGAATTTGCAAGTATGATAGTTCAATTTGTCCTGTTATATACGTTTTAGTGTGACACAATACTTTATTAGAGGCGAACTCCAGGATTTACCCTTTTTAAGGCCAGCTAAATTCATGACTCCTTATTTTGGTCTCTATACCTTTGAACAACAAATACAAAATCATAAAAGAAACATCAAGTTATGGCATGCCCGGGATACTCAGATAAGAAAAATTATCTAAGTCACGTAACCTTTGTAAATTTCACTATAAGATCTAGCAAACATTTTATACTCCGAACAACTTGGATGGGACATGGCTGTGATACTACTAGTGTAAGCGAAATATTATTCACTCATAAGTACGTAGCCAAATAAATGTACCCTCCGGCCATTTGGATGATGCCCCCATAAATCCACTTCATGGACGTCTTCTAGTCTATGCCTTATGTGTTCTCTAAATTAGCAACGCAAGTGTATGTATCGAACAAGTAATAAAGTGATGAATTAAAGTATTGTTCCCACAGAGATTGTAGACAAATCAATCAAATTACTTACTAAAGATGAACAATTCTCAACTTTATCTAACCAATTAAAGATTTAATAAAACAATCGAAATTCTAGAGAAAACTAAATTAACCTATTACGATTGAAATTTCCGAAAGCTAAATTAACTAAGGCAGCAAACCAAAATCGAAAATAGAAATTCACAAACTAAACCTAGAAATTTCGAACATAAAGAAGCAAGAAGCAAAGGACTTTGATCAAAAATTAAAAACGTTAAAGCATCCGATTTCACTTAACCAATCAAGATTAATTAACCAAGCTCGTCATGCAATCAAATTGAAATCATAGTGTGATGGTAGAACTTCCTAATTTAAAATACTATCCTTGGTCCGGTATAGCAACCCTACTTAGATTTAGCAACCCACACTTGGTCCATGTGAATTAATTAAACCTAAGTGCATTAAAATCTATGAATGTTCCCGGATTCAATAAATCACCCTCGATTTACTTACTACCGAAACCACACAAACAACCTAGTATATCTCTATCTAAGTTAAATTCACGGCTATATATCATAAAGCACTCGCATAGAATCTCCTTTCGGTTTCATCATGCGATAAAAATCATTCAAGTGGTGATCAAGCACTTCAAAGCATTAAGAACATGATATATAACTCAAACATACGAGATCTAGAATTGCATCAACAACTCTTGAAAATTAATCGATCATAGTTAAGCTACATTGTAACTCTAACAACAAGTAGTCTAGAACATAATGAACATTAAACTAAAAACAATAACTAAACTAAACAAGATGAAGAACTAGAACAGATTCACCAAGAATAATCAAATGCTTGATTTTTTTGTCTCCTCCTCCTTCTTCTTCCTCTTTTTCTCTCTTCTGAAATCACGTTTTTGTACCTCCTCTTGTTTTCCAAGAAACCTTAATCACAATAGGATTGCAATTAAAGGTTCTTCCAAATTAGGATTCCTCTCAATAATAAAACTCATTTTTTAGCTTGGACTTTGATTTTCTTCCCAAAATAGGCTTGATTCTTCTTGATTTCAGATTTGCATAGCTTTGATCTCCAATTTGGGAAGCTTCTACACGATTTAGAAACAATTGGATTGTTATGTATACTTTCACGCAGCTTAGGAGGACAAAACGCGTGGAAAGCCGGCAAATTACAAAATTAGTCCCTGAGCTTCCTTTAACTTCAATTACCTACAAAAATTAATTAAAATAAATAAAGTAGGCATCAAATTCAATTAAAACTAAGCAAATATTAAGTTAAAATAATAAATAAACTCTATATAAAATAGAATTATCATTATGGAACTACAAAAAAGTTCTAAATTCAAGGAAAATCACATGCATAAAACATAAGAATTGTCTGGGGGACCCAATCTTTTGGTTCAGACCAATGCATTCTACCATCAAGAGATGATTATTATTTAAATAGATAGACTGTTTTTATAACTAGATGGATAGGACTGAACCTAATAATCATCCATTACTTTATATCAACATTTTGACTTGGTATTTTAGAAATTCTGAAGTCGTGGCAAGTGGTGCACAATATTGAATTTCCTTAAGGAGACATCCAACGTGAGAAACAGAGGCAAGCCTTCCTTTTAAATGTTTTCAACGTGAGACCGCGTTTGGCGTGCAAGACTAGAAAACATAAGTTGGCCTGCTCCTTTTGTACCAATCATAGACCCCAACCTTGATTAATTTATTTTAATGGGAAATGAGATGATGTCAACTACAAGCTCACCACAAAGAATGCAGAGGCCTTAGTTTGTACCTGTGTATAGCAGACTGTATATCAAGAACTCTGTATACCATTTCGCTATTCTTATCTCAGCTAAGAAGATGACAAGTGCTGCTTTCGGTTATTACAATCCAAATGCTCTCCTGATAACTTGGTTAACATGCAATCCACCGCGACTGCCGGTGTTTTACCCTATGGCTTCCACAGCTGAGGAATGATAGAATGCTTCTTATCTCATGTAACAGGAACGACGTGGCCAAAAGAAACATCCAAATGACTCTTCCTAGGGATGTTAGAGCTAGCTGCTCTACCGCCGCCGTGAGTGGAGATGAAATCACTGTCACGGTGCCTGTTTAACGATGCCCGACCGGACAGCGTATTGGCAGGATGTCCGTTGTGATCTCCAGTTGATTCTTTCCAAGATTCTACTGCCCTGCTCAATCCTCTTTAATTCGTTAATTGACGTTCGCTTCATTAAATACTGGACACTTTTTTATGGATAGCTTCGTTTTCGCTTTAACTTGAAAAAGGCCAAAAAAAAGGCCCTTTAGAGCCACGTTTGCTGTCAGCTCTGCTTCTGTTCTGTTCGTTTGCAAGGTTATCGACAGATTTCGTCTACACCAGCAGTTGATGAGCACAAATTTTCATGTGCAAAACGTATGCTCGTGTTCGAGTAGATGCAATTGATCCCGACCTGAATTCGGCTTGCTAAACACTTGATTTTCTTGCCACAAGTTTGGTGACTCGCATGAATCAGAGTACATTATAAGAACTGATTGTCTATTCAACTTTGCTCCGGCACTGATCGTGTACCATTTTCTTCTTATTTGCTGCGAATGCTTCCATTTGTTTTGTCAGACAATTGTCTGGCTTCTTATTTATGACTAAAACTGATAAATCGACGAGGAAAAGAGACCGAGGTGACTATTTGATACAAACTACAACCTCCCCTCTGAATTTAAAAAAGAGTTAGGACCCCAAACTCAAATCAAGTGATTGACCAGATCAGATCAGACCATATCACCTGATGAACACAACAATAAATGATTACTTTCCCGGCGTGACGGGATACCCGATTCCGTGCCTTCTTGTAGGAAAAACAACAAAGAGCAAGCTGCAGATGAGGCCAATTCCAACCGGAACAATGTCCATAACCTCCTGTGCCTCGTGTCCGGCGTTCGGGTACAAGCAACTCACCACGTTCTTGTCCCGCAAGGCCACCGCTCCGAACACCAGCACCGACAACAGCGCGTGGACCCAATCTATGAACCCCCGCCTGTACTTGCTCATATCGGGCAGGCTCGTGCTCGGGACGGTTGTGTCGAAGAGGTACAACCCTTTCGACGTCGCGAATCCATAGTAGACCTGGCCATCGGATGACCTGACGCTGTCGGTGAAACTAGCGAGGAAGCAGGAGGCGGCGAGCAGCGCGAGGAGGATGATGGTGAGCGGACGCGTGGCGGAGTCGCACGAGCCGTTGCTGGTGAAGACCGGCATCAGGAGCTGGAAGGCCAAGAGGGTCCCCGTCGGGAGGAGGTTGGCCAGGTTGGCCGTGCCGGTGAGAGTCTGCGATATCGCTCGCTGCGAGAAGGAAGACGGCCGCTGGAGGCTCTTGGGCGTCTCCGGCTCATGGTCGCTGCCGCTGCTGCTGGAAGCTTCGCTCGTGGCCGGGGCAGACGGTCGCTTGGCAGATGCAGTCCTTGTTCTCAACTCAGACATCTTGGAAGCAAATATGCAATCAGAGAGAGGGGCGGAACGGACGACCGGTTGCGCGGTTCGGGCGACGGGCGGCGGAGGAGATCCCTGAGAAGAAGTTTGGCTGATGAAAATGGTCTAAGCGTGTGGGATTGTCAAAATGGGGTGTTGGAGATGGTTAGCTTCGTTTGTATATATATATACACAAAGAGTAAGGTGGAAGAATACGCTGAGGATTAGGTACAATGTGAACTTTCCATGGAGTTTCCTCAGATGAATATCCTTCCTAGGCGTGAACTTGAAGAATGGTCTTTAAAATGACCGTGGACATGTGCGTGAAGTTACCTAGTTGTTCAAACATGGCGTGGTAGATAGGAGCATTGGCCATTGACTTTTTCGCGTCGTTTTACTTCTTCAACCTGTTCAGGCTTTCAACGGTTATTGGTCTGGCTTTTTGACTTTCTGCACAAGCAAATGTCACGTGTGGGCTTTTTTGGGGCGGGCCTCTTTAGGGCCCATCACCTAATCCTCGCTAAGCCCGGCCCGCGATCCGCAGCGAAACGACATCGGCTGACTTTACCGAAGGTCGTGTCCCGCTTCCGTCTCTTCTTTTCTCTCTCTTTTGTGTCTCTGTCTCTCTCGGGGAACAAGAACCTTGTTCAGGATTTGCAGGAGCTTGTCTAATCTTGTTCTACTGATGTACGAGTAAGATTGTAAGTTGATCTTGTATCGTCGATTTTCGGTTCTGGCTGGTCATTACGTTTGTTATCTACCTGTTTCTTGGCGGACCCGCCATTCGAGGTTTACGATGATTCATCTGTGAACCCGTTAGGGGACTTGTACTGATTACCACGCACCCCACCATTCGTTGTGCTGATTTACATGGACCCAACCCATCTTTTCGTTCAGTTTCGGTCTTCTTGTTCTTGTTTTTCAGTTTCATTCTCCGTCGTATGCATACCAAAGTTCTTACCTTTTTCCTGTTTAATCATCTCCAATTTGGTTCTTCTTCTTCTTCTTCTCCTTTGCTTCAGCGGTGGAGTTTTCTATTCGCCTTTCTCTTTCAGTGCTAGAATGTCTGCAGAGCCGCTTTTGAAATGTGCCTGATGCTTTTCGTCATCCTGTCTTCAGCTGGCGAAATTGTTGACAGGTGACCTCTGGCTTTGCGTGTAATCGTTATTCAGTTGAAGTAGCTGATAAAGAAAGAGAAAGGAAAGCGGTAGTAGTGAATCCTCTTGCTTGCTTGGGGGAGCTTTTTCGAAGCTCGTAGATCACTATAACATGAAGCGCAAGCGTGGACACAAGAAAGGTAAAACGAAGAGCTCTGTCGTGGTGGCTGCAACTGAGACGGCGAAACCTAATGAAGGTAATCTCGGCATGGAGGGGGTCGATCCCGAGGGACATGAGTCCGAAATGGAAGCCGATACACCTTCTTCATCGGGGACCGATCAACCGTGCAATGTTGCAAATATTAATCCAGATGGATCCATTGATAGGACAACAGGGAGATCAGTGGGGCATGTCAAAGTCAAGCTCAAGACTTCAAAAAATTTGGAATCGCAAGGCGCGTCTTCGGATGCACCCTCTCGCAGTGATACTGACAAGAGCAGCCAGCAGGGCTTAGAGAAACAGGGTACAGTCTCTGACAAAATGGACGACAGTGCCAACTCATTTCCCGAAATAATAGCGGCTTTTCCTGCTAATCCTGCAAAGAAAGCTGGGAGCATCAAAATTAAGACGTCAAGGGCATTAGTTTCCTCTGGCAGTCAGACAAGTAATACTAATGCCGTAGCAGGGGAAGGCGAGAGTTCGCATCAAAAGGAGCCAAGAGCCCCGGATCAAAGCTCTCGCTATAATAAGGAAGAGTTAGATGCTGCTTTGATGGTAATAGATGATTGAGGGACCTGCAGAAATCTTTAGATATCCAAATTCTGGGTTTTATTTTAGTTTTTGTGGGATAGAGGGGGGAAAGTGTTCTTCTTTCTGGATGTGATTTTTGTGCATAAATATTTTCAGGTCATTAAGAAGGTAATGAAAATGGATGCAGCGGAACCTTTCAACATTCCTGTGGATCCTGTTGCTTTGCAAATACCCGTAAGTACTATATGCACTTTCCAGGGGTCAATTGTTCATTGCTCTGCGAAAGCCTTCTTGTGGGCCGCATCGCGTTATCTAATTTCTTGAATTGCTGTTATGCAGCAGTCTTTTCTAGTTCTATGTTAGATTGTTGCTCCCAAATAAAAAAAGAAGAATACTGTAAAGAGAGGGGGGAATGATTGGCTAGATGCTTGTTTCTGCTGTGCTCCATCCATTCAGTCTGTCTAATTAAATTTTTCGGTGTTGCATTTGCTGGGGGACTGTTTTGGTCCAGGACTATTTTGATGTCATTGATACTCCAATGGACTTTGGAACAATATGCAGCAATCTTGAAAATGGTATTAAATACCTTGATTCTGCGGACGTTTTTAAGGATGTGCAGTACATTTGGGGGAACTGTTACAAGTACAACAATAAGGGTGACTACATCCTGGATTTAATGAGGCGGGTGAAGAAAAATTTTATGAAGTATTGGACTGCAGCTGGTTTATACACTGAACAAGGCAAAGGAACGAATGGTCAGTTCACTTTTTCTCTTTGTAATTGTTGATACTGAACCATGTAGTTTTTCTATAAAAACTTCATTTCTCTTTCAGCCAGAAGAATGAATCAGGCACTGTCTTTCGCTAAATGAGTTTCGCTTTATTCTTGCAATTTGCACTTTCGGGAATGATGTCTAATCGTATCTGTTGAACGATCTTTATGAGTATCAACCTCATCATGAATGAGGTGATCTATTCTTTCGAATCCATATTGTCTAATGACTGGCTAGTTAATTGTGTCAGGACATTTCAACTCCTCCTTTTGTCTGTTTGCTACCTTTAAAAAGGTAGGAGGTTGTGTTCTGCAAGGTGACAGTGCACCCTGATCTGGTGAAAGAGATTTTTTCAATCCTGCTCTGTTCACCAAAGAAAAGAGAACAGAAAACAGCATAAGGGCTACTTTAGTTCTATGTTCTGTAGATGTTGACGACTCTATTATTAGTCCACCACGAACGAAAGAGCAGACGGTAGTGGACCAGTGTTTTGACATGGCTCCCTAGTTCTTGGTCTTTGGTTACACATTTCTGTTTCTTTTATTTATGCTCTGCTTGTCCTTCATGGTTGATGCCTAAGTATTTTCGGTGGCCCTTGGAATGTTAGTATGTACATTGTTCTTGTTATTGTTGTCGCTGATATTATTGTGCTAGGTGACACCGGAGTTCATTTTTTACAGTGAACTTTTCTCATTTGTTTTAATTTCAGATGGCGAAATCCAGCAAGCTGATATGTCTAGCCAAGGAAAGGGACAAACAAAAGTTGGTAAATACAAATCGAAGAAACGTCCTGGGTATGTTTGTTATTTCTTCTTCTTCACATACTTCAAATTTTGGTTAAACGAGCGAGACCAAAAACCTAAAGTTGTATGGAAACATGACACATTAGACACTGTTGCTGTGGAAGGGAACTCCAATTTTACATGATTCAGTGTCCCAAAGCCAATAAAGACAAAAAATCAGAATATAGTTAGCTGGCCTTCTTCGTTTGAACAGCAAAATTTTCCTTTCCCACTTGCTAGCCGGTATAGTAGCAGCTGGAGCAGATATGCTGCTCTATCTTTCCTTTTGATTCTGTTGGTACTCAGTGCATTTCCTTAGATAGAAGATATGCAATATTTTTGCTGTGGCACTCTAGGTTATATAATGGTAGATCCCGGAATCTCTCACTTCTTTTTCAAGTCCTAAAAAATCAAGCCAGTAGATATCCTGCAAGCCTGTTCTCTGTGTTTCGATGATAATGATCATTTTATATGGCTGCACTGATGATTTTTCCATGTGATGGTAGCTTATTCTGGAAAGGAGAGTGTATTTGATGTCACCGGCTAGTAAAGGAAGTTTTTGATCCGAGGTAAAAGTAGTTTTAAAGAGGGTGAGAACATGTAAAGGTTTTCGCTTGTAGCAGGGTGATAGTATATATTCTGGTCTGGATTGAAAAATGGAGAGAGAGTCCGCAAGCACTGGCTTTAGTATTTGACCGTGAACTTACAGTCGCTTGAGATTTGGCGAAGATGCTGTTATCAATTTCCTAGAATGAAGTTTTACGCTCATTCTTTCATGGTAAAACTGGCAACAATAGAAACATCAGGCAAAGAAGATTCTTGCTCTATCTGCCTAGAGTGTTTTTTTTCAGCTACTTTATACATCGTTGTAGGCATGATAAAAGATTCAAAAAAGTCAACTTGTTTTATTAAAGTACTGGGATTTCATGGAAGCTTCCACTGATATGATGATTAGTGTAGAGAATCCATGTGGGATATTTTTACGTCATTTGGTAGTACCAAAGCTCAGGAGGAGATTTTTATGAACAGAAGCTAGTAACTGGCATGGTTAATTGAAGGTGGATTGGGTTCAGTTCTGACATGGTAGCATGTTGTGGATTTACTTAACAACGAGAAGGAAATATTTGATTTCCTTTTCATTGAGACATAGAGCATTTAGCCAGGTTTCTTCGTTTCCATGAAAAATGACCAATGGTTTCATCGGAAGTATAGTTAATCCAGAAGTTGAGAGATATGATAATGCGGCTATTGAGCCACTGTATTTTGGGACCGGCACGGGCCACCACCAGTCCCCTAGATCAGCAATTCCTCCTACTTTGAAATAAATTAGTTGCATTGCTGGTTGTGGTGATTCATTTCAGTGAATGATTATGTTGAATTTTCTTTTGGCTCAATATTACTCATGGTGTAATGACCATACGGGTCATTCTTTTCCCTCTGAGCACTCAGTGTATGACATACTGCTAGGAAGTTCTTTAGTTTTTCTTCTATTAGTTATTGATGGCTTGAGCTTCATCTGAATGCAGAATGAGACGCCATAAAAATGATTGTTTATGTGCTATCTGCGTGTTAAAGCGGCGGAGGAAAGAGCGGGAGGAAAAGGAAAGAATGGCTAGAGGTCAGACTGGAGTTGGTGATGAGTTGAAGCAAGAGGTAACTTCCAACGCTTTTTTCCCTGGTAAAGCATGCTGCATAATGATTTGAGGTTCTTATTCTGGTTTTAGATTAGCATGAGTTTGGGTCTACATTACTAATAGTAATTTTTTTGCAATGGGGTACCATCTTGAGCTTTTGATTTGTTTACACCTAATGGGCGAGCTATTACCCAATGCCCTCTGTTTCTATTTTCTCCAGAATTTTGCTGTTGCAATTTACTGGACATGTATAGGTTTATGTTTGCATTTTCTTTATGCGCTAGAATGTCACAATGTACTATAGTAAGGCACAATCACCATCTTTTGACATATGCAACAGGATGTTGCCAACAATTACTGCTTTGTCGGAATGTTTTATGAATATAGTTTGAATAGCATGGTGCTTGTGCATTGTTATTCTGCAAAATAAAATTGATACCCAATTGTGGCATTTAACTGAGTCCTTTCCTAGTAAGACTCTGTTGGAGCTTTGTTTTGATTCTTTCTCTGATTATTGTATCCTTCGAGGACACATCACCTGTGGAAAGTCCGGTAGCTGAGGATTCATCATCAGATGCAGATGATTCTCTGGACCACAATGCGGATAATGAACAGGAAGAAAAAGGGGAAGAAGTGAAATCGGAGCTTCCACAGCAGCAAAACAGTCCTCTGCTGGAAAAGGACAATGACAATGATGAGGAGGAGGGAGAGAACGATATGGAGATTCAAAAAGACATTGAAACTCAAACTCCAGAGCAGTTGCATTCTGGCAAATCGTTGGGGGAAGATCCTACCACCTCACAGACAAAAGTGGAGTTGAGCGGGGGACATGTAGAGAGCATGCTGAAAGAAAACATAGGGGATCGACATGAAGAAACTGCAACAGTTCAGCTACTAAAGCAGAAGGTAGTACACTCTTACTTCATTTTAATATTAACTGCAGAATTTTCTTATCATAGAACAGCTGCACTGCTTGGTGGACTGACATGTCATATGGGCCAATTAGGGCCCGTTTGGCAACGTGCCAAACAGTGAAAATTTCTGTTCTTTTGTTCCCAGAAATAGTTTGGGAACAGAAATGCGTTTGGTAAACTTTTTGTTCCCGGGCACATTTTTGCAAAAATTTGTGCCGAGAAACAGTTTTGGAAGAGAAACAAGAAGTAAAAAAAAGTTACTTCTTGTTTGTCGGCACAATTTTGAGAATCAGTTTTTTTTTCTTCTTTTTCTTTTTTTTCTTTTCTTATTTTTGTGTTGTTCTTCCCTGGGCTGGGCCGGCCGCCGGCGACCGGCCACAGCCCAGGGCCGGCGAGGGCGTCACGGCCCTCGCCGGCCGCCGGCGGAGGCGAGGGTCGCCCTCGCCCAGATCGGGCGAGGCCGAGCCTCGCTGTCTCTGGGCGAGGCCACCTCGCCCAGGCGGCGAGGGTCCAGCCCTCGCCGGCGAGGGCCGTGACGCCCTCGCCAGCTCTGGGTTGTGGCCGACCGCCGGTTGCCGGCGACCAGCCATGGCCAAAGAAGAAAATGGGTACTCTAGGAATAGAAATTTTGGTTAGTTTATCAAACGCCTTCAAATACTCAGAAATTGTTTCCGGGCACAGAATAAAAAAAAATCATTTCTGTTCAGAAATAGTTCCCGGGCACAGAATGGTATTCATGCGCATCCTTAAGTGCCCATCTTTTGTTATTTTGGCCTGGTGAGACCACTTCAGAGGTACTGTACAAGGCCTCCAGATCTTGTTGCTATTTTTCTGGTGGCTGTGTATACTCCATGTTTGAAAAATTACCCAGTTAGTTCAGGAGAAATAAGCAGTTCACTATAGGGCTGATGACGAAAATTGAATTATTAAAGGATGTGGTCTGATGTTTGCAGGAGATGGAGAGGAATCACAAAGCTCTGTTGTATGAGAACTTCTGCGAGAATCCGATGCTTTTGAGTTTATGTGGAACTCTCTTCCCCAAAAAACTTGATTCTGTTTGGAGTGGGCCTCATTCACTTGTGCCCTGCCCTCGTGATGCACGTAGTTCTCTTCATGCGGCTGTCGAGTCACTCATGAAGTAGTCCCTTGGTATTGATCTTATGTCTAACCAACTTAGAATTAGATTAGCGGAGAAATTGTCATTTGAGTTCCAAATTTTGAATGTAAAAACATGTTATCATGTAATCTCTTGATGTGCTTGCGACTTGCATTCTTGTCATGTAGGATCAGAGCACTCGGTGCAGTTGAGCCACCCTGCTGAGCCAACTGCAAAATGAAATATGGTGGTATCTTCTTCTTTTACCAGTAGACCAGAAAAGTTTGGCACAGAAGACGAAGTTTTTGAATCAATTAACATTTCTAGATCAATCAGCCTTTATCAGGCACAGTTTCTTCCTTTTTGGGGTTTTGGCATGGGGTGCTGGTGGAGGGGAGATGATCAAGTGCTGTTTTTTATGCAATAGCCTAGAAACTGACTGCAACTTGCATGTACAAGCCCTTTTTTTTTAGCCAAAGCATGTACAGCCCATTCAAGCTCTTAATGAACGCATACATAATTGGCTGTTCCCATTTTATGATTGATTATGAGTCAGTACAACATCTACTTAACAAATGGCAGACTATTGATCTATGAAAACAAGGGTATGTATCTAACCAACCATTGCAAAAGCTTTGGTGAGCCAAAAAAGAGGAAAATCATCATCCTGTAGGAATGGGGCCGACAAAATAATGCTGGAGGTCTGCAATAACATGTTTGAATGTGCAAGTGAGGAAATGACTGCCACCAAGGAAAGTAAGGTTCTCTTTTGAAATGGGAGTCTATGCAGCGAAAAAGCATCATGCACATGCACGTGTAGCAATTGTCAACCATGCATTTCAGCCCAGCAGGTTTCTTTGGGAATTAACTCTTCATTGCCCTTCAAATGCCCATCTATTCCGCATGCTGCAGAGAATAGAGGTCCGCTTTCTACCATTCATGAAAAGTTAATTTGCATTGAAGTTTTCAGCACCATAGAAACCAAATCCTCATTGACTGGCAGGCCCAGGTGGAATCAGGGCAGGTCATACTTCACATGTCCAAGGTAGAGACCACATGCAGGAGCCATTGGACTTGCTGCTGTCACGTCCTTCGCATTCAAAATTCTTTCAACTGACGAGATTTTTTTAAAACAAGTCAGTTGCCAAAAATAAGGTGAAAATGAGCTCTGTCGAGAAAAAGATAAAAGTAACTTACAAGGGAAACTAATGCATGGAAGGTTATAGAAGCCAAGAAAAAGCTAGGAAGATGCTAAAGAATGAAGGCTGCAAAGTATGGACAGCATGATCTCAATGAAGTCATACGAAACCTTACTTCTACATTACAAGCCAGAAAGATTCGGATAATCTCCACAAATATCCAACAATCGCAATATCGCATGTATAAGAGTATCCCATACACATGAGAATCATTTCTGTCTAATGAAGATAAGAAATTTGGATCCTCAACCACCTTGAGAAGCAAAAAAAAAAAACTTTAAACTTGGAAATCTATAACAGTCAAAGAGGATGTAATACTTACCATCAGAACTAGTTAGGTCTCCAGTGCCAACGGATTTAAGAACACCAACTAGCAGTCTAACCTGACAAAAGGAACCAAAGCTTCGACTACAAATCAGTCTTTGCAAAGAATTAAAGCTTAAATAATGCAGTCATTGAAGTGAAATGCATCCACTCCTCATTGAAACTGGACATTTCAGAATAATATATTGTCTCCACATTTTGGAGCCTAGACAGCATCCATTGATAAATGCACCATCTCATGATTGTAAGAACTACTACAATTTTCGTTAAACTTTTCACTTTCCCTGCAAAACAATGAAGAGATCATAATCCAATGAATACTGAGGCAGATTGATGAAAAATCCATACAGCATGTCAAAAGGAGAAGGGCATACTGAAAGTCAGCAGCTCTTTCATGTGAGACAACTGGCTAGCTCCACCATTTAAATACGAACAAATAATAAAGCCAACCTCTCATTTATGAGAATCAAAGAGGTGGTTCAAAAATTTAAGTGTAAACAACGGATAAACTAAAGTATCATATGAAGCCCACCTGGTGGTAGAGGAAAGCCCGAGCACGTGCTGTTACCACTAGACATCGATGCTTTTTCCTCATGCCAAATCCAAGATCAGTCAAACCATTCGTGCTTTCAACTCTATCACCAACCAAAATAGAAGTTTCAGTGCAACCAACATGAAAGTAGTTAGAAAATATAGATTAATCATCTCTATTAAGATTGCCTTGCCTTCTTTCCACCATAGAAGGGAAATATGGAGACGAGACCACTTCAGAGACATTGAGTTCATCTAGAGTCCTGATAGGTGAGTTGGCCTGTAAGTTTGCGGTGACTGTAGCACTTATTAGGTGGTTCAAATATATAAAGCAATAACAAAGTAAAGAATCAATCAGACAAGAAGGATCACGTGAGCATCATAAGTAAACCGCACAAGGTCATATCTAGACAACAAGCGATTTGCTTTCACATGCATTCATGCACCAATTTAAGAACAAAGATGCAAGGATGCTGAATCCCTTAAATAGGCTAGAGGACCGAGAATTACAACTTGAGACAGATCTTGAAACCCCCAGTATCTTATCTTTACCAAAATTACTAACAAGACAAATCAGATGCACGCAACAAGTGAGGAAGATGTCACCATACTTCTATTAACATTAACTAATTGCCACAAGAAATATACAAAAAAACAGGCTGTGTCAATGGAATCAAAAGTGAACCATTCCACATTTCAAGGCCGTTTTTCTCAATTTTTCCTCTGATATTTTTCAGCTTCATCTCTCCAGCTTTTGTTATCTTAAACAAAAACTGCTAATTAGATAGTAATTTAAAGATGTGAAGCACAACCTGGCAACCTGATGCCCTGAAAGAACTAAAGTCGTGTAGTCCAACGAGAACTTTGCATGCTTCCTGGATAGATATCACTTAACAGGTTATTTTATGGGTGTAAATAATTTTCATAAAGCGAAGTTCACTTAAAAAACCCAAAACCAACCTGCATAGAAGCAAGATTTAGCTCTTCTGTTACATGCCATGCTCTTTCCTTCTCAAAAGTTGAGAGAGGCTCTGGCCCGGAAAACAACCGATAGAAGTATCTAACAAGAATTTCCAACCCTATGATCAAAAAGATATCTCTAGTATCCAAACTGGACTGATATGGTTGACCACTTAGACCAAGCCAACCAGCTTTAATCAAACATTACAAACCTCACTTAGATCATATTTCACACTTTTTATCCACCAGATAAAAGAGTTAAAGTGTCATTCAGAAATATCAAAGTTCTATGAGAAAACAATTTTATGCACCCAGCCAAAGACAACAAACACACAGGTAAAACGTTTTCTTAGATCTCGTAAAAAAATTTCCCCAGCATCATGTGGAAAAACCGATTAATGTAAATTAGCATTTGAGGCCACAGGGGGTATAAACCTATCAAAATTATTTCAAAAATATAATTCTTCAAACGTGATACCATAAGCTCTCAGCAATAAAATCAATTCTAGTTGTCGTTAATTGAACTTGAGACCAGTTCCTGTAAATTTGACTCGTCCTTTATTTTCACTTTATAGAAGCACTACCAAAAAAGTGGCTTGAAGGGTAACTAGAACGTCCCAATTACACACAAGCCCTTTCAGTCGATTTTCAAGGACAATTGCAAATCACAGTTTGACAGCCATGGCGTACTCACAACGGATAATGCAAAAAAAAGATTTCCCATTATCCGAAGACCCATAAAAACACTACTATCAAGCTTCCTTTTCAACATATTTTGATCAATGCAATAGGAGAGCTACCCGTATTACAACTGTGAGACAGGTACAAATGCACTTTAAGCAACAACAAGAATACCTACGTTCGCTCACAAGCTCTATATCTAGCATGGAAATCAGCCGGAACACATCGAACGTCAATAATTGATATATCACCTTCACTTCTCTGACATAGAAACAAACAAACCATTCAGAATTCGCTCGTTCTTACTAAAACCAAAAGTTCTTGGCACGACACAAATACACTTCTATGCACGCAAGCAGGATTATGTTTGCTTGTTAATTTAAAAAATAAAAAAAGGGAAAAGAAAGACAGCAAAAAAAAAAATAAGAATCAAATATTACAAAATAAAAAACGAGCATGCTCTTGTCAAAGGTTTAACTTGCAAAAAACAAGCATCCGGCAACTATAGAAAAGCAATCAGTCAACTGACTCCATCTGATGTGTGACATTGGGCCTCAGTGAATCGTCCTTTTGAGCACGAAGCTAGCAAGAACAATAAAAATCCAGTAGCATGAGCTGTATGCCCATGGAAACAGGTTTCAGCATAACGAATATTACTGCCGAATCTTTTCCTCTTCTTAAGAGACAGTGAAGAGGCTTTGAATAAGACAAAGGTTAAGGGACAACAAGAAAAAGAGGGAGAAAGAAATTACAGATACAGTCAGAAATCTCCAATAATAGAGTTGACACTTCCACTTCGAAAGAATCCTCAACCACTCTCTAGCACCGAAAGATAATGGCTAAATGTGAAAAGTCGACTAACTACAAGTGACCGCTATAGTGATAATGGGGAACTAACAAGATGAGGACCCGCTAAAAAAGAGGAAAAAAGAGAGAGGAAGAAGACCTGCAAAAAATGATTCACGGCTCGCCTGACCACTTGAGGTTCATGAGGTGCCAACTGCATTAAACGAAAAGAAAACATCATAAGGCCCAAATCTAAATCGAAATAATTCAAATGAAACGTCGATAAATTGCTGGAATTTAGGAACATACAGATGACATTTTCTTAAGTACAACAACAGATAATGATGCGGGACTTCTCGACTAAGTCCTCAACAAGAATATCACTGTATGACGTACGTCACAAGATATAACTTAAACCACTCAGTCTGAAAAAAAAATGTTATCTTTACGCGAAGGATGACCTACCACTTCACCAGGCTTTCTTTTGCTAATCCGTTCCACGTCTACATGGCAAACATTGGACAGAGCGTGGACTCCTGCATCCTACAGATAGAGAACGACAGAGAACAATTGAAAACCGAGGACATCCGATATGCATAACGCATCTATCCGAGAAGAGACGCCAACACAGGGTGAGAAGAAGAAAACAACTCACGGTTCTACTAGAGCAGAAGATCGAAACCGGCTGACCAATGAACTTGCGAAAAGCCTCCTGATGAGAATGAGCAAGTCAGCAAATCAAGAAAGTAGAAAGAAGAAAGCGAAGGGTATGCGCTGAAGCAAGCAGGGCATAGAAGGACCTCGAGAACGCCGACGACTGTTCTGCAATTAGGCTGCTGCTGCGACCCCGAAAAGCGAGTCCCAATGTACTCAATTGCTATCAAGTAGCGCTGTGCTCGAGGGTTTTGGTTCATGGGCCGACTCGCAATGCCTGATTCCGGTGGCTGCTGCGCTTCTTCTTCTGCTTCTCCTTCTCCTTCGTCGCCGTAGCGCTCGCTCTTCGCTATTTTGCACGGTCTCTCCGAACTCTCGACGGCACAGTCGCGCGAGGAGGATTTCGGATTCTCCGTCATCCTCTCATCGATGATCTCGCTCTCCCCCCGGCGACCAAACCAGCCGCGACGGCGATGGGTTTTGCTTTGCTTTGGGGGGTTTTGTCCGAGCAGGGGACTGTTTGGGCACAGGATCTAACCTATGCCTAAACCGGCGTGGTTTGACAAACCGAAACGGCCAAGACAACATCAGCCCTCGTCCCGAATGTGGTTTATCCATGTCGACCAAACAACAGCCCAGAAATCCACGTGGCTCCCATCCTCCCAGAAGACTCCTAATCAGATTACTTACCAAATTACCGATTACAGTCGATACTTTTATTTTATTATTCAAGAATTAATAATATACATTTAGAATTACTTATTTAATATTTATAGAAAAAATTAGTATTCGCTCACATGTGAATGTTACTATTCATAAATATACGTATGAAAATTTTCTAGTAATTAGCATGGACGAGTTACTACTCTTCTATATAATAAGTTGGGGTAAAAGCCATCAAAAATCCTAAACTATGTCCATTGTGACACATTTATCCTAAAAAATTTCCCGTGACACTAAAAATCTCAAATTTGTACTTGTGTGGCACATTTAATCTCCTTCAAAGTTCCATTAATAAGAACGGTTAAAAACCTGCCTATGTTGACGTATAAAAGCAAATATCGTTGATATGGCGTGCCACATGACTTAAGTAAAATAAAACAACATTATTTTGGCTAAAAAATCATTTCACGGAACCTTGATGGAGGGTAAATGTGTCGCATAGGTACAAGTTTTGGGTTTTTGATGTTACAGGAAAAAAATTTTAAGATAAATGTATCATAGTAGGTATAGTATAGAGTTTTTTGTGGCCTTTTGCTTATAAGTTAATAACATTTTAAAGAAATTATCATCACTGAAATGTTATGATTGTTTACAATTTTGGAATAATCTCTAATTATAGATAAGTCGAAATGGAGAAATTAATATTAATTTAAGATCAGAGGCACGTACTTACATTTTGGGAAAATGACACAAATGGTTCTTGAACTTTAGCTCAATATACAATGTGATCCCTAAACTTTTAATTTATTCAATGCGGTCCATAAATTTTAGTCCAATGTGCAATGTTGTCTATAAACTTTCAATTTGTTCAATGTGGTCCCTAAACTTTCGGTACATACTACATAGTCCATGGACTATGGACAACATTGAACATTTACATATAGTTCAAGGACTATATTAAACATGTACCAATTTTAAGGATCACATCGAACAAATTAAAAATTCACGGACCACATTGCACACTGGGTCAAAGTTCAAGGACCATGGGATGTGTTTGGTAACCATTCTATTTCCGGAAACAATTTCTGTTCAGAAATTATTCTTTTTTATTTCGTGCCCGGGAACAATTTCTAAGCATTTAAAGACGTTTGGTAACTGTCCAAAATTTCTATTCTTGGAATAGAAAAACAACATAAATGCGTTTGGTAACTACACAATTTTTTTTTATTAATAATATTTTTTAAAATTTTTAATTTTTTTTTTTCTTCTTCCCCTTCCTTAACCATGGCCATGTCATCGGCGCCGGTGACCGACCATGGACCAAGTCACCGATGCCGGCAATAGGCCAGGGCAAGCCCTCGCCGACTCCGGCGAGGGTTGCCCTCTCCAGATCTGGTGAGGATTGGACCCTCGCGGCTTGGGCGAGTGCTGCCCTCGCCACTGCCCTATCCAGATCCGGCGAGGGCGGCTAGCGGCCTGAGCGAGAGCCGCCCTCGCCCTTGCCAGCGACCGGCCATAGGCCAAGAAGAATAAGAAGAAGAAGAAAAAAAAAACTATTTTCCATTTCTGATTCTTATTCCCAAAATCAAGAAGTAACTTTTTTTTGCTGCTTGATTTTGTTCCAAAGCTTATTTTGGAAACAAATTTGTGCAAATTTGTGCCCGGGAACAAAAAATTTATCAAACGGATTTATATTCCAAAACTGATTCTGAGAACAAAAGAATAAAATCGGTTACTATTTGTTACCAAGCACAGCCTTTGTGTCCTTACCCCTTAAATTTTTGATGTACTAGAATCGAAAATTTAAATGATGTAGATATATGGTACGAATTTAATACAACGAAATTGCCTGTAAAATCTTGAACATCTCCAGCAAAAAGTTCACTCTTAGTCATACGCAACATTGTGCACCGGGTAAGTTCCTCCTAAGCCTATCCATCCCAACTTGTATGTATCCAGAAACAAAGATATCAGCTAAAATTACAGATTTAATTAATTTGCACATTTCAAAACCCAACCATTACAATTAGAGACTCCCACAATCTCTCACATCTAACATTAACTGATGACCAATTCTTATACCAAAGGATCAAGCTTGAACTGGGTGCTGCTTTTATCTTTCTCAGGACTCGTATAATCGCGGGATTGTACGACCGAGGATGACGGGGACTGGCGGTCCGGCGAGTGGCGTGGGTATTCAGAGAGCATCTGAACCACCTCTCTCATGGTGGGCCGCTCGACGCTGTTGTCCTGGACGCAAAGCATGGCGATGAAGAACAGATGCATGGCTTCGTCCTTGGGCACAGCTTTCAGCTTGGGATCGACAATGCGCGTGGCATCCTCCTTGCGGCAGCCAGTCATCTTCTTGCTCCATTGCACGATGTCCACGCCTTCCCCGAAATCGCCCACCGGGCGCCGGCCCGTCAAGAGCTCCAGCAACACGACGCCGAAGCTGTAAACGTCGCTCTTCTCGTCCACCCTCAACGTGTATGCATACTCTGCAGAGAAACAAAGGGACAACAAGATGCACAGTTAGTCCTGTTAACACAGTGCATATCGGATGATGCATGAGATAGATCATGTCGACAAATGCACGAAGCTTCAGGTACGTGAATGGGGATGGTCAACTGCATGTTCTTAAGCAATGTAATTAACAAAACTCCAAGTTTACAGTGGGGATGGGCGCAATTCATTTGACATGCAAAAGAAACTGTAAAGACAAGGGAGACAGCGAGAGAAACCCTTTACACGTAAGCGAGTGGGGGGGCTAAACATGAAAGAAAAGAAAGGTGGGTGGGGGAAGGCAATCTCCATACGTATCTTGGCATGAATGGATGTGCGATTGTCTGATTGCTTTTCGCGAAACTCAAAGCCATGTAACGTTACTAGTCCATCAGAGTCAGACTCTTTAATTTGACTCAGACACACAGTGCCAGGGAGGAGAGAGAGAGAGAGAGAGAGAGTCTGGGTTGGGCCCCACATGCTGGTGGTACTGAATATAGAAGGATCAGGGTCTTAAAGACAAGGCTGCTCTGCTCGGGTGTGATCACCCAAAAAATTCCAGAGTACCGAACTTGACTGGATTGGACCACTAGTTGCTAATGTTGTTATGCTTGTTTACGTGGTAGCACAAATCACGGGTTCTTTTAGAGCGCAATTGCATGGTGTGACGTGTGATTTCTGATACTCTGGCAAGTGGAGAATCACAAGTCAAACGACATCATCAAATTACTTCAAGGACATGGGCTTCTAGCAGTTTGTCCAAATGTGCAGATGTTCATGTGTTCTGCTCAACCGAATTCGAGTCAGTTCAAGCTCCCTAATCTCAGTGTTTTAGGACCCAAATTCGAGTCAGTTCGCGATGGATTTGCGCATCTGACTTGACGGGCCATCTGCTTCAGCATTGACTATTTGCCCAGCAATCCGATGGGCGAAGTTTTATCGATGACCCACCAAAGTCTGAGGGTCTGACTTCACTCATGTTTAACTAACTTAACTGACGATGTCCCCTAGTAAATGCTGTGTTGTGAAGGTTTAACAGAAATAGGAAATGTGATGCGATGCAAGAGGTCGTTGATTTGAGTGTTACATACCAGGAGCAATGTAGCCATAGGACCCAGCTATTGCAGACATGCATTCGGATCCGCCTCCATCCACCAAGTATTTTGCTAGGCCGAAATCCGCGACGTGTGCCTCAAAGCTCGAATTGAGGAGAATGTTGTTCGACTTCACGTCTCGGTGTACGATCAGCGGGGAACAATCGTGGTGAAGATAGCACAAGCCTTTGGCAGCTTCGATAGTGATTTTGTACCTTAAATTCCACCCCAGGAATGTGCCTTTCTTCCCATGTAATGCCTCCCCTAAGCTTCCATTTCTCATGTACTCATAAACCAACAGATTGGCTTCCTTGTTCGAGCAGAACGCTAGCAACCTCACTATGTTTCTGTGCCGGATGTTGCCTAGCGTTTGAATTTCTGCTCTGAACCCGTGATCGTGGCTGTGGTTGCCAAAGCCCAGAAGCTTCTTCACTGCGATTTCAACCCCGTTTGGCATTTTGCCATGATACACAATCCCAGCTCCTCCTCTCCCGATCACATTGCCATCCTTTACACATTCAAGGATGTCGGAAACTGTGAAGTCTAGCTTCTGGAATGATGTCATCTTCCACGAGCCAGAACTGCTTCTTTTGAATGACTTGGCTTTCAATATGGCGACAAGAGCAAATACCAGAGAGCACATCAAAAGCCCAAGGGCAAAAATCAACTTGAAACGTGTAGTGCTGTTGCTGGGCTTGCTCGTGAGTGTGGTGAAATTGCAAGGATTGTTTATGAGAGAACCACAGAGCAGGGGATTGCCAGCAAAAGAAGAGGCGTTGAAGAAAGCAAATTGTCCCGACTCTGGAAGTTTACCAGAGAACTCATTGAAGGAGAAATCTGCTGTTGTGAGGCTCTTCATGTTACCAATTGCTTTTGGTATCTCTTGGTTCAGGTGGTTTCGTGATACATTCAAGTAATTGAGGATGCGGATGTTAGAGATATCAGGTGGAATGAAGCCAGAAAGGTTGTTTTGGCTCAAATCAAGGAAAGTGAGATGGTTGCAATTTCCGATATCTGGTGGAATCTCACCTGAGAGCATGTTCTGGCTGAGATCAAGCTTCAGTACTTGATGCAGCTCACCAATGGAAGAAGGGATTGGACCGGAAAACTGGTTTCCGCTGAGCAGAAGGATCTGGATGGAGGAGTAGTTGGCCAGTGAAAATGGTAAAGCGCCCAAAAGTTGGTTGTTTGATAGGTTGAGCTGGCCCAACAAGGCAGGCTTCGACGAGCTATTGCCATTTTCTGACAACGTTCCTGATAAGTAGTTACTTTGTAGCTCCATCAGTTTCAGCTGAGGCAGATAGATGAAGCTGCTAGGAATGCTTCCATTCAGGTAATTTTGCCCCAACCTCACCCTGACCAGGCTGGAACATGTTCCTAGACCATCCGGGATAGGCCCGAAGAGGAAGTTCTTCAAGAGAATCAGTATCTCGAGTTGATTCGATGAGCACAAGTCTGGAGGGATTGTGCCGGTTAATTTGTTGGACGACAGATCGAGCAGTTGAAGCTTTCCATTTCGGCCAAGATTCTCTGGAATTGTACCTGTGAAGTTGTTCATCCACAGGGCAAGCGTTTCCAAGTCTGGTAAATCAGCAACATAGTCAGGAACTGACCCATGCAATCTGTTCATGAAGAGGTTGAAAAGCTTTAGCCTTTTGAGATTGACAAGCTCAAACGGGATCTCTCCGGTAAGCGCATTGTTGGAGAGGTCGAGATTCACCAAGTTCGTCAAGTTCCCCAGCTGCTTGGGGATTGGACCAGACAGGAGATTGATATGCAAATACAACGTATCGAGCTCCTTCGAATTTCCCAATTCCCTCGGTATCGGACCATCCAATTCACAGGAGGAAATATCCATGTGAACTAGATTTACGAGTTTCCCGAACTCTTTCGGAATCCCACCTTCGAAGACGTTATAGTAACCTAAGTAGATCTCTCTTAGATTGGTGAGATTGCCCAGCTCAACTGGAATGACTCCGCGTAGATCATTTCCCGCAAGAGAGAGGAACTCCAACCCCACAAAATCCCCATAAGTCTCTGGAATTCTTCCATAGAAGTAGTTGCCCCCCAGATTCAAGTGCTTAAGTTTCTTCAGGCTGAGAATTCCAACCGGAAGGAAGGCAGTGAAGTTGTTGTTGTAAGCATCAAACACTTCCAAGTTCACTATACTTGAGTAGTTCCAGTCCAAGCTGCCACTGAACTGGTTGTTCGAGATGTTGAGAAACTGGAGATTACTCAAGTTTGCAACCGTGATAGTACCCGTGAAGTTATTTCCAGCAAGAGAGAGCTCGACCAGGCAATCCAATCTTAATATGACAGGTAAAACTGAGCCATACAGATTTAAGTCCGTCAAGTCAACCGACACGACGCGTCCCCTGGAGCATCTAATTCCAGCCCACGAGCAAACTGAGGTTGGATTCGAGGCATTCCAACTGCTTAGAGTCGGTTCTGCATTCTCAAATCCCTGTTTCAGTTCAAGCAAGGCATCGAAATCACCAACCGAATTGGATGAGCAAGTCCGAGGCAGAAAAAGAATGGCGAAAACAAAGAGTGGGAACATGTTAAAGTTCCTCAGGAAACTCTTTTCAAGAAAGCAAAGCCTGGAAACACTCGAAGCGAAGAGAAGAGGATTTAAGGGGTAAGCCGATAGCGGTATCTTTGGCGAAGGTAAGAAGAGGGAGGGGAACCTGAGAAACTTCAAGTGTGTATAGGGTTAAAGGAGGCATCTTCAAGAAAAGAGCCTTCATATACAGGGATGAAGCCGATCCTCACCTTTCTTTTTCCTCTATTTTGCTTTTCCTTTATTTGCCTCTATGAGGAGAAGAAGAAGAGAGAAAGATTGATGCTCTCGTAAAGAATGGTCTGCTTCTTTAGGCAAAGGCAAAAGAGATAAAGAAGGAGAAGCAGCTAAAGAAGAACCTATGAAGGGTCCATGAAAATAATGAAAATATAATAAGGCCGTTGGCTAACAGAAATTTAAAGTTCTGATTTTAGGGGAGGAAAAGTAAAAGTTGATGTCCTTCCTTTTATTTGTTTGTACCAAAATGCCATTTAACTTTAACAAAAATAAAGCTCCTCTCTTTAGTACTTTGAATGGGAGATGATAGAATTCCACTTTCAGTCATTTGGGTTCAAGTTGTCCTCATGCTTCAGTTAAATCACTAATCTATACCCACTTCTTCTACAGTTAGTTGAATTGGCATTTGATCTTTAAAGAGAAAGCAGATCAGATGCAAAGTGAGTTTGCTCTAATGTGAAAAAAAATAGACTAATTTTGAAGGTGTGGCGGACCTCATTTGCTAAAGAGGTAGATCAGATGATCTGTAACACAAGAAAGACGAGATTTTGAAAAAAAGAAGGAATTGGACTGGATAAAGCAACCAATGTTTACACTGTCTAACAAAGAACACGAGTCTTGCAGCGGACTGATGATGGACAGCATTAATAGAACAGTATGTCATGTATCTCAAAATTCCCTCATTCTTTGTCTGTGTGACAGCACGGCTCAACGCGTTTGCGCCTCTAAGAATATGTCCCGATGGATGGATTATTGTTCTAATTATCAGTAGACGCAGACTTAATCATCTGCCGGTGCACAGCCACTCATTTGGCTCTACGGTTACTGGAAACTTGTGCCTGCAACAAACAGTTTAAGTGTAAGAAGTAAAAGACCGTGATTATTATAAAATCATTACATGGCTTTGAATGATCAAAATACAATTATGATGTAAAAGAAGGGGTCGCAGGGCGAGAAAAGGAGGACGACCAGTGGGCTTTATTTTTCCTTCAGCTTTATTTTTCGTTCTTCCTTGTCCCACATAGCTGGGACCAACTCTCTGATGAGCATCCATTTAAGCTTTAACAAAAGAAGGGAATAGTCTTAAAGAGAGGGCTGAGAAAAGTAAAGGCAGAGAGAGGCATTTTGCTTTTGTTCATCCACTTCAAAAGAAAGCAAAGAATAATCCTCGACCCCTCTCTCTTCACATGGAAAAGAGCGCTCTTGTATTAACTTGGGAACTCCATGAACCTCTTAAAATGAAGAAAAATAAAATCTATCACCACCTCGTGCATGGGAAAGAGTGCTCGTCTATTAACATATGAAAACTCTCTCTGCCTCTGTCTCTGTCTCTCACACACACACTCTATCAGGTTATGAAACTTTGGGCAAAATCCAATGGGCATGGGAGGGTCCAACTTGAGGTGTCCCTCTCCTTCTTATTGATGGCGAGGTTTGCCCTTCCGAAGGGTCACTGTCTCACTGTGTTGCTTGACTCTCTTGTATCGTGGGTGCAGAATGCTCCGTTTCGGACTCTCAAGGCATACGCCCCGGGTGGCGAGTACAGTAAAAAAGACGATGGAACTTCTTGTCGTATCAACTCAAACATCTTTGATAAACGCTCAAATCAAATCATGGGCGGCAACTATCCAATGCTTTAGATCTTTGTGGAGTCAGCAAATTCATGAAGAGAGTGACGGGACCGATGGCAGCTAAGATATTGCAATGCATCCACATGGATAGGACAAAACATGATTAAGACAGTTGATTCTGCATAAATCTGGTATGGCAATGAATGAGACTCATACTAGACATTTGCTTTTTTATACGGTTAGTGATAGTATACGCAAAATTTCAAATCAACTTGATGTCAACACACACGCTAACTGCGAGTACTCCAAGTAGCATCCTGTGAATTTAATTTTATAAGCGTACCATTCTAGTGGAGTAGAACTAGAGATTGCTGTTCCTCCGGGCTGTGCTCATGATTCACTAAAAGACGCATTGACATTACAGGATATAAAAAAGATCCACGTGGTGCCACCGATGACATAACGTCACAAGAAAGCAATGAGAAGTGATGACATTTCCGCTTTTACACTGGAAGAACCATCTGTGATGCCGATGTACGTATGGCGTGGTCAGGTCCTCAGGAGGGTCAGATTTTCCAAAGCCAGCTCTAATTACAAGTTTCATGCAAACACAGATTGCCCAGAAATAGCACATGATAAATGCAGAGGAAGACAACCGCACTTCACTCTATCCGTGAAACCAAAAGAAAAGCACACCAGCACCTCAACTCAATTATATACCCAGCCACTTGGTCTTGGGATTTATAAATGCTTTGTTTTTGTTTTTGTTTTTCAGCTTCAGGCTTGAGCTGCAGAATCTTAGGGTACAGACAGGGTGTTGCTGTCGGACAATGGTAGGGCAAGTCTAAGAGATGATAATAGGTTACGAAGAGGGAGTGCAAGCAGACAGTGGCATTGCATTCATCAACAGAGAAAATGATAAGAAAGTGGGGAGTCAAACAATGAGATGATGATGCAAATGAAATTGATGGAGCAAGTGGGCACTAACTATGTTGCACCATTCTCACTCACTTTGAGACTCGGACCCAGCTCCCCAGGCTGCTAGCCTCTCTCCGGCCTTCCCACTCCACCGCTTTTAGCAGCCCAAAGACAACGCGCACCCGTACAAAAAGGAAAAAAGAGAAAGGGAAAAGAAGAAAAGAAGACTTCCACCTCTGCTCATCACCTTGGGTTAATTAAAAAAAAAAAGCACCAATTTTAGGTCAATGGACAATTTTGGCCCGAACTTTTTTTTGTTCCATAAAAAAGCATCAACTTTAGGTCGAGGGACAATTATGGCCCGAACCTTTTTTTGTTCCGTAAAAAAACACCAACTTTAGGTCGAGGGACAATTCTGGCCGAATCTTTTTTTTGTCTCGTAAAAAAGCATCAACTTTCGCTTAAATCCCAAATCTGGCCCTTATTGACTTAAAATCATTGATTTTTCAACTTGATTATTCCACCTTAGTAATAAATCCACGTGACTTGCTGACCGGATTTAAAGTATTATTCATTGTCTTATTTTCTGAACCACAGCTTGAAGAATAACGGTGAAACTGTTCGTCTCCTTCATTTCACCGGCAAGTCAAAAATATCTCCAGATTGAATCCTTCTGGCCAAACTTTGTCGTTTTGTCGTAATCTGAAACTGTAGACCACCGTCCGTCGACAAACGTCATGGAAGAGATTCGCCAGGCTCACCACCATAACTTTTTTTCTCAAACAAGGGTAACTTCAGACAGAAAGTCAATGGGGGGCCAAATTTGGAATTTAAATGAAAGTTGGTGCTTTTTTACGAGACAAAAAAAAGTTCAGGCCAGAATTATCCCTCGATCTAAAGTTGGTGCTTTTTTACGGGACAAAAAAAAGTTCGGGCCATAATTGTCCCTCGACCTAAAGTTGATGCTTTTTTATGGAACAAAAAAAAGTTCGGGCCAAAATTGTCCCTCGACCTAAAGTTGGTGCTTTTTTTTGGAATTAACCCTCATCACCTTTGGGCTCTAGTTATGTATGTCTTTAACTAAACTTACTTTTTTTCGTCCAACCCATGATCGACTTAGTGGTTATAGAATGTGCTTGTGTGTGTGAATTAGCCTCAACAAGGGTTGAGTGTGGTTTCAAGGTACAACCAAGAGCCGAAGAACTAGAGCGGTTGCAAGGTATGTAGGGTAGGTTTCAAGTATCAAAAATTAGGAAACCGTTTCCAAGATTCTAGGTGGAACATGAATCTCAAAATCTATTTTTGTAATTTTCTTGTTGTATGTCTTTGCGCAATCCTACGGTATTTCATGGCATTCGATGATGAGTATGTTAACTAGAACCACTAGTTTGAGCTTCCATTTCCAACGATATCTATAACTAAGACTTTTACTTTGTTAAAATTCATCGTGTGTCTAAATATGAGTTGTGGTCAATGGATTTTAGTAACAAATAATGGTCATAAGAGTTGATAATTCACTACAATCGTTCAATTAAGAATGCAAGTGGAATATAGATAGATCCTAAAACTTGTGACAGGGTAAGTTCCAGATTCTAGAATATACATGGTAGGTTTCAAATTCCATAAATTTAGGAATCGGTTCCAATGGGTGGTTCCAGGTTTCGGGTGGAAATTGGACTAACCTCGGAACCGCTCACCCATGATCTGAACCAATATTGGTTTGATTTTTCAACCCCTAAATATATTTAATTTCATGGTTAGGACCCCATTTCAATTTTGGCCCCGCATCTTACCGAATCTATGAGCCTAAAGGGGTATTTGATGAAACTCAAGTTTTACCTAGTTAAGATGGTTTTCTCATCATAAAAGAATCAACCGAGGTATGGACAAGTGTAGGTCAAATCAAAAGGAAAATCTAGAAAATTTTCCATAGTTAGTAGATTTCTGAAGTTGTTAATAATAGTTTTTATACCGGTGGTAAAAAAGTATTACCAGTAACGTGATTGTTAGGCAACTTATTAGTAACTTACCAAAACTATCAGGTATTACCAACTTTCAAATTAGTAAATTATCAATTTCTCTGAAATTTTGACAAAGTGTCGTATTGCCAAAATTTACCAAAATTCCAATAAGTTAATAACTTCTTAACTTCTTTGAATTGTTGAAAGTGTAGTTAATAAAATATGGACTCTACAAAGAATTTACCAATATACCAATAAATTAGTAATTCACCAAGTCCTTTGAATATAACAAGTATTGTTACTAAAATAACAACACTATTGGTAATTTAACAATTTTGCTGAAATTTTAGCAAAATACCAACCCCACAAGGAATATAACAACATTACATTAGGTTAGTAAGTTATCAAGTCCTTTAAAATTTTACAACTATGATTAAGTAAACTACCAACACCAAAAATAACTTACCAACATTTTAGAAAGTTAGAAAATTTGCAACTTCTTTGTAATTTATTAAGTGTGGTTTGCAAAATACCAACCCTATAACGAATTTACCAACATCCCAAAAGATTAGTAAAATTACCAACTTCTTTCACATTATAAAGTGTAAATAGTACTACTACCCCTCTAAAAAATTTAGAAACATCCCAATATATCGGTGAATTACCAAATTTTTTGAAATTTTTGCAAGTGTGGTTTAGCAAAATACCATCCTGTAAGGAATTCACCAACAACTCATCAAATCAGTAAATTTCCAACTTCTTTCAAATTTTGCAAGTGTGGTTAGTAATTTAATTTAAAGTATGTTACAAAATTTACTAGTGTGGTTAGTACTTTGAACAACATTCATAGTGAATATACTAATATGTAAATAGCTATTTATTGGCGTTTGTAACCAATATAACTTTTAAGAGTGTGTCAGGGTGCTTAATAAGTTACCAACATTCAAATGAATTTACTAATGTTTAGATTATTATTGATGAACTGATTTTCAATATGTAAATAGTTATGTATCATTTATGTGCTCTGGAAAATACTATATTGCTACATTATTGTATAATATATAAGTATATTTACATGAAAGAACCAACATAATTTTAGAAAATAACTTGTTGTAGTTGCAATAAAATAATCTATATCATTTGAAAAATATAACGTTGTTGAAAATTCTCTTTTGGAATGTGATCGATTTATAATTGTGAGAAGAATCCTTTTTTTTCCATAGTGTGCACTTATATTGTGCGCCCTGTGCGGTTGTGCAAAGTTTAACACACATGGCCTAGAGAGTGTTGGCTTAGATGAAACGGGAGTCTGTTCATCTCCTTGTAATCTTAATTGAAGCATTGTTTGGACCATTCTCGGAGTAAGATTTTAAATGCATCATATCGATGTGGTGGAGTGTTCCCTCAATATCACTCGAAGAGGTGAACTAGTTGAGGTGCGCAAAAACTAGCTCGAAAACCACATGATCTTCAAATAAAATGAAGTTGAATAGACTCGTATAAAGATAAAAGGAATTAAATTTAGAATGACCTCAAGAAAAGAAGTCAATAGTTATTTTGTGAGTTGAGAGAATGGACGATGTCTGGAAACTGACTATTAGTTAACTTTACCGAATTAGATAACTTATTTGTTCCATTTTTTTCAGTTTCAGAAAGAATAACAAGTGAAATAAAAGGATGATTTGATTCAATAATGCGAATGGTAAAAGAGGCATAGACATGAACAAAGAGCATGATATCGTGAAATTGTCAATAGATCCTAATGGCAGGCGGCAAAGCATGATTGGATAGAGATTTACTTTTTCTCATAGCATCTTTGGAAAAAGTTTTACTTTTTCCTTAATTTAAATATCGTAATGAACTCATGTCTGACTTTTTTTAATTTCATAACACCCGAAACTTTCACAATATATGAATGTTTACATGTACAATCGTATTTATATTTTCATAATCTTTTGAAATTTGGATAATATTAAAACATCGTTAGGACAGCAAAAAGTTGCATTTTTTACATTTTGAGAACACAAACAAGCCCTTGAAAAGTTTGGATCAATTCGGGCTATGGGGCTTCAAATGTTGCATTTCAAAGAGGCTTGCAAAGGGTGCGAATTTAACAACAAGAAGAAGTTTTTAGTCTCGGAAATAAAAAATCAGATAAATTCATTATAACGTTGGTAATTTACTAAAGTCTTGTAAAATTTAAAAGAAACTGGTAACTTACTATATCATGGAGATGTTGGTAAATTCCTAAAATATATACAAATGCAAGGGAAAACATCAAAGCTTATCAAGCTTAAGCTCACCTAACTTGTTTGCAATAGAGTGGAGCTTGAATATTCGATTTTATGTTCGAGTCAAGCTCAAATAAAAAACTAAATACTCGATCTAACTCGAGTAAAGTTTCAAGTGTCAAATATGTGAGTAGACTAAGCTGGAATTTGGTACTATATACGCTTCTTTTTTTTGGTTGAAGTGCTATATATGCTTTTGACGAGGCTTGATTGCACCCTTATCAAAGAGGGAATTATTAAAGCAAAGAGTATATACTGAGCGTAGAAGTGGGAAACACCTCGGACAGATTTGTCTTCGAACTCAATGAATTCCCCTGCAGCCATTTATTATATTTAAAGCTTGATATCCACTAAACCATCTTTTGCTCTCTCTTTCATGGCATTGATTTAAAGTATGAGATCTTTCATTTCTTAATTCGCATTATGGGGTCAGTATATCTTTCAAGATTTGCATGGGATTTGACGTAATAATGCCTTTCTCAAGAGATTCTCGTTCGTGCCATGGATTCTTCTGACCTTCCTGACACTACGTCTCGCAAACCTGCGAACCAGAAAAAAAACATCATCTGCGATCAACGAAGATCGAGGACGCTAAAATATTACCGACTGCGTGGTTTAGTTTGTCCTCGTGTATCTATAAAGCTCGACGCTTCGTTTTGTTCCACATGCATCCTCGTGCTTTCTCCTGGGCAAAAGATGGATATTGCTTTTGGCATTTTGTGCATTTCTAGACATACCCTTTACTTGGATCGGACCGGGTTCAAATATTGCTTCCCATTGTGCATGTACAAACTACAGATCTGTTTATCAGAAAACAAAACTATATAGTCCAAAACCACATTGGGACTGCTAGATAGCTCTCTCATGCAGCTAGATTGCAGCTTATTAGCTATGTTGTTTAGGGTATTGTCAACTATTGGGATTAGATCTTTGTATTTCCTAAAAACATGATTAATGATTATGGCTTTCTTATGGAAAGGAGACGGCTCTGATTTTGGTTGACTTTTGCAGAAGCTGGGTCCATCTGGGTTGCTTGGTTGTCTGTTTAAAAGACCAAGGATTTGCCTATTCTACCTAATGCATATCCTTTCATTTGAAAGAAAATTTTAAAGCTTGGCCATGCTGTAATACCCCATGTCGATCATGTCGTCAGTGACGCAAAATCAACTTTTATCCGGCATGTCAAATGTCATCCTCCTGGTCCACTGCTGAATCCTTGCATTATCATGCAAAGGTTGCTAACGTTACGGAGGGAGAACACTGGTATTTGCCTCCTATTCGATCAGAGGGAGATCTGATTAGATCATACAAGTTACATCAGGTGGTAACGAGGATGAGGACAGACAGAGGTGGTGATGGATGTAATGAATGAAGTGTCCCACGGTTGACATTATGAGAATTGACCTTGCGAGGATGGGTGGGGTTCATCCATCTTCATCAGCAAAAAGCCATGCAGACACACAGATGGTGGAATCCAAGTCACCATTGTCCACTTGCTATCTTTCTTCTGCTATCATTGTCATTCATTGCCCCCCTTCCTTTGCATTTTTAGTCTCCAAGGGTATCGATGCCCTCTCTCTCATTCATTATGTCATGTTTCTTCAATCCACTATTGCTCCTTCCTTGCTCCTCCCTTCCATGTATCGCCACCAATGATGGGCTAAAAAGAACAAGAAATAGAGCTACATAACCATAGTATAATGAGATTGATAGTATCATGGACCCTCTTCTCCACTTCGCGCTTGTAAAAACATCGATTTCTTATATTTTTCGCATTCTATATTTTGTTGAGGAGGTAAGGTGAGTTGAGGAGAGCGATACACTCGAATCCAAGAGCTCGTAACTAAACAGACTGACTGTTATGTTACTGTTAAAAGAGTCCCACTAAATTGATTAAATCGGTGCAATTCATATGAAATCTCATGCATTGCGTACTATCGAATGACGATACTATCAAGACAAACCACCCATTCACCTTACTTTTTTATTACAAAGAAATTAAAAATCCCGGTCATGTTAATTTAATTACATTTATAGTAGTTGAGAAAATATTACATACGATAGTTATGCCATATCAGCCATGTACAAATCCACTCATTATTTGCCACGTGTCCATGATAGGCCCATTTGTCAGATTTTTTCTTTCAATCTCTCTCCTTTGTTGCCCTCTCTCTCTCAGCTTGCTCTGCAACAACAATGGCGTCCCATCTACATGTCCTAGAAATTCACCAAAAAGCTCTATGCCAACTACACCGACCTCCCCCATCTCGAGCCACCTTTGCCTCATGTTTTTCCCTCTGGCATTAATCTCCAGTGCTTCTTGCTTGAAAAACCCATCTCGTCATCCCCTCAGACCCCCGCGCCTCCCCACTATCGCCACCAGTGGAGTCGCCGGCGCCAACCGAGCCTACCAGATCTAGCCGAACAACGGCCATGGAAAAGTGTCAATGTCGCTCGTCCAAATTTAGCCTTGCCCGTCTCAGTCTCCAAACGCCGACCAAATGTGGCCGGATGACGACGACGACAGCCTTGGACGAGTGTCGGCGTCGCTTGCAAGCGTGGCTCGTGGATGGCCGGTGACACCGTTGTCCGTGACTGGTCGATGATGCTGCTGTCCACGTCCGCCAGCCATCGTTGTCCATGGCCTCAAAGCAAAAAGAAAGTCGAAGTAAAGAGCAAGAGAAGAAAACGAAAAGTGGGTCCCATTCAGATACGTATCGCATGGTGAGTGGACTCCTGCACAGCTGACGTGGCACAATTGTTGTCCTTATAGTATGTTTCCATCGATCCAAAAAGAACCATTTCCGATTCCTCATGACTAGTTTTGATTGGAACGATGGGTGCATGGAATGGACCTAAGCAAGGACATCTGTTATTTGATCCGTGTCTCGAGAAAGCCCAAATGACTAGGCCCATTTCTCATGGGCTCAATTTTTTGTGCATGCCCATTAGGTCCAATACGCGAACGGCGCTAGCTTTGGGAAACCCTAGAAAGCCAATTCTGTGTTGCGGGATCCAACGGACAGAACCAAGTCAAAGTTCCATCGTAGCCGTTGACACGAGATCGCATGGCCTAGATATAAGAGCCGCACCCTGTGAAACCCTACCGATCGTGCGTCGTTGCTGTCAGTGCCGCTCTCGGAGAGGAGCTGCCATTTGCGAGGCGAGGTACTTCGGTTTAGATTTTCATGCTTTATGGCTCGTCGATGTAGGTTGCTTTCCGGAATCACAAGGTGTATGGTGGCTGCTCAACTATGTCTCTGGATCTGTATATAGTCGGTGATTATATGGATGCAATCAACGAACTGGCGACTTGAGTTCTTATTGTAATATGGTTGTGGGGTGCTAACACTTGCGAGTACTAGTCTGCAGATATCTTGATTCGGGTGTTTGGTTCTTGCTATGTTTAATGCAGGATTGGATCTGGCTGAAAACAGTGAGATATTACTATAAGATTCAGGGCTTATGCTTTGAAATGAATTATGAGATGATATGTAGTTATGGGATCCTACTTTGCCAATTAGTGTTCTGAAGATCAACTTATGTTTTGGAAAACCTCTCTTTGGCATGTTGGTCCATCACCTCTTCCAGCAAAGGTTGAAATGACATCCCCCCAAAAAAAATTAAGTCAGTAATCAAGGCTGGAGTCTCAAAGGGGCTCATTTGCCATGACCCTAATCTGGGTTTTTGGAAAGAGATACCATTGAGCCAGAGAATTGGCATACCTTCATGTCATAGGCCTTTGGTGGGGGCATTTCTTCACATTTGCTGGAGGTGGTGCTGACAGGGCATGCTGGAGTTCCTTAATTAAAGTTTTAAGTATTAGATCCCTCTCTGCTGTTTTGTTTTTTTGTTTTTTTTGTTTTTCCTTTTGTTAAAAAAGAAAGGTTTTTGGTTTATCATATTATGTTAGTTTGAGTTCTCTTCTTTCGAAATTTATCAAGTCTAGCTGCTTTTCATCCCAATAAAAAGCTAATTTGCCCATCTTTTGAAATATTTGGGAAATACTGTAATTCGATGACCGTAAAGTATGGTACCACAGTTCCTTATAAAGTGTTTAGTGTTCCCCGCTCTCCAGGTGAATGAATTAATTTAACCAGTGGGCACCTGGCTGGAGCTATATTTTGTGCACTTTCACCCAAAATTGCAGGAGTCAAAGGAGCTATTGATACTCTGTTCTTGAATACATTCATTGATTATTTTTTGTTCATGTATTACAGGCTTGGAAATCCTTGTTCTACGAAGTATGATTTCATTGAGTTCATTACAACTGTTTGAGTTTTTTGTCTGAAAATGTTAACCTGCTCTTAATGAGTTCTGCAGATTTTAAGAAGGAAGCATGTCTCATCGTAAGTTTGAACATCCAAGACATGGCTCTTTGGGATTTCTTCCTAGGAAAAGAGCCTCCCGCCACAGAGGAAAAGGTTTTTGATGCTTTTCCTTTATCTGAATAAGCATTTTGAAGACTTGGGGTTTCTACAGTTCATGTCCATATGTCGTGGTTAAAAGTTATAATCGGTTATACTGAAAATTTGAATTACTGACACATCAATTATCCACTATATACACTTCTGGTGATGGATACATCTAGCTAGGAACCCTCACCTTTCTGTTAAAGTGTTATTTGACACATAAAGTAGCAAGTTGCTGATTCGCTTGAGGTAATCTATATGATATATGCAATGTAGTTCTATATTGGTGACATAAGCAAGTTAAAGTAGTAACATTTTGTTTATGTGGAAACAATCTAAATAACTGGTTTGTTGATGTTGTCTGCTATATCCTCTCATGACGACCCTATCATCCTATTCTACATTGCTTCTCTTCTTCTTATTCTAAATGAAGTTAAATTTCTGTTCATGTTTTTATGTTGCAGTCAAGGCCTTCCCAAAGGATGATGCAACAAAACCGTGTAGGTTAACCGCCTTTCTGGGATATAAAGCTGGGATGACTCATATTGTCAGAGAAGTTGAAAAGCCAGGATCCAGTGAGTTTTCTTGTGTGCCCAATAAATTTGCAGTGCTCATAGTAGTGCAAGAAATTGATTGAGTCTATTCATCTGGGAATTTATTGGCAGTTTTTATATCATATATGTATCACATCTGCCAGTATATCGAGATTTTTTTGTGTCGACTTGTTATTATTGTTAACAAGATGTTATAGTTACTTCATGTTGAGAGGTAAATCTTAAAGGTTGGAGGTAATCAGTTTCTGAATTGAGCAAATCTCTTCACCACTGACTAGTTTACTGCAACTGTGATAATCTTTTGAAAAAAGCTTTCAAGTTAGTTTTTAGCAAAGTTGCCTGATGCCCTTTTTTAATGGGTTTATGCAGAACTTCACAAGAAGGAAACATGTGAAGCAGTTACTTTGATCGAAACCCCTCCTATGGTTGTGGTTGGTTTGGTTGGCTATGTTAAAACACCCCGTGGTCTCCGTTCTCTGAACACTGTCTGGGCTCAGCATCTTAGTGAAGAGGTGAAGAGAAGATTCTACAAGAACTGGTGTAAGTCCAAAAGGAAGGCTTTCGCCAAGTATACTAAGAAATATGAATCTGAAGATGGAAAAAAGGACATTCAGGCGCAATTGGAGAAGATGAAGAAGTATTGCTCTGTCATCCGTGTTTTGGCCCATACCCAGGTGAACATTACTTGCTTTCTTGCTAAACTTGTAATCTTCTCCGGTGCAAAGCAAAAATTTGTGCATCAATGGATTTGAATGGCCGCATGTTCCTTATGATATACGATTTCGGAATCTCCCTACTATTGTGGGGTCTGTTATTAGCTGCTTCTTTCTAATTTTTAATGGTCTGATTGTAGATAAGAAAAATGAAGGGACTGAAGCAGAAGAAAGCCCATCTCATGGAGATTCAAGTGAATGGTGGGACTGTTGCCCGGAAAGTTGATTATGCTTATGGATTCTTTGAGAAGCAGATTCCAGTGGATGCTGTATTTCAGAAGGATGAGATGATCGACATCATTGGAGTGACCAAGGGTAAGGGCTATGAGGGAGTGGTGACCAGGTGGGGTGTGACTCGCCTTCCTCGTAAGACCCACCGTGGGCTTCGCAAGGTTGCTTGTATTGGGGCCTGGCATCCTGCTAGGGTCTCATTCACAGTTGCCAGGGCTGGTCAAAATGGTTATCATCACCGTACTGAGATGAATAAGAAGGTCTACAAGGTTGGGAAAGCCGGTCAGGAGTCTCATTCTGCTATGACTGAATTTGACAGGTTTATAAGCTCGTTCCTTTTGTTTTTCACCCTTTCTTGTATTACTTGGTTTCTTCACGTTTTTAGAGTCTTGAGACGGTCAAAGCATGACATTCTTCTACTTGAGGCAAGTCATCAAACTGGGAGGGATATGTCTAATGTGGCTATTTATGTCTTGATTCTAGGACTGAGAAAGACATTACACCTATGGGAGGGTTTCCCCACTATGGTGTGGTGACGGAAGACTACCTCATGATAAAAGGATGCTGTGTGGGCCCGAAGAAGCGTGTTGTCACGTTAAGGCAGTCCTTATTGAAACAAACTTCTAGAGTGGCCATGGAGGAAATCAAACTCAAGTTTATCGATACGTCCTCCAAGTTTGGCCATGGTCGTTTCCAGACAACACAGGAGAAGGCCAGGTTTTTTGGAAGGCTCAAGGCTTGATAGCCATCTACAACTGAGGATCTCTCGTTTGTCCTTTGAAATTCCGGGGACTATTCAATTCAGCCCATACAACTTGAAAGTTTCTTAAACTTATTTTTCTGTTCAAGTGTTTGAAAGATTTTGACTGCGATATTCTATTGCTCTAGGAGTTATTATTGAGTCTTCGAGAATATGAGCAATATAATGGAATGCTTGGTTGTCTTTCTACTTTTTTGGTTTAATCAGCTAGTCTACGGACAGTCAAGTGAATTGGATGGCATTTTACTTAATTCAAGCATTATCATGCATGATGCAGAAATTGAGAGTTCCTTGTTTTTGGTCCGACTCTCTCTACGTCCTCGGAACTTATATGGGCCTCGCATCTTATAGCCTGGTTCCTGCCTATTGGCTATCGCATCCCAAGCCACATCTAGGAAACTTGCCAAGCTAGTGTAAACTGTCTACCTTCATTGATTGGGAAGGAATTTGAGAAGCATGATGCAAGTCCCATAGATTTGAATGGGGCCTTTCTAGTGATGGGATCTCAACGCAAGAAAAATGTGATGCCAAGTCCAATCCAAAGAAATATTCACAAGCCCAGTTGGACTCCAATCTACCAAAATTCAGATTCAGATAGCATACTGACAGCACGTCAGCTTCAATCAGTCATATCCTGCCTGCCTGCTTGAGAGCTTTGCAGTCCCGACGTAACATTCCGAAGGGAGAAAATGAACCACGGAATAAGAGAGAGAGAGAGAGCGAGAGAGAGACAGCGGTAGTGGTGATTTTACTTGAAACGCAAGGCGAGAGTACAGGTTTAAGTCACATCATGGGGTTTCTGTCTATTCTTTTTCCCCTCGATGATTCAATTTCATGAGGTGCGTGAATGTTCAAGCTAAATGGGTCAGGTTTAATTCAACAAAATATTCCCCGATGGCAGAGAAGAATACAAGATCGCTCGAGATGGAGACCAAGGTCAGAAAAGAGGTAAAGAAAATAATTATATAATGCCTCTAAATCTTTCTTCATTCGGCATAATGTCTGGGAGAGCTTATGCTTTCTTGCAATGTCACAAGAGTGATGATGAAGAGGATGGGTCCCTTCGTCTTTTTGAAAATGTCTTACATGCAAAAGAGGAATCACCATATTTTTCACTATGATGTCCTCCACCACTTCACGACATTGATCATGTGTGCTTGTATAGGCTCAGTCTCTCAACTACTAAAATCGCAGCACATATGCCTATTGCTTTCGGTTCCAGCCGCTTACATCTCTTTTCTTAGGATTTTTAGTTCTTTTCTTAGTTTTTTTCATTCTGGTGTATTGGACCAGGCAGGCTTTATGTCTTTTACCAGACATGGTGATTGCCTTGTTGACGAAATTCCTTAATTCATGGTACTTCCGAATGCTCTCTCTCTCTCTCTCTCTCTCTCTCTCTCTCTCTCTCTCTCTCTCTCTCTCTCTCTCTCTCTCTCTCTCATATCTTTTTCAGCTTTCATGCAAGTCACTATAGTATAGCCTTTACCCAAGGACCTTATTCTATTGTCAAGAATATTCTTTTCTTGATGGTAACTCTCCTTTCCTTGCGTGTTAAATCAAGATTTTGTTCCGGCTTCAATGCCTTAGAAATAAATAAAAAAATTTTGATTAATATAATACAGATAGCACTAGTGTTAGTCGCAAAAGCATATACACGCATATTGGAATCTCTATTGTCTTGGCAACTAGTAGGTTTCTTTCTTTTCTTCACTACAACGTATCTAATCAAACTCTTGACTCGATGATAAAATTCGGGGGAATAACTACGCAATGTCATTATAACGAAAGTACAAATAATCTTGACAAAACACTACATTCTCACTTTATCCTACTATTGAAGGAAAATGATAGTAGTCCCTTTTTGACAATGAATTAAATAATTACATGTTAGAAACATTTTAACATTGATTGTACAAAGGTTGATTAATTGCAATTTCATGATATTCTCCTTTTGACAAACCAAAATTCAGTTTTCAGCTATAGATGCGAGAGGTAGTTCGTATCGCATTTTATTTTATGAATAATTTGGTACGTTTTCTTGTTTAATGTCTATGCCAGAACAGAATTCTATACGAGACTCTTGTAATGGGACATTGTCCAAAGCCATTGCCTAGCATGTTCTTCTCCCATATTATAGATGTCCAATCTATTATCTGACCAGAAATGTCCCTGCTTCTTTCATGTTCATGGCTCTAAAATAACCCATGGCTATTAAATTACTATTATTTTCCGTACAAAAATAAGCTCATTGGGGAGCAGATTTTGCTCTCTTTTCTTTTCAGGTTATGCTCTGTCTAGCAGCTTTTCTCTTTTCTTTCTTCTTCTTCTTTATTTGGTAGGGAATAATCATGGAGTTATGGTTGGATATTGCTATCTTACATTATTACCATAAAGTGGGTATGTTGGATATAGATTTGATTGCGCATTATTGCCATCATGCAGTCATTTAACGGAAGAAGTTAACGTCTAATTAAGTTTATCCACCAAACCCGTGTGTATTTCAACTCTATAATCATGTCAAAGGGTGTATAATGCGTGTGATTAAGAAATCTAAGACAATCTCACCCTCCCAACCAAGAGAAATATGGATATGTGGCTTAGTGAGTTGGGACCTTGGAGGATTTTCTGAAACCAGAATAACCAGAGACACTGCTTAAGAAGCACTGCTTTTGGACTCCCCGGACAGGAAGGTCCATTCCTTGTCACTTGTTTTGAGTCTCCACCCCAGACAAGGTATAGTATCCATTAAGTTAAGCATCAAAGAACATGCAACATCACAACATAACAAAACAAGAAAAGGGAAAGGACTATCATTTAACTTTGTCTTTACTTTTTCCACTTGGGTATAAAGGTAGCTCGGAAGATCTGCGCTCTAGACCTTGCATTCAGAAGTTGTGTCTTGGTTTTGGATGGCTTCATAGAAGCTAAAGCTTTTAGGAGCAGAAGGCTAGCAAGGATGCTCCTACTTCCCAATCATTTCCAGGATCCAGATAGGATTTTTTAAGACCACCTCCATACAAGGTTAGTTGATACATGCATATCATTGTACGTCATTACCACACATCGGTGTTTTACTGATAGAGAAACTAAGGACACAGCCACTAAAACTGAGTAAGCTATTTCTCCTCAATCTAAGATAGTAGTTTATGAATATCTACCTCAAAATGCATAAGTTTGAATGAAGTGCCTTCTGAGTGCACTTTTCTGTGACACAAGTCATTTAGTTCCAAACCTGGTGAAATACTCATGGTCGCAATGTTTGAAATGATGTGCTGTTATATTCGGCATTTCTTATTACTTTGCTTTAAGTTTGTGTTGCCTTTCTGCTAAAGTAAATTCAATTCACCTAAGGAAGTATGTAATGAGTTTTGTCTCACCTCATTTGCCACCGCTCTTCTTCCTGAGCCGCCATGATAAGTGCAAGTCAATTAACTTCGGCAATATAGGCCGCGTCTCTGTTATATACTAAATCTAAGTTATTTTGGAAATCCATTTAAATTCCTTGTCAAAATATCCATGCCACGTTCATGGAGATGGATCGTTGTTATCTTCTCCTTTCTTTTTGCTCTTTCAAGGTTCATTTACAATCCAGCATTCTTCCCCTTCTTTCATACCTTTCCAAGTGATTATTTAATAGGTTATCAATTCAAATAGCTTTGAGTGGAGAGCATGTGATAGTAGTTCGAAATTCAAAGAATTTTGAGTTCACAGCATGCCCGTGCACTTGTGGGATGATCCATGATATTCTTATCTTTGCTTGAATTTTTGTGCAGGGATTAAGGAATCAGCAGATAGAATTTTCAGAGGATTCAGTAGATAGAGCTATCTGGACATATCGAGAGATGAACATGATCATTGGAAACAATTAAAATCGCCTCTTTGTCTGGAAAAGAACATAAACTGCCAAGAAAGAAACATCAAGAAAAGAGAGCGTTTCCTGGACAACCATGAATGGATTTGATTCTGAAAGACCAAAGCCATGGAACATGTATACCAATTCAGATCCAAGCTCATCCCAAGCAACACTGGATAGGGAAGCTCCATGGAAGAGCTTTGGAGCATCAATGAATGCCATATCTTTCGGATTTGTTGCCACAGCAATTTTGATATCCTTGTTCCTTGTTATGGCTATCTTTGAACATCTGTTCGGACCCAGTCCCTCTTTCACTTCACCTGAACCCATGAACAATAGTTCTCTGGAAGCAGGAGAGACAGAGAAGCTCCGCAATCCGCAGCTAGTAAGTTTCACCTTCATTTTATCCATAAAATTCCCTTTATAATCGCCTTTTACAATCTAATGGACTAGCGAGACCTTTTCAAGATCCTTCACAGGGATCTTGTGAATTCACAGTTCGAGTTTCATCCTTTTGATGCCAAATTGGCCCAAGAGCTTCTCGTTGAACTCGCTCATAGAAGAATATAATCACAGAAATCACCATTTCGATACTTCATTTCTGCATTTTAGCTTCTGTTTATCCTTCCTCATGTGGGCATTACTTCATCCATACCCAATGAAGAGTCAGTCAATATGGGGAAGCTAACGTGATTCCCTAGGACAAGCTAACGTGTCGTCTGGGATAGGGCCTTATTTGCTAAGGACCGCTACTGGAAGAGAACCATAAAGATGCGTAAGAGACTGATAAAAAGAATCAAGATCGAGTTCCTTTGGACTGATCTTAGCTTGATACATTGCACATAGTGTGGCCACCATGTTGAGCTTTCTGAAACTGATCAAGATTTTCACTTTGTAAAACAGGTGTCTACGTCCTATGCTTCAGACATCCCGGTACTAATGCCGGCACAGCATTGTCCTACCTACATTGCTCAACCTGCTCCTCTTCCCTGTCCAAGAGAAGGATTCTACCGGCCTTACCATGAAGACAAATTTTCTTTTGAGAGTATAAAGTTCCCGCGATGAGAGCCATCACTGAATCTACTTGTATATTGATGAGGGCATGAGATCCTCATTTGTGAACCAAATGTTTCACTTTAAACAACACCCCTCACAAAAGAGTAGTTTAGGCTAATGGATACGAACAGGAGATGCGAGGGAAGTTTGGGTTCGTTTTCCAGTCTACAATGTACGATATGATGCACGAATGAAATTGAGCAGTCAAGAGCTTGACAAGACCTGTGACACAAGAGCATGAATTCAATATTGGAAAAGGGCAGCTTTCCCAGGTGGGTTAGTCCATCTCTAAGTGACGACAAAAGGAGCACTACTATTCAACCTTGATCAAGTCCTAATTCTGCACCAAAATGTTGCTTGTTACTGTTTCGTGGCAGACAGTTATATAAAAAGATGCAACGAAATGCCGTGCATCTTACTCACTTGAATGTTATACATTCCCCCAGTGTTAACGAGCGTTAACAACTCTGCTGGAATATGAGCAGTCCGTGGGAAATTGTTGCCTGACCTAAAAAACAGAGAATTAAGTTCGCAAAGAAAGAACTGAACGGAACTGAACTAGTGAGGAGATATGAGTACAAGGCGGCAGGTTCCCATCTTCAACCTTCGGTACTCTCACTTGGGGTGTTCTCAGTATATGTCAAAGAAAGCAGAAAAAGGAACGAGAATAAACAAAATTAATTTTCAACCACCTCAGGTGGTGGTTACACCACGAGTTGCCGAATTATCCTAGAGGGAAGATGCGAATTGCTTATGACACAGCATCAGCTACTAACAATAGTCCGGAGGGTTACAAAAAAGTGGCCATGCATTAATACCCCATACCAAAAAGCCTGCGGTATATTGAGATTCATGGAAATTCAAGTTTCTTCTTAATTTAGGTGAATTGCTTTGCGCTCTCTGCAGAAATTGATTTAAGAATTACTGCATCATCCTAGGAAGCTGAGGTGTTACATGAATACTGATTGGGAAAAGAAATTGCTTGCTTTGGCTTTACACATTTGGATTAAAATGATAACAAGGACACAGCCCGCCCAGCTGAAACATTTCAAGCCCAAAAACCTTCCGAGGCATATTTTACCTTCCGCTCTGCCTCAATTCAGCTATTTGCTTTGGCAGTTTAAATTTTCAGCGTGCGCCACTATAAGTGGATTCCGTCGTCTGCTTAAGACCAGATGAGAACTGCTAGTGGTCCTCGAGTGTTTCTTCTTCTAGTAATACGACAGTCAGCAATGAATACTTCACCCGGAGAGAGATCCTTCCCTTCTCTACCATGAGCCTCGCCCCAGAAACAACCCAATAGCCAGGAGACTCCTCTGGCCCTCTAGTCATCTCTGTGGTGTCGACCAGCTTTAGAAGCTTGGGTGCTTGAACAGGCACTGGCGGTCCACCAGGGTAAACGGCAGAGTTTATATTCACCTCTGCAGGTCTGGGCGGTGGTCTCTGAACTGTGGAGAAGTGATGACTTATTAGTGTTGATATGAGTCCTGACTTGGCTGCTAATCCGGGAGATCCATCCCACTCTGGACGCTTAACTACGGCGGCTCCCAATGCGGTAGCAAAGCGGAGTCGTAAGAAAAGAACGTTTTTCATCCCATAGTTCTCTACCTGCAATTGGGCACCAGTAACAATGGAAAGATCCTCGTCAGACTCAACAGGTGCAGTGCAGACGTGGGAGAAGTTCTTCCACTGGACTTTCTCGTAGTACTTCCTATCATAAGATTCATGGGCGAAGTTGCCATTCGGATCATCCATGAGTTGGAATATTTTTGGGAGAGAGGAAAGGTGCTGCAAATGAATTGCTAGACGGTCGCTTCTTTTACCTTCCAAATAAAGCCTTAGGCCAGTAACAGGCCTCTTACCCACATCAACCTATCATGTAACACAAGGAACAGAGTAAGCTAGAAGATAGGTCATACTTATTATAAAGTAATAATGCTCCTTCGAAGTTCTACATAAATCCACCAAATTATTCTCACTTAGTATATTACTTTCAATAGCTCTTAAGTTTTTCTATGGCCAAATGGGCCAACTGTGCAAAACAAAAACTCCTTCATGCTTTATCCCTTCAATCTAACTAAGAATATGATGCAGGCTAAAAGAAAAATCCTAACGATAAATGACACAATGAGCCAGCATAATGAAAAGAGAATGGATGAGAGATGACTAATAAAACTTTACCGGGGTGGTATTCACGTATAGTTTGGGTCCCATCAAGCTGAAACGCAAAGAACTGGTGCTTTGTCGCTTGCGCTGGGGACCAAGAGGAAGCTCGCTGAACACTGGTGCCCACTGCCTGGGCAGCTGGAATTCCAAAAATTGGTGGAGCTCTCCTATTGGGGGTTTATCTATAAAGTAAGGATAATGGTGATGAGGTAGCTACATATTGACAGCAACAACAGAATCTAAACGAATTCTGTAAACTGCTCGAAATGTCTCATGGAAGTTCAATGAAAGCTTTACAATAGCTTTTCAATGTGTACTAATATATCTTTAGCATCACTGAGGAATATCCATCATATGAGAATACAGTGACAGGTAAAATTATTGCTAACAAAACACAGAGATGCCAATAACCAAATTAATATATGGACAAGGAGAAGAATGACTAACATCTTAAATACAAGTTAATTGCATGGCTCAAAAAGCCACTTCCCGGAACTCCACTCAATAGTGAGGTAATGGGAATGAATGACATCGAGATGACATCAGGCTCCAACTGAACGGTGTTTAACCAATCATTATGAGACAGGTGCTTACTAGCACTCCCTCCTCTCCTCTTACAAATGGTTGCAATGTCCTGCATTTAGCAACCAGGGTAAGTGTTTAAAATGGATTAGCTCACCAGAAACCTTAGCAGATAAATTTAACCTGAACATCAAACAATACCTCCTTGAGTAGATAAGAACTTGATGAACTGGCATCTGCAAACTGTAGCCGCTGCCCCCTGATATCAAACTGAAAAACAAATGGTTAAATAAGACAGCGTTAGTTTTGTTATGTCCATTTTTCAATGACTTTATGAGAGTTGACCCAAAATCAAGTAGCTATAGATCAGAAGATGATTTTCTTCTATTTAAAACATGCAGCTCTTAATGCGATATATCTTAGTAAATAAAACGAAAACTTCAGATAAGAGATGATAATATCAGGGACGAGCCTAAGATCCATCCAGCAGCAAAATAAATAAGAAAGGCCTAAAGATCCATATATGTGAACCATTTAAAAGTGCAATTCTCCATATCTAGCGCTGCAAATGGACACAGCTTTATGAACTATTTTTGCAACTTCACAAACCTTATCATGCTGGTAAACTTGTTCAGAAGCCATATACTGTCCATTAACATCAATAAATCTCTTATCAGCCATTTCCTTCAGCCTCTTCTGTACATCAGCAGGCTGAAGAGTAGATGAATGCTGCTGCTTCACAAATATCACATCCTTCCCTCCCATCTTTATGCCAACAATAATATGGGTCCCAAACATCTCGATGAACCTAGAAGCACATTTAAATTGATTAAATGTTCAAGCTCTATGGAATCACTGATTATACACTGCACCTACTAAAGATAAACATCAGACTACTTCCATTGTCATTGCATTTATCTTGTGAAAAAATCCTACCATTAAAGAATAAGGATATATTTATTCAAACACAAGATGTTGAGAGGTTTCAGGTGACTCAAAGACTTCTTTGGGCGATGACTTATTAAAGACTTGATAATATGCAAATAGAAGTTAATGACTTGAAAAAACACTAGCCGGCTAGCATATGCAGAAAATGGGATTTTGGATCTTCCAATTCAAAATCAGCATATAAAATAGAAATTGTCTGTATCAATATATTGCTCAAAAATACTATGCAGTAAAAACGGAAAAGAGTATAAATGAAGTTCTAAAACAGAGTTCATGACAAGGAACAAATTTGACTATAACTCCGAAGGAGATGGACACAATCTCATGATAAGATTGCAGTCAATAATGCAGTCCACCTTGCCAATGCAGCAGATTCCCATGTCGTCGGGACAGCATTCTTGACATGGTCGCAGAGAACTATCTGAGATTTTTCTAATGCAACAGTATACAGAGTGATGAACACCCCATCAAAGGCAAGGGTCTTAGTGTTCACTGCATCTTTCTGCCAAGATCCCGAAAATTCAAACATCGCATTAAAGAGGCCTGAAGGTATTTTTCCAGTTAAAGACATGTCCTGATTGAACTGCTCAGACATCTGTAAGAGAAAGAAGAAAGACACAATTAAAAGTTGGAGACACATGGGTACATAAAAAAAAAAAAAAAGGGACAGAGCATGCACTGACAAGCATTAGACACATTTTCTTATACATTAACCATTTTTGTGGCTTTGAGTTCTCGAAGTTATGATGATTGGTAGCCCCTTGGCACCTCTACATTGAAATTCTTCTATTTTATTGACCCCAACAAAAGCAAGAAAATTTTCCAATTCAACTAACATTAATAGATCCCGTGGATAAGGAAAAGAAAACGAATGTGATGTTTAAAACATCAAGGAAGCAATAGCCACCAGTGGAAGATACTTCAAAGGAATACTGCATACGTGCCAGAAGAATTCAACAAAAATTAAAAAATGGACCCTGAAGAGAAATCCTAGATTAATCGGGTGCAGCAAACTCCTCTCTATGGCATTTGAACTTGAAGAAACTTAATTACCTAAACCAAGCGTCCACAAGAACGGGAGAGATAAATTTCTAATTAAAATGCATGCGAATTACCAAAATACTAATACGAAAGTTCAGGTTAAGATAAGTAATGCAGCACTGTCTTTTACTCCGCAAACTCCCCAAAAACCCAGATGCATACACCTAAAGAGGAATGGCTACATGATCATGCACACACTGAAGGAGGAACGAGAGAAAACCTTCAGATGGGAAATAAAAAACATTACTAAACACGGTCTATCTCACAGGAAGCAAACTTCTAAGTTTTTTTATGGTTGAAAGAACAGTTATGAAAGGGACAAAGATGAAGAAAATTGTCAGTTAACATAAACTGAGAAAGAACACGAGTAGAAAGAATAATGTCAAGAAGGTACAAACGACATCAAGCAACAACAAATACCTGTTGGAAAGAAAGAACGTCGGACCTGAAACGAGTACGCTCTCCTTTGTCACACTTAATCGATTTAGAGACATTCGGGATCGACAGCCCACCAGGCAGAACAATCTCACGTCCATCATCTTCATCTATTTGAATCAATCGGGAATCTGTCGGATTTCCTTTACAGTACTTCAGCCTTAGATCCTCCGCTACATCATATCCACGTCCAATCGATCCAATGGCTATCTTAGCAGCTACTACAGCTGGAAGCTTCGGAGCCATTGGTCAATGCCACAGAATTATCCAGAAGAACATGTGCGAAGTCTGAAAAAAAACAGTGCAATTCAATCATATTTCCACCCAAAAGCCGGAAGCAAAGAGCGTAGCGGGACGCGCAAAAGAGTTCCACAGAATAAGGAACTTGGGAATTATTATTAAGGACACGGATCCTGTCAATTAAGGAAAGAAATCCGCGATTCTATCCCTCGTGCAGTCAAAGCAAAGAAATGCATGCGGGGATCCAGGCAGCCACGCGGTGTCAGTCACATTGTGCCGAAACCCGCGAAAGATCTAACGTGCATAGTTCAAAGATGTGCATCAGCAGCAATTCAAAGAACCCATAAGGCACCCACAGATTGACGACGCAAACAAGTATCACACAAGGCGTCAGAGATGGAAAATCGTCTCAAAGAAGGGCATTTTGCTCCCGTAAACCAGATCTGAAGAGCCTTAAAAAAAGCCCGGAGGAATACCAAATTCTTAGCTAAAAGGAGGAATCGTCGGGCGCATTCGTCCCGCTCATGCGAATTGCGGCAGCCGCAGAATGAGCTCGCATTGGCGGCGAACACATTGGGCTCAAACCACGCCTCCCTCGAGCTTGGATTGATCCACCACACTGTAGCAAAAGAGTGCAATATTCGACGGGTACAGGTGCCAAACCATTAAAAGGAAAAAACCAAGAGAGAAACCCTAGCTGAAAGAGAGAGAGAGAGAGAGAGAGAGAGAGAGAGCTGGGTCTAGTCTTGGGGAGTGTTGACGAATTTGGAGAGTGATTTCGGTTTGACCACCATTGAATATTTGGGAGAGAGAGAGAGAGAGAGAATTGATGTGGGGGGAGGGCATGTGGACTAAGACAGTAGTTACTTAGGCCGGTTTGGTTTAGTATTTAGCCTAACATTGGCCAAATGCCGGCCACCTGGGTCGCGCGACCCTCGCTGAGGGTCGCTTGACCTCGGGCGACAGTCGCCGCCGGCAGATCTGGTTCGCTGGTGGTCGCTTGACCTCGGACAATGGCCGCCGGCGCTAGATCTAGCTCACCGGCAGCCGTCAACCTTCACCGGAAAGCTGGCTCCGGCAAAGGGTAATTTCGATTTTTTTTAAATAAAAAAATAATTCTCAAAGCCCTTTTGCAAAAAAAAATTTACCTAACACTACTTAAGCCCAAAGTAGCTTTACAAATGATTTTTTACCAAACGTCGCTTCCATTTCGTCAAAGGGCTTTATCCTAAAAGGTATTTGCATTCTTCCAAGTAGCATTTCAAAAGCCGAACCAAACGGATCCTTATTGAGAGAGAGAGAGAGAGAATTGACGTGGGGGGAGGGCATGTGGATTAAGACAGTAGTTATTTATTGTGTGTGTGTGAGAGAGAGAGAGAGAGAGAGAGAGAGAGAGAATTGATGTTGGGGGAGGGCATGTGGATTAAGACAGTAGTTACTTATTGAGAGAGAGAGAGTTGACGTGGGGGGAGGGCATGTGGATTAAGACAGTAGTTGCTTATTGTGAGAGAGAGAGAGAGAATTGATGTTGGGGGAGGGCATGTGGATTAAGACAGTAATTACTTATTGAGAGAGAGAGAGAATTGATGTGGGGGGGAGGGCATGTGGATTAAGACAGTAGCGAGTTAATAAGTAAGCCGCGAGGACAGGAGACGGCCTGCAACTGCGAGGTCAAAAAAGTAACAAGTCGGGATACTCTCACCGGCCGCCTCGCTTTACGGTATAAGACGGGCCAATCCAGGATTAGATGGTTGGTAGTTGTTTCGTTTTGCTGCCGATAGCTTTCCTTAACGGTGGAATTTAGGATACGACGAGTAGATGGTTCCCCACGGAAACAGAGGTGAATTGAAGTTGATCCCATTTTTCTCGGAATGGGAAGTGCATCGCTCCAAATTTTTTCGATATCCCTTAAGTACTCCGCTAAAATAAAAATCATGAGTAAAATAAGAATCGAAGTAAAATCTAGGTCATTGAAACAAATATGTTATGCCGTTTGATTACTAGTACTACCATTGTAATGATTCACTTCCTAAAGGAGCAAGACATGGTACATTAGGGGATAGATGGTACATTTGGACTAAGTGCAAGGTGCTTGAATTATCTACCCGTTCTGAAACGGCGAATATAAGTTGTGCAGAGCAATACAAAGGGTCCAAATCCAATGTCAAGCCTATGAAGATTTGTACTTTTATCACTTTCTATGTCCAGCACAAGTGCCATTAATCGAAATATTCACAGTGGTTTGTGGATTTGTAGGCTGTCTAGTGCGTGTTTTTTGCCACATTACAAAGGAGGAAGCATCGTCCGGCTATCCAAATGAATACTAAGAACATAAGCAACTCAAAGATCAGGTGCTTTAGGTTGTTTCCGCTTGTTGGCTGGATGCTGTTCATGACTTTCTTATTGGCAGACAGATTGCAAATTTGATGCAAGAGCTTCAATGGGCCATGAAACATCTGAAGGGGAACGCAATCCATGTTTTGATACTTGAAAAGTAGCATGGCTACCTCCTGTCTAGTATTTACTTCACTCGAAAAGAGGCAAGGAACGCCAATATTTGAGTAATTTTGGCATTAAGTCGTGGTAGGAACTGGGAAGAACATGAGTTCTTGCATCACCGCCGTGTCACGAGCTGTACAAATTGTTGCCACCTCCCCGTTATGGAGGAAGAATCAAAGCTTCTGACAGACAGCATTGCAGTAGTGAGCCTTAAAATAAAACTGATGATTTGCATGATTTTCCAAACTGTGAACGTGTCTGTCACATGCCTTCCCGTTGCTTGTTCGCTGCAGTTTCCAGGGTTCCCACGCATGCCTGAATTTTCTAATGCGTGCATCCCTCCTTCCCACTGTTGAGACCACATTGTACATGCTTCTTGGTTGGGATGAGGACCAGAATCCACATCTGCAGTACGAAAGAACCGACCAAAATCTACCAAGTGAAGACCCGTTTTCACTTCACACACTTGGAGCCACACCTTTCAACTATAAGTCATAGTGAAAGTGATCTCCTTTTGTCAGGAACCAAGAGAGCGCCGAGCCAGAACAAAGAGATGGGCTCCTCAAATTTGACTCCGCTGTCCATATGGTGGACTTCTCACCTCCACCAGCATTTCCACCACTAGCTTCCAGTTCCATGTCTCCATCTCCAGACCTACCCACGTTGCTCATCATCAATCATTTTCTCCTTTTCGTTTTTCTTTTAAATGTCTCCTGCATTTTGTAGCTCTCTTATGTCCCCATCCCTCCATGGCCCCATTCTGTCATAACCCTTTTGCCTCTAGTCATGTCCTTTCGTTAGCTTAGCTGCTCCCATCTCAATCCGAGCTCCTCCACCTTTCATCTCCGATCCAGAGTTTTCATATTCCATACCTGAAAAAGCGAGGATGAACAGTTACTCCAAGATGAAAGCTTTCGGAACCCACAAGTCGAGATCTGTGGACTTCTCAGAGCTGTTGCCATCATTTCCTGCTCAAACTCCAAAACCCGTCGCGAAGGCGGGCGTCGAGGAAGCAAGACCCGAAGACAGTTCTTGCTCAGAGAAAGAGAAGGATGACTACTCAGATGGAGAAAGATTCGGGGTGATCCTCGGTAGAAGCAGCTCGGTCTCCACCGCTTCCGACAGATTCAGGTTCGACAGGCAGAAGAATGCTGGGATTGTGAAGAGAGTGTTTTCCATGAGAAGATCTTCTTCAGTCTCCGAGAGGTATTGTCGGATACATGACCAATCTGTGACATTGTCATCGCAGGTGGATGACGAGGAAGGCAGTATGGAGGGAATGGGATCTGCCAAGAAGAAGAAGAACAGGGGAGTCAATATCTTTAAAGCCTGCAAGCGGCTTCTGGGACTCTAAGGTTATTTATCTGGACGCGATGAATGTGCAACTTTTCTTTAAGTCCCTAGCGTGTATTAAGACTTAGAGGCTCTTTGTCCTCCTAGTTCAGCTGATGAGGCAGACCAATGGTTTTGCTGCTTCAGTGTCTTGCTGCATCCCCAAGACCGCATGCTCTAAGTCTGCACTATCATCATAAACTGTTCGTTTCGGCAGTTACTAGTGTATTTCACTATGCAAAATAGTGAATTTACGAGGGTATTTCATTTTGCAAACCTCAAGGCTGAATCAAGTTTCTCCGAGATATCACATAAAGATGTTGAGCAATATACATGTTTCGTTGTTTGGCCATTTCGCTTGTGCTCTCCGTTCTTGCGACTTGTTCTTTCTTCAGAAAACGGAAAGGCCCCAAGATATAGCAGAACCATCTCTACTTAATGATCGATAGTTTTCCAAATTAAAAGGGACAATGCGGAATAATGTGGACAAATGCTACATAGTCAACTTCAGCTATAAAATGGCATCACTTTTGAAATTGAGTCGGCTTAAAAGACAGAGACCAAGTCTTTACCTCCTGGAATTTTGTGCACGGAAAAATTGCCGACGGCCATATCAGTTGGATTTTGTGTTTTGTCAGCCATCGGATTTACAGCTCGTCAATGTCGAGTGTTGAATTTGAGAACGGCAAATCTACCTAGGTTTTACTCACAGCATCATAGACTCCCCGAGAAGATGACATAGGAAGACTTTTCCTCGACAGAACAGAACATCCTTGCAATGCCGATCCTTGACCTAGAACATTCTACAAGACATCATGAGATGTCATGGGGCATGTTAAGTTGTTACTAAAATATTGCATGACATAAACCGGGTTAATCATCAAACACAACATGCAAACACAAATTGCCAGCACTTAGCATTAGCATCATGCTATTTTAATAGTGAAGAGAGTTAAAGCTCCATCGTTAGGGATATTGCAGCAGTAGGACCATCCTAAAGCCCGCAGCCACATAGGTCGCTGCAAGTATCATGCTATACAGGGAAGCAATATCCAGCACAACTTGGAGGGCTACTTAACTCGCACACATGGAATCCCACACGAAATCTAGCGCCAGACTGACGCACTCACACACAATCTGGCAAAAGTATCCCAAAATCAATGAACAATTTCCAATAGCCGGTCAAAGATGGGAGGATTGCCAAAATTGGTTTCTATTGAAAGAACAGAAACAAAACAATAATAGAGTAGCAGATTGGTATCCGCATGAAGTCTCCACCACAAAATATGGACATTTCCAAGTATAAATCTAGTGTTGGGCCTGATCATCACACAAGTTCACTTTGATAACCATAGATAGATATTCCCCGCATTCTCTTCCTAAGACCGGGTGCTCTCTTTTTTACCAACATAGTGAGAACAGAGTGGGAACAATATTCGCCAGTTAAGCCGACCTCCATAAGCTCATTTCTCGCGAGATGATCAATCATGATGACAGGCAGCCAAAAAATCCCTACCCACAATCCTCGGCTCACTTGCTATCAGTGAAGTCGGCATCTATGACGTCTCCCTCTGGACCCTTGTCATTCGATGAAGAATCGGTAGGCCCAGCTGAGGGGCCACCAGCACCAGGTGCACCACCTGCACCAGGTGCACCTGGTTGGTTATAGAGGGACTGACCCAGCTGCATAACCTCCTGATTAAGAGCAGCCATGGCGTCCTTCATGACTTGTGTTGAACCACCAGAGATTGCTTCCTTCAGCTCTCCAAGTTTAGCCTCCACCTTCTCCTTCACTGCAGCAGGAACCTTGTCGCCAAGCTCCTTCAACTGCTTCTCTGTCTGGTAGACAACAGAATCCGCCTGGTTCTTTGTGTCTATGGCGTCTCGCTTCTCCTTGTCTTCCTTGGCAAATTTCTCTGCTTCCTGAACCATCCTCTCAACCTGAATTGTCCAGTAAAAGATGATTAGTTTATTCCCAGGGAACACACACCTCCCCAAAATACGAAATAAAGAAACACTTTCTTTCTCTCAGCATTTATATGTCAGAAAATTCTTGCAGGAAATTCACCACTCTTAAGAAATCATACAGCCCCAACTAATTGATTATTGAGAAAGATGTGTACCTCATCACTGGGCAAAGTGCTAGCACCCGTGATTGTGATGTCTTGCTTCTTTCCAGTGCCCTTATCCACAGCAGTTACGGAGAGGATACCATTAGCATCAATATCGAATTTCACTTCAATCTGCGGAACACCACGTGGAGCAGGTGGGATGCCATCGAGTCGGAAACTGCCAAGGGATTTGTTGTCTCTCACAAACTCCCTCTCACCTTGAAGGACATTAATCTCAACACTGGTTTGACCGTCAGCAGCAGTTGAAAACACTTCCGATTTTGAGGTCGGCAAGGTTGTATTTCTTGGGATGATTTTAGTCATAACACCACCGAGAGTTTCCAAACCCAGAGATAATGGTATCACATCTAAAAGCACAATATCACTCACATCTCCAGCCAAGACACCAGCCTAAAAACGAAGATGGCAGATATAAGAATACTAGAATATTGGGAAAAAACATAGAGCAAATACACCCCAGCTCCTTCCATCGAGAAAGAGGCATGAACAAGAAGCAAAAAAAAAACAAGCACCTGAACAGCTGCTCCCAAGGCAACAACTTCATCGGGGTTGACTGTAACATTGGGAGCCTTCCCAGTCAGCTTTTTCACAAGCTCTTGAACGGCTGGAATACGTGTTGAACCACCAACAAGGATAACCTCATCTAAATCTTTAAAGGTGAGTTTTGCATCCCTCAAGGAATTTTCAACAGGGGTCCTAAGCCTACAGGATGCAACGAGATCAATTAGATCACTAAGCTACAGGTAAATGACCTTTATCATGAAAACAACAAGCACAATGAAATCACAATAGCAGCCATCGTTGCAAAAAAAAGATATTTTTGTAAGAGACACAGTCAATGAGAAGTTGAAATAACAGCAGGCATTGGTAAAAGGAGATTTCGACCAAAAACAAAAAAAGTAAAAGGAGATGCAAGAAATTACCTGTCCAACAAATCTGAACACAGCTCCTCGAATTTAGCCCTTGTGAGTGTGGTTTCAATGTGCTTTGGACCATCCGCAGTGGCTGTAATGAAAGGCAAACTGTAGAAAACAGCAATGTGTGAGAAACAAAACCAAAGATACGGGGAAAAGAGACGAAAGGGAACCGAAAGAAGGAAAGAAAGGGGGAAGGAGAATCGCATTCAAGTTACATCACCTAATATTAGTTTGTGTCAGAGATGAGAGTTCCATTTTAGCTTTCTCAGCTGTCTCGGTCAACCTCTGTAGAGCTTGTTTGTCCTTCAAGAGGTCTATGCCTTCATCTTTCTTGAAGCTGGCAGCAAGCCAATCAACAACCCTCTACATAGAAAATGAGATTTTCAGAACTCCCTCATTGTTCCTAAAAGTCAACTGAAATGATGATGAGGAGAACGAAAGCACACTTATTTGGACACCAAGATACCAACCTTGTCAAAGTCATCACCGCCCAAATGTGTGTCTCCTGATGTGGAGAGCACTTCAAACACTCCGTCACCAACCTCGAGCACTGAGACAAAAAGAATGGATAGATAAATGAAAGATAGATGATTTTCAATAGCAAATGCAAAATAATATTTGTAGTCCTGTTCTCACATCTTTTTACACACATATTACGTCAGTCCCAGAAGAATGCCAGTTACATGATCCCAAGGAAGTCATATTATATATCATGAACATGTCAATGGGGCTTACAAGCAGAATTCAAGTTCATTGGAAGCAGTACTACCTGAGACATCAAAAGTACCACCTCCAAGGTCAAATACCAGGATAGTCTCATTGCTCTTCTTCTCAAATCCATAAGCCAAGGACGCAGCAGTAGGTTCATTGATTATGCGAAGAACTTCCAAGCCAGCAATACGACCAGCATCCTTAGTAGCTGTCCTCTGCGAATCATTGAAGTAAGCTGGAACGGTCACCACTGCTTTGGTCACCTTGTCATTCAAGAACTTGGACGCATCATCCACAAGCTTCCTCAGCACCTGCATTCGATAATATGAGGAGCATGTCTTCCCGCAGCAAAGTAGAACTACTACGAAACTGATAAACATGCCAAAAGCAAATTCTGATTTCAGGCTATTCCGCATACTAGTGTCTCTTTGGTTTCCAAGTCGATTGCACATGAACTAAAGGCAAGAAATTTACATTGTTATAGAGCTTACATGCCACAGATTGAATCACAATACCCAAATTAGTGCCTACATTTATCCAGTAGCCACAAGCATGACTAAGCAACACAGATTCACAGGCGAAGCATCATGTGATAACTGAGCTGAAATAAATCTGTCGCAAGGTTAAATCATACCAATCGTACAAAAAATTGCACGTTTAAAATAGGACGGCTATATCGTGAAATGATACCTGAGCTGAAATCTCCTCAGCCGCGAACTGCTTGCCAATGGCGGGGCAGTCCAACTTGACATTCCCATTCTCATCCCTCACCACCCTGTAAGACACCTGCTTCGACTCCTCATCCACTTCGGACATCTTCCTCCCGATAAATCTCTTCACCGAGAAGAAGGTGTTCTCGGGATTGACGACGGCCTGCCGCTTCGCAATCTGCCCCACGAGCCTGTCCCCATTCTTGGTGTAAGCAACGACGGAGGGAGTGGTCCTCTGCCCCTCGGCGTTGGTGACGATGGTGGGCTTCCCTCCCTCCATGGCGGCGACGGCGGAATTGGTGGTCCCCAGGTCGATGCCGACGACCTTCTCGCTGACGACTCTGAGGGGACCCACGTGGTGCCTCCTCCGGGAAGCGCCCCGGGAGTTCAATTTCAGGAAAGAAGCGGAGGTCCTGGAGTGGAGGGATTGGCCGAAGAAGAGGGACTGGGAGGGGCCGCCGGATTTGGGGGCTTTCGAGGCGGAGGAGGTGCGGCCGGCGAGGCCGAGGGAGTGGACCTGCGCAGCGCAAGAAGCCATTTCTGATTCGCCGGAGGCGGCGGCGATAGAACCGATGCGGCTGCGTCTGAGGGAGGGGGGCGGCGGCGAAGAAACGACGGGGAGGAGGAGGGCCTCCGCACCCACCAAACACTCTCGCGCTTCTCTGGGAGGAGTTTTGGGGGAAACAAGTTAAGGAGGAGCAGAAGATAAGGGGGGATTGGGGGGGGGGGGGGGGGAGGAAGGAAGAGGAGCGAGGGTTTATGAGGAGGAGTAGAGGGTTAGGTGGTGCCACGTGTCGCCATTCTAGAACCATCCCGCGTGCCCCGACCCGGGTGAGATGGGCTTTGCCGAACCGAGCGGGCATCAAGGGCTGCCCTCGAGCCCGACCCGACAAGCCCAATGGGCCCGAGGATTGGCGTTGAGCTTGGACCTTCATTCTCAAGTTGTTCTTCGGGTCGGTCCATCATGGGTTGGCAGCAGTTGCCAGTTAGTAACGAGAGAAAATGGAACAAACGGTCTCCTAAACTTTTAATTCGTTCAATATGATTTTTAAATTTTTTGTACATGTTTAATGTAGTTTTTGAATTATATGAAAATGTTCATTACATTGCACGAGAGGAGATAGAAGCAACCATCTAGTTTCTCTGCAGTCATCTGCATATGGTTCACAGGGTCATTTTCGCACAGCTACCCACGTAAGTCTTATTTTATGGGGGATGAAGACTGAGGGCTGACTAAATGGCACAAGTGAAGAAGACTAGCGACCCGAAACAAAGGTATCTTCTGTTTTTCAATCCCACATGATTAGCGATACAATGTTGCGTCCCCCCACCATCAGCTTCAATAACCAAAGTTGCATTGTCTTTTTGCTGTTCCAAACGCTCTTTGATGGCGGTTCGTGGGCATAGTTAGATTATCTACTCGCCTGTGGAGACCACCCTCGACGGGCGGGTCCATGTGCTATGCCTCTCTCATCTTGCCTTATACGTAGGTTCCACCGCTTCATATATGGTGATTCTCATGAGCTGTCTGTGCTCGCTCATCACCCCCCCTTCGCACACCATCACTGCGTTATCGGGTAACCGAGTCTTCATGTGCTCAAAATGCAAATGCCACCGCCCCTGGTGGCCATTTTGCCGCCGCCGAATCCTCATGATCACCATCGCCATAACAATTACGGTCTCCATAACTGCCACCGCCACTCTCACCGCAAGGGCGGTACTACGTCCGCACAAACCCAAGATCACCCTCCAAGACATCACCGTTTCCTCGCTCAATGTCTCCGTTACCGCTGATAACCAAACCTATCTCCTGAGCTCCACCTTCCAGCTCACTGTCTGCTCTCGCAACCCTTCTGGCAACCCCCGCTCCATCCGGTATGATGACCTTCACGTCCACGTGTCTTACCAAGACCAGCAGATCACGCTCGCGACACGCCTGCCTCCGACATATCAGGGTCGTGGAGGCGTCGATGTGTGGTCGCCATTTGTGTATGGGGTTTCCGTGCCCATCGCTCCATACAACGCCCTCGCGTTGAACCAGGACATGAGCAACGGATTTGTCATGATGAAGGTGAAGCTCGAAGGACACGTGAGTTGGAGGCCCGGGATATTCACAGCCAGAGGCTTCATTTCAGTGGATTGCCCTGCATATATCAGCACAGGGAGTGAAAACAAAGGAGTACCACTTGGTATTAATGCAGTTAAGTATCGGCTGATGCAGAGGTGTGGTGTTAGCCTGTGAAAGAAAAGGACAAGCACAAGTTTTATGCCAAATCGATTCCTGTTCTCGTTATTAAGTTAACCTTGTTGTCTGAAATTGTCGGATGGCCAGAATGCACATGTAACGCTACCTATCGTCACCTTTGTTGCTAATTTGCTTGCGCATAATAAACATCCGTCTCTCGCATTCATCTATCACTATCACGACTACTGACAAGACCACCTTTGAGATTTTCAAAGGACTTTATCATTATATCTGGATTGTCTGCAACATTAAACAGGACTTTATTTCATCATATCTTTTCAGTCGCGATTAGTCACTAACTACACAGGCCTTTATTTCATTATAACTAGAGAGTCCGCAACATTAAACTTTATTCCACCAACAATTACTATGGATGAAGCACATCGAAAAGTGATCTGCAAAACCTTTTCGACCAAGGCCAAGAAAATTCCTCACTTTGCCTTAAATAAATCTAAAAGTAAACTCGTCATATTGGAATGCCCATTGAGATCGCATCTGAAGCTCAACCACTTTTTTCTGTGAATTGATTCTTTGGAAGTGCCCTCCACCCAATGTCATGTCGGCAGAAGCCTCCTGGCCAGTTGATGGTTTCAACTGCTTGGTAAGCTCTTTGACGTGCTTCTTCCAAATTCCTCCCCTTGGCAGTGACCCCAAGAGCACGGCCTCGACCAGCAACAAAGTTACCATCTGAGTCGAAAGTTGTTCCAGCATGGAGTATCTTGACAGATGGAGCGACAGCTTCTGCTGCTTCAAGATTCCGAATTACAGTTCCGCTTGCAGAGGCGACTGGATAGCCCTTACTTGCCATGACCACTACCATAGCAAATTCAGGCGCCCACTCAAGTGTCAGTCCTCTTAACTCTCCCTTACAAGCTGCCAGCAGGACTTGAGTCAGATCCGATTCCAAACGAGCCATCAATACCTATACGTAAAAGAGGTAATATAATGGAAAAATGGATGGACAAGCGCAACGGCACAAAAAGAAAGGGGAACAGAAGGCAGTGCAACATAACTAGTATAAGCACTGAGTAAGTGTCCAAATTATTTTGTTGAACAACTAACTCATCATAATGTCGTGTTGAATTATAGCAGGGATGTGTGTGGGGCGGTACCAATGCTAGGAATGGTGGCCATATATAGGTCTAGGAAGGACTGAATTTGAAAAAAAAAAATTATCGATTAAAACCTTGGAAGAAAAAGATCGGCTAACTATTGATCTGCAGGTTAAGTACATACCAAACAAAAATTATTGTGTGGCACAACCAACTCCTCACCACGGGGTTGAGGAAGCCCACTGATGAGGACAATTGAATTTGTAAAAGAAGACGAATAAACAAACAAATAAACATTACAAGCACTGATGGAAAAAAATCAGACTACCTATTGATGTATGCATACTTGCACATGACAATGAGAGAATTTGGTAAGGGCAACCATAGCCACTACTCAGCACTGAAACCAGGAATTATGTAAAACAAAGAATCCGGCTTGAGGTTAAAGTAAATGGAAAGATTGGCTGATCACACAAAATCAGCGAAATTACAATGATGCTTAATCATGAAGATGACCATGCTAATTGAGTGTGTGCGTGTGATGATTAACAAACCTGACACTCCGGATCTCCAAAGCGCACATTGCACTCAATCATTTTAGGCAACCCAGACTTTTTCTCAATCATGAGTCCTGCATAGAGAACGCCAACAAACTTGCGACCTTCCACCGCCATCCCTTTGACAATAGGGAGAATGATAGACTCCATGACAAAAGACTGCAGCTCTAGAGTTAAGATCGGCGCTGGAGAGTAAGCACCCATCCCGCCAGTATTAGGTCCTGTATCACCATCCCCAACTCGTTTATGGTCTTGAGAAGTTTCCATAGCTATGGCATTCTCTCCATCAACCAGGGCATGAAAAGAAGCTTCCTCTCCTTCAAGATATTCCTCAACGATGACCTTGGAACCTGCAGAACCAAAACCCCCCATAACCAATATCAAGTCAATTGCTTCATATGCCTCCTCCAACGTCATGGCAACAATAGCTCCCTTTCCATCAGCCAATCCATCTGCTTTTACGACAATCGGTGCCCCTTCCTCATTAATGTATTTCTTTGCTGCAGATGGGTCAGTAAACGTTTTATACTGCGCCCATAATTCAGAAACTTTGTTAGCTATTGGTCCTTTCCCTTCAAAATGCGTGAGTAATGCAAGGAGATGTCTCGGCTAAGAACATAGCCAAAGCAGAAAGAGGTTGGTAATCAGAGCACACTTGACCTCATTTGGTCCAATGCTTTAAGGCATATAAAAAAATCAGCACATATCATCAGGCATAAACTAATTGTGGCCTTCCTTAAACACTGAAAAATTATCTATAATTCCCAGTTATTAAAATTTAGAATAACAAACAGAGAGAAGTAGCTAACGTGCACATCTCCTTAAAGTTTCATACTACAAGAAAAAACCGAGAGAAGTAGCTAATGTGCGCATATCTTTAGATTTTCATGCTACATTGTAAAAAATGAAAACAACCTTGGCTGTGGGAATGTTGTACTTGTTACACAAGCTTTTCATGAAATCCTTAGAACCTTCCAGTGCAGCAGCTTCTACTGTGGGGCCAAAGGTAAGAATTCCAGCCTTAACTAAATCATTCGTCAGACCAGCAACAAGACGAGCCTCTGGTCCAACCACAACAAGTCCGACTCCCCACTTGCGGCAGAAAGAAATTACAGCTGAACTGTCGGCAATATTAAGGTCTGAGACACAAGTGGCATCTCCAGCTTTAGAAATACCGGCATTTCCAGGTGCACAGAAGACTGCACTAGATGATGGAGATCGTTGCAAGGCACAACAAAGTGCATGTTCCCTTGCTCCTTCACCAATGACCAGCACTACCACTCTCTCTTGTGTAAAGACAACAGGTAGAAGGAAATAGATGAGCAAAAGAAACTGAAAATAATTAACTCCGAGTATATTCTACAGAAGGAAAAATGGAAGAAAAATGAAACGAAAGAGAACATGAATAAATGCTGGCATAAATTTTCGCTCTGGTCAGATAAAAACATGGATAAATGCTGACATCAATTTTTCGCTCTTCTTAGACAATGCCAAGATAAGCAGACAATGGTTCGCTACGCTTCTCCTAAGATAAGGGAGATATACATGGTCAAGTTGGAGTGAGTAGAACCTACGTAAAATATGTAAATATGATTTGATTCTTTATCATGCCACAGTCTACTACCTTGAAGTCGAAAAAGAGCACCTAAATTTACATAGAAAAGAAAGAGGCGTGTATCATCAAGGAAAAATGCTGAATTAAAGCACATGATAGTGAGCCACAAAATCAAGAGCACCTTACAGTAAAAGCTCTTACCAGCAGCAGCAACCCCAGTGTGGGATGAATCAGCCGACACTGAGGGCTCGGATGTCCGATTGGCACAGGAGAAGATCGAAGAAGGCAAATATCGAGCATTCTTGAGGTGGGGTTTTGAGTTCCATATGATATGTGCAGCAAGCTGACCCGAATTCCATGAACCAGAAAAGCGGCAAGAAAGTTCAAGACTTGAAAAGCCAGGAATGGAAGATCCCAATCCAAAACGGCTGTGGCCTCTGTGGAAAAGTTTCTGCGAAACTAAAAGACTAGAGGCAGCGGTGGAAGCCATACCCATTACCAATGCACCTGCAACGAGAGGGAAATATAAGCTTTGCCAAACCCTCCTAGTCCTAGAGAGAAGGCTGGTAAAGCTAAGTGCCTGTGGCTAAACTAAATTCCCCAAGCGAAGCAAACTGGCTGTGTTAGCATCATAATCTCAGCGGCTACTTGGTTTTCATAAGCACCGATGAAGGGAAGATACGAGTGAACAAAAAGGTAACATCTTTCGTTATTATAGTTCCCCATACATATGGACGAAGAGTGAAGATCATAGATTTTTCAACACCCAACAGCAAAGGTCTAAACTTTCTTAGCTTCGCGGACAGATGATCGGGTTTTGGCCGTTCTAGTTCCTCTTTTTTCTCCTTTTTTGCACCCTTTTAACCACCTTCCTCCCGTCTCTGGCGCATGAAAAGTAGTGGGTACACAAAGGATTCTGCAAAAACAAGACACAAGGAAACGAAGGAGGAGGGAGACGATGCGTCTTACAGGATCCCAAGCAAGAACGCGCGCGCAAGAACTGTCCTTTTCTTAGCACTCCGATCGAGAGAGAGAGAGAGAGAGAGTACGAATGAAACTGAGAGAATTCCTAGAGTTCTCGTGTTCGAGCCTTGAGAGACAGGGAGGCGCTCCTACGATTACGTTCAAATGTTTTCTGTCTAAAATTATATTCATAAAAATGATTTTTAAATAATAATAATAATTATTATTATTATACTGATAATTACAACGACAATGCATCTTCCACGACTATCAAGAGTGCACAATTCTAACACGTGCGCCAAATATAAAAATAAAAATGGCAAATTGATTATAGTTATTAAATTTAGAATATGAAAGAGCAATGGAAAATTAGGAATGGTATCCAGATGGTTGTGAAGCTATTGGAAACTTAAATTAAAAGTCAATGGACTATTTGGAACCATTAAAGCGATCAATATAAGGACCATCTCGAAATGCTTCTTCATGTTTACTTGCTGCCTTTTGATTATGAAAATTAAACTTGTTAACAAAAAAAAAAACAAAATTTTTTCATCTGTTAGCGAGTACTGGAAAAACGAAATCAGTAGCCCATCTTTTACAGATTAGTGTAACGCTGCTAAATCTTTGATGGGCCCGTCCGAGCCCTCATATTCATACATCGATCCAAAAGACATGAACGGGCAAGTTTAGGCAGGCGATTCTTTTTCCAAGATTTTGCTCACGCACCTCAGCCACCCGAAGATCTGATGTTTATTTGGAAGTCTTAAACCTATGATATTTATGACGATTTAGTCTTAAATATTTTAATTTTGTCAATTGAGTCCTAAAAATTTTATAAATTTATCAATATAGTCCATTCAGTTAATTTTAGCTGGAAATCGCCGTTAGCAAATTTTATTAATTTTTTTCTTTTTTTTTTCTCCTTCTTCCTTTGCCGGTCATCGGCCCTCTCGGCGATGGCCGGTGACCGGCCACAGCCTACGACTATGGAGGGGCGACGTCGCCGGCCTCTGGCGAGGTCGAGCCGTGCTAGCTTCAATCTGATCTAGATTGAAGGCCCTGAAGGAACTACCCAACAACTGCAACAATGGCTACCCAATCAACAAGTGTGCAAATCCGAGTAAGAAATTGCTCCATCCATTCGCACCGACGAAAGCAAGATCGAGGATGAAGTACAAGAAGAAGACGACGACGACTCGCTCAACTGCTTGCTACTTGTCCAGCCGATCTCACTCGAAACAGACAAGGCTTGACTTAGCCGAATCTAACGAGGGCTAGCCTCACCAGAGGCCAGCGAGATCACCCCTCACCAAATCCCAGCAAAGGTGAACTTGCCTGAGGCTGGCGAGGGCGAATCTCGCTGCCGTGTCACATAGGATGACCGGCATTCATATTAGTAATTTCCAGCAAATTTTTGAAAGATTTAAGACTCAATTGGCATAATTGAAATGTTAAGAATTGAATTAGCACAAGTATAATAGATTTAGGGCTTTATTGGTAATTTTCCCATGTTATTTACTATAATAAAATTAATAGTTTAGATGCCTAATGCTCGGCCCAGCCCGACCCAGCAAGCCAGCATTGGGTGGACATATAGACATTGATGAACCTTAAAACTTATTTTCACAAGTGTACGGAAGTCAACCCTTGTTTTATATCAAGGAAATTCCACATGTTAGCTAACAATTGATGAAAAAAGGTTGGAAAGTGGCGCCTAAGATATGACCTTGGACAAGTTGGAGGAGTGGGTGTGCAACGAAGTCATTAAACAAATTATATTAACGTAAGCCAATCTCCATCTAATTTTCATCTTCCTCCACACGCAAAGGGGAAAAGCCCCGCCGGAGGCAGCTCAGCCTCACTTGGCTATGATACACGCAAAGAAATTAGTAAAAAAGATGCCTTTGATTTGTAATATTTCCACGGACAAAGCAGGGGCTGAAGCATCTTTTTGCATTTGGTAATGACGTGTAATTTGGGTATGTGATGCTATTATTTAGTGATACTAGGGATCTCAAATAATGTGATTTATGGTAACTTATGGGTGCTGCAGAGAGTATTTGAATAAGCGTATCGCTTTCAAACTTTAAGAATATGTCAAAGTTAGTAAACCTAGCGTTGAGAATCTTGGTTATATATATGTTGTATCCATCCTAGTCCCAAGGTCGCCAGTCATCAAGCTCCACTTTCCAACTCCCTCCACCACCACACCACCACCACCGCCACCACCGCCACCGGAAACACCACCAAGTCCTCCATCTTCATCTTCATCATGTCGAAGTGCCCGAACCACGGCGGCCACAAGTGGCGGAAGATATGGATGAGAGTGTTCCAGGTCAGCCTGGTGGTGGCCTTCATAATCCTGCTCATAGTGCTCATAACATGGGCCATCCTCCAACCCCACAAGCCCAGCTTCACCCTCCAGGACGCCACCGTCTACGCCTTCAACGCCTCCGCCACCCCGAGCCTCCTCACCTCCACCTTCCAGGTCACCATCTCCTCCCACAACCCCAACGACAACATCGCCATCTACTACGACCGCCTGGACGTCTACGCCACCTACCAGGACCAGCAGATCACGCTCAGCACCCGCATCCCTCCGACCTACGAGGATACCAATGACGTCGACGTGTGGTCGCCCTTCCTCTACGGCATCTCCATCCCTATATCTCCCTACTACGCGGCTGAGCTGACCCAGGACCAGAGCAACGGGTACGTGGTGGTCATGATCAGGCTGAGGGGGCGGGTGAGATGGAGAGTTGGGTCTTTCACCTCGGGAGGGTACCACATTTTCGTCAACTGTCCGGCATATATTACAATGGGGAGCCGGAGCACGGGAATTGCAGTCGGGAACAACGCGGTCAAGTATCAGTTGATGCAGAGTTGCAGCGTTAATGTCTGATGATCGACGCTATTGCTATGTTTGTTTTACTGGCTATGGTACAAATCGTCGATTAGCTTCTCTTTTTCCTTAACTAGCTTCCATCAATAACTTGTTCCTCTCTTTCTCCTTATTTCTTATGTTTTAAGTTCTGCAATATAGTGGTACATTACAGTGATTCCCTCAATCATGTGTAGAGTTATGGGATGATGTGGATGTTATGAGAGAGGTTTTTCCAGAAGAGAAGATGGATATGTAAGCAAAGCCATTAATACATACCTACATTGTTATATGTATATGAAGTGTGTCGTCATTTCTGTAAGATAGACGAAGGAAGTGTCGAAATTTGGGCGACTTTGACAAACATTACATGGCAGTTAGAATTGGACAGTGACGATTGTACATCGTTGTCGTGTGTAATGGACGTTGTGGGGTCCTTTTCCAACTGCAAATTCTTGCTCTTCTCATCTCATGAGCTCCGATGGGCGGCGGCTTCTTCATGCTTTTTCCTCTCATTGTTTCTGGATGGCGAAAAAGAAAAGCGAAATAAACCCTTCTTTTAACAAATATATATCGCTAGCCAACCGTTTAATTGGCTCTGTCTTTTCTCTTGGGTTTGACCTTGTTTGTTGCCTGAGGAAGGAAGCGTTCTTGTTTTGGTCGACACTCTTTTATCTTCCCAAAAACGCAAAACCAATGTGATCGACGATCACATTGCAGAGAGAGCACCAAAAACCTATTCAAATATATATATATATATGAGACATATGTTCCAGGCTGAGGCTAAGCAGTCAACTTTGTTTAACTTTCCTGGGAGGACACCAAGAAAAAATAACATGGGCCTAGTGAATGATTCAACTGCAATAACCAAATTGTGCATAAACGTCAACAGAAAGAAATCAAAACACCCCTCTCTATCGTCTTCAGTGGCTAGCATAATAGTGAGAAGGATTAGCACGAGATTTCTTGGAGGAAAAGCTCTCTTCACTTTGGGATTGACATGTGAATGATCACATCTCGAGCTGACATAGGAAGAAGCAAAGGGAAAAGGGCTGTGCAAGAGCCTGCCCTCCTAAGGTAAGTGGCATTGTAAGGAAGAGGGAAAACTAGGGCAGGTGATGCTTGGTGAAGGTTGCTGCATCTGTCATTAAAAGGGACGAAAGAAGTTTCTTCGCATATCTTAACCCTCCCCTCCATTTTTATTTTGGTGCGTGAAGCATGTATAGCACCAATGGTCCCCCTCCTTGGATCATCACTTCATAAGAATAATCAAGATTGAAGTATATAATATGATTACTGACATATCTTATCTTATGCGGTTAAATGAAAGATTCGAGTACCAGAAGTCAACTCTTCAAAGGCCTCCGGTGTGGAGTCCGGTTAATGAATGAACCTGCATCTCTCGCTATTATTTTAATCAGACATCAGGTCGGACCGGACTCGGATGCATCCATTAGGATTAGGATTGGGATTAGGCGTTGGTTATGAGTCGACACCCATCGGATTAGACACTAAACGCCCCGGTTTTGTTTATCAGTGTCAACTCAATTAACTCGAGTTGATGGGATTAGGTAGAGTCCAAGGAGATTCTGTCGTCTTTGTTTGTTGGTAATGTCATTTTTTAGGCTGCTCTAATCACGTCATTTTTTGTCGCGAGAGTAGACGCTGAGCATGTGTGGTAAGGTTTCCGTTAAGAGAGTCGGCTTTCCTTAAGAGATGTTTCATTTCACAGCCCAACGAAAACTTTGGATTTTGTCTCCGTTTGTTTCATGAAAAATATTTTTCGGCGTTTGAATCGCTTAAAAAAATGAGTTATTAAAAAGTGTTTTCCCAGTTAACAGAAAAGGTTTTTCCAGTTAACAGAAAAGGTTTTTCCATCACAGCTTAAATTCAAGAAAATAATTTTTTTAAAAAAAAATCGGAAACCATTTTCCAAAATATGACTAAGTATCAATATGATTGGACAAAAAACTTTACACTTGGACATAAGAACCTCAACACTCATCTCCAAACCTTTGGCAGCGAGGCCGAGTCCATTGAGGCTGGGCCTGGAACCTCGACACCCTAGTTCGGGTTGATCTAGACCGTGCCAAAGACCCCAGCCGCCGCGCCCAGGTCCATCTAAAGGCGGGCTTGGGACACCGACGCCCATACCTGGGACGCCAAGCTCGGCTATATCGAGGTCGAGCCTGGGTCCTCAACGCCCGTGCCCGAGTTCATCGTGACCAGGTCTCGGACCCCAGTGCCCATCCCATTGGGTTCATCGAGGCCAAGCTCGAGACTCCTGTGCCACTACCCAAGTCCCCTATGCCGGCGCCTTGGTCCATTTAGCATTGGGTCCGGGCCCAAGTGACAGGGATCGCAGCTTGGCCTTGATGGACTCAAGCATGGGCACCAAGGTCTCGGATCCACGCACAGGGGACCAGGTCTCAAGCGCCGGGTTATGGGCCCCGAGCGTAGGCACTAGTTCTAGAGTCCCAGTCCTAGCCTCAATTAACCTAGGCCTAGGAGCCAGAGTCCCGAGCCTAGGTCCTACCAAGGCCCAGGCACCGGGGACCTAGGCCCAGCTTCTATAGACCGGGGGCCTGGGCACCATGGAGCAGGGCACGAACTAGCGCCCAGGAGTCAAGGATCCAGGCTTGAGACCCCATTGCCTGTGTCAAGTTCCTTGGTACCCATGCACAAGCTACTAGCGCTCAAATAGTGTATGTCTAATTAGGAAAATCAAATAAGATTTTCTTTACCAAACAATGAAAAATATTTTCTAGTTTATTTTCAAGTCTCGGCCAAACACCAAAAAATATTATCATTTTCCTAAAAAATGACTTCCCGAAAAATATTCTGTAGAAATGTCATATTTTCTGCGAAACAAACGAAACCTTTATTTCATTTTATTTGATCTTTCGCTAAGTGCCCTTAATGCACTCTTTAACAAAATCCATACGATAAACCGACGCTACGTCGTGCGGCCAAATTGAAGATTGATTATGTATACACCCCTGCGAAGCATTCACGGGGAGGGGAATGGTTAGTTAGGTGCTGCATGAAAACCATTCTGGTTCTGTCCAGAACTGGTTTTTTGTTCTCAGAATCAGTTTTGGACCAGAAATCCGTTTGATAACGCAATTTCATTTTTCTATTTCCGGGACAAGTTTGCTTCCAAAACTGATTCTGAAACTAGAAATGAGAACAAAAAAAAAGTTGGTTTTTCATTTCTGGAACAAAAGTGAGAACCATTTCTGAGGAATTCATTTTCTTCAACACACATATTCATATGGAAGTCACGATCTTTGAGGTGAGAAAAAAAAGCAAAAAATCAAAAATTTCAAAACTTAACAGAATGATTTAGAATCTGTGGCTACCCACTTTCAGTGAAATTTAAATTTTTTTAGGTACCGAAAAAAATAAAAAATAATAAAAAATTTCAAAATTTCACAAAATGGCTTAGAAAACCTATGGCCACCCACTTTGGGCAAAATTTAATTTTTTTAGTTGCCAAAAAAAATAAAAAATAATAAAAAATTCTAAAATTTAAAAACTTCACAAAATATCTTAAAATACCTGTGGCCACCCAATTTGAGCGAAATTTTATTTTTTTAGGTGCTGAAAGAAATAAAAAAAAGCAAAAAATAAAAAATTTCAAAACTTCACAAAATGGCGTAGAATACTTGTGGCCATCCACTTTGAGTGAAATTTAAATTTTTTTAGTTGCCGAAAAAAATAAAAAAAATAAAAAATTTCAAAACTTCACAGAATAGCTTAAAATACCTGTGGCCACCCACTTTGAGCGAAATTTAAATTTTTTTATATGCCAAAAAAATAAAAATAAGCAAAAAAGTAAAAATTTCAAAACTTTACAGAATGGCTTAAAATACCTGTGGCCACCCACTTTGAGCGAAATTTTATGTTTTTAGTTGCCGAAAAAAATAAAAAAAAAAAAAGAAAAAAAGAAAAAATTTCAAAACTTCACAAAATGGCTTAGAATACCTGTGGCCATCCACTTTAAGCGAAATTTAAATTTTTTTAGGTGCCGAAAAAAATAAAAAAATAAAAAATAAAAAACTTCACATAATTGCTTAGAATACTTGTGGCCACCCACTTTGAGTGAAATTTAAATTTTTTTAGGTGTCGAAAAAAAAATAAAAATAAGCAAAAAAGAAAAATTTTCAAAACTTCACAGAGTGGCTTAGAATACATGTGGCCATCCACTTTGAGTGAAATTTAATTTTCTTTAGGAACCAAAAAAAATAAAAAAAATAAAAAATACCATTTGGGCATCTAAAAATAATTAAATTTTACTCAAAGTGGGTGGCTAGAGGTATTGTAAGTCATTCTGTGAAGTTTTGAAATTTTTGATTTTTTATGTTTTTTTTTCACCTAAAAAAATTTAAATTTCACTCAAAGTGGATGGCCACATGTATTCTAAGTCATTCTGTGAAGTTTTGAAATTTTTTATTTTTTGCTTTTTTTTTCACCTCCAAAAATTAAAATTTCAATCAAAGTGGGTGGCCACAGGTATTCTAAGCCATTCTGTGAAATTTTGAAATTTTTAATTTTTTTAAATTTTTTTTGAGTATCTCAAAAAAATTAAATTTACTCAAAAAGTGGGTGGCCACAGATATTCTAAGCCATTTTGTGAAATTTTGAAATTTTTTTTATTTTTTTGGGCACCTAAAAAAATTTAAATTTTACTCAAAGTGGGTGGCTACAAGTATTCTAAGTAATTCTGTGAAGTTTAGAAATTTTTTATTTCTTGATTTTTTTTTTAAAATTCAACAAATTTCCTATTTTCCCGAAATCTGAATTTTTTTTTATTTTCTTGACATTTTGATGATTTTTTCTGGAATTTTTCAATTTTTTGGGATTTTTTGATTTTTTTTTTTAGATTTTTATGAATTTTTCGGATTTTTTAATTATTTTTATTCCATTTCTAAAAAAATAGATTTTTGTTCCTGGAAATAGAATTTTCTTTTGTTTATCAAACGGGTTTTTGTTTCAGGAAATAGAAATTTTGTGCTGTTATCAAACGGGTTTCTGTTCTAGATTTAGAAATTTTTGGTCGTTATCAAACGGGTTTTTTTCTCAGAAACTCATCCGTAGAACAGAAATAGAAAAATCTATTTCTGGTTCAGGAACTCATTTCGGAACAGAATGGTTATCATGCGCACCCTTAAGGTGCTGCATGAAAACCATTCTGGTTTTGTCCAGAACTGGTTTTTCGTTCCCAGAATCAGTTTTGGACTAGAAACCCGTTTGGTAACGCAATTTCATTTTTCTATTTCCGGGACAAGTTTGCTTCCAAAACTGATTCTGAAACCAGAAATGAGAACCAAAAAAAAGTTGGTTTTTCATTTCTGGAACAAAAGTGAGAACCATTTCTAAGGAATTCATTTTCTTCAACACACATATTCATATGGAAGTCACGATCTTTGAGGTGAGAAAAAAAAAGCAGAAAATCAAAAATTTCAAAACTTAACAGAATGGTTTAGAATCTGTGCCTACCCACTTTCAGTGAAATTTTAAATTTTTTTAGGTACCGAAAAAAATAAATAAAAATAAAAAATTTCAAAATTTCACAAAATGGCTTAGAAAACCTATGGCCACCCACTTTGAGCAAAATTTAATTTTTTTAATTGCCAAAAAACAAAATAATAAATAATAAAAAATTCTAAAATTTAAAAACTTCACGGAATATCTTAGAATACCGTAGGCACACCGATTTGAGCGAAATTTTATTTTTTTAGTTGCGAAAAAAATAAAAAAAGCAAAAAATCAAAAATTTCAAAACTTCATAGAATGGCTTAGAACACTTGTGGCCATCTACTTTGAGTGAAATTTAAATTTTTTTAGGTGCCGAAAAAAATAAAAAAAATAAAAAATTTCAAAACTTCACAGAATAGCTTAAAATATCTGTAGCCACCCACTTTGAGTGAAATTTAAATTTTTTTATATGCCAAAAAAATAAAAATAATCAAAAAAGTAAAAATTTCAAAACTTTACAAAATGGCTTAAAATACCTGTGGCCACCCACTTTGAGCGAAATTTTATTTTTTTAGTTGCCAAACAAAATAAAAAAAAATAAAAAAATAAAAAATTTCAAAACTTCACAAAATGGCTTAGAATACCTGTGGCCATCCACTTTAAGCGAAATTTAAATTTTTTTAGGTGCGGAAAAAAATAAAAAAATAAAAAATAAAAAACTTCACATAATTGCTTAGAATACCTGTGGCCACCCACTTTGAGTGAAATTTAATTTTTTTAGGTGTCGAAAAAAAAATAAAAATAAGCAAAAAAGGAAAATTTTCAAAACTTCACAGAGTGGCTTAGAATACATGTGGCCATCCACTTTGAGTGAAATTTAATTTTCTTTAGGAACCAAAAAAAATAAAAATAAAAAATAAAAAATACCATTTGGGCATCTAAAAAAAATTAAATTTTACTCAAAGTGGGTGGTTAGAGGTATTGTATGTCATTCTGTGAAGTTTTGAAATTTTTGATTTTTTGCTTTTTTTTCACCTCCAAAAATTAAAATTTCACTCAAAGTGGGTGGCCACAGGTATTCTAAGCCATTCTGTAAAGTTTTGAAATTTTTGAGTTTTTGAATTTTTTTGGGCACCTTAAAAAATTTAAATTTCACTCAAAGTGGGTGGCCACATGTATTCTAAACTATTCTGTGAAGTTTTGAAATTTTTGATTTTTTGATTTTTTTTTTGCACCTAAAAAAATTTAAATTTCACTAAAAGTAGGTGGCCACAGGTATTCTAAGCAATTATGTGAAGTTTTGAAATTTTTGATTTCTTGATTTTTTTTTGAAAAAATTCAACAAATTTCCTATTTTCCTGAAATCTAAATTTTTTTTTATTTTCTCGACATTTTGATGATTTTTTCTGGAATTTTTCAATTTTTTGGGATTTTTTGAATTTTTTTAAAGATTTTTATGAATTTTTCGGATTTTTTATTATTTTTATTCCATTTCTAAAAAAGTGGATTTTTGTTCCTGGAAATAGAATTTTCTATTGTTTATCAAACGGGTTTTTATTTCAGGAAATAGAAATTTTATGCTGTTATCAAACGGGTTTCTGTTCTAGAAATAGAAATTGTTGGTCGTTATCAAACGAGTTTTTTTTCTCAGAAACTCATCCAGGAACCAGAAATAGAAAAATCTATTTCTGGTTCAGGAACTCATTCCGGAACAGAATGGTTATCATGCGCACCCTAAACGTCCAGCTCAAAACTGGCCATTCATCTTGGACTAATGAATGGAACCGTGATTTCGGGCGCAACGTGAAGAACTCCCGCCGACACGAGCATCCATACAGTTGCAATGAACAAAGGCCCGAAAGTCATCCATTCTATACAACCATTTAGGATAGGATAATAAGATAGCTGTGCATGAGGGTGAGGAGGACCGATTGATGAATAAAAAATTTGCCACGGTTCGTTTTCACGAACATGCTTGCGTACATCAGAGAAAAGGATGACCAACTCCAAACAACTCTGAACCCCCTCTCCACCGCTCCAACCTCCTAACTACTTAGAAAAGATGACACTTGGTCGTTAGTGCACTAGTAAGCCACTGATGTATCTGCTCACAAAATTAAGAAGAAGCAAGTTGAGACCGGAACGAACACATTTGGGAGGGCAGACACGAAACACAGATCCTCCGGTTCCTCGCTTGTCTCGTTAGGGAGATTCCATATGTACCTTATCTCAAGCTTCCTGCCCCTACATGGTAAAGCTCCTGTTTTTTATCTTCTTTTCTTTGTTCGTTTTTTGGGTCTTTTAGCAACACAACCTACCCTACCTAGACAGATAAACCTCCGACAGCCCTATGACAAAAAGATCAGGATGCAATATCCAGGACAAACAAGGTTGCACAATATGTGATGCCAGTGTTTTTTCTGTGACAGTTACAAATATGGTAGCTGTGAGAATTTGAAATAATCAATGCGTCTTCAATAATCCTACTCACAACACAGCAACAAACAAAATAAACTACCATCTTCACGAACCTTTTACCTCTTGTCAATTAAGTAAGCAGGAGTAACCAGCTTATGAGAATAGTTGTTCCACCGTAGCTTTCTTCCTTAGTCCTTGGTAATTAACTCCTGCGCCGCTCTGTCTGTTAGCCTTGTTGACTAAAATAATTGTGTTTTCGGATAGGCCAGCCCCACCTTGTTGATATTAGCTTAGTTTTGCTTAGCAAATTGCTTTTTTGGAAGTGCTCTCCACCCAATGTCATGCCGATAGAATCCTCCTGGCCAGTTGATAGCTTCAACTGCTTGGTAAGCTCTTTCATGAGCTTCTTCCAAATTTCTCCCCTTGGCAGTGACCCCAAGAACACGGCCTCCGGTTGCGACAAAATTGCCATCTGAGTCAAAAGCAGTTCCGGCATGAAATATTTTAACAGATGGAGCAACAAGCTCTGCTTCTTCAAGATTCTGGATCACACTCCCCTTTTCATAGGTCCCTGGATAGCCATTACTTGCCATTACCACAACCATCGCAGATCCAGGCGACCAATCCAGTGTCACTCTGCTCAGCTCTCCCCTACAAGCTGACAACAACACTTGCACTAAATCCGATTCTAAACGAACCATCAATACCTACATAGAAAGGGAACACTAGAGGATGAGTAGACCCAAGGAAATATAAAAAGTGCCAAGATAATAATTTATTCAGTCAATCAGCATCGACAGTCTTCCACATCAAGTAGCCAACAAGTAAAACAGATTTTATAAAGTGAGTATGACTTCAAGAGGAGGACACAAAAAAAGGACTTAGGTTCAGTGACATAAAAAAGGGAAAGAGGAAGAAACATGAAGGCCAAGTCTGAAATACCAACCTCACAACCGATTGTCTTCTCTATTCACTAGCTTACGAAGACTTTTGTCACACTGATAAACAATTATCCCTTATGGCAAAGCAAGACAAGCCTTCATTTTTGCTGATCACTTATCTTAGTATTCAAGTTATTTTACACTTTGCAGGACACACCTGCTCACATTGTTGAATTCACCTTACAGGGCAGGGGGAAAACTGCTGCTGAAGAGGACTGTATTCGAAAACTGAAAATTACCAGGCATCGACTTGAAGAAAAAATTGCACTACCCTATAAATCTCTAATGGCATAATAACAGGAGAATTTGGTACATCCAAAAGTACCCAAAACAGAGCAGTATATTCTGGTAAAAACTCCAGGTTCAAATTCAAGAAGATAGAGAAAAGAGATCTAAGCCAAAAAAGAAAGAAGAAAAAGAAGAAGAAAATAGAGATTGCCTGCAATGACTGAAACTGAGACATTCATATTAATTAGGGAAAACTCAATAAATCCAAAAATAGCCATGATCGTTAAGGGCGGACCCTTCATAGCATCATAGATTCATAAATAGTTGTTGATTTTAAGTATATATTGACAAACCTGACACTCTGGATCTCCAAAACGCACATTGTACTCAATCAATTTAGGCATCCCGGATTTCTTCTCTATCATGAGTCCAGCATAGAGAACACCGACAAACTTGCAACCTTCAGCTGCCATGCCTTGGACGGTTGGGAGAATGATGGACTGCATGACTAAAGATTGCAACTCTTGAGTCAAGATAGGTGCCGGAGAGTACGCACCCATTCCACCAGTATTAGGTCCCGTATCACCATCCCCAACCCGTTTATGGTCTTGGGCAGATTCAAGAGCAATGGCATTCTCCCCATCCACCAGTGCAAAGAAAGAAGCCTCCTCTCCTTCAAGATATTCCTCAATGATGACCTTGCAACCAGCAGAACCAAAAACCCCCTCCACCAGCATTGAGTCGACAGCTTCATATGCTTCCTCCACTGTCATGGCAACAATAACTCCCTTCCCAGCTGCTAACCCATCTGCTTTTACAACAATTGGTGCACCCTGCTCCTCGATGTATAGCTTTGCTGAAGATGGGTCTGTAAACGTTTTATACTGCACCAGTTGTTCATAAACATTGTAATTAAGCAAATCTTTTCCATGAACACAAATGACAGATATGGATAACTCAGCAAACGGCAAGATGCGGAATCCTTAGACATTCCATGTAATAGTCAGCATCATTTAGTGGTATTTGGAAAACAATAATCAGTATTGTTTTCAGAGTAATGTATCTTTGGTTCAACGATAAGTCCTTAAGCCAAATGGAGAAGAAGCCAATGCTACATCTCCTACTTGTTAGAATAAGTACTTGAAATATTATTTCCCAATAAAAGATGGGAAATACCTTGGCAGTGGGAATGCCGTACTTGTCGCACAAATTCTTCATGAAGTCTTTGGAACCCTCTAAATCAGCTGCCTCCGATGAAGGGCCGAAGGTAGGGATTCCGGCCTTTACTAAATCATTTGCCAAACCTGAAACAAGAGGAGCCTCTGGTCCGACCACAACTAATCCTATTCCCTGCTTCTGGCAAAAAGAAATAACAGCCATACTGTCCAAAACATCAAGATCTGGAATGCATGTGGCATCTCCAGAGCTGGAAATGCCAGCATTTCCAGGTGCACAGAAGACCACGTCACATGATGGGGATCGTTGCAATGCAAAGCATAGTGCATGTTCCCTTCCTCCTCCGCCAATGACAAGCACCTCCACTCTCTCTTGTGTAAGACATCAGGAAAAGGAAATAGATGAATGAAAACCTTCTCCACGTACGCATTACGAAAGGAAACAAAAATTGCAATAAGTTTGTCCTACCCACAGAAAAAAAAATAAGAAGAAGAAGCTGAATCAACGCAAACATACCTCTTCGTATATCTTATGTATCTTATAGAAAATATATAGATAAACATTTCTTGACATATAAACAGCACAATATTATTCACTGTGTTGAAAAATATTAAAGATTAAAAAAAAAAAAAGAAATGCCTGAGCACTAAACGGCAACCAGAAGTAGAAATTTAACACAAGTACCCCAAACAAACACGACTGGATATTTCATAATAAGCTTAAGTTATGATGTTTAGAGCTAACAATTACTTAAAAAATGACATAAGATGTTAGATGTATAAGGCTGATAGAATCAGACAATGGTCTACAAGGATTTCGTTAATAGTGGTGAGACTATCTCACCAAGAAACCATAGAAGGAAGAAGTGGTAAGATAGTGAAAGAATAAAATGATGGTTTCACAAAATGCATTGCTTGACATCTATCTTTCTTGAAAGGTTTCCATTAGCCAAGGTTAGCAAAAAAGTTGAGCTGATGAGGAAGTTCCCAAATGTGAGTGAGGACAATCTCTAAATACGCTCCCAACAACAGTATACCTCCATGTCAGTCAAAAGCACCCAATGACATTGAGAAGGAAAGGCAGGGACCATGAAAGAGATATACAATGCAAACAAATATTAATCCCGAGTCAAATGATCAAGGCACGCCAGAGTGAATCCACAAATGCCCCTAGTCTTACCATCAGAAGCACTGTCATTTTGAGATGAATCGATGGAGACTGAGGGGTCCGACGCCGGGCCGGCACACTTGAAGACGAACCGAGAATTGCCAAATGAAGGCACGTTTCGAGCGCTCTTGAGGTGACGAGATGAGCTCCAGCTGATTCTCGGATTGACATGTCCGGAGTACCACCAACCAGAAGAGCAGCAACAAGTTTTATAATTTGAAAAACAAGGTCTTGAGGATCTACAGAGGTAGCTATTGAGCTTCAGAGAAGCTGAAAGGGTGGAGGCAGTAGAAGAAGCCATACTCTGCGCTTCCAACCTCCAACGATGCAGCTACAATGAAGGGGATAATGTAAGGTTCTGTCGGAAATTGGACATTGCAGCCATCGATATAAGCAATAAGCCGGGGGTTTAAGTCTAAAACCCTCAAGAGGGGGAAGCCTGGGAAACGAAAGCGAAGCCCACGGAGGACATAGCTTTTCATCTGAAGCAATAGTCTGGAGAAGAAACACGCGAAGCAAACTGGTTTTGATAGTTGCAGACTGTATTCTGTCATGGAAGCTCGACGGCGACATACCTGAGGCTGAGCTGCAGGGCCGAGACGGAGGAGGACGAGAATCGGCGGAGCGGGGAACCGACGGAACCGAAAGGAGGAGCTCTGTCCGGCAGCGACTGAACTTGGACGGAGCTCCGTCTGTTTCGCGGCGGCGCGACGGTCGGCGACGGCGCTTTGTATGCTCTGCTCCGCAGGTGGCTACCTGCAATTCGGCGTGTCCGAAACTGAAGCCGAAGGTGAAGAGAGGGAAAGGGGAAGCCGACTGACGTGGCATCTTTCTCAATGGCAATTGACAATTCTGCCCCCTCTACTTCATTTCGATCGACTCCATTGCATTAGTTCAATTATTCTCGAAAACGAAACTCGATATGCTTAATCCAAGTGTGCTCAATAATTAAAACTTACTGAGCTAGTTCCCCGTACTTGAATGTAAGAGGTAGACTTACCTATCTATTTGATTGATAACTGGTATAGGTTTCTTGAAAGTGTTCTTAAGATTATGAGGATTTGTTTCCATTCTCTTTAAATTAAATCATAGATAGCGTAAATTTTCATACTTAGTTTAATTTTAGTTAGTGAGTTAATATGCACCGAGGAATTCGAAATGGACTATGCGATTTCACTTGGGATATCTCCCCTAATTTTCTTTCTAAGACATTCCTTAATCATTTTGTCAAATATGAAATGTCATCCATGAATTGAATTCACTCGTGTTCATGGAAATTTTAAAACTTTTATCTTATGGATTTTCAATTGGCTGAATTGCATGCTTGACCTTTCGTTCACGTCCCCTTAGCTTTCATTAATTTCAATTAAATCCTTAAAGGTTTTAAAAATGTTTGATGTCATCCTTCTCCTCCTTAAAAGAAAAGAAAATACCTAATGTACTAGAGTCCCGGGACGTTCTTATCTTGATGCCCGCGCGCAACGTAGCCTTACTGGTAAGAACCGAAATATAAGCACTCTTTTGACATTTTATCTGTCCTATGAAGTTGCTATTGACTCGAGCGAGCCTAATCAATTACTTGAAAAATAAAAGGTACGCGAAAGGTTCTCTGAGAGTAGAGCCTTCCAACGTGGGGTGTGCATTATACAGAAATCAAGATGTGCACCAGTCATCAGACTTGTATACACAATCATCAGATATAAAATCTACTACAGGAGAAAAGTAAACACCATCAGGCAAGGTCAACTTTTGTATACATTATTGCTCAGCAAACGAACTACATGACCGTTGGGAAGAAAAGAACAAACCAGTTTGTGAATAAGCCATAGGCACAGGGGGAAACGGCCATTTCAGGGCGAAACTGGAGACGACACTCTGGATATTTAGGATTTACTCGAATCAAAAGCTATAACTCTGTTAAAGTTATAGACGCGCTTGCTTACTCTCGTCGATTCAAATCTGCAAGTCTTCAAGCATCATCATGTTCAATTGATCGGTTTGGGCACAGGCCCGGCTCATCCGACTTATGCACACTCAGAAAGGCATCAGTTTTTTTGTTGAATCTCAATCATTGATGTGGCACAACCCACATCATCTAATGGTCGTGATTGTATCTGGTCCCTACTCGTACGAAAGAACCAGCTTTGACAGTAATGTCTATTTTCTCACATGCCTTGGAATCAGCGGACAAGATTTTATAGGTCGAAATGGAGAGAGCTTCAAGAAAGGAGCTGAAATGCCAAAAATATTTCAGCAAGCAGTAAAAGCGAACACGTTGCAGATTTACTTGGAGCACACCGAGCTCCTCATTACTGAATGGCAAACATGCCAGATAATCAATCTGGATAGAGGAATTACGCAGCTCACCGACTTCAAGTTCTACATACACATTCAGACGGACACCATCCTTTTGGGAAGATACTAAAAGCAGACGTTGTAAGATCCACTACGCATCCAAAGCCATGAACAAGTTCTGCTTGCGAGCATGCTCGGGTATGAGTCTGTTTATGACCTCCGGTGGTATGCCCGACAGCTCTGTCCAAAAGTAAATCTCAAAGTCAATGTACTTCCATTAATAACAAAAATAGAAAACGAAATCGTCATCAGTGACAAACAGTGATTCATCAAAGTACTTTAGTCTCAATAATGACATAATATGCTCATTATAAAGCGGCAGAAATTTGAACAAACCTTGGGGCTTAAAGTTAAACAGGGGAGGAAGAGGGCGGCCACTGGGAAGGCGAGTATTCGGGTCCCTCAATTCATCGAAAAAAGGGTGGACACAGGCTTCCAACTATACAATTGCAGAAAGCAACAGCACAACCCTTGAGTAATATTTCCACCGAGTATCAAGAGAAAAGGATAATGAAATTTTGATCTTACAGCAGTGCAACGTAGGTTTGGAGAATACTGGAAAAACCTACAAACCAGGTCAACTGCTTCAGGGGGTAGACGTTTCTGGAAAACCTGGAGGGGAAACAGTGTCAACCTCGAAAACAGAAACTAGCTGTACACTAGAATTACATGTCTGTTTACCTAAAGTTCTGAAAAGAAAAATAATCAAAATGACAAGTTTTAGAGAGATGCATATATTTCAAATGAAACAGACATCAAGCAGTGTCTAGTTCTCCTCACATAGCACCTTATGAGTTATGATTATCTTCCTTTACTGCATCATTTAGTTCATTTTTCTTTTAGGCAACATATAGGGTACAAACATCCTACAACCTAGATGGTAAAGGATTTTTATGAGGTATGGCACCAATTTCCTGAAAATCCAGTAAGGTAACTGACAACTTCCAATGAGCATGCAGCACTATATTTGAAAAATGGCAAGCCAAATAAAAAATAATCACTTCAACAGTAAAAAATGATGACCATCCAAGGCTTATAGATTATCAAGCAACTACTAAAAACTGTTTTGTGAATGAGGCTTCATAAGCACATTATACAACATACTATCAAGCAAAATCCGTACCTTATGCCACGGATGAGGCTTTATTTGTGGAAATTTGAATTCAGTGTAGTTTGGATTCATGCATTTGATCTCCTCCCTGGTCGGCGTACCCAACACCTGGTAACAAATTTTTGATGGATAAAATGAAAGATAGGAGGATGATATATAGGCACAACTTTCCAAATATTTATTTTGAAACACGCGGGCACACACAAAACTTTTGTTAGAATAATTAAATAATAAACCACGCCTTCATCTAATAGCTTAAGCTTTTATAACAGTTGGCTATGGTACCACCAAATCTCACATGGTATCAGAGCTGGAGGTTCTGAGTTCAAATCTTTCCAGGCCTCATTTGCCTCCCCAATTAAATATTTCCACACTTAGTGCTAGGCAAAAAGACCAGGCTAAGCATGAGGGGGAGTATTAGAGTAATTAAATAATAAAACACGCCTTCATCTAACAGTTTAAGCTTTTAGAACAGTTAGCTGTGGTCCCACCAAATCTCACAACTTTCATATATAATGAAAAGACGTTTGAACATATACTGACATATCATCTCTTAGATGAGTTTGCTTGGGGATAATAGTTTTGTAATTTCTGTCATAGGAGACTGAATTCTTTCTCACCAAATCAAAACAACGGTCTACTTTCTCTACATCAAAGACGAAGATGAGGTTCACTTGAGCAACTGGGAGTTTCGTTCTCAACATAGGTAACAGGTGTCCTTCAATCTTTCACCTTAAAATTAAAAGGCACAAGAAATAAGTTAAAATTATACATCATTCGACTTTAAACAGGATTTTCCGCACATTCACCCGAAACTCAAATTCATTGGAATCATTTCTCCTGACTTACCTATGCACCTCAGTTACCAAAAATTCTATTCCAGACATCCAAGATGGCTAGAATTTTAGTTTAAAAAGTGGACCAAGCAGCCAGATAAGATGGTTCATAATCATAACCCCATGAGTAGATATTTCACCTTGATGATCTCAACTAATTGGTCGACTCCACTTTCTCCCGGAAACAGAGGCTGCCAAAAGCTTAGTTAGCATGATATTGGATGAATAAGATTAATTGTTAGTCTCATAAGATGTTCATGCATGCCACACATCTACCTGCCCAAGGAGTAGTTCGGCCATCACACAACCTGCAGACCATATGTCTATCGCAGTTGTATACTCAGTTGCACCGAATATGAGTTCTGGAGCACGGTAATATCTTGAGCAGATATAAGAAACATTTGGTTCTCCTTTCACCTGATGAAAATGGAAGCTTAAGCCACAAAATCAATACTCCTATGGCGAAAGATGATCCAGCACTATACAAAAGCCAACACTGGAGGAACTTTTGTTTTGGATAAGTTAGAAATTACATGAGTTTGAAAATTACCAGAACTTTTGCACTACCAAAGTCACAAAGCTTCAATTGATGTGTGTGTGGATTCACCTGAGAAGGAGCAATATCATTTTAATATGGAGGAATTGTGGTCACTATTTCCCTATGATACAAATACGAAGCCCTCTCACAATATGGAGCAAATAAAGTAAGGGAATGAGTCACAATCACCAATCGCAAATACCTCGACTGAAGCATAAAGTTGCTATAGAAGAACTCAAAACTCATTGACCAAAAGAACAGACTAAAATCACGTAGCAGCACACAAAATTATTCATATCAAAACCTTCAGCATCAATAACATCATTTAGGGATAATTCCATCGGAAGCACATGAAACTTGTGGATGATCTCCAATCCAATTGCTAGGATCATGAACTTGGGAAAAGCATTCTTTTGTTCCCTGTTATCAAGCAAGCCAGTTTTATTCTTCCCTATACTTTAGGCAAGTTCTTATTTTAGTTGCCGCACTACATAGTTTTTCATTTTAGCCCAACCTCCCCTACTAATGATTCTTCTTAGCTCTGTTTTCCATCTGTCTTGTGGCTAAAACATAGAGGAATGCCTGTTTGCATAGGGACTAAACCGCTGGCAAAATGGTTTGTTAGGAACTATGATGAAAAAGTGCACAAGGACCTAAATGGTAAATCACCTAGAGTAATAAATAGTATGCTTTGCTAACATATTTTCTCAATCAAGAACCTAACTCTCAGTCTTTAGAATGTTATAATACACAAAATGAAGTACATGATGAGAATGTAGTAGAAAGAACTTGAAAGCACCAATGTACACTGATTCATGAATTCCAATGGCTTGGCTGAGAGCAATCACCATGTCAATCTTATAATCATCATACTCCAAGAGTTTATTTATGATCAGATCACAGAGAGAGAGAGAGAGAGAGAATAATAAGGGTCTCACAAGTAAATTCTGAGGCTTGATATCCCGGTGACAAATGCCAATGCAGCCATGTAGGTATGCAAGTGCCCTGCAGATCTGCAGAAAAAATTTAGCAAAAATATAGCTTATACATTGCAGTAAATCATATAGCTTCAGAAGATGCAAAAAAGTACAAGCTGTGAGGACATAGAACTGGCCCTCTCATTCAGTAACTCTAAATAAGTTCCTTCCCGAATCAGGAAAATATAAAAAGATCATGAAAACCAACCACCCCCCCCCCCCCCCAACCCGCCCCCCAAAAAAAAGAGTAAAAGAAAAAACAAAGGTAACCCACCAAAAACATTAATGAAACAGAAAAGGGCATGATCAAAGTGGTTTTAAACAGAACAATTTGAAGGCAACATCCTACACATTTGATAGCGCTCAGCTTATTGGAGCCAACCTTCAAGTTATTTGCTTTTATGGATTCCATTCAACACATGCCATTTGCTTTATGAAGATGTGAATTGTAAACCACCCAGAAAATCAGATTTTAGGCCAAGAAATTATCACCCACGTACTTGGTAAGTATAGAGTTTAACATATATCAAGGGCATCCGCTGGTTCATCCTGCTGTACTGTTTTGCCACACGATTAACAGTTTCAGGAACAAATTCAAGCACAAGATTTAAATACAGCTCTTCTTTGTCGGTAGTTGAAAAGAAACAGTGCTTGAGGGCCACAATATTTGGATGGTCCAACATTTGCATAATCTGTAATTCCCGATTCTTGTAGCGCTTGTCTTGGAGAACTTTCTTTATAGCAAAAATTTCACCAGTTTCTCTACACTTTGCCTGGAACAACAGCCAAAACCATCTCAATTACACCAGTCAGTTAAAAAGAATATCAGATGATCATTTCCGATTATACAAAATATAAATGGTTAGAAGACACACTCAAGAGATTAAATGCGTTAAACGTATGTACCTGGAAAACGACACCGAAAGAACCTGTTCCAACCACATGCTCTGCAATATAACTGACTCTCTGCCAAATAATGAGAAATAACGGCCACAAAGTCATAACCATGTGAGTTGCACATAATTTTTACCAAATAATTTGGAATTCAAGCCTCATTCCCTCAAACCTGCCTAGATTGACCATTTCGACCACCAATGGTGGTTCTTATTATATGCCCTGTTTCAGCGCCTACACCGTCTATGATGTCTGGTTCACTGTCCTGCAAGAGATGCAATAATAAGGAGATATAGGTAAGTACTCTTACCACAATACACTACCCTACAATTAAGTGTTTTCTATTTGTCGAAAATACTTTTTCCTCAAACATATGCAAATAGGCTCTCTTTTCTCCAAATTCATTTTCAAGTCGGAAATAGAAAAAATAAAAAAAAAACACTTTCTCATTCAAATCCCAAACATTACATCACAGAATTCAAATAAAACAAAAAAAGGTTCAATATAATCTCATATTGAGTAGTTGGGACAATAGGAAAGACTTTGCTTTTTTGTCCAACATGTAAAAATTCAAATATCAATTGTGAGTTTTGGTTTTTAGGCATAGCAAATAATTGTGTGCGCGTAACATGACTCTTACCCAAAGCTTAATGATCTTGAATGCCAGTTATCTAATATGAATGAGTAGACATGTCTAGAACGAGAAAAGCAATGGCAGAAGCCATTTATTGCCGAAACCAAATCATGAGATCAATAGCTAAGAGGAAATTCTCAATTTAATTAGACTTGGTTCAATTCTTATGATCCATTTATGGACAAGTGGTAGAGGTGATGATAAAGAAGTGGAGGATTTGATAGTATGGATGAAAGTGGTGATAGTATGGGTAGCGTGGAGTATGAGGTGGCGGCGGCCAGACTGAAAACTTGGATAACCAATCACAGTCCTACAAGTTGCTAACATCCTCTGCTGGAGCAAACCAATACCAAGTCATTACTTATAAGCGCTAACCAAAGAAGCAAAAACCAGATAAAGGATGCAAGACGTACTCTATCCTCATCATGTTCCACCCGATCTCGCAATCTCATTTCAAGCATTTCTCTACCAAGCCAGTCAACGGAACTAGATGAATTGCTGAAGCCATGAATGGATCTGGAACTGCCGACTCCTCCATTCCCGCGGTTAGCAGAAGCCATGATGTATGTATCTGAGGATAGTCAAAAATAGCAGTTCTCGATAGCATCATAAGTATCCATTGCCCCGTCCCTCAATCCTAACTTCTTAGTAAATAACAAGAAAAGTCAACAATGTGAGGGGATAAAAAAGAAAAGGTAATCAAGTAACTGCATTTCACGCGGGCAAAAAAAGGAAAGAAAATATCATTCACAGAAGCTAGAAAAATCAAATATAGCGTCTTTAGTAGGAAGGCCAGGAGGAGAAGAGAAGCATCCTCAGGACCCAAAGTCGATAATCTCTCTTCCCACTTTGTTTAACCCTTTGGGTCAAGATGCGCTTAAGGAGAGTTGCTCTTTCAGAATTTACATGCCAAAGAGAAGAAACAGCAACTGACTTAACCAGCTCCTGAAATTGGCAGCACAAACAAACTTATCGGAAGATGATGCGTATTGCCCTTCATAAAATTGCCCCATCCAGAATGATGCTCTAAAGATTCATTCGAGGCAGGCAGTTTGCATTATCAAATGAAAATCCTCCGAACAATTGTTCATGCCCCCACACAATTAACTTATCCAGAATTTGAGCAAGTCAAACCATGTTGAATAGGGAGACGAAGAAAGTTCTCTCCTAGAGAGAATACCAACATTATTTGATTCCAAATTCACAGCAATCCCTATTTCACCTAATTAACCTCCACGATTGCAATGCTGCCTCTTTCAATTAGATATCAACATAGGCACAAGAGCTACCAAATTTCTATTCGGTGCATCTAGCAGCGTTAGGGGAAGGATAAGCAATTGCGAGTTAGAACTGAGAAACGACAAGACTTTCTGAGTGGCGAAATAATCTCGGAGCCAAATCCGCGAAACGAGGAAAGATCTATCCTAAACAAAGCGGATTACGAGTCGCGGGTGATCAGGACAGCGGCTAGACATTCTTGCGAACAAAAAACCCACAAAAAATTACGGGGCTCCAACTCCAAGAATGATGTCGACAAGATAATAATGCGAGCCTAGAATTGAAACGGGAAGAATCTCACAGATTCTCACTGAAACCGGCCCAAATGAAAACACGGTCGGAAGCAGTGAAGAGCTCGATGGACCCAGCAGCTCGTACGCCCTTCATACTAGCGTTCCGGCAGGATTAACGAGTGGGCAATAGGAGCAAACACTGGGTTTCATCGCGATGCGGGAAGCAGAAGTAACAAAGCATCATGCCCGCAAAAACCAAACAGCAACGAGCGACGGGAGAAGCAGGAAACGGGGATGGGGATCGGAGAGCGTGATCAACCAATCGAGCGGATCAACAAGCGAGGAGCTCGAATTGGGGAACGAGAGAGGCTAAATCGAAGAGGGGCATTTACACACAGCAAAAGGAACGATGGTCCCCGCGCGCGCACAGAGAAATAGGAGAAGAAGTATACCTGGGATGATGGGAGCATCAGCAGCAGAGGAGAGGCAGGAGCGAGACACGATGAGGCATTTGAAAAGGGTCCTCCGATTTCATCGTCAAATTGGTCCTCAAAAACCACACTCAGGTCAAAGTGAAAAAAAAAGAGCATATGAGGTGAGGTGAGGCTCGAGCAGCTCTTCGTCTTTTTACTCCATTTTACTGACTGACTGACTGACTGACTGACGCCAGATCTGGACCTGTTTGATCCTTCACACCACCTTCACCTTCACCTTCACCTTCAACCTTCAACCTTCATTCATTTCCAAATTGCTTCTCCTCCTTCCATTTTGACTTATTTGGGGGGGCCTTTTCTCTCTCTTTTTTTCCGTTCCTCTTTTTTGTTGTCGACGATTGATTATATTTTTATATAAATGTTAGAATCTACAAAAAGGGTTGCACATCCTATGCAGTGTAGTGGCCTAGCCTGTTTTGATTGGAGGGGCGTGCCCCCTTTGTTTTCGTTATATAAAAATACAGCTTTTTGGTTTTACTGACGAGAAAAAACGGGTTTAAAAAAAGAAAGTAATAAAGGCAAAAGGGTCATCATGTCGACAAACGGGCACACCTCCATCCACCGCCAAAGTAGGAATCGGCGATACTCAAGACATTCGCAGCATCACAACTTTTTTACCCTGTTGCATTATCCTCCTCCAAAAGCGCTCTTGAAAATCGAGGCCAGTCTAATCTCGGATATCGATATTACGATTCGTTTTGGAAAGTAGGGGGGAGTCCCTCTAGCGTCGAAAAAGGAACAAAGAGAAAGAAAAGAAGAAAAAAAAATCCACAACGAATTGAGTGGGGATTCGCTTTATATCTCGGGGGGAACAGAAATGGCAAAGCATTGCCGTCCCGACTACGACGTAAGGGTGGTCCTCACTTCTGCTGAGGAGGTTGGCTTACCACCATGTCGCCATCCCTGTTTGCATCTCACTCTCACGAGCCCAAACGACAACTACGTCTCGCACGCTCTCGAACCACCTCCACTGCAAGAAAAGAATCCCCCCTCTCTTTTGATTACTCCAACATCGGCAACATTGCCAATTTTTTGAGGTTACACATCAAAATTGAAAACCGGTGCAGAGCAAATAAAGGACGGTCGCAACCAACATGCAACACCCAAAACATTAAAATTCCAAAACAGAGAGTGCCATCCGATTTCCAACTCCATATCAACACTCTCCACATAGACAACATTTCGAGGGTACAATCCGAAAGAGCATCCCCCGACATATATCTTTCTCTATTCGACAAGAACCCCCATTAAGAAAGCCATTAAACAAAATGGGCTAGAGCAACTACACACCATAACTAGAGTATGATATTCTGCCCAACAAAGATGTACAACTGACAAGAGCAGAGGCAATAAACCATTTGCTCCGCATTCGTATTTACAGTCCAACCAAGAACCTTATCCTATGAGCTAAAATATCACGCTCCCCTCATTAGAGTCGATGGCAAGAATGTTATCTGTAGCTCCTTCAGCGATGGTAAGAATCCCCCCGAAAGATACTGGGATAGGATCTGTTGTAACTTATGTACGTTCCTAGGTGACGATATCTTTCTCCTTCTCTTTCCAACTAATCCAAATCAGCCTTGCGTAGTAATAAATCCGGGTTATGCAACTCACCCACCCAACTGTTAATTACAACAATATCTCCATCCTCCCCCCTTCGAGCTGTACCAACCATCAGTTTCTTCCCGAGAAACCATTTTTGCTGCCAAAGCCTTTTCCACTCTGACCACCTGTCTAGCAAAAGAGACGAGCCTCCAGCCACTAGCAGATATGCGTGATCAATTTCACAATACACCAAGCCTTTCACTACAACATAAGAACAAGAGCAACATAAGACAACAGATTAACATTACCCAGAAGAGATTGCAGCTTCCACACAACTACTGCAGAGAAACAACCAGTATAAACAGGCAAGTCCACCGCCACTGGATCGCCTTGCTTGCAACATATTACACAAACGGAAACAATCTTCAACTGTATGCATGCACCTTCCAAGAGAAGATGAAGCCCTAATAAACTCTGGCAGAGTAATAAATAGAAAGGACACACCATAACCATAGCGGCTGAACAAGCAACCATATCATGAAAATATGATCTATAAGGCCAAGTCTAGTACTTACACATACAAGCATTCTTCTCTACTTCTACTGACTACCAAGAAAAAAAAAATTCCTTCGAAGTTCATTTACTCCTTCAAAAATGTATTGGGGAGTCATGCAGTATGAGACCACCAGCTTCAAAATGCATAGATAATATACAGTAATGTGAGATTAGGATTCAACCTCCTGCTATCTAAATAAGCTCCATCTATAGCCTAAGCATGACAGTGCGAATATCCCATAGATCAAACCAGAAAAAATAGAAATTGCCCACATATATGATTTGACTCATACAGCAACGAGAAATGGGAAAAAAATTCATAATACACTGCCAGTCTTACCACTTTTCAGACACTAAGATCCAGAACTTGACTTTTGAACCCACACTTGCTTCTGCAAGGCCAAAGAAAGATGTGCCTTTAAGTTCATGTTCTTTTCAATGATGGTCGCACTTATCTGATAGCAAATATTTATGCCCATGACCTATTGAAACATTGAAATAGAATAAGCAAATTGGAAAGCAAGCTAAAGCACCTCATGGGAACTATAGCCAGAAGCACTTCCTCTTTTTGAAGACTTCTGTTCACTCGTAAGCGGTGAGCCATCATTATCTTTCCCACCCTGAGACGATCCCCGGCGACCAACAGACTTACGGAAACCTGTATAAAATGCCAAAAACGATGTTGTGCTCCAGCTAAGTAAGATAGAAACAGTAATCTATAAGTGCAAACAAAGAAAGTCTTCATTATCTATGTACATCAGAACTCAAGAAGCATCCCAAATTTTCTTACACACGGAATTCCTACGGCAAACCAGTATCTTAATGCATGAAGATGTCAAGCACACCGATTTTTTATTGATTAAAACCGCTGCCTTCTAAGCCCAATCCTAGATGGATGCATTCATTTAAAACGAGCTGAAATAAGAAATGAGAATACTCGAGAAAAAGGAAGGTATGGATCAAAATGAGAATGAAATGTAAGAAAATCAACTGGCAGATTTGAACATGAAAATGATGGCTTTCACATAGTGCAATGTGAAGATGAGACTTTATTATCAGGATCGAGCTAAAAGGGGTAAGCAAATCTGAAAAGAAATCAACAGAAACTTCAAAGAAAAATCTGGAGTGCTTGGATCTAAGTGTTCTTGCACTGCTATTAGTGTTGCTTATTTCTACTAGAAAGAGATTATACTGCATGAAAGGGGTAAGAGTGTTTTATAAGCTGATGCAACTGGCCCATTAAAATGATAATTTGATCCCTCTTCTATGTAAGAGCATGGGGGCATGTTTAACAGCACATGTTCTTACTTTTCTTGTCTACAATAAATTTGCGATAAAACAATGATAATCTGACAAGCCACAAAGGCTCCAAGCAAAGGCCTATTGTCTTACCTTCTGAGGAATCTAAAGTTGAATGTGCAGCAGCAGTAGAGAAAGATGAATCACTTGCGTGAGATCCATCTAAACGACGGAGAGGAGCCCATACACCACGGTCGGGTCTATCTTTATTTCTTGCGCGTCTTTCCAGCTTTTCACTACCAAAACCAGACAGGCCATTCCCATGGACCTTCTCATCAGGAGCACCATTTGTATCTTTTGAAACTGCTTGTACACTTGGGGCTCGAGGAGGCCTCCTTTCTTTTCCAGGATGCAGAGTTCGTGTTTGAGTTTCAGACGGGACTCCTGATTGATTTTGGCGTGCATCTTTGTTCAAAAGTATGGATCTAATTATCCGACTACCCTCATGCCGCTGTTTCTGCTTGTCAGTGGTTGAACCTATCACATCTTTTAGTTGACACTGGTCCTGCGATACACCACCAGAGACCTGCGTCACAAATTAAATACAATAAAAAGCTGATTTCCAAACAGATGGGACGAGAATACTTCATGGTAACAAATGGACCGTGTTCTGACGAGTTGAATATCATTTACACAGCCTGGAAAAATAAATAACATCCTTATTTAGAGAAAATGGTTGAAATCACAGCAAGGGCACTATGTTTGCCTCAGAAACATATGTAGGAGAGAAAAAGAACATTTGGAAGCCACCCCATGAACTAACAGTCGTTAAACCATAAAACAATTAACCAATAGATGTTTGTCTAGAACAGTAAAAGGATGCCTTCCCGATGGACAATGAAGATAAATAAGTTGATCGACTTGGAAGAAGAAGAAGCAGAAGAAGCTAACATGAGAAATTTCTCTCTCCTTCCCCTTCAAAAGTAAAATCTTCCTTTTCCCAGCACCAGCAATTCCAATTCCAATAGTCCCTAGAACAAAGTCAGGAGATAAAGTAAGTTTTCTATAAAATAAGCAACAGTCATCTCAGGTACAGAAAGGAATAATCAAATTTCAAGTGTTACAGCTAATGAAAGCATATCATTAGATTTCTTTGAAAAATGACCGACATATCAGATGAATACACTAAGAACACATCAATGAAGGCACATGGCACTTTCTGCTTCTGGAACAAAAAGTTATGAATGAATAGAATCAATACGCCTCAGGTACACAGAAATTGTACCGGAGGTATAAAAAGAAAAGAAAAGGTTCCGTATAAAGATAACAAGATACACAAGAGCATCAAGCCGAAGACCTTCCCTCCAGAGCCAATCTATTTGGACCGTCCCAAGACACATCCCATACAGGCCGAAGTGAATGTAACCATCATGACACCAAGGTCTGTAGTTTCAAACAATCAACTATCAGACCAGAAATCATGTTGGAAACTCCAAGAGGAGTACTTCGGTGTTGGACATTTCGCAGTGGGCCTACACTTAATATCATCACAAATCTACCATCCGCTTATGCACGACTTGGCTTCCCGCCAAAAATACCCAGAAAAGGATATTACAACCAGACCCCACCTCCACTGAGAAACGGAAGACATCAACTACTCCAAGAGAAGAAAGTAAAACCTCAAGAAAACACGGCCCCCTTATTTCGGTAATATCTAGACATGAAAAAACAAATAACTTTTTCCCCATCTGAGTTGTGAACTTTGCCTTAAAAATAAAGACGTAGACTTGTGTTGTTGTAAATGATTTGCTGCAGATAGACATGAACACAGCTCTATAGGGGAAAATATGTTCCTCCAAACTATCCTTATATAATGCCAACTAGTGCAACTCCAAAAATAATGTTGTCAAGAATGGAATGGATGTCATACCACGGCAACAAATGCAACTCCACTTACTCCACTTAGTTCAGCCCAACCCCCCCCCCCCCCCCCCCACCTTCTCTTTTTTCCAATTAGTTCAAGTTTCGCCAAATGACTTCATATTTATCACTACTTTCCTAGAACACAAACACAAAGGCCCAAAAGAAAAAGTTTTGATTGCAGCAGTGTCATAACAAATTGCCCGAGTATCGTCATCTGGGCCTCACCATTGTCATCTTCTGGTTGTCCAGCTCCACTTGCCACTGCTGAAGGATTAGATTTGTCAGAAAGTTGAGGATCATCTCGCTTGGAAGACAGAATGTAAGTGGACTTGTCTTTGCCACTACTGCTCCTCGAAGCATCTCTCAAAATATACTGCAACAAGTGCAGACAAAATCAGTTACGATTCTTCAGCAATGAACCTTGGTCGCAATTTGATAACTCTAGGTCTCGATGTAATTAACATTGTGAACTACAGGGATCGCAGAGATCAAACAATCCATCACTAAAAAATTTTAGCTGATAATGAATCGATCATTGCATCATATACCTCACAAATTTCCCATAATATGTTGTGTAATTCCTGATTAACAAGGTCAGGATGGAGAAAAGTCAAACATTACATCAGGCACTTGCAGTGACACTTCCCATTGATCACAATTCCCAGTAAAAACTATTACATCAACGGTGAAGCGTCCTAACTAGCACGAGATATTGAGGACTACATCTACAAGTTTGGTTTCAATTTCAAAGTCCTCATTTTTTCCCAAAAGCATCACTACCAACTGAAATTTGGCATACTAAACATGCAGGAGCAGGACATAACCAAAATAAAAATGGCAAAGCTCCTCGTTACAAAGTAATGACACTAAAGATGCCAAAATATTTTTATGATCCTTTACAAAGGGACCATCACATAGTTAGGTAATAGCCAAAAGAGGCAGCAATTCAAAAAACCTAAGCTCGCCATCAACTTTTAAAAGCAATAATCAGGAATCCATTGTTAAGCAATGCAACTCAACTCTACGAGGAAAAAGGATACATGTCTCAATCAGAACTCATCTCCCACTTTACAAATTGTTAGACTACTACATTGAAAAACAATGCATAGCCATCAGTGGGTACAGATGCAAATAAAGGTGAATGAGGATTAAAAATTCGGATCAACCATAAGATCAGCAAAAGCACCTCAATGGCCCGAGCTGCTTTAGGCAACCATGCCAAAACATCTAAAAAAACACAATACAACACGCATATAAAGATGTATGCGCAACAACATGCCACAAATAGGAGTACCATTGCAGTTGAACTTTTTCTCTTTTCAGAATTTCGTTTTGATGGTGCAGAACTAGAGCTTCCGGCAGACGAACCACCACCTCTTCCACTCATTTTCTCATTAGCGATTGACCTCTGTCAACAAGCATGAAAGTACAATAAGAGAGTCTACTGAGCAATAGCGCTAGATATTTTAAAACAAAACATCCAAATCCAAGTGTAATGATGACAGTTGAAAACTTGGCAAAGAAAATAATACTACCCAGTTATGTTAAAATGTGTCAAAACTAATTAAGAATGGCAATGCAAATTTAGCAATATATTCCGTAGATCAAAAGCATGTATGAAATAATAGATGTAGACTTCCTATATTGTTACAGTCAACATAAGTACATCAGCATTCAAAAATGAAAAAGGGATTTCCTTTCTCAAGGAACACCAAGGTTGGCGTAAAATGGCAACACTTGCACAAAGATCCTACATGACAAATGAAACTGCCTCAAATAAAAAACTACCACCAAAACAATAATTTTGGAACTATATGCCTCCTTTCGGGGGTACCACAAGCCAGAAATGAAGATCGAGCTTACGAAACCAATTCAACCTAAGCAACTTTGTTTGGAAGTGGGAGTAACTCCACCAACACCTCATGCTCTATTATTACCAATCTCCCCAACATGAAGGCACAAAGAGATCAAATTAAAAAAACAACATACTTAACATGTCAACGCGTCACTACATCTAAAACAAAGAACCTAAAAAACCGATATTTTTCTCAAGACATCATATCCTTGTGACTCATCTTTTAGTTTATTGATCCTGCAAACAATGACTTCTAATCTCAAAAGCATTTGCCAATCTTTTATCCTCCTAGTAGACTCCCAATAGAATTTCATTATCATATAAATATTTTCAGTGACCCATTCTGAAAGTAACTACAGCATCAATAATAAAGTACCCGAGATCCACCCTTTGAAGCCCTCTTCTGGCGAACATAATCCATCAAAGGAGTCACTACAGGAGCTTCTTTTCCAATACCTACAAAAATTAAATGTGCACAAAAAAAAAGGGGGGGGAAGCAAATTAGGAGTGCAGGCTGTACTAATCTCAAGTATTGCGCACCCATAACGAACAAGCAACACTCTAACACTACAGAAAGTGACCTATACCAGATCGCTCCGCCTCACGTCTCTCCAATTGTATCTCTGCACTTGGAAGATTCTCAACTGGCTTTGCAATAAATTCAAGGAATTCCAAGTACTCAGGATCTGCAATATCAAGAGAGCTATAATGAATTAAAAGGTTTAAATACCTGGTCAAAATTAATCCATCATCGATTTCCCAATGATTCTACTTCAGCCAAGCAAAGGAAATACCTTTCATTATGGTCCCTTCCCGGCCATCTTTTTTAGATGTCTGCTTAGGTATACGTTGTGAAGGAGCATATTCAACTATAGTCTTGAACTGAGTACCTAACGAGAGAAAGTTTTAAATCAAACTTATGAAGAATCAAACATCACAAGTTTCTAGAAGAAAGCTACATAAAGAGGTGGCTGACGTACAAAGCGCAAATATCAGAATGTGCCGGGCCACAAGCAACTAAAGCCCATATGATTGTCACAAGAGTAGGTAAGGAAAATTGTGACGTAAAAAGCATGGCAAGTTCATGTTCAGTTACCTCTCAATAAAATAGAGCTCAATTATAAAACTAGAATTCAAGAAGCGTGATTTGTGAAATAAAACAAAAATCTTCTACAGACACGAGAATATATTTTATCAGATTCTCAAAGTTACCTTTCTCATTCACAAACACATGCCCCTCAAAAAACTCGGCAAATTCAACAACATCCTCAGGTCTCCTGAAATTGATGTAGGCTCTTGAATAGACCTGGTGCTTCAGGCTGCAAAACAAGTTGCGGAACCATGTAAAGCAATGCACAACATCACGGCAGACACTAATTTGGCAAGTGTCCAAAACACAATTGCTCAAAACGTCTCTCCACCCATAACTAGGAAAACAAAGCCACGTCATAGCATATTCTTTACAGTGTCGGAACAGATTCTCACCTAACCTCGCTAGGAGATCTTTCAATAGAAAATTTGACAGAAATGCAAAACTATCCCAGTTAATTGGTGTTGGACCTGTAAATGCATCAGTCAACTAGGAAATACAGGGCTTGGAGCTAAAGAATGATTTCCAACTCTTTCTTGTCCAGGCCGTTTGCTGTTTAACTAGTAGTCATAGTATCCACAATACCTAGGAATACTCCCTTGAGAATAATCAACATCCTCTAGAACCTTGCAATATGTTCTACTTGTTTTTTTTTTTTTCCCGAAAATGAAGCTTCTTGGCTGAGGAGCAATCCTCGAAGTAAGATGAAGAGGACGAAATCTCAAAGACAGACATAAAGTCAGTGAAGTCACTATCCGACAAGAGAGCTTCAAGGAAAACCCACCCCACCCCACCCCCCCCCCCCAACAATCAAATGAAAGCGCGAACACTACCCTTTCTCTGGAGAAGTAGGGCAAAACCATCACAAGTTACGCAAAATATTCGACCCTTAACTTCAGAGATAGACACGTCACGATCAAACCGATAACAAACAAAAACGGACTCAATTCTGCAAGTGAGGGTCAGAGCCCAAAAGCCTCGACGGCTCACTAACTACTGAATATAGAAATAACCAGAATTAACGAAAAATAGGACACGAATCTCGACTCTACAACAGCTAAAACCTCGAAAAGAACCACATAAGCGCCCGTCATTGGATACGCTGATCAATTGACGCATAACCTCGGTTCGCCGAGCAAAGAGGCAAAGCGGGAATCGAACAAAAGAGGAAAGGAGGCGAAGGGAAGCTAATGCCAGCACACGAAAAGCCCCATACGCACGACCACACCAAAGCGCGGGGCGGAAGGGAAGGAACGGGCAGAAACCCTAACCTGCTCTTGCCGGGGCGGAAGGCGAACCAGCTGTAGCGGCCCCCGAACGCGGTATCGATCTGGTCCAAGAGCATGCCCTGCGTAATCGACGGCGGCAAGTGCCGCAGAACCACCTTGGTCCGATCCAGATGCCCTTTCATGCCCTCGATTGGGAAAATCCTCGGCTCTTCGACAGACCGCTGGAAACTGAACCCTCGAGAAATCGGTCAAAGGAACGCCCCGGAAAAAAAAAAAAAAAAAACAGGGAGAGGAAATCGCAATCCGGGAGATCACATCTTGTTGGGCATGATCGAGCGCACGGCGGGGAAGAAGGGGCTCATGAGATCGAGATTGAGCAGGAAGAAACCTCCATTCGAGGAGGAATATCGAGCGAGAGAAACAGAGGGAGGGGGGAGGAGGAGGAAGGAATGGAGGAAGGAGAGGGGAAAAGGAACGTGCAGGTGCGTGAGTGTTATATATACGGTTGCGTTTTTGAATTTCTTAAGGTTTCTCTCTTTCCTTAATTCCGACGAAAAATCGGCAAACAAATCCGAAAATCTCACGGGAATATGAAGCGGGACGCGTTACGCGCAGAAGCTGGAAAACGAGCTGCCGTTTTTGGGGGGCGTGGGTAGTCCGTCCGCAATCGGCCCGGCCCAAAAAAAACACATTAAGGCAGTAACTTAATTGACGGCTGCTGCTGCTCACTCACACACAATATGATATATCCGTGCAGGTTCATCAACGTTATAGTATCTATCTACCAAATATGTGAATTGACGGCTTCATTGGTTGTTGAATTTCTAGAGTTTTAATTTAATTTTATTGTCGACGGCGAAAACATCAATCAATTACGTCACATCAACAGAGATGGATCTTGGTACTCTTATTAATCAATGAATATGAAAATAGAATTGATTCGTCGATGATACGAGTAAAAGGCGTTGAACTTTTTGAGGAATTACGACGGCCGGGGGGGTCTTCTATTCTCAAATCATCATCGACTTTCTTGGCGTTTTGAAGTATTACCGTAAGTTAGAACGGTGATAAAAAAAAAAATGAGTCTTTACACTAAAATCGCAAAGGAAAGGCGTCAATGGAAGGGGATGGCCTCTGATATTTTACAAGGCAACATCAAAGGAGAAAATGGACAAGATCCCTCCACAGCTCAGGATGCAATCATTTTCATATAATAAAAACGGGGGGTGAAGTGAATCTTGTTTGACTAGAAACTAAATAAATCACAGCAAAGCAAGGCAAAACTCATAGATACTGCTCACTATTCAATGTCGTCAGGGCTAGGAGGAGTACGGCAGTAGGGCTCTCTGTGCCTGTGCGTGTCTGTCTGCTCTCCCTCTTTCGCTCCCAACAACCACGCAAATCACAAGGGCAGTCTCCGATCCAACTCCTCTCCCCTCCTCTCCCATCAAGTAAGCTCCTTTCTCCCTCTCTGTCTGCGCTTAGCTGTGCTCCTTCTTGTGGGCATACAGATTAGAGAGATGGGTCGATCTAACGTTTGTGTTTTTGTCTTCCTTTGATGGCGTTTGATTGATTGGTAGGTGTTGTGTGATGGGAGAGAGAATCCAGTCGGGGAGTTTCTTCCAGTACCCGCCCTCTGGCCTCCATGCCTCTCCTCACCGCTCCTCTCCCCTTCCTCCCGATCGAGAAAGGTCTCTTCTTTTACCATCCCTTTTTTCTTTGTTTTTGTTGATTTCTTCTCTGCTGCTCTCTCTGTGATTTGTATTTCCGATGGTTTTGTTTTTCTAACTTTAAGGTTCACCCTTTTACGAATACCGGTTTTCCCTTTTATGATTGTTATTATTGGTGGCCAGAGTGATTCTGCATTGCCTTGTTGGAAGAATTGAAAGCGTTAGCCTCCCCACATGGCTTTTGCTATTATTTAACCTCTGAATTTTCTGAGTTTCGCTTTCGGCTTAATGTGCAAAAGCTTTTCTCGGGTTATCTGTCAAATATCCAATCTGGCCTCCTTCGCAGAGATTAGTAGCTATCCCTTGAATTGATGGTATTTACATCACTTCTCTAGTATCCATTACACTTCATTTTGAGACTTTAGTCTTCAAGAAGGAGATTGGTTCTTGTCCCGTTGCCCGAATTGTAATTCAGTGGCTTCTCCATGTTGCTACGTGGTAGCAAATTAGATCGTTTTATCTTTTGCAGATACTTGGCTGAGCTATTGGCTGAGAGGCAGAAGTTTGGACCTTTTATGCACGTTCTTCCAAATTGTAGCCGGCTCCTTAATCAAGGTCTGCTGTTCATTTTAATTATCGTATTCGTTTTCCTGTCATCTAGGAGTCCTTTCATCTCTGTTGGTTTCATCTCCATACTTATCTCAATGACAACCTCTTGGCAAAGACTGGTACATAGTATCCCTTGTTTGAGTGCGTCTTAATACGATCTTCAGCCTATGTCATGTTTGCATCAAGCTGAATATGGTCCTTTATGTACTGATGAATGTAAGTGGCAAAATATAAGAAGCTGGTTAAATTCTTCTGAGCAAATTTAGGAGTAGTTGATGGTGAAAGGGGTACACGTTTGTGGCCCTCTATGTATTACCTCCCTTTTATTTTGCATTTATCCTGCCTTTTGGTTTCTGCAGAAATTAGACGGGTATCAGCTTATAGTACAAGTTTTCTGGATCATGAGAGACTTGACCATGAGAGCCCACATAGGCCATTTAATCCACAGTTAAATGGGAGGCCCTTGGATTTGGACAGGTGGTCTGTCATGCAAATGGAGGTAATACCTAGGTCACTCCCATGGGAATAATGATGTGTTTAGCTGCTATTCCATTGGAGCTGCAGATTCTGTGATTTTGGGCATGTGGCCATTTGTATTGCTGTTGATCTGAATTCAGCTATTATGGGACTGATTCACAGTTTGCATGTCTTTGTGATATGAATACATTTCTTCTTTTACCTGGAGAGTTTGTCTTAATTTGATATTCCGTTTGAATTATTTCCGGACTGTAAGGCACACTGTCTTCTTAGAAGAGTGTATGAATATTTTGCTTTAAGCCTTGGCTAGACCTTCTAAAATTGAACTGACTAATTGGAGATTTCATTTGTTATACTAAGCGAAAGAAGTCAAATGGTTCTTGTTTAGGCTGCTGAGTCCACATTAGCTTTGTCAAGAAGAAACAGTTTATTGCTACTTCCAGTTTGAGCTTACTAAAGCTAAGCCTCTTGCATCAGGAAAATGGGCATCTCCAGAAAGCGGGTCTCTTTCAATCTTCTTCAGTTGGTTGGCCAGGAGCTGTCAGTGTACCAACCACTCCTGTAGTGAAGAAAGTCATCAGGCTTGATGTTCCTGTCGACAAATATCCAAGTGTATGTTCACATAATTCTAGCCAATGTCAAAATGCTTGTGGTTTCTGCTTACATATTGAGCAGCGGCTCTAACTCTAAGTTTAGCAGTATAATTTTGTTGGAAGAATCCTTGGACCACGTGGAAACTCCCTTAAAAGAGTCGAAGCCATGACACAATGTAGAGTGTACATAAGAGGCAAGGGCTCGGTGAAGGATTCTGTAAAGGTATACATCTCCAACTTTCTCATAATGACAATGTGATGTTGTGGTGGTCTAGTTAGTGCATATTAAATTGGTCAAGCACTCCATATTCTTTTTCAGAAAAAATTTCCCATCAAGTCTTTTTTGGTCTTTGCATATCCTTTCTAACTTACATCCCCAGTCTCTCCTATGCCACATCATCTTATTGAGATGATTGAAAAACCAAATTCTTGTCATTGAGTTGAAGTTGGCTGCACGGCACCATGTCCAAATTGCCTTCCTCTCCACCAGTGAACTTTGAATTGGACGAATCTTGTCTTTTTACTTTTTCATGGTTCCTATCCGAATCATTTGCTATTACTGAAATTTCCTTAAATAGACATTCTAAATGCAACTACCTTAGGCAGGTTGCAAGTCAAGAGTTTTACTTTTCAGTCTTGTTTATTTTATTTGTCTTTTTTTTTGGCTAGATATTTCTCTCTCGTTTGTCTTCATCCTTTCTTATCAGATGTCTTTTGGGAATTCTTGTTTAGTGTCTTGAATTTAGGTTGGAAGTCAGAGTTTTCTTCAGTCTCGCTTCTTTTATTTCTGTCTCTCTCTTTTTCTTTGGCCAGATATTTTTGCCTCATTTGACTTCATCCTTTCCTATCAGATTTTTGTATTGGGTATTCTTGTTTAATATGCCAATTTGAGAGTTGTGTTTGTGGCTTTGTAGCCTAAAATTCCTTACCGTGGATAAACGAGAGAGAATAAGCACCTTTTCTGCCAAATTGCTTGTGATTTCATATATGGTAGTAAAATTCCTTGGGTCGGGGTCTTACTGAAGAATTTATTGCAGTTTGGCTGGTACGCAGCATGGTTCCCCAAATTTGCTTGCCAAGTATTGAAACATCATTCTTTTTCTCACTTTTAAAAGATAGTGAATTGCTCGTAGTTTGTTTCAAAAACTGAAAATTTTAGAATATAATTTTTATTATATTTTTAAATCTAACTGGTGTCGGCACACTTGGTGGTAAATGGTAATCAATTCTTCTAGATTATTGAGTACGTTGCTTCTTAATTAGCATGCGTATTTGACGGTGCATTTCTTACACCTTTTTAGGAAGAAAAGTTAAAGGATAAGCCTGGATATGAGCATCTTAATGAACCTCTACACATTCTAGTGGAAGCTGAATTTCCAGAGGATATAATAAATTCTCGGTTGGAACATGCAGTGGCTATACTAGAGAACCTTCTGAAGCCAGTGGTAAGACACGTAAACACTCCGATTCTAACTTGATGTCGCGTAACTTGCTCTAATAACCTCCTTTCCCTCACTCTTTAGCAGGATGAATGTTTGGATCACTACAAGAAACAACAGCTGAGGGAATTGGCTATGCTCAATGGTACACTAAGGGAAGAAAGTCCGAGTATGAGCCCTAGCATGAGTCCAAGCATGTCACCCTTTAACAGTACAGGAATGAAAAGGGCAAAGACAGGAAGATAACTGTGTATGTTCTTGAATTATCGTCTACAAGACAGATGTGATTGACTGATCATCCATGAAAGGCGATTGCAGTTTTGAACGGCATCTTAAGGAACAGAATCTTGGGAAGCCACTGTCCAAGTACAACAGAAACTGCGACTGAGATTTGGGTTGGTTAGTATCAGGATCGGCATCAGCTGCATGATCTCTGATTGATGTCCCTGCGGTCCATGTGATTAATAACTTATCCATTTAATTCTGGAATCGATGTGGTTCCAAATGAGACATTGCAGTTTCTCTATATTTTGTGCTGTTAAGAGTTCTTGTACTTTGTATTTCCTAATCTCAATAATATGTAGGTAGATGTAGAATCGTGCATGTCTTTCAGTCGAATTTTTTTGTTGATCATTGTACTGAACGCGCTAAATTGATAGATGTTTTTTGGCTTTCAAGCACTCATTGAATGGTGTTTTTGCTTTGGATCTAGCTGCCATTTGACTTTGGAATTGCTTCTGCATAGTCTTATGTCTAACACTACCTTTGCTTATCGAGAAAGTCTCTTTAAAGGCTTAAACTAGACGAATGTATTCACCACTACGAGAGCTATGGTCTGGACATGCCTGAATCAGGACTTGCTTCTAGTTGTATGCAGGGTTGTCTGAATGCATATAACCTGCTACCCTGGCTACAAGTGAGAGATATTTCACCCAGCAAGCACTAACTTTTCGCACTTCCCACAACTCCACCAGTTTGAGCAAATTCTAGTGCTTGCACAGAGCAGAGATATTGTGCCCTTTCCTGACATTGAAGAGAACAACCCAACAGTCGTACTTATCCAAAGGAAGATGACTTGGTGAACAGTGAAAAAAAAACGAGGTTGGTATATCAGCGAAGTCATCTTCCAACCTACTGTCACATATCATCACACCCAATCCCATAATTGGACTCATCACTACCCATCTTCCTGCAAAAACAGTAAATTTACTTCATCTCACTGGCACAAGGAACATTATCATGCTATACCAGTGAGAAAATTCAACGGGGACTCAGACCCTTTTTATCTAACAACTGATATATGTATAAAAAGGGAGGGAGGGAGGGATGGCACACCAGGAAGCTCAAGGATTCCTGACCTATTCAATCATGTCATTATCCCTAAGATTGAAAATGGTGAGCAAGATAACCTCACCCGACAATTGAAGTTTTACAATTTCAGCACTGCATTCATCCGATTACACGCAGAGGACAATGGTCCTCCCCCAAAAAAAAAACAAAAAAAATATCTGCACTTCCTTGAATTCATGTAATATCAACATGACAAACGATACCATCCCTCCGAATGTTTCTTACACTTTATAATTCGCTCATCTAACGCCAGCCCAAGTTAAATTCTCACAAATTTCTCTCTCTCAGAATATGAATACAAAAGGTACAACTTATAAACTGGAAAAAGGACAAGAATCTTGTTCACAAAAATCCCAAGCTAAACTTGCTGTTTAAGCCAAGATGGACCTGTGACAAAAAAAGGGAACTGTCACGAATATATTGATGCAAAGGCACTGACACTAAAACAGCAGAATGAACCAAGTTAGAAGAGCACCACTTCACATCTAACCAACTCCTCCAATCGATGTTGCAATGGGTAATACCAATGGCAATGTTGCCCCTTTTAGAAACATTTTCACATAAAAATTACACATAATGCAGGTTATGCAAGACCTACAGTTTACTTCAGATGCATGATATCGACCCTCCAAATCAATTGCCTGGTCTTTTGTTATATTCAAATACAGCCATCATAGTTCAGAAGAGCAGAGCATTCCACTCCACGGAGTTAAGGAGAGGGATGCTGCGAGTGACTACACCCAGAAAAAACAAAAGCTCTTCTCCTCAGCCAAAATGAAATTGATAAACTCATAAAAAAAGAATAGCAAGCAACGAAGCTTGAGATAAAACAATACATGCTGAAAAGACATCAACTTATAAAAACTTCCAACTCATTATAGACTGCCTAACATTTGAACACTACATGACGGTTGCTGTGGACCTGTTGGCACTGCAAAGATATGCAAGAAACGGACTCAGTTCAGCCACGCAACAAAACCCTACCATCACCAACAGGCCCTCCAAAAGTTCACGAAAATTAGCCTAAACACAGTAGATTGCAACCTCGTAATGGGTCTCATGAGGACACAATAGCATCTTTGCTCATAAATGATCATATAAGCACAGAAACGACTTCGTCTCACCTACAAAGTCTGCAGGGCAAATTCAATCTCGCAGACCAAGTTCGACCTCGAGCTCATCATCCTCTTCAAACAACTTGAGAAGCCGTGCATACTGCTCAGCTCGCTTCTTCTTTTGCCACAACTTGTAAAGAACGAAAGAGAAAAGAGCCACGACCACGATCACGACCAATACCACCAGTACCATAGACCCCGTGTTGCCGCCGGACTTATCATGAGTCTCAGATTTCGTGCCCTTCTTAGAGTTTGACGAGTCATCGGAAGAGCCTGAGAAGACAGTAGAAATCAGTTATGATGCACGATTTGACAGAGGAAAAATAAAGAGTAGATAAAGCGAATGAACAGGGTGCAGAGGAGGATGACTCCGCTTTAAAGAGTGTAAAAATGGGAGGGGGCTGATCCGAGCAACGCAAGATGCACCCAAGACCGCAGCAGTAACGACCAGACAAATTGGGCAAGCCCGACATCCGCAATTAAGGGACATTCAGGTAGATGGAATGCAGATCCAATTGCAATTGGTCGACCAAAAAGAGCAAGAGACATAATTGAAGCTCCAAAATCAGTAGAGGGTCGGGGTACCAGTGGTGGGCGGGGCAAGGCTAATATGCAAAAGGAGAAGCTTGGGAGTTCAGCGGGCGAATTGAGGACAAGGGAATTACCAACATCAATGGACAGAAATTGAGAGGACCTCACTAGGCAGGCAATGAGTATGGAGGGAGGCAAGCGAGAAACTAAGGAGGCTGTCGGAACTAATTGGGGCAGATCAAATCGAAGTGCGAGCACGAAAAGGGATCAGTCGTGTCCAGCTGGGCATGTAGAAACCAATACAGGCAAGACCAACCGGATCACTCGGAAAACACAACCGCCCGCAAAGACGACACAACCAACCAATCAGCAAAGCAAACGAGCAAAGAGGGAATCCCCAGTAATGGATTCGAACGCAGGAGGGAGATTACTAGAGGAAACGAAAGGGAGAAGGAGGGAGGAAGGAAGGAAGGAAGAGGAAGGAAGGAGCGAACCTGGGGAAAGTCGAAGGAGAATCGAGGCCAACACGAGGAGAAAGCGAGGCGATCCGAGGGGCGGCATCTCTCCCATGGCTCCTCCGCCTCCGGGAGGGAATTGTATGTCGGGTGTGGGTGGTGGTGTTGTCGGGAGGGCGACGTGTAGTTCGATGTTTCTCCTCCGCAACCGCCTTCGGAGAAAAAGCCCAGGAGAATGAAATTCCAACCAATTTTGGACTTTTCTTTCATTTATTTTTTATTTTATTTTCTTTATTCGTTTTTTGAATTGTTATTTTTTTTTTCTTGAATTGTACTTTCCCTTTATTTTTTCGCGCTTTCTGATTTCCTTTTGATATATTGTATGGTTGGGCCAACTGGGCCCATCAAATTCAGATCGGACATGACAAATTCCCAAACCAATCATATAAATTACAAATGTCATGTCGTGTCTCGATAATCCTTGAGAAGACCACTTTTGCTTATGAACCTTCCGTCAACTTTTCCATGTAAAATATACACGATCGGTTACTTTCGTTTGTTTTTTCTTTTTTGGGGGGTGGGGTGGGGATGGAGGGGGTCGTCGAATCATGGGTGGTTAGTTAAAAAGATCGAAAATTCCAATTTTACGAGACTTCTCTCCTTACCCGTTTTATCTCCGCCAGGTTAAAATGAAAGCTTGCGTCACTCAACAATCCCTTCTTCTACTTTCACTACTCCCAAGAGAAACAGAGGACCGCGAAATGCTTTGACAGATGAATTGCTTTTTGACACAGGATTTACGTCAATCGAATGCAATAGGATTTACGTCCTACTTCACATTCATACCGTACGAAAACGAGCCAAGAAAGCACGATGCCAGTGCCTCCTCTCCCCCAGTCACTCATCACCTGCTAACGCATTTCCCTTACTAACGGTCACAAGAAAATAACGAGCCACCCTGCTGCCATGCTGTCATCCTACCATCCTCGACCCAACAAAACCAAATCTAACAGCATCTCATTAAAATCTGAAAGGCACACGTTTCACTACATCTTCGTATTAAGCAGTGGTCCACAACACCCCAAAAGTAAACGATACATACTTAACATCCTAGTAGACATCCACGAGGATAAGTTAAATGAGTATCGTCACTCAAATGACAAATTGCTATTACTTAAGTTTTTGTTCAGGCTGCAAGTACAGACTCTACCCAAATCAATCAAAAGTTAAAAGCGGGGAAAAAAGATACGGCAAAAAGTGTAGATCAGATCACTTGGGGCCCTCCCCTTCCCTCAATCATTTGAAGCACTTGGCATCCAACAGGGCCTCTCCCTCAAAAGGCTCCTGATCCTCAATCATCTGGCTAACGCGCTCCTTCTGCGCCTCATCTGAGATGTCGACCTTCTTCCACTCATAGAGCTCCATGTCATAACACTCATCAATCACAAACTGCGGGATTTCTGGACCACGGAAAAGCCACAGACCCTTCACCTTGAAAGGTGGCTCCGACCCAATCACCAGCATCTTCCCAAATGCATACTTGCGACAAAGGTCCATACGTTGCAGAAATCCGCCCACTTTGTTCATGGTGACGAAAGAAACGGTGTTCTCGTCATTGTACTTGTAATCGCAGAACCACAGTGAGTATCCCTCCGGATCATACATGTCCCAGAATCCTGCATCGGGAAGATAGAACAAATGAAGTGAACAGAATGCTTCAAAAGAATGCCTTCGCAACATGAGTTAACATAAATTCTTATTCACAAGTCGAATGGACATGATAAAATCAAGACATAAATGACACGATACCTTTAATTGCAACTTCACGGAAGTTGGTCTTGGTATTAGAATAGAGTCTCTTCCACTCATCCAATATCATCTTACTCGGAGGCAGGAGATCTAGAGGATTCTTTGGCTTCGGCTTGGGTGCCTCTTCCTCATCAGCAGCTTCTGCTTTGGGCTCTTTTGGAGCTTCCTTCTTCTTTGGCTCTTCCTTGGGCTTTGGTTTAGCTGCCTCTTTTGGCTGGGCAGGCTTCTTTGCAGATTGGATTGGTAGAACAGCTTCAGTTTGCTTCACCTCTCCTAATACCTTCTTGAAATTTGGCTGATTAACCATGGTCCAGAAGTACCTCTCTACGTGAGGGAACTCTGAGGTAAAGCTCTTGGGCATAAGATGGGTGAATCCCATGAACAAGTTGCATGTCAATATAATGTCAGCCAATGTCACAGAGTGCCCAACCAAGTAGGTATTGGACGATAGATGCACATTCAAAGCACCTAATGCCCTCTTCAAGGCAGCAATTGCAGCTTCCTCAGCCTTCATACAGAATTTTATAATTTGCGTCATGATTAGCTCGGAGCAGAATGAAATAAACAAAGCTAGAATACCAACATAAAAAGCACATAAGGAGCATTGCCCTTGTAGAATTAGCCACCACCACATAACAGAGCAACATCCTTTCATAAATGGCACCTTTTAGGCACCTCATCAGTTAGATACTTAAGTTACCTATAGAAAAGAAACTAACAACTTGTTTTTCCTCTAAAAAAACAGAAGAAACTCTCTTCATCACGCCATTGTAGAGAATAAAATGTGCAGTCGACCAAAAGTTTTTCCTTCAGAACAGATGGGATATGATGTTCCATGATACGGTAGGGACATAGATTTCTCCTGGGAAGGAACTGATCCTACTGTACTGGAAATTACTTCGTCATGTATTGAAGAAGTAGAATACACATTCTCATTATAGTAGGGACCAATTTAAGAATGACAAGTCCAAGAAAATGTTGAAAAGCTACACTTCATATCAACAAGGGCAACTTACTGGAGGAAGGTACACTGCCCGTCCCATTCTCGGTCTAAACCAATTAATAAGGTTGGCATCAACTTCCAGAGATGAGAAATCAATCCATTGTTCAATATGAGCCTGCCAATGAGAAGTCACCAGTATATGAGAAACATACAGCCAATTTCTTAACATAAAAAAAAAGTAGAAGTAAACAGTAAGGAAATGAACTAAGTAAGCGAAACTCATAAAGTGTCTCACATAATCAATCAGAGAAGATCCGTACAAGGGATTGTCCGCCTTCAACCGACACACTGCATTAAAGAGAATCAAACAATCATATGTTGTAAAAGTGAGCACCACCCACAAGTCACTAAAGAAATAAACAAAGAAAGAAAAAGATACCATAGCGTGCAATAGCATTGCTCTCGAAGACAGGGCCGTCAGGTGTTTCCAACACAGGGATCTAGAGAAGTAAAAGATATTCAGCAACAAAATAAAGATCAAATTGGCACTAGACCATCTGACACCTAAACTAAACAAGATGATCAAAAATCCCATCTCCCCGCAGTTCGAATTGCACTGTTGCCTCACCTGATGTATAAGAACTGTCTTGCTAGGCAAGAGAAGGGAAAACGGAATGACGAACCATCATGGACTTCAATAGATTTAACTCACATTGGATTATGTTAACTAGTCTTTCATAAAAAAAAAAAATACCAAAATGGGATCTAAATACCTTTCCAATAGGGTTCATCTGGATAAACTCGGGTGTTTTATTTGAAACACCCATCTCAAAATTCGGCGCCAATTCAACTTTCACACCAGTGTATTCTGCAGCAATGAGTGTCTTGTAGACATTTTTGTTTCTCGTGGCGTGCAGAACCTGCAATGTGAATCAAGTAGCTGCGTGAGTTATGAACAGGGACAGAACTATATTGAAGGTAAATAGGGCTCTTGCGCCCACTCACTTGTCCCCACAAATTGATGAAACTTATTATACAATTCTAAAACCGTGAAATACAGTATGATAGGCAAACAAAACCTCGTTAACGTTAATTTTAATCATACTTTTCATTTGTAAGAACACTATTTTAATTATTCAAGTAGTTTTTTTTTAATCTAATTTCGATCCCGCTAAGAAAGATTTCTACCATCAGTCCCTCGTGATGATAGCATCAAAGTAGCAGTATCATTCTATTACATACGATCTGAAAAGAAAATCTAATGAATTACTCGGATAGGAGACCAATCACGATGGCTGTACATGCATAGGATTGCTCAGGCAACAAATCTACGGAGACAGAGATGCACGGGGTGAGTTCGTATACAAAAGCGACGTTCTCAAACAGATCAGGGCCATCCCAAGGCTCATCACTAACCAAAGTTAAATTCCTTCTCATTCCCAGAAAAAAACAAAAGACTAAAAAAGGAAGAAGCAAAATCAGATAGAAAGCAATAGTCAAGATATCGTCCATACGACACGATACCCGCGACGCTCTCCTAGAGAGTAGAGACCCAAACAATGCACGGATTCACGCATAATGTGAAAAAAAACACAACACAACGCATTCGTGTACGAACTAACCAGAGCCATTGCCTCGCGGAAAATCTCGCAACTCCGATTTCAGATCTGAATCGAGAAAAAGAAAAACGATTAGAGACGACCGAATCGGCGAACTCGAAATAGCAATCGGCGACGCAATGGAACGGAGAAACAGCAAAGAAAATCCAGGTTGAGAACAATCGGCGGAGAAGCAATCGCGAGAGCGCGATTCGGACATGCACGTGGAATCGAAGAAGACTCCGTAAGAGAGGGAGATGCAATACCTGCGGATGGGAGAGCTTTGAGGGTAGCAGAGAGAGAGGCTCGAGCAGAGAGAGGGAGAGAGTGCGCGATGAGCCGAGCGAGCGTTTTAGGGTTTTGGAGGCTGGAGATAAAAAAACATATACCGTCGCATATGCGGGTTCGCTTTCGGGTCGGGTCGTTCGCTTGGAAATGGATAGTCGATCGGTTTGGGCTGGGCCTGAATCCGGACGGATTTGCTTAAGAAAGGAAATGCTGTCGAAAGGGTAATGCTGTACTTAGATTAGTTTATAAAGTGATGTGTAAACTTAAATGTTCCCTCCGACCAAAACAAAAAAAAAAACTTACATGTTCCCGGTTCAGTCCGGTCCAGTCCAACCAAAAAATTGGAAACCAGACAAGAAGGACCGATTCTCAATTTCTGAAATTAGGGACCAGACTGAACCAAGTCCGGATCCGGATCCACGCGATCCAATGGAACCAGTTGATTTACAAATAAAAAATAAATAAAAATCGTGAGGTGAGAGAAGAGTGACAGAGAGGAGAGAGGAGAGCAAGACACGTGAGAAGGGAAGGTGAAGAAGTTTACGTGAGAAATAAAAATAAAAAATATCGATCCGTTTCCTCCCCGGAACCAGGGATCGAACCGAAAATCACTAGTTCCAATTTTATAACACCAGGAACCGGACCGACACTTTTAGGAACAGTCCAGAACCAATCGGTTCTATCCAATCCAGGTGTTTCTCGATTCAGTCTATTCGTATTGTTCACACTAAAGTGTCACTCAGGTCAAAGCAATATTTGCAAAGGAATGTTCTTTCTCATCTCCTTTTGTGATTGAAATTATTTCAAGATGTGCTTTAATTTCATATCTTTTTCTACCGCAAATAAATTTAATTGGCAAAAGGACACCAGAAGTGCCATAAGTTGTGTACGGAGGACACTTTGGTGCCATAACTTTTTTTCGTATTACCTTGGTGTCAAATCGGAGGAAAATATATCACTTTAGTGACTCCGGCCAAAAAACTGATGTGCCATTTATATTTTAAAAAAATGATCTGACTTGTACACGTGAAAATTATGTGGCTTTTTTTTCGAATTTTTTAATCTTTTTAATCTTTTTTTTTTCCTAACTTTTTCCCGGTCGCCGGTCCGACGACCGGCCAAAGGGGAGGGCCAGCGAGGCCGACCTAGCCGGCCTCTGGCGAAGCTCGCCTCGCCGGCCACCGGCGAGGGCAAGCCTCGCCCAGCAAAGGCGAGGCCGACCTCGCCGTCGCCTGGGTCGCGACGGCGAGGTCTCGCCTCGCCCGGCAAAGGCGAGGCCGACCTCGCCGTCGCCTGGGTCGCGACGGCGAGGTCTCGCCTCGCCCGGCAAAGGTGAGGCCGACCTCACCGGCGTCGGGCAAGGGCTATCCTCGCCTGCCTAGGCGTGGTCGACCTCGCCCGACTCAGGCGAGGGCTGCCCTCGCCGGCGTCGGGCGAGGGCTGCCCTCACCTGACGCCGGCGAGCCTGGTGGGGCCGACCTCGCCGACTTGCACCTCTGGCCGGTCGCCGGTCCGGCGACCGGCCAGAGGTTGAAGATGAAGAAAAAAAAAGGAAAACAAAAAACAAAAAAATTAATAAAATTTATTTTTCTAAAAAAAGTACACGTCAGCGGATTAAACGGCGTCGTTTTTGGTTTGTAATGCTGACTGGACCTCTCCGGCGAGCCATGGACCTCTCCGCGCAAGCCATGTCAGCGCCACGTAGGATTTCCGGCAAGCCATGTCAGCATTGGCACTAAAATGATCGTTTTTCAAAAAAGTTGGCACCAAAGTGTCCTCCGTACATAAGTTATGGCACTTCTTGTGTCCTTTTGCCAAATTTAATTTAATGATATTTCAATCTCAAAATTTTATTGTATGACAAAAAAGAAGTACCTCCAAATTTCACCCATTATCCCACTTCAGCCGATAATTTCAAATCTAACTTTGCTAGAGAATTGTGATTAGCTTCAAAACTCTATCGGATTCCCATTAAAATTAAAATCGTCCTAATATTACAAGCATTTGTGGCCATTATATGTAAAAAAAAAAACATAAGGATAAATGCACTGGAAGTCTTAAATTTTGTCACGAAAGTGCAGTCGAGTCCTAAAAAATTTTAAAAAATGCAATCAAGTCATAAAACTTGTCAAATTGAAAAATGGCTGCGGTTTTTATTATTAGGGTTAATACCACGAAAAACCCTAAACTGGTACACTTGTGACACATTTACCCCAAACTATTTTTTTTACCATAAAAAATCCCAAACTGGTACACCTGTGATAATTTTACCCGGAACTATTTTTTTGACTACTAAAAACCCCAAACTGGTACACCTGTGACAATTTTACCCTGAACTTACCACAAAAAACCCCAAACTTGTACATATGTGACAATTTTACCCTGAATTAAAAATGTAATAATATTTTTTATTTTTTTTGAATTTTTATTTATTTTTTATTCTTTTCTTTTCTTTTTTTTTTCATCTTCAAACCCTGGCCGGTCGCCGGTCCGGCAACCGGCCAGAGGTGGAAGCCGGCGAGGCCGCCCTCGCCTGAGTCGGCCGAGGGTCGCCCTTGCCCTGGGCAGGCGAGGACGGCCCTCGCCCGACGCAGGTGAGGGTCGTCCTCGCCCGACGAAGGCAAGGGTCGCCCGACACCAGCGAGGGCGGCCCTCGCCGGCTTCCGCCTCTGGCCGGTCGCCGGACCGGCGACCGGCCAGAGGTTGAAGGTGAAGGAAAAGAAAAGAAAAGAAAAAAGAAAAAATTCAAAAAAATAATATTAAAAATTAGTTCTTGGTAAAATTGTCACATGTGTACCAGTTTAGGGTTTTTTGTGGTATGTTTGGGGTAAAATTGTCACAGGTGTACCAGTTTGAGGTTTTTTATGGTCAAAAAAATAGTTTGGGGTAAATGTGTCACAAGTGTACCAGTTTAGGATTTTTCGTGGTATTAACCCTTATTATTATTATTATATTCTCTCTCCTATGTGGCACTAATGTGGCTAAAGCATGAAGCATGAGGCTAAAACAAATCATTTTGGTCCAAATCTTATTTTGATTTTAAAAATAAGGTAAATTTAACAAAAAAAAACAACAAAAACCACGTGGCGATGGTGGGACAATGGCCGACAGGGGTTGCCCCACCATCGACGACCCTTTCTGGCGACAATAGCGAAGGCTCGATTTTTGTTATTTGTGTTTTTTTTAAATTTTATATTAATTTAATTTAGATAAAGTTTGGGTTAAAAAATAAGATTTGGACTAAAACGACGTTGTTTTAGCCTTATGTTTCATGAGTTAGCTACGTCAATGCCACATTAGAGAGATAAAACAATAAAGAGAGCACGTCGATATTTTTTGTTAACCTTTTTTTTTGTCAGAATTAACCACGTTGAAATTGAAGATGTTTGACACATTATTCTCAAATAGAAATAATTGTATTCATGTTTGATACACATCATGTTTGTGCATAAAAAAATGATACAGTAAAACAAAAAGAAAAAAAGAAGCCCCGATCAGTTCTAGGGTATTACAAAAATGGGAACCGATCCTGATAAGGTAGGTTTCAAGTTCCAAGTTTACAATCTACTTATGTGAAACCGATCACCCCAAGCTCTGATGATGAGTTTTTTTTAAATGAGGCTTAAATTAGTTATCTTTTTATGTAAAGGGATATGTTCACTAAAAGTCATAAAATTTGTCACAAAAGTGCAATTGAGTCCTAAAACTTATTAAATTGGTTCAATCGAGTCCTAAAGTTAACACCGTCTAATTTATTAACGGAAAATGCTGACGTGTTTTATTTTATTAATTTTCTCGAGACACGTGGTGTCCAACAAGCGCCACACATCAGAAAAAGTTGAAAAAAAATGTAAATTAAATTAGAAAAAGATATAAAAAACAAAAAACAAAAAAGGAAAAAAAAAACCCATATCCAGTAGCTGCGGTGGTGGCCAAGCCCTCGCCAGTGCCCGCCGCCACAGCCGTCGAGAAGTAGACATGGCCACGGGCCGGTTTTGGCCCGGAACCGGCCCAGGTCAAACCCTGGACCGGCCCGTTGACCGGGCCTGCTGTTCGGAACCGGAACCGGCCCGTGGCCTACGGGCCCGATTCAAAAAAAAAAAAAAAACTTGAGTCATCTTCTTCCCAGATCTGAACTATATGTACGGAAAAAACAGATTTCACTCTGCAATTGCAAGTTTGCTTCGCGTGTGAAAGTGATGAAGGAGCTGAGAGAGTAGCCATGGCGGCCATGGCTTCCGTTTCTCTTCCCATCCACGGGCTCCCCGGCTCCCACCTCTGGCCTCACCACGTCCAATGCGGCTCTGGAGGCCCGCCTCCACCGCGCTTCGCCGGAGCACGCCCCGTCCGACGCTGCCGCCGCCGCCTCGGCCGGGCGGCGAGCCCCGGGCGCCCGTTTCGTCACCTGCTCCGCCTCCAACAAGCCTTCCCCCTCCCCTTTTCTCCTCCGCCCGCCCCCCGTCTTCCCAGATTTGACCCCCGCCGTTGTCGCCGCCGTCGCCCCCGCCCATGGTTGCAGCCGCCGACGCTGACACCCCCTCCGCCTTCCCCCTCGCTACCCTGCGCCTCCTCCCATTTTCTCCTCCTCCCCTTTCAAACCGGAACCGGCCGGAATCGGAACCGGCCCGGAACCGCCGGTTCCGGTTAGTACCACGAACCGGAACTGGCGGTTCCTGAAACCGTGGCCATGACTATCGGGAAGGACTGGGGGAGGTCGCTTGGGCCTTCCTAAAGCCCGACGACCCTCGCCAGCCCCGAGCGAGTCCCCAGCAAGGGCCTGTAGCCCCCAATTTAGGGGATGGTGCGACCCTCGTCCTCCCCCAGATCGGGGGCTTCATGCCATCGCTGGGGACCGGTAGGGCCTCACCCGGGGTCGACGAGGGTTGCCGGGCTTCGGGAAGGCCCAGGTGACCTCCGCTAGCCCTTCCTGGCAGCTGTGGCGGCGGGCACTGGCGAGGGCTTGGCCACCGCCGCAATCGCTGGTTGGGGTCTCTCTTCTTTTTTTTTTTTTTTTTAGCTTTTTCTAATTTTATTTTTATTTTTGCTGACGTGGCACGTGTTAGACGCCACATCATTGCCATGTGTCTAAAGAAAAGTAATAAAATATGGCACGTCAGCGCCACGTCCGCATTTTCCTTTAGTAAATTAGACGGTGTTAACTTTAGGATTCGATTAAATCAATTTGACAAGTTTTAGAACTCGATTGCACATTTTGCAAATTTTAAGACTCAATTGCACTTTTGTGACAAATTTTATGACTTCTAGTGCACATATCCCTTATGTAATGAAAATAGCCTTGATACTTCTTTCGATTCCTTTTAAGTCCCTAGGCTTCATTGCTAAAATCACGACAAGCGTGCCACTAGACTCAACACCGCCTTTTTTCTTTAGGCTACATTTGGTAATCAGGATAAAATTCAGGATAAGATAAAAATGATCATATCTTGTCTTCGGTACCTACCCAAGGCAAAATAAAATCGGATATAGGAGGGATATAGTCCGGATAAAATCGTCCCATCGGAGGTGGGATAAAAGTGGGTAGGATTTCTAATGTCCATAATATAAAAGTTACTTTTCTTGAATAACAAACTTGTTAAATTAATAAAATTTAAATAAATATTTGAATATAAATAGTATTTGAATTATAATATAAAAAATTCAAAATAACAACAATTTCCTTTTTATTTATTGCTATTTCATTTATATATTCAAAATTCTTTCTATCTTAGTATTTATATTTATTACATATTTTAGGTATATTAGAATAGTTTACTATTTATTAAAATTTTATTAGAAAATGATGGAAGGGGAAAAAAAAATAACAAAGAAAAGAATTAAAAAAAAGAGAGGGAAAAAATAAGCAAATAAAAATGAAGCAGGCAAGAGTGTTGTAAAAGATTATTAACATCTCCATATGTGCAATTTTTAGGTTTATTTGCACTGATATGCCGTTCATAGCAACTAATAGAAGTGATAAGATTGAAAATATTCGATTTTATTTCCACAATTCACCGTGCAATGGATAGAATATAACAAATCCTCTAGATTTTATATCCTATCATATATCCAGTCAGATCTTGGCTAGAAAACTAGATGATCAAACGCAGCTTTAGATCCTCTCTCGAGCCAACAACGGAAGAGCGTGACACGATTACGGTTTTTTAACCCATAATGGTTGTGGAGATCTTTTTCTTTGTTTGATACATGTATGTACATTTCGCCTTCTATTTATGCCTGTGCTTCTTCTGATTTATGCCATCGTCAATGTTTCTCTTCCATACCTTTCTCCTACTTAAATTCCTAGAATATGTGATGTGTTGTAACGTTATTGATCGTGTACGCCTGCCACGTCACTTGGTAAACTAATTTTATGAACCAGTCATTAGCATTGCTCGCAAAGAGAAGTCATTTCTCATCTCTTTTTGTGTTTGAAATTATTTTCAAATGCGGTACGACTTAATATATCTTTTTTGCCGCATATAAATGAAATTCACATATATTTAAATCTCGTAATTTAACATTTATCTAGTTAAAAACAGTCTTTATAGTTTTTTTAAGGATAAGTACATTGAAAGTTCTAAAACTTGTCATGAAAGTGCAATTTAGTCCTAAAACTTAAAAAAAGTGCAATTAAGTCCTAAAACTTATATCGTAAGTGCAATTGAGTCCTAAAACTTTTAAAAAGTGCAATCAAATCCTAAAATTTATCAAATTGGTCCAATTAAATCATTCCATTGATTTCATTTTTTGAAAGTTTTATAACTCAATTGCACTCAAGTTTTAAGACTTGATCAAACTTTTTTTAAGTTTTGTGACTCGATTGTATTTTTGTGACAAATTTTAGGACTTAATTGCACTTTTTGAAAGTTTTAGGACTCAATGGCACTTTCGTAATAAGTGTTAGGACTTCTAATATACTTATCCATTCTTTTTATATTTATAAGTCCCTTGGCCTCATTACTAAAATCACAACAAACGTGCCACTAGGCCCGTCATCAGGTTTCTTTAGCTCCTCTCTTGAGTCGATACCAGGAGAGGTCGACACGGTCATATCGAGCTACGAACAGTGACATGCCCTTGGCAATTAGACTAAGATCTAAACCCTAATCTCGACTCAGATTGTGATAATCTACATATCTAGATCAAACGGCTACTACACTGCTTGAACCCATAGTGCTACAGAGATCTACACTTTGGTGCCCTCAAAAGCGTTTGCATGTTAAAATGAACGAATGAATGAATGACAAATATGAAGCTAGTCCGAACAAGCATTGCAACCATCCATTTACCTCCGATGAAAGAAGAGCAAGGGGGGGGGGGGACCAAAGGGGCCTCCTACTAGGGGAAAATTACTAAAAAAAGTCTTAAACCTATTGCAGTACTTATTCAATCTTAAACCTTTTGCATTTGTACTAATTTAGTCCATCCCGCCAATTTTGGTTGCCCGGCGCTAACGTGGACACTAGCCATCCTACGTAGCAAGGCCGGCACATACGTGGATAATAATTTTAGATTTTATTTATTCTTTCTTTTCTTTCTGTTTTGTTTTTTTTCCTTTCCTTCTTTCTCTAGCCGGTTGTTGGACCTCGGCAACCACAGTGGCGAGGGCCAATGAGGCTCGACCTCGCCATGGGTAGGTGAGTTTCAACCTTGACCTTGTCGACCAGAGGAAGAAGGAAATAATAAAAAAAAAACAAATGAGAAAGAAAAGAAAAAAAATGAAATAAATAAATAATCGAAAAAATACTAAAATATTATTAAAAATTGTCGTCGTCAGAGTCGGTCGCGCCACGTAGGACGATTAGGTTGGTCGGCCAAAATTAGTAGAATTGGCTGAATTGGCATAAATATAAAAGATTTAGGAATCAATTGACTAAAAAAAAAAAGGTTTGGGATTGAACCAATATGCAATTACAATAAGTTGAAAATTTTTTTGGTAATTTTCTACAGATATGAGACCCTATTTCATGCTCACGAGATGGACCAATCAAATTATAAAAGATGCTGATCTCACGCTCGAGGTCCCCCACTGGTTAAAATGCATCGAGTGCGGCAGAGTATCTTTTCGGGGGTAGTTGTATTTTGATCAGAGTGCTGATCACGCATCGACTTTTTTAATCCCATTCTCGATTATAAAAATTTGTCAAGTGGCTCCGCAGCCGTCCAAGATCAATAATTTTAGCCATTGAAGAATCCTTTTGAGGACTTGCGGGGGTCCTTATTTTGCCAACACATGAATAGAAAATTTTCAATTAAAAAAAAGGGCATTTTTCTTCCCGAAGCCAACACTAGATTATAAAAAAGTCGTCAGTAGAAGTCGCTCCAAATACACCGTCCTCCAATGCGTGAGGTGATCGGGACTTGGACGGGGATTCCTTGTTTTTTGGCCAGGGGAACGTATAGGAGTCCTACATAGGCAGACAAATATGTCGGGTGGCTTGGCATGAGATGGAAGATGAGTAATTTTCTCTCTCATAAAGCGTGAAATTTTGTACGACTAATGCCGATCGTTTCAAGAGTTTAATGTGTTACATAAAAGTGTATTTTAATATTTAAATACTTTAGCACTCCATTTTATGCGTGGTTGGATTTTAGCCTAAGATTGAAGCGTGCATATATATAATATGGGAGAAAAATAGGGGCTTGAAAAATTGCGAATATTATTATGTTATCGTGCGAGATTTTGTGGCATCATAATGATCCATTCTGAGAATTGAGCACAGCGACTTATTTAATATATAAATATTCGAAGGATGAATAAAAAAGCAGAAAGGAAAGGTGTGTTATATAATATATAAATATTCTAAGGATGAATCAAAAAGCAGAAAGGAAAGGGAAATGATTAGAAAAGAGAGGATGTGGGGTCACGGCAAAAGCCACGAACCTTGGAGGAATCCAAATCCAAGTCAAATTTGCATGTTATGTTAATTAAACTGGCAAAATGCACTAATAAAGAAAAATTAAATTAAATCGGTCACATTGAAAGCAACTTCGTTGCGCATTCAACCTTTTCTTTGTCTATTATTATTATTATTATTATTATTATTATTATTATTTATGTTTCAATCTCGTTTTTCAAAGCCAGAAATTGAAGAGAGTTTGAGATGGCACAGATAAAAAAAAAGAAAAAACTGCTTGCCAAAAATTACATCTTCTTCTTGGATCTATAAAGATCAGCTGTACAACTTTGAATCACAAAGAAGACGAGGACAGCACAAGATTGAGAGCTCCAGACAGCCAAAGCGAAAGCCAAGAACAGCCATGGCAGCCAACCCCAACCCCAGCCCTCTCCTCACTCCTCACCAAATGGGCAACTTCAGCCTCTCCCACAGGTCTCTATCTGAGGAGCTATCTGTGCTGTTATTTGTTGTTGCTTTTGATCGCGAGGAGCGAAACGCACTGTCTTCCCCTGCTTCAGCATCAGCTTATCTTGCTTGTCCATTCTTCAGTTTATCAGATGTGGACCGCTCACCCGTGCTTGTCTCTTGATCTTAACTCGCCTTCTGTTTGCTTCGTGGTACGATATCGTCGCAGGATCGTGTTACCGCCACTGACGAGAAGCCGGTCCTACCGCAATATCCCTCAACCCCATGCCGTCCTTTACTACTCCCAGCGCGCCACCCCCGGTGGCCTTCTCATTGCCGAAGCCACTGGCATTTCCGACACCGCCCAAGGGTATTTTTCACCGTTTCCTTGTTTTATCTCTTTTTCTGGCTCTCCCCATTTGTGCACACAAGGCATTTCATTTTGGACTTCTGCCTTCAATAGTAGTTTGATGCAGCGTCGCCGTTATAATATGTGCTTGAAGGTATCCAGAAACGCCTGGTATTTGGACCAGAGAGCAAGTGGAAGCTTGGAAACCGATCGTGGATGCTGTTCATGCTAAGGGCGGAGTTTTCTTTTGCCAGATTTGGCATGTCGGCCGTGTTTCCAGCTATAGTAAGATAACCCCTCAATTTGTTTATGTACTGAAGAATATGAAAAACCTGAATTTTGATTCCCAGAAACTTTCTAAAACTCTAGTTTGAATTTTGATTCACTGTGTTCGTGTAGTTGTCATGGGTGAAAGACAAATTAAGAGGCATGTTGATGTGAAAACGAGTGTATCGGCATGTCATTTTTGCTTGAAACCGCAAGGCGGTCGATGATTGGAACAAGATATTGTCCAGTTGGCCGTGCTGTAATGCTTTCACGATGTATCTGCACATGCTCCTGTGCCATGGAAAAGGAGAAAACCCCAGCCAATTGTAAAACGGCAATTCCAAGAGGGGAGAGATGAATATATGGACAGATCATCGTCCGTCAGATACTTGTTTGTTAGACTATTCTCATGTCTCTGCTGGTGTTTTAGTTTGGAAGTCGTGGCAATGGATTTCAGTTGAACAGAGAAGAGACAGACTTTGAAAGAGAAAAGTGGTCATTCAATTTCACTGTGGTCCAAAAGAAAAAGATGCATTGGCTTTTTCTTTCTCCTTGTCTTATCTCATATGAAGTTGCATTGTCTAGCTTCTCCACATGTTAAATGCGCATCTTATGAAAAGGATTGTTGCAATCACAGGTCCTGAGCATAGTGCTTGAACTCGTGCGCTGCAGGTTTTCAGCCGAATGGTGAAGCTCCAATCTCAAGTACGGACAAGGGGGTGACCCCCGGACTCGATGGAGGGGACTGGTCCCCTCCCCGTCGTCTCCGAGTCGACGAAATCCTTCCCATCATCAACGACTTTAGGCTTGCTGCCCGTAATGCGATCGAAGCAGGTGAGAGGTTCTTATCCTATATTCACTGACCCGCGATAACCAGAATACTAAGGTTGTTGATACGAAGTGTTACTGTGCTTATATATACCGAGCGGTGACAGGATTTGATGGTGTGGAAATCCACGGAGCGAATGGCTACTTGATAGACCAGTTCATGAAAGACCAAGTGAACGATAGGACCGACGAGTACGGGGGGAGCCTGGAGAAGCGGTGTCGCTTCGCATTAGAAGTGGCAGAAGCAGTGGTGAATGAGATCGGAGCTGACAGAGTTGGGATGAGGCTATCGCCGTTTGCCGATTTCATGGAGACAGGGGATTCGAACCCGGATGCGCTGGGGCTCTACATGGCCGATGCACTCGACAAATGTGGCTTAGTTTACCTGCACGTGATTGAGCCGAGGATGGTCCCAACAGGGGTCAACCTAGAGACCCCACACAGCCTTCTCCCCATGAGGAAGGCCTTCAAGGGCACGTTCATCGCAGCAGGAGGGTACAGAAGAGACGACGGGAATAAGGCGATCGAGGAAGGCTACGCGGACCTGATAGCATATGGCCGCCTGTTCCTAGCAAACCCGGATTTGCCGAGGCGGTTCGAGCTGAATGCGCCGCTCAACAAGTACGACAGAAACACCTTCTACATCCCGGATCCGGTGGTCGGGTACACCGATTACCCATTCCTTGAGGTCCCAGCATGAAATCCAATATCCATCCACCGATGCTGCTCTGTATTTGCAGTGGATGAACTTGGCTGATGCACTGCACTACACAGCACACACCCCCCAAAGCTCCCTCCGTTCCGTTATTGTTTGGTATGATCCATCAATCTAATAAAATCAAGAAGAGGGAGTGTTTTCTTTGCCAGATTAATAAAAGTACTCAGCAGATTTCATCTGAAACAGAGAGTTAGTGAACAGGGAGAACCAATCGGTTGTTCATGTCTTTGTTTGGTAAGCGGGGATCTTGACGACACGCTACTAATTGCAGAAATTTTCAACATTAGGAACCAATCCGCATCCACCAGGAACCGGATGTCGTCGGAGTAAAATATTAAACTATGTGTCGTTTTGACGGAGCAGGTGAGCTGGGGAGGGAAAAGTACGGTCGACTGTCTTAAAAGCAAACAAACATAAGCAGCACCCAAGTGGGTACACCAAGATACGTAAAGCATAAGTAAGAAAACGGGTGGCTAAAACATTTTAAAAAATGAAAATGAAAATTAATGCATTAAAGGTTCCAAAATCGTAATTTTCGGCTTGGTTCATTGATTATGTAAACAAAAGGAAGGTGGTCAAAACAGAGAATTAATGAGCTGTTTGCATTCAAATTTGAAAGTATTAACTAGAATTCGAGATAAGTAACTTCTTCCTTCGGATCGATACGCAGAATTTCATGAAAATAAAATGATACTTATTCTTTCATTTAAGGGCTAAAACCACAAAAGATCTTGATACTTCCGTACTACATTTATCTTAAAATAATTTTTATGTCATCAAAAATCTCAAACAAGTATACCCGTACCACATAAACCCCAAAATAATTTTCATGTCACAGAAAAATTAGTGATTTTAGCACTTTTTCGGAACTCGAGGAAGATATTTGGGCAAAATTAGCAGACATCCCAATATAAGATTATGGTGATTTTTAGATTTTTTGAGACCCAAAAATTAGACTGGGGTAATCGTGGCACCGACGTATCGGTTCGAGAATTTAGGTGATGCAAAAATGAGATTAGAATCAACGTGGCATGGATATAATATTTTTGAGATTTTCGTGACGCAGGCAAACGTCGGGAACAATTTTGAGATATTTTCTGGTATCAGGCTCTGCCATTTATTGAAATGAACAAGATGAGAAATGGGCCAAGTGCCGGTCGTGTCTAGTCTTTGAGGTTTGCCAGTTCCATTCCGGCTGGCAACCAAAACCCGAGCCCCTCTCTTTTCTTTCAAATTTTCCGTTGTTATTATTATTAAATTTCGCAAGAAATGGAAAAAAGAAAAAAAAGAATTGGGAGGAATAAAATAATAGCAACCACAATAGATTAGATTACAGAGAGAGAGAGAGAGAGAGAGAGAGAGAGGAGTTGTTTGATTATTATTATTATCAAGCGAAGAAAAGAGAGCTCGGCTGCGGTGTTTTCAAATCAAAGTCTCCTCCTCTTCCTTCTTCTTCTTCGGCGTCTCGTTCGTTCCCAGTCGAGTCGAGTTCGCTGCTTCCCGCCGGCGAAGGTTCCATTCGTCCTCTTCCCCATCCGCTTCCACTGCCCTTCTCTCTCTCTCTCTCCTGAATGGCGAGGAGAGCCGAGGAAGAGTACGACTACCTGTTCAAGGTGGTGCTGATCGGCGATTCCGGCGTCGGCAAATCCAACCTCCTCTCCCGATTCACCCGCAACGAGTTCTGCTTGGAGTCCAAATCCACCATCGGCGTCGAATTCGCCACCCGCACCCTCCAAGTATGTTGTGTCCTTTAGATCTCCCCTCCCCCCTTCTTTTCTCTCTCCTTTGGCACCCCCTCCTCGACTTCGTCCCTTCCCTCTTCGCTCCCCTGCTCGATCGCTACGCCCACCTCCTGTTTCGGATTAGAGATGCACGGTCACTTGGTTCTTGAACTCGATCTCCCCTTTCTAACATCTCTTTTTTCTTTTTTCTTCCTTTTATAGTGATTCGCTGTCTGTTTATGCCTCCCTTGCTGCTTCTGAGTTGTGCCATCGTCGATGTTTCTCTTCCTTACACTTTCTCTTTACTTAGTTTCCTTTGAATCAGTCTGTGTTCACCAATCGTTGCTTTCTTTTATTGTTGTATGATGGGAAATTCACGGAATTGCTGTATGTGAAAATGGGTATGCTGCTAGTAAGAAACATTCAACCTGATTTGCAACGAAAGTCGGGCATTACTGCATTGGATAGCTTCTTAGATTTTTTTTCTTTCTTTGCCACCTGGGGTTTAATCACAATCGAGCGTTGTTGTTCCATTAGTATCGAATGTAGTCGCAAACGGCACCACCGGATTCGCATGCAACAAGAACCATTGGCAAGGTGATACTTGAAATCTGTCCCGTAATACAAGCCAGACCAGTGTAAATGTGATCCGAGTACATATCTGGAAATTTTACTCGTTCGTATTATTGTCAATAGATCGTGGCTGCACACTCTGTAGATTCAAGCCTTCGGGGTTTCAGAGTATTTTACTAAAGATGAATCCGCAATGATCTGTCGTCGTTCTTCCTCAGTCTCAGACTGGTGGTGCTTGAGAGTTAAAATATCTTCTTCCCCTTTTAACAGGAAGATGATCACTACGTTTCAACTTCTTTTCCAAGTCCATTTTGGTTAAGATTAGGTTGTTTCTTCTCTTCTTCCACGAAGCACTGCGTCTTACTCGACATGTAGTTATCCCAAAGTTCCTCCATGGGGAAGTAATCACCAGCGCCTGATTTTTGCCCTTTGATTGATCAGGTTGAGGGAAGGACTGTGAAAGCACAGATATGGGACACCGCTGGACAGGAGCGATACAGAGCGATCACCAGCGCCTACTACAGGGGTGCCCTCGGGGCTCTTCTAGTGTACGATGTGACGAAGCCAACTACTTTTGACAATGTGAGTCGATGGCTGAAGGAGCTGAGGGACCATGCCGATTCCAACATTGTCATCATGCTTATTGGGAACAAGACTGACTTGAAGCACCTTAGAGCAGTGGCTACCGAAGATGCTCAGGGTTATGCCGAGAAAGAGGGTCTCTCGTTCATTGAGACTTCTGCGCTGGAAGCGACGAATGTGGAGAAGGCTTTCCAGACTATTCTCTCAGAGATATACAGGATAATTAGTAAGAAGCCTCTGTCCTCAGAAGAGGCTGCACCAGCCAACATCAAAGAAGGTAAAACCATCGTAGTTGGCGAATCAGAAGCCAACACGAAGAAGCCATGCTGCTCTTCGTCTTGAAGATCATCCTATGGTCTTTTCCCTTACTATCGCGCTCCTTGTTACCTCAGTTTCTCTGCTGGTTTATATCATGTCCCTGATTTGTTTTTCTTCTTTTTCTTTCTTTTCCAATTTTTTGACTGCTTCCATGATTATTATTCGGTCATTTGACAATCTCTTGTGATGGCTTGAGTTATATTGTTCTACATGATGAGTTATAGGAAATTTTCCTCAGCTAAGAGTGTGTGTAGAGGAATATTGGAATGTTGAAGTGTGTACTGAGGGCGAATATTTAAATAGGGAGCTGTATGGTTCTCTTGTATGAGGAGGAAGACTTGAGAAACTCACTTCAATGCCATGTTCTTGTGGGTAAATCTCTAATGATGTGAAACAGAAACGATAACACAGAAAGCAAGGAAAAGTTTTAGGCTCTCTTGCTTTTTTGTGTTGACCATATTCTCTGCTCGTCAAGCTCATTAGGGAAAAGTTTTGCATCTTTAACTGTTGGATTACGGATTATGATGCGGAGCAGACGGCTTGGTCCTTTATTTAGTTGAATGGAAATGACCAATAACGATTTTGTTGTGAAATCAAATGCAACTTTGAGTTCATGGACGCTGAAGGCTGCTTGTATCCTCGACAGACTGAATTTTCTTCTCGTGTTCGTTGGGTTACTTGAAGAGAGAACAAATGGAAGCACTGAACTAGACGGAGCTTTTAAACAGACATGGTCTATGAAAGTGAGATAGCCCGAATGCATTTACATTGCAGGGAGAAGAGTGATGCCTGTGACAAGTAAGGACTACAGCACACGTGCTTATTTATAAGCTCAAAACTCTGTCCTAGACCCACGTCAGTGGCCCTGTGGCCACTCCATGAACATGGAAAACCCGGATTCCATGAGAAAGATATCCGAAAATTTCGACTTGGCCTCTAATTTAGAGTGGACAGAAGGGCATACTGGTCTCGCCCCTGTGGCTAGGGATGGTGAAGTGCCTCAACCTCCCTTCCTGTTTTTTCAGGTAACCCTCACACAAGAATGCCTTGGAGAACTTGTCTTCCACAGACCTGTTAACGTCGTGGACAAACACATCCGTCTCTCCATCTTTCCTATTCCTAGCCATCATACCAGCCGTGTATATCGCCGTCATCCTCCCTGGTGCCTCCTCATAGTATCCTGTTGGCGCATCAACCATGATAAGGTCCCACTGTTTCTCGTAAACTTCGGTTGGCAAGCCTTTGAGTGCGAGTTGGCACATGGAGTATCTAGGGTCGCTGACAACCATGCACTCCGGCACCTTCCCTACCTCCATTAGGTTATCCGCCTGGTTCACCTTGCTATCATAAGTCACGTGATATGACTCCAACATCGGAAACCTTCGTCTGATTTGCTCTATCCATGCCTCATCTTCTTCTAGGAAGATGGTTCGCCCACCGTAGTTGAGGGAGCTCCACATGAGGCTGTCGTGGCCGAGTCCGAACACGAGGAAGTTGCACGGGGATTTCTTTTTGAGGACTCGGGCAGTCACCGAGATCTCTTTGAGTGTTTGTTGAGGGGTGATGGTCGAGGTTGTGTAGTGGATGAGAGCTTGTGCTAATGGATTGGGGATCTTGGAACAAGTCGGCGAGCAGTCGGACGCTCTTGCCTCTGATGAGGCTTTCAGGGTGGAGTTTTGCGAAACGGAAGAGGAGACATCATGGGTAGACGAAAAGCTCGATCTCAAGATGAAGATAACGAGGAATGCGAGGAAGACGCCAAGGAGAAGGAACTTGTGGTTGAGGGGGTAATTGCCCTTGGCCTTCATGCTTCCCAGTTGTATCCCTCGTTTCGCTCCAGGAAGCAATAAAAAAAGAACTCTCTGCTGTCGCGAAACAAAAGAGAGGTTGAATCTCAGGTTATAGAAGGTAGGGAATCTTAAATGGGAGAAGATGGGACACGTAAGTTGTCATGCTTGGTTAGGAAGGGAAGAAACATCGGGTGATTTGAAGAAGACATGAGAGCTACCAGTAGTGCCAATGAAGCATTGTTGGTGGATCCGAAGTGATGATGTGAGTTTACCTTAGATTTCATATTCAGGTTGGTGTTATGGTAGGTTGGTCCGACGGCAAAACACTCCTTAGCATGGGACAAAGAAGGCGAATCATCCGAAATGCAATGCCCACTTCACTTCTCAACACAGCAGGAATCATCACAAACACCTAAACCTTTTTGCATTTTCAGTTCATTTAGAAGCGAGTTCATAGAGACAGCAAACAGTTTTCATGTCTCTGTCTTGCACTCTTTATTCTGACCATAAAAGGTAATATAAAAACAAGGAGTTATCCACACAAAATCATTTTGTAAATTGTTCTCTTGTAACTACATTATTACCAACACCAACTCCAAGTTGATGCTTTGGTATTGTTATCAAACAATAAAGCTAGAGCCAAATGAAAAAGTTGAAATGCATTGAATGTTCACTAAGTAACCCCCTCTAAATATATGTTTACAAGCAAGGATAATGTCTATTATACTTGAACATAGCACTGCTCGAAAAGAGTAAATTTTCGTATCGTTTATTATGATGAAGTAACATAATTTCTCATTAGGCACGTGTGAATAATTAACTCACCAAAATTCAATTGTCGTTGAAATTTTTTTATGTTTTTTTTTTCCGATTTTTGGCTAAAGAATGTCCTGAAGCTTTAGGCCTTTAAAAGTCAAGGAACATGTTTTATCTGTTCTTACATAATGCATCCAATAGACTTGACTAGATTGTTTAAATTTGTAATTTTGTAAAACATAAATAAATAGTCGTGGTACTTCAATGTTTAGCTCCTTTGTCTATTTCTATAGATCGCTGTGAACTTGTACTGTCGAGGGAATTATTGAGAAAATAGTTCGTTATTCTTATATTGCTCAAAGATAATTCTTTATTGTTTACTCTACTAAAAGTTAGCATTTCAAAAGAAAAAACGAAAGAAAGAAAAGAAGACAAAAATTGTAGCCGCTCTTCAAATCTTGGAGACGATCACTTGAGGGTTGGAATGAAATGCTGGCCCTGGCTTGGCTGGGTTACCAATTCCATATTTTGTTTGTTTGGACCCCAGTTTTTGGAACAAAACATCATATAAGAGCTTTTCGGGCTATCCGCGCTCTGACGTTTTCTTGATTTGGTGCGTGTTTTCAAGGATTCTTAGAGAACGGATCACCAATCCCTCGAACATTGTCAAATCTGGGTGTTATCATACGTTATATAAAAGTCACGAGAAAAATGTAAAGAGAGTAAAGAGTTCGACTGGTCGCAACCTAGGGATCTGTCTCTCGATGAAATGTCCATGCTTTGGTTGGTGAATTCAAGACCCTTTCACCTTTTTAGGCCAAATATGCAGATTTTGACAAACCCCATGGACGACCAAATCTGCAGAAGTTGAACTGTGAAAAGAAAAAACAAGAGACCGACAAAAAATTCTAAGTCAGAGAACAACTGCCATCTACATTAAACTGAAATTCCAACTACACATCAGGTGTTCAACACACAAAGACAACACTTCCAGAGTTGAACCTATATCTCCTGGCCTAACAATATACAAAAGACCAACTCTAATATAAAAGCGGGACACTTCCAAGTCCAACAGAAGTATAGACAGATCTATTGCTAAACAAAAAAAGAGGACGATATTTCCCACGCAAATCCGCAAAATGATAGTTAAGGTTACTGGCGGTGTCCCACGCCACCACTCATCCTCACCTGCAGCAAGTACACAATTAGACAAGTAGAGTTAATATAAACCAACAGAGAATCCCAGCAAGTAATGGATACTTAAGATGCGATTTTCATCACGATACTTGTTAGATAAGTTCACTTGAAGCTGGAGATGAAGAGTGGGTATTTGGAAGGACCAGAGGATTTTTTAAGCCCACATCCACAGAAACAGTCTGACTCGTACGGCAACCTTTTAGTACATACTGTTACAAAGGTACATGTACACGTACAGGAGTCGCACAATGCAGCTCATGCTGCAATTTTATGTTTACGGACATAATTGTTTCCCCCTTGATGAAAAAATCATGACTTTTCCTAATGAAGCTCTCTTTAGGTAAGCAGGATCATGAACAAAAAAGTCCAAATGTACACCACTCTGCTTTTATTTTATTTTTTTGGGCGCAGCTGGATCTGATTAATAAACATACAACACTCCAAATAAGCAAAAGAATAAGCAGCCAACACAGCATCGTGGGAAAGAACTTATTTGACATGCACCTCACACGCACAAGTGAAGGAAAAAAAGAAGTGCAAGGTCGTGCTTACCAGGAGAAATTGTTTAAACGTTCTTCGAATTCGTGCTGGGCACTTTGAACCGCTTCGTGCATGATGTCAACACTGGTTCTCAACATTGTGATTTCAGAATCTTTCTCCTCCTTCTCTGCTAAGGCTAGTATCAGTTCCTCTTGAAAATGCCTTATCTCCTTAATGATCTTTTCGACCTTTCCCTCGATTTTGACTCTCTCATTCTTAAGCCCTGCAATTTGAGTTTCAGCTTCATCCCACTTTTTGTCAAGCTTGTCTAGTCCATCTTTTATCGAAAGCAGCCGCGTCAAATGACTCTTGATCACTTGGGCATCAAAACCATGCACCTCCAATTCTACAAGGTCTTCCAAACAGGTAGCAAATCTACTTTTGGAATCAGTGATCTTCAATTTGGAAGCCATCTGTACTGTATTGGCAAAAGTCACCATCTTGGCAATGGCCAGTCCTTCACGAGATCCTGCCTTGGTATCACTTAAAGGTAGAAAATGAGGTGCTTGAGGGAACTTTTGGAATACTTCCAAAGATTCCACCGCTTTCCATATTGGTGAGGTTTTCACAAAAGGCAACGCAGGCCTTTTGTTTGGCCTAGTGTCACCCTCGGCTTCACCCTCAAGGTCCGCATCCTCCTCAAGCTGAATAACCTCTATTGCCTCATTCACTTGGTTCCCCCCACCAAGACGAGAATGTTCTAGATAAAACAAAAGCAAATAATTCCTTTCAAGCGAAACAACTCTTTTCCTAAACTGATTTAATTCTTGGAGAAAGGAACTGTAAAAGGCCCATGTGCTTACCAGATCTATCCAATATTTGAGAGTGCAATTCTTCGAGCAACAATCCTTTGACCCCTGAGTTGGTTATATGCCTTCCAGTGACATCTTCTACTACTTTCGCCACAGCCACACTATGCTTTTCAGAAGCTACAGCCACACTATGCTTTTCAGAAGATACAGCTAACATTTCAGCAGATGCATCTTGAGAACCTAAGAATGAGAAAATGGGAGAAAAATATGAATGAGAAAATGACCTGTGAGAACGTGCTGAATACAATGTCTCTCAACTCAGCTATTTATTCCCACAGTTGGAAGACTGTATATCATGAAGGCACATTTGGTTTGGAAGTCTCTCAACTCATTTACTCAATTGCATGATATCTTGTGAAGACACAGGATATGTCTTTGACACATGCTCCGTGTTATTCAAAATAAGAAGAAAAGGCATTGAATGTCAAACCTGCTTGGTGGAGGCTCAGAGAAAAACTTTTGATGGCCAGGGTATGTAAATATGTGTGTGAATGGCCGCAAGTTATTAGATGATTTACATCAAATCAAGCTATACATGCCAAAACCAAAGCCATTATTTGCTTATGTCAAAAGCATCTATCCTGGTACCAGCAAAGGAAACAAAATATGTTCGTGACAACACTAAAAGTATTCAGTTTCATTAATGCAATCTTCTTAAAATTATCATTAAATATTTCAGCAATGATTGGCGTCTGTGTCTACGAGGCCTTACCACTCAAATGTTCCACTGGAGTAATTGGGAAGCCCAGTCCATTGTCTGCAGAAGACGCGTCATCTGCTCTCTTCTTCTTGCCTACATAGTAATCCATCAATGTTTCTTGTGCAAAGAGAGCAAATACTTGTAGCTTAAAATGACTATACCTGTCGCTGAAGCATTTTCAGTCCTGGCATGTAACTTCACAAGTCTTCGTCTCTTTCCCAGCTGACTATTTCCCATATCCTTGCTTTGAGAAGTATTCTTTTTTTTATTAGAGGGTTCATTGAGCTGCGGAACAAGCATCCAGCAGGAGGAAGAAATAGATAATGGTTCAGTTGAAGCCATGGAGAAAAGATATTCATAGAAACATTAAATATGGAGATATGCACTAAGGGCGTCGAAATTGATGATAATACTAATCGAATCAGCCATGTTACCAGCTGCACTTACTGTTTTAGGCTTCTTGGGAGGGAGAAAAGACGTGGAATCATAGCCGGAGTGTTGCTGCTCTGTCTCCTTCTCACTGGACCCGACGGTAGAAGAAGTGAACATCTCATTCGGAGTTGATTGCTTCATTGAGCATGGCATAGGTGTGGCGACGCGAACTTCAGCATCCTCCCCAGAAATGGTGTTACGGCGTTTGGCAAGGGCAATCAGCTCATTGAGATGGTCAGAAAATTCCTGCAAGCAAGAATCAGAATATAAAGCACCAAGAATCGAACCACGCAAAATGGTGAGGACTGATAAATTTGGACAACCCCAACAGGACTGGAAGTCCCGGGACAGATTCATTTCTCTCTTCTTCTTCTTCTTCTTCTTTTTTTCCCCTCTTTTGCCATGAAAACCTGCCGTAAATATGGATTCTTAAAGCTGAGAGCCACTTTGGTTTGCAAGAACAGGAAATGGGCGAGGATGCTTAAAGGGGGGAAATCATGCAGGAAGCAACCTTCGCAGTAGCAGCCCAACAATGCCCGTGGAAATCGCAAAGTTGTTGGGACTTCACATCAATCAAACTCACGACATACCTTTACCCTAGGTTAATCCGAAAGGCGCGATACCTAAAAAAAAAAAAACCAAAAAAAAAACAAGACAACACGCAACGATGGCCATGAAAGGAAACAAACCCACGCGTCCATCAAAACAGAAAGGAAAGAGAGAAAAAGGGGGGGAGGGGGAGGGGGAGGAGGCAAATGAGTACCAGACATTTAGGGGGAAGACACCATTTGCCCTCGAGGAACTCCCAGTGCAGCCTCAATTGGTGGCGGGCGAACTCGAGGACATGCGGCGGGTCCTCGAAAGCCACCAAGTACCTGCCTTCCCCCGTGATCCTCGCGATCACTCCCGTCCACCACCCGTCCCGGTCGTAGGTGTCCACCACCAGATTCTCCTCCATGGCCACTTCCCCCTCCTCCTCCTCCCCCTCCTCTCCCGGAGGCAAGGGCCGGATGAAGATGGCGTCGCTGTACTCCCGCAGCGGGGTGTGGCCGTCCTCGGAGAGGAGGTTGGTGTACTCGATCAGGGTGAGCCGCTTCTTCTTGAACTTGGACTTGTGGTACACGGGGGGCTCCACGACCACGGCGTCGAACCAGGCGCCCTTGAAGCCCTGCTCCTTGCTGGTGACCTCCACGCGAGACCCTTTGCTCCAGTAATCCGAGCTACCCATCTCCTCCCTTCCGCACCAGAAATGCCGGAGACTGCGATAACCCAAAACGGGTCGAATTCCTCTGCGCAGGCGAAGGCGGAAAAGCGCGATGTGGGCTTTTGTTTTGTAGAGCACGCAGCAGTGGTGCGGGGAGCATCTGACGATGCACACGCGCTTGCTGTGGACTGTGGTGGCGACTGTGGAGTCCAGCTCTTCTTTTCCTTTTTTTTTTGGTTGTTTGGGGGGAGGGTCAAGGGAAAAAACCACTAAAAACCTCAAACTTTATCACTTGTGACACATTTACCCCGAACTTTTTTTTGTATCATGAAAAACCCCAAACTATGCAACTTGTAACACATTTACCCAAATATACTATAGCCTAGGGCATTTTAGTCTTTTTCCCTTTTTCTATTTTTTTCTGCTTTTTTTTTTCTTTTTTCCGGCAAGGGTTGCCCTCGCCTCGCCGACGTCGGGCGAGGGACCCTCGCCCCGCCCAGGCGAGGCGAAGGCTGCCCTCGCCTGGGCGGGGCGAGGGCTGCCCGCCGGCGTCGGGCGAGGGCTTCCCTCGCCCCGGCCAGGCGAGGGCAGCCGGCAACCTCAGCCCCCGCCGGAAAAAAGAAAAAAAACAGAAAAAAAATAGAAAAGGGGAAAAAGACTAAAATGCCATAGGTTACAGTATATTGGGGTAATTGTGTCACAAGTTGTATAGTTTGGGGTTTTTCTTGGTACAAAAAAAAGTTCGGGGTAAATGTGTCACAAATGATAAAGTTTGGGGTTTTTAGTGGTTTTTTCCCGGGGGTCAAAGATCATCTGACAGTTGGTGCTCTAAAATTTTGTATTAGTAATTTTTTCTTATAATTTTTTTGGGTCAACTTTTATTAGTGATCCAAACATGTATTCTATTTCAATTATGTTTATAATGACCCTGAGAGATTTGTTGAGGTAATATTTGTGGATAATGCCAAACAAACGGATCTGATGTGATAATAAATACGTGACGCTCTTAGTCACCTTAGACTTTTAATCGTAATGCATGTTGGATACACGGAATTTTTTGATGATAATGTGGACGGATAATATTGTTGGATCCATATAAAAGTGTGCATATTGATGAGACAAATTTAAAAAAATTGGAATTTTTGTTGGGACAATCACTAAGGTTAATGTAGCGTGTAGGTTACTTATGCTATGTGTAGTGACACGATGGTCTATATGCCGACATTTTTGTGGTTATAACTAATAAGGTGTTCGATTAAACAACAAAGCAATTTATTCATCTATTTGTGATCTTGGTTCGAGTATTTTTGGGAACATGCCGGGAGTAAATTTGCCAGTTAAAGAAGGTACTAAAAAATCGGTCCAAACTAGTCTAAACAATCATCTGATCGTTAATCCAAAAAAAATTGCACAAAATTACTTATTCGCATATTCATTACTTTGGCCAAAAAATTGTTTACACAATATTCAATATGTCGATTTTGCAAGTGATTAATATGATAGTATCTTTTACTAAGAAGTTGCACTGGGGATTCTAAATTAGTTTTTTTTTTTTTAGGACAGGTTGTGATCCATCTCCCCAAGCGATATTGAGGACACACTCCCCCATCCGGGTTTGGTGTATTCAAAATTTTACTTCCCATCGAAACTTGCCCTTAAGATTATATGGAGAGGAGTAAACTCTCTTGTCACCCAATATCAGAAATCGCCAAGAAAAAAAAGCTCCTCTGTACAATTAGTTACCCCCCCTGGGCCTAAAGGAGATTAACTTGGTATTTTAGTTGCATGTGCTTATTATTATTATTTTTTGCATTTTCCCTTTGAATCCATACTTCGAGATACTACATGCTAATTTGTAACTAGCACCAAACTTAATATTCACGGCACTCCAATTGTTACTACGTGCAAAAAACTTATTTTTGACAAACGTATATTTTTTTTTTACAAGTGCCGTATGGTTACTAATAAAGTTAAATCATGATTTGTAGACAATTAGAATTAACTGAATGATGAACTGTATCATACTAAATGATAGAGAAAAGTAGGAATTCAAGATGATTAACATTAATCTCGTCTCAGTACGCAAGTCTTTCAAAGATTTTAAGCTTACATTCAACCATTTTCATTTTAGAATCATCATAACTCATTTTCCCAAATACCCTAACTACGACTTTTGCTTACTTTAACAATTTCTTTTTTCATTTTTTGGCACTCTTATCTGAACGTGTCTTTTTTTTTTTTTCCCCTAATTTTACAAATAAGGTGAGTTTTAGGGCTAGCTTGTGTAAAAAACAACATATTGGTTTGGAGCTTTGTCCTTACAATATGAAGTGAAGAGAAATTAAGGAGGCCATGGACTATTGCAATTCGATAAGAGCTATTCATAATTTCGATGTATGTGGTTTGGATGTTTGGATCAAGCCCACAACGGGCGGCCCAACCGAACCCAAAAATCCAACAAAGCACGTATCAATGTAAGGCGTAATGTAAATTCGTAATTAGCACCGGTGTCATTACCCACATAAAACGAATCATGGCCGGTCTCGAGGGGATTCAATCGGATACCAAGTCTTCAAATAAGGATTAAGCAATCAAAATTATACGCCATTTGGTTGCCGACCGGCATCTCCATTTCCTGGCAAAAGACATCTAGTTTCTAACAGCTTTCATTAATCAAAGAAAAACTCGATTTCAACACACACAAAAATTGTCGCTCCGATGAGGTGTCTCGCGTCGATTGGCCTTTACTTTATTATGAAGTTGGTCAGGTGTCTATACAAGACGAGCTCGAAAGGAACAGAGCAAGAGGAGGCTGAACGGCCGCTCTTTAATGCTGATGAGGCCAACCCGACAAAACAGAAAAGTGTGGTTGTTGGATTTCCACAGAATTGTCCAAAACTCTCAACAAATTGCAGATAGGTCCCTCCCCCAAAAAGCATTATTTCTTCAAATTCTCACAATTCTCATGGCGTGTAGGGTCGTAGCGTGTGGCTTTTGTCTAAGTGAAGGAAAAATGGAAACGTGTTCATTAGATTTGCTTTTCAAACGAAGCATCCATGTTAGCCATTGCCTTGATTTTTCTTCCCAAAATTTTTTTTTTTGGTCGAATTGATCTTTCTTCCCAGTTGAAAATAGCTTCTTTTGCTATTAAAAATAAATGTCAACGTCACATGGAGATCGGAAACAATTTGCTGCCCATTTTCCACCTATCTTAAAGAAGTTATGCACAATTCTTCGGACAAACCTTCTCACCAAATTAACCTTATTCAAACTCACCTAATATTACACTTGGGCCCCATGATCGAGTTTGCTTGGTGTAGATTTTTGTCACTCGTTTACAAAAAAATATATATATATATATCTTGACTCGTAGAATCTCCTCGAGTGCTTCCATACAAGTTGAAGCAAGTTAACATTGCATGAGATCGACATAGTAATTATCGAACAATCGTTTTGTGCGTGAATTTTATGCACGGCATAAATTCAGTTAGCTCGACCGTTAATTACAAATAATCTCGTATTCGGAACACAATTCCAATTCAGTCGTCATTTGAGATAAAGAGGTATTGACGAACTCAAAATTATCAACCCGAATGGAATTGCTTCTTCATTAAAAAGGCACCGACACAATTCTTCATTGTGCTATCTCCGTGTCGATATATTTTCAAGCTTGAAAGTGGGGAATTTTACCATTTTTTCCGGATGGGAGAAATGGTTCAGCATTTCAAATAATCGAGAGAGGAATTTAACTTAAAATTGAAGTTCACAAGAAGAAAAAAATGACAATTCGAGCACGAAAATTACTTCAACGGGTCGCACAATCAAAACTCGAGAATCCGTATTTAGCGTGCACGGAATTCAAATTAACAAAAGATAACGAGAAAAGAAATATTATTTTTTTCGGAGGCTATTAATTTAGTCACGCACCCTCCACAAATTGACGACATCAACTCGACCTGCTCACTCGGTCCAAACAGAAGAATGTCGTGACACGCATTTCGTGCGAATGCGAGCAAGATCAAAGAAGGGAAAAGCATGAAATCGCACAACCATAACAATTCACGTCACTCGTCTCCCACCGGGTGGTTTTGGTACGAGGAAAAAGAAAATTGATCCGCTCGCCCTAGAAAAGTAGCCCCCAAAAAAAATTACTATAAAATGATGGGGGGCCGAAACCGAAAAGCAGGGCAAATACCGGGGGGGGCCTAGGCTGCAAAAAAAAGAAAAACGCAGGCGACATTCGCGTCGATATGTATGAGTGAAGAGTGGCCAAAGGCATTTAAATATTCAACCAATCCCAAAGGCCAAGGCCCCCCCGCGAGCAACGGCCAAGCAAAATGGCTCGTCTTCTTTGACCCCCGAGAGAGCATCGCCAATCGCCATTCTCTCTCTCGCGGCCTCCGTTCGCTTCCCGATCCCTCTCCACTCCGCTCCGCCGCCACCGTTGGCCTTCCGATTCGCCCGTTTTCCCCCTCCTTCCTTCCTCAGGAAGATGCTGGAGAACGGCGACCGCGCCGCCGGTCATGAACCCGCCCGTCCTCATCACGAACAGGTCGGTTGCCTTCGTCCGCCTTCGATGCTGCTACCGTACCAAAATAGCGACCGATGCTGCTGCTGAGGGCCGTAGCTCGGAGCGTCCTTGCATTAAACAGATACTTAGTTGCCTTTTTTCTTGTTCGATCGATCGACTTGTGGCGATCGCGTGCTCTCTATCTCATCGTCGCCTCCTGTTTGTCAGGTCAAGGTTGACCCCGGGAAGCCCGCGCCGCTCACCTGGCGACGCAAGATAAGCAGCCAGGGCAATGTACCCGTGGAGTTCACCGTCTCCTTTCGAGACAAAATCCACTTGGTACGCCTGCCGCTTAATTATTCTCTTCTGGATCGATCCTTCTGAACAGCTCCCCCCCCCACCACCCCCGCGATGACACGACTTGCTGTCAAGACAGGCTTTGGTTTTCTATCGGTCAATGGCGTACTCTAATTATTTCATCGCGACTTGCCGCAGTTCATGGCCACCGTTCGCTTTATCTGTGGACAAGTTACTGCCCACAATTTCTTTCTGTCAGAAACTCGGTATCTATAATTATAATTAAATCAGTAAATAAATATATTAGCTAGCGATTGCAGAAAACAACCAAGTCGAAGAGCCAAACTGTAACAGCATACAAGATGGACCTAGAAATTTCTGAAATTGCTGATTGCGAGTGTAATTTTTGCAGGAAATAAACGCGCATGTTCAAATTTTTTTTTTTGTACATCCGGTGCTCATACAATTAGATTACGTGTTTTTTGGGTACTTCATGTGAGTACCATCGTTAAAATAATTATCGAAGGAGGAAAGCTACACAATTTCCACAAGCCAGTACATGAGAGGCGGATGACATTTTAAACACGTGTTTGCTCTAATAGCTCATCATATTTGAGTAGTCTTACGTAGTTAACTTAATTTGAGAAATTATCTGCCATACGATTTTCTGAAACAATTTATAGGAGTTTCTGAGAGGTTGTTGCAATATTTAATAATTCCGTCAGAACCTAAATTACATTTGTCTTTTAAAAATTAGCTAAGCTGATTTGAAATGTGAAGCAGGTAACTTCCAACTACTTTCAAAGCTTGCCGTCCTGCAAATACTTAAGCAGTCATAGTCCATGCAAGCACATTATTATTGACCTGTTGATTTTATCGGCATTTTCTTTTTTCTTTTTTTTTTGTGTTTTTATTTCGTATGTTAAGCACTCTGTCTATGGTTTTTAGGCTCCAATAGGTTTTCGGCTATGGCGTCAAATTCGAGAAGAAGCTGCCAAGGGGATGGTAACAATCCATCTAATTTAGATGTACTTGTCGTATGAAATTCGTGTACGACGAGGAAAAGAAATGCCTCACTTTACCAAATTTTCAGGGGACCATCATGAATCCTTTCACAAAGCGCCCTGTGACATCAACTCATGCCATTCCTCTTGGCGGTATTGGGTGGGTTTTCAGTCTCTACTATTCCCCAGTAATACAACGTGAAATGCATCTTAAGCACTTGGGGACATCATCACTCTTATGCTAGTCATCAAGGATTCTGCATCACAATGTCCATTCCCACCTGCCCTGGGGGTGAGGGGAGGGAGGGATGTATGATCACTGCATACAGCTTGTATCTCACCTGCAGATGTTGCTCATTTTCCTTTGGCAGTTTCTGCTGCAGTTCAGTGCAAATACTCTTTAACCTGATATGGAAAAAGATTAGAGTTATCACCATGAAGTGATTTTGGCTGTACACAATATAATTTCTTTGCATGGTGACTTTTTTTTTCAAGATCTGGGAGCATTGGAAGAAGCTATAGTGGTGAATTTATGCGTTGGCAACTATTCCCCAGAATATGTGAGGACAAAGCAGTTTTAGCTAATCAATTTTCTGTAAGTTCGTTGTTTACAATTTGGTAAACTTTCTCAGTCTCCTTTGCAGAATTCCAATTTGTTTGGAAACCTTCATCTGTTGTTAGTTATAGTGGAAAATCTATGGTTCAGCTTACATAGTGAATTCAACTCTGTATAGGTAATCATGCTTTATGCCTTTCTGCTCTTGCCAAATGATTTCAAGTATATCATTATTTGCAACTGATGCCACAGATGTCTTGACTCCGTGCAGGTGTTTGTTTCTCGCCCCAATAGCGAAAAATATTCTACCGTGCTCTGCCCTGGGTCTCCAGCTGAACTCAAGTAAGAGCTCTCTTCAGTATTTCTTCAGAAACAGTTGGCTGTTCAAACAATGGGAAATGAGGTCACGCCTTATCGACCAATGGAAGCAGTTGTAAAGCTTTAACTTACTGGAAAACATGTGCTTAAACAGAGAGAGCCCCAATTCAGGAATTGGATCCTGGGACTGGAAGCTGAGCGGTAATAATTCCACATATCATGCGCTGTATCCTAGGGCATGGACTGTATATGAGGGTAAAGTCCGACAAAAATTGCTTTAGTATTCAGTGTAACTAGAACTCAAGATGAAACCTGGCTGCATCATTCTTGTTCTCCATGTACAGGTGAACCAGATCCTGCCCTTAGGATAGTCTGCCGTCAAATTTCCCCACTCATTCCTCATAATTACAAGGAGAGCAGTTTTCCCGTGTCTGTTTTTACTTATACGGTATAAGTGAAATGAAATTAATTGATCTCTAGAAATTTCCCTACGGTTGGCCTGTTATTAACCAGCGTTTTGTCCCTTCAGCTATATAATTCTGGAAAGACTGCTGCAGATGTCACTTTGCTCTTCACATGGACTGTGAGTTCACTTTCAATTGTTTTTGCATTGTTGATTAAGATGGAGCGTTTCGTACCGTGTAGCATCAATCGATCTTTCCTTCCATGAAACTGTTACTCTGAGCAGAACAATCACGTTCTCACGTGATGTTGTTTATCTATGCCATAACAGAATTCTGTGGGAGGGATGTCTGAATTTTCTGGTCATCACTCCAACTCAAAAATTATGTAAGCTATTCACTCATCTATAAATCGCATCAGTGATGCTAAAGTTTGATACTGACTCTAACAATCTCATGGTAGGATGAAGGATGGAGTCCATACTGTACTTCTGCATCACAAGTTTGTTCCTATCCTTGATAGAGCATATTTCTCCTGATTTGACTTACTTGATGGGTTTACCCACATCTGTTTATCTGAAAGTAATACGAGAGACGATCATTCATGAACTCAGGACTGCAGATGGTCTTCCCCCTGTAACTTATGCAATCGCAGCTCAGGAAACTGAAGACGTTCATGTCTCAGAGTGCCCTTGCTTCGGAATATCCGGTAATTTTGAGGGTATCTCAGCCAATGACATGTGGAAGGAGATAAAACAGGTTGGTTCATTTGCATTGCATCGAATATATACCTCACTATAACGTTCTCCAGCAGAAGCAAGATATTTGCTTGGTTTTTGATTTGTTGGTTTGTGCATGACCACTGATAAGTGAAGTTTGACACAAGTTACTGCAATGTTCGATTTTCCAATTATAAATAATTTGTCCTGTTTTTTCACTCACATTATTTGCCGTTGATGTTTCCTGAACTGCATTGCAAGTTTTAAGTAGATAGCTTTAAGTGTAAAGCCCTGAACAAAAGACTCGAGGAAATTGCAAATAGTCATTCAAGAATCTGGTTTTTCTGTTATTGCAAATAGTTATTCGGCATTGCATGTAGAACTATTCCTTTAGGGATTTTTAGTTTCACTGTAAAATGACTAGCTTATGCTTGCCTCTTTTTATTTGAATGTCCTCCCACCAACCTCTAATGTCATCATTTTGGGTTCTGGTTACTTTGAACTATTAAGAGGGTCTTTTGCAGATGTTATATTCATCACAAGAAGTGTTCCTCAGTGATCATACTGCCATTGAAGATTTGTTAATTGCACGTGTAAAGATTGTCAATAATTCTAGGGGATATGCTTACTCTATATGCACGAGAATAACTTACTGATTTTATCTTATGTCAATAGCATGGATCCTTTGACCATCTTAATTCCGTGGATGTGTCGGTTCCATCAGAACCAGGATCATCTATTGGGGCTGCCATTGCAGCTTCTGTGACGATTCCATCAGGTACAGTGCGTACAGTGAACTTTTCCTTGGCATGGGACTGCCCAGAAGTAAACTTTATGCGGGGAAAGACATATCACAGGTGATAGGACATTTACATAATCAAGAGTTTGAAAGTATCTATAGATCATTGGTTTGATGAAAAACAATTTGTACAGGAGGTATACTAAATTCTACGGTACACATGGAGACGCTGCGGCAAATATTGCGCATGATGCAATCCTTGGTAAACATTTAGCTTTTCATTCCTGCAAAGGCAATTAGTTTTCTTAACAAGTAAATTTTTTGGTCCTTTGTGGATTGATCGATTTTAGTAATTGATGCCTAGCCATAAACAGTGATCGAGTTTTGATACTGCAATTGAGTATCTTTTATATCTCTGTGTGATGCTGAATGGCTTTTTCTTATAATTTGCCCCTGAAGATTACTGTTTATATCTTTCTCATTTTATTCGAAAATAGAACATGGGCAATGGGAGTCCCAGATAGAAGCCTGGCAGAGACCTGTTCTTGAAGACAAGAGGCTTCCTGAATGGTGAGCTTAATATGAATTGCAGGAGCTAGGCTGTTAACCCTATTGATAATGTCATCTAACGGACATTCGGTGCAGGTACCCTATCACTCTCTTCAATGAGCTCTATTATCTTAATTCTGGGGGAACAGTTTGGACAGGTAATTGTGCAACTTAGACTTCTATTCAAGGTTTATTCAATGTGGTTGGCCTTTTCTGATTCCCACTCTTGCAGATGGATCACCTCCACTTTGCAGTTTGGTTAGCCTTGAAGAAAGAAAGTTCTCCCTTGATAGGTTGAGATCCCATATGGAGCGTTCAATGGATGTCACTTCTCAACCTGATACTGCTGTTGATATTTTAGAAAGAATGACCTCAGTCCTTGAGCTAGTACATACTCCTGTCGCATCTAATTCTGCTTTTGGCACAAATTTGCTTCAAGACGGAGAAGAAAATGTTGGTCAATTTCTTTATCTAGAAGGAATAGAATATCATATGTGGAACACCTATGATGTCCACTTTTATTCTTCATTTGCTCTAGTTATGCTCTTTCCCAAACTCCAACTCAGTGTACAGCGGGACTTTGCAGCAGCAGTGATGATGCATGATCCTTCCAAGATGCAACTCTTGAGCAATGGACAAAGGGTCCCAAGAAAAGTCCTGGGAGCTGTTCCCCATGATATTGGTATCACTGATCCATGGTTTGAAGTAAACGCCTATAATCTATATGATACAGATAGGTGGAAGGACTTGAATCCAAAATTTGTTCTTCAAGTTTACAGGGATGTGGTTGCCACTGGCGACAAAAAGTTTGCACAGGCTGTGTGGCCTTCTGTTTATGTTGCGATGGCTTACATGGACCAATTTGATAGGGATGGAGATGGAATGATTGAGAACGATGGGTTTCCTGATCAGACATATGATACATGGTCTGTATCTGGCGTGAGTGCGTACAGTGGTGGACTGTGGGTTGCAGCCCTTCAGGCTGCATCTGCCCTGGCACATGAAGTTGGTGACAAGGGTTCAGCGGCTTACTTCTGGTTCAAGTTTCAGAAGGCAAAAGTTGTTTATGAGAAGCTATGGAATGGTTCTTACTTTAATTATGACAGCAGCAGCAGCAAACAAAGTTCATCTATACAGGCTGATCAGTTGGCTGGCCATTGGTATGTGTTCTGCATTCTTCTTGTGTAATTTTTTTCAAACCATAGGTAACTATGTTAGGTGACGAAGTTTTTTGGAAGGTAAATGGGAATATTGGTTCTTTATTAAGTAGAGAGTAAATGGAGACCTATAATCCGAGAAAGTCATATGACTCAAACATCAACTGCAGATGCAGTAGACCTTATTTGGAGCTGGCTTGAGCCTAGCCCCGTGAAAATAAATACACCTGACATTCAGGCTGGCACTAATATTAGACCAAAAAACCCTTTCCCATTCCCAACAATGATCGAAAAATCGATGGATTTTCTTCACAGAATTGATTAGGACTGGAAAGTCCAATTGGCCGTGCTTGGCCAGGCCGGGCTCAAGAAGAGAGTTGCTTGTACTGGCCTGCTCATATCAATAGTCAAACCCACCAATATGATGGGCACGCCTATTGGGCCAGCATGGGGTTATGATCATGATTGGGTCTAATGTTGAGTAGTGGGTTTAGCGATTTCCAATTTCAGTTCTTGCGGCAACATAATGCAAAATGATGACTTATTTAGTAGTGATTTTGTAGGTATGCTCGCGCCTGTGGTCTTCATCCTATTGTTGATGAGTCTAAAGCTAAAAGTGCTTTGGGAAAAGTTTACAATTATAATGTCTTAAAGTTTAAGGATGGAAGAAGAGGGGCTATGAATGGAATGTTGCCAGATGGAAGTGTGGACATGTCATCAATGCAATCGAGAGAAATTTGGCCCGGAGTTACATATGGTCTCGCTGCAACAATGATTCAAGAAGACATGATTGATATGGCATTTCAGACGGCCAATGGAATATATGAAGCTGCATGGTCAGAACAGGGACTTGGGTATGTTTCATTTTCCTTTCTAGTGCCTTAATTCAGAAATATGAGAACATTTAGTAAATGTAACACTTGAAGTTCTTAATCTGGTATAAAGATGTCCAGAGAATTTATCTTCCTTCTATGATCTATCTGACTCTTCCCAAAAGCTTATCCATATTTTGTTGTTGCTTGGATAATAATCTTCTAAAATACTGATGCGGCTAAAAAAAGCTTAGTATTTTATACTTCTCAAGTACAAGAAATACTATAGTGGAAGCTGTGCAATTTAACTTGAAAGTGATTTTCTCCTGATTTGTAGCTGAAAGATACCCCTAGAACTGACGTTTGTCTTATATAGAAGAGATTCATCGGAACTAAAATATGCCGTTCCGGATTTTTCGCACTTTAGTTCATCTCACACTTGGGTTTCTGTTGTGGCTACAGCTATTCATTTCAAACTCCTGAAGGTTGGAACGACAATGACGAATATAGATCTCTAGGTTATATGCGTCCTCTGGCCATATGGGCAATGCAATGGGCATTATCAAGGAGAAATTCTTCCAGGCAGGAGATGAAACCTGAAATAAGTGAAGAAGATTTGCTTCGACAGCATGCGGGATTCACCAAAGTGGCACGACTTCTGAAGCTGCCAGAAGTGGAAACAGCCAGAAGTCTCTTCCAGGTTGTATATGACTATACTTGCAAGCGGATGTGGATGTGACACAAATAAAACCCCAGAATAAGTGATCATTTATACAGCAAATTGGTCTTATCACAGTAAATTGTCTAGAATATGAATCGGCTGAATAACTGGTAAGAGTAGAAGTGTAATTACAAGTATTTTCTGATAAAATTTTGAATAGGCAATATCTTGTAGATGCATCCATTCCGGTTACTTTACTATCTCTTAAGCTGCAGTATCATCTGATTATGCTTAGCATGAAGAGAGAAAAAAAAAAGGACGTCAATTTCCTTTAAGAGGAGAGCATATCTTCCGCAATGACAATATGATGTGTTTTCCTGACGTGCAAATCTTCAAGCTCATTATTTCCCTGCAAATTTTGAAATGCAACAACTGTTTTCAAAAGAGAAGTTCTCACTTGTGGTTGAGTTCGTCACTGGCCCTTAGAAGACTAATACCTTAGCAGTTACTTCCTTTTCCTGGTTTCACCAATAAAAATGTGCGAGACTGTGAATAGGTTCTGTTTTCTTCATCATGAAGAGAATTAAGTGTATTTATGCGAGAATTTTTTCGGTTTGAAGAAAGGTGATCGGATAATCTAGCGTTAGACAAAGCACCAAATGTTAGGCGCCACGTGTTCCATCTTTAAATTCATAGCGCGACTATTTTATGCTGCCAATTTTACTTTCGTAGGGCTCAACAAGGTCACCAACTAAAATTAATGCCTGGTGCAAGGGTAATATCACAAAATTAAGTTAACGTGGTACAATCATGATAATTGTGTGTGTCTCCCTTTCAAGCTACTTAGGATATATTTGGTAACTATTCTGTTCTTGAAAATAATTTCTGTTCAGAAATGATTTTTATTTTATTTTATTACTGGAAACAATTTTTAAGCATTTGAAGGCGTTTGGTAATTGCCCAAAATTTCTATTCTTGTAATAGAAAAAGAACAGAAATGCGTTGGGTAATTGCATAATTTTTTTTTATTAATAATATTTTGAATTTTTTAATATTTCTTTCTTTCTTTCTTTTTTTTTCCTTTTTTCTTCTTTTCCTTCCTTGGCCCATGGCCAAGGCCGGCGAGGGCGTCGTGGCCCTCGCCGGCCACAAGCGAGGGTAAGGGCTGGACCCTCGTGGCCTGGGCGAGGGTGGCTCGCGGCTTGGGCGAGGGTTGCCCTCGTGGCCGCCCTTGCAGCCTAGGCCAGGGTCCGGCAAGGGCGACCCTCGCCCAGGCCGCGAGGGTCTAGCCCTCGCTAGATCCCGCTAGGGCGGCCCTCGCCCAAGCCATGAGGGTCCAGCCCTTTCCAGTCACTGGCCACATGCCAGGAAAGAAGAAGAAGAAGGAAATTTTTTTTTTCCATTTTTGATTCATGTTCCCAAAATCAAGAATCAACTTTTTTTTTTATTCTTGATTCTTTTTCAAAATTGATTCTGGGAACAAATTTGTGCTCGGGAATAAAAAATTTACCAAACGGATTTCTTTTCTTTTTTTGTTCCCGGAAACAAAAAAATAGAATCATGCACTATTTGGCCGGTTACCAAATATGCCCTTAGTGGACTCGGCATATGCTACAAAATACAGTTTTGGATGCAAATAGCCTACCATCAGGATTTCGCCGTATAGACTTCCATTTGTATTGCTTTAAGTTCCTAGCGTTCATACACCATGAAACGAATACGAAGCAGATGGTTGGTAACACGACAGAGAGACCCTCTCACTGAAATCCTCACAGATGACAAATTGCACGAGCTACTTGGAAACATGTGGCTCACAGAAGGGAATAACTATCATTTGAACAACTTCAGATGAACAATCAACGAATTCTCTGAGCAACGATATCCTAATCAACTTCCCTTTTACTGAATGGAGTGCTACCTTCAAGCTTCATCCCCATTCCAGTTAGGCTTCATTTTGGGTCCAGTAGGCCCTTCTTCCTTGAGAACCTCTGGAGGGAGGCTCCTGATGGCATTCCTAAACGCAGTCTTAACCTTTCCAGGCAATGCTTTTGCCGCCTTCTGCATCTCCTCTGCTGCGTCATAATCCACTCTAGGACCCCATTCCCTACAGTAGTTCAACCATGGCAACGCAGGAATGGCTGATGATCCCAGATGCTCGGCTGCAATTATCGAATAATTAGTGCCGGTGTCCAGGGACATGCTGCTCTTCCCAAAATCATTCCTCATTCCTATTCCACCACTCCCTTGCAAGAACGTCCCTGGTTTCATGTACGCGGCATGACCGTGCAATGATGCATAGACCACGAACTTGTTGGCATTTTGGAACTCAAGCCCTGAAGCACCCACCCAAATGCCCGCACCGTGTTCCGAAAAGTATACAGTCCAGAGCTGCCCATTGAAGTTGCTGATTCGTAGGGTCACATGCTCCCAATCACCCACATGTTCACCTATCCTCCCCAGCGAAAGGTTGACGAACTTCACTTTTGCTCTGGCAGGCCCATTGAAAGGGTAGAAGAGCCATATAGCTATGTCTGTGAATGTTGCCCCAAGCATTGGCTTTACATGCATGTATGCTTGAGCGCTCTGGAGGTATCCCTTTTTGACCCTGTCTTTGGCCGCTCCATCCAAAGGAAGATCCAACCAGTATGCACCATCGTTCGAACCACCCTGGGGGAGGTTGGAGCCTGTAGCTTCAACAGGAACAGGCTTTGATTCTTGTCCTTTCGTATATAGCAGGCCTCCATTTGTGAAAAACCAGTCTACTGAAGATGGGAGGTATGCTTCGTCAGGATGGAAGTAAACGACGGGAGAGTAAGCTTTGATTAGTGCCTCGATTTGGCTTCGATTTGGCATAGCTGAAATGTTGTACTTTGCATTCCTCAAACAAGATAAAGGCAAAGAGCTAGACTGGCCGTTTTGGGCGATGAATGTGCCTGCACTTACGGCAAGAGCTCCTATCCCTCTGTTGGAGGGTCTTGAGCTGAAGACACTGAATGTATTTCCATTGGATCCCCAAATAAAAGTTTCTGTCTCGCACTGGTCGGTCAGGTCAGACCGAACACAGCGAACTTTGTCAAGGGAAGGCTTTTCAGGCGAGGTAGTAACTACTTGGCCTACTGCTTTGTAACCATCGGGTGGTATTGGCAACCATATGTAGCCGCTTCCGTCTTGCTTTATCTTCGATGAGTTGCTGCTCCAAATCAGGCTGTAATCTACTGGCTTCTTTAAGGTCCCATTGGAGATATCATTTGTTTGGTCTTTCCCAACAAGAACCCATCCAGAAAGAGGCCTGTTATTGGGTTGGGCATAAGAACCAAACATGAAGTATCCCTCTGGAAAGGATGAAGGCTCCAAAAATGTTGCCCCGAGGTTGTCTGGTCCGTCCTCATAGACTGCCCAAACTTTGGAGAAAGATGATGTCTGGTAAACCAGCAATCCACCAAAGTCAATTGTACCACTGGCAAATCCTCCTCCTACATCATGGGTTGGGAATGAAAGTTAACATCAGGACCTTTTGTTTTTTGGAAATTAACAGACTTGAAAGTTAATCAGTGACAGAAGATACGAGTGAGGCATCATGACATTCGACAATATAACAGATCAGTAACAAAGTTTACCTGCTGGCCAAGTTGGCAACGGAGAGGGGAGCTTGAAGACGGTATCTACAGGCAAAGCCTCGCTCTTCTTGGAGATGGATCTTGCAGAAGGACATAAGGTAAGGCAATTCCCTATTTCAGAGTTCCCACATGAGCATTGCCAATAGCAGATGAATGAGTACAATGAAGTCGAAATAAATAATTGACTAAGAAAAAGAGAGGGAATCACCCCGCTCTATGCTTATGCCAGTGATATCCTTGTCTTTTAGCAGATCCTGTTTGATTTTTTTTTTGGTAAGGTGATCCTATTTGATTCATGCATAATGTTACAACTTGAGTTTGGCATATTTGAGTCTACTTTTTCGTCTACAATTGAAACGACGAAATTTGGAGAAGATACAGGTTGTGCAGGGTTGAAATGACAATGGCAATGGAGCAATGGATGACATGAGAAGTAATTCCTAGATATTGTCTCCATTTTCAAAAAGAGAAAAAGAGTTCGAGACGAAGAAGTCTCTCGCTAGTCGCTACATATAGTAATCTCGGTGGATGTGTTCCTTCAGACAATGCTTCAACTTTTTAGTGAATTTGAAGATTCATGCGTGACAAGATGGTTACTCTTACATTCGGAGAGCCCCTAAACAATCATACATACCAACAGTGAGCACATAAAATTTGCGGAAAAAAAACAGTTAGCACATCATAGAAGAAAAGAGGAGTGGCAGGAGGAAAATGAAGAGAAGAAAAGATTCAATTGATCTCGTCTACGATTCAACTGCATTAGATGCATTTATGTGCCCATACTGAGTCGAAAACATGACATCGCATCTTGGAAGCTATTAAGTTAATGAAGCATCTATAGATGGACTTGCTTTAGTTGGTATGTATTTTCCTTTTACTAGACTTTGGGGAAGAATTAGGGGAAGTCTCGGTCACAAGTTAACAACCCATGCATAAGCTGAAAACCCTTTTGATAATAGGTCGAACCCATATGAGACGAATAACAGAAATTACTTTCCGCGGGTAAACAATGGTGACATGACACCCCACTAGCCTTGGGTATATCAAAGAAAAGAAGTGGCCAGAACAGATGTCAATTTAGCTGTATTTAAGGTGGCTGCTTGCATGACTTTGAGTTCCTTCATTGGCTCGTATCACAGTCTTCAGCTATTGAGACTATAGCTTCTTTGACAGTCTAACCGTTGGTATGCCAAACTAAAGAAAAGTTCCTAAGTTCTATAATCAGGGACAATCAAAAGAAGAGGCCAGGCTGGCAGAAATCCGCTGGAATGATCGCAATATGTCATCTTGCATCTTCAAGACTCAACCGATTTACCCAAATTAAACAGGAACTCTTTTCCTCCTTAATTTGCTTTTCTAGTTAATCAGCAAGACGCTGATGAATCCGTAAGTTAGTTTTCTAGAGTGGGCTAGAATGGTGTGCTTTCAACAACCAAGCATCAACACGGCCAAAATTATGGGGGAGAACAGAGATGTACTTACCATCGCCCTCTGCCTGTGGCTTCGTGATGAGATCACTGATTTGAAGAAGAGAGATGCCATGTGGGTGAGGAGCAACTGCTTTAAGCAACCTGACATCACGATTGGATCCAAATGCGACCCCGCCATTTCTTAAAATCGCAACTTCAATGGAACCTTGTGGATTACCATTTTCCTGGAAAAGAGTGGATAAGTTGGCTCTGCCACTGGGCAGCTGCCGGAGCTTATGGAGATCGTAGTAGCCCGCCACCAGGTGCATGCTCAACACTCTCCTAATCACATCTCTTGATTCTCCAGAAAGACGGGAAATCACGGCGTCGTCCACGGCAAGAACGGTGAGGTTCGTTCGGCCAATGAGGGAGTCGGCGAGTCCTGTTTCGGCGAGATAGCGAGAGAAGGAGCCGAGATGGGAGTATTGGCTGAGGAAGCTGGTGGTGTTGAGAAGAGCAGAGGCAGCGCAAGAAAGGAGAAGATGGAGCAAGAGCAGGACGGGCAGGGAGGACCTGGGATGCATCTTTTCACCTGCAGCTCCAGGGTCCAGGAGAGGAGAACAAAACGGGAGCAAGAATGATTGGGATGATTAGCAGGAAAGAAAAACAGGGGAAGGGACTCATTTCACATTCCAAAAATAGATTTCCCTCAGCGATTGAGACGCTCTCAATGGTCAGTTTGTGGCCGCGCCCCTGTATAGGAGGACAGGACAGGACAGGACAGGAATAGCTACAGCATCCTCACAGGATTATAGCAATAGCTTTGGGGGTTGCGTAGTTGATATATCGACGTCGGTGGTAAAGAAAGAATGTCTTTGCCTTGGCAGGCAAACACGCGGGACAAGAGACAAACCGACGGCGGCCCCACCCACAAGAGCCGCACCCCCTCCTCCCTCGCATTTTCACACTTGCCCATCCATCGATCCTCATGAAAATGGCTCCTGATTCGTCACATCTTTGCATGCGGTGGCGTTTTCATTATGGTTTTTAAGTCTTAAATTCAACGGGTTACGATAGAGAAGGTGGAACATGTAAGGTGTAAACCGACTGAAAAAAAGAAAGAAGAAAGGATAGGACATTTCCGAACGCATTCTCCAACTCCAGCTCAGGCACGTCTCTTGGTTGAAACTTTGGGCGTTGACGAAACTGCGGTTCAACCACTACTTCTCTGCTGCTACTGCTGCTGCTGCTGCTAGTGCGAGCGGGTGGTGCCGTCCAATCGCATTGCTCTTCACGTGATCACTTTTGTCATTATCGCGTCCCTCCTTTTCTTCAACCGTGGAATCCGGGCCCTTCTTTACTTAGCACGACAATCTTCGACTGTTCCTCGTCTGTTTTCTTTGTATCTTTTCAATGCTTTTTTCTGTACTCTCTGCACTGATGAGGTTCGCAATGACCATTGACCATAACGAAATGAAAGATACCCTTTTGCATCTCAATTTACCCGATTCCGAGTATTAGCTTTTTGGTACAAACGCTACTGCCTACACGTCCTTACCATCAATTATTCGCATTTGGGGCCCGTTTATTTGGAGAAAAATTATTTTCGAGAAATTATTTTCGAACTGTATAGCAAACGTTTTTTTAGCAAGAAAAAATTCACTCTCCCTAAATCACAATACAAATGAAAATTAATTATCTTCCCGAAAAATGATTTGGCTAAAGTACCCGAGAAATACTTCCTACGAAATGAATTTTCAGGAAGATGTTTAATTCATTTTTCTAACTTTAAATATTTATATTTTCTTTAATTGTAAATGATTTTCAATTAGCAGTCATCTTCAACAAACAAAACACGTGAGAGTCCAAAAAATTAATTCGCGAAAATTTCCTTTCATCCCGGCAAATACGCTCTTAAATTCCGTGCGAAAATGAAATCTAACCTTCTCTTTTTTTGGTGAAAACGAATGAACAGACGCCACTGCTTTTTGTCACGGCCACGTGGTGCCGTGAGATTTAATCCACTTTTGGGAGGTGACCCAATTTGGTGGTTGGGCATCGAGTGTGACCATGATGTAAACAAAAAAGGGGTTGTCGGTCTGGTCCTCCTTTGATCCCCCCAATCAAAGTTAAAAAACAAAGGTAAATCAATCACGAAGGCCGTGGCTTTATCTACACCGGCATTGTGGGCTTGATGGGACAAAACAGATGGAAATTATTCAACTTTTACCGATTTAATTTTTAACTTTTTACATATGTTAATTAATAATTTTATATTTTGCTAATTCAGTTTATTCGGTCAATTTGGCCAAAAATCGCTAATATGAACGGCAACCGTTCTACGTGGCACGACTGACACGAACGTGAACAATTTCTAATAATATTTTAATACTTTTTAAAAAAAATTATTGATTTTTTTTTCTTCTCTTTTCTTTTCCTTCTTTACTTTTTTCTCCTTTTTCTCTTCTTTTCTTTTTCTTTTTTCCCTTTGCTAGCCATTGTCGAGCCTCGTCGATGGTTGGTGAGGGATGCCCTTGCCCAATCTGGCGAAAGAGGCCCTCACCTGAGAGCAACGGCAATGGCCGGCGAAGGGAAAAAGGAAAAAGAAAAAAAAAAGAAAAGAAGGGAAAAGAAAAAAAAGAGAGGAAAAAAAGCGTCACAAAGGAAAAGAGAAGAAAATAAAAAAGATCGAAAAAAATTAAAAAATTATTAAAAATTGTTCACTTCAGCGTCGATCACCCCAAACGAATTTTCGGTCAAAGTTGATAGGATGGACTCAATTAACAAAATGTGAAAATATTTAAAACTCAATCGATACAATTAAAATGTTTAGAACTGAATTGGCAAAATTTTTTGGACAATTTTCCCGGGAAACTGTGGTTGGAAAGCCTCAGATAGCCAAGTGGGCCAGAAACCTGAATAAAAGAAAGCGAGAAGAGGTTGCACGAAGATGCCTTAAAAAAACTAAGGTTGGACCGTGGCCTCAATGAATGTTTCCAGAACAAGCCCAATTCACTTTAGGACCTCTAAAAAATGTTGGTCGGCCCAATTTAATCCCCTCCTCTTAAGAAAACATTAGGTCCACCCGTTGACAGCATCCAGTTTCCCAATACCCGTCAGTTAAATCTCAAAACCGAGTCAGAAACAGTGTTGGATTTTTGAATTGACGTCATGTACAACTCGATACTGATTCAACTAATGAAATGCGCCGTCCCTGCATGGCGAAACCAGAAATCTAATGACCGAACCATATGGCTCACAAGTAAACTTGGGTTCTGAATATAGAATAAAATCCAAACCGCAGCGACGAAGCATTGTACAAGACGATCTCTGCTATCATTGCGTACGTGCATTTACAGTACGGGGTGGTTAATAATTCCTGAAAAGACATCAGCTAGAACAAATAAGGAAAGATAAGATCCCTCTCTCTGTACATGGAAAGATGAGATCAGCTTGGTCAATTTTGAAATCTCTCGCTATACCAGCTAAGAATACGAGAATCGCTTAACAGGTCTGGATTTGATCCAGACCACTTTCCAGAGTCGCCCAATCGTCGTCGAGAGATATTTCCTCTCTTTTCCAATATTAGATTATACTCTCTGTTTTTGTGTTTGGGGGTGGTCACCGTGATGATATCGACAAATTAAATCCAGACAGAGACCAATTTTTGGCATTGTCCTGGAAGGAAAGAGATGAGGCAAAGAGGATTGGTGGTGGGTGTTTCCAATTAATTCGCGAGGATGACGAGGAGTCCCATATCCGAATAGTATCCTTCAATTGCATGAAATATCAATCAGCGTTCGAATTAAAACAAGTCGAAACGATACAAAATCCGGATGACGATGAATCAATCGATCACTGTTCGGGATTTGACACGGGCGGCATCAAACGAACGAACATACCCGGTGGAGGGCGCGTGAACGCTCTTCCCTCTGTACTCGCGAGTGGGGCAAATTCGACAAAAGGCGGCCCCCCCCCGCGCCCCACGATGTTACATATTCCTTTGCCTTGCCACCCCTACTCTCCCCTCCACCTTCTCTCTGTCTGTCCGTCTGTGTCTGTCTGAGGTTGTGAACAGGAGGAGGCAGTCGACAGAACAGGTGGGAGTTCATTTGACTGCTGCTGCTGCTGCTGCTGCTGTTGCTTCTTTGTCTGTCTGAGTCTCTTCTGTTTTTGAACGGACCTATCAACTCCAGAAGTAGCAATCCGTCGAAGGTTGTTTCGAGAATTTCGTGGGGTTGCCGGTTAGGAGGGAACGGAGCGAAATCTGTGCGACCCATGTAATCTAAACTGCTGCTACAGGACAAGCAGAGGGGCGTGCGTTTTGCTATGGTGGTGCCAGTCCAAGTCAAGTCGAACAAAGTGTGCTCTTTTTGTCCATTCCACTTTCCAACTAGGCGTCCACCAAACGCCCACCTCCTCCTCATCCAATCCCCCTCCCAAAAACGATTTCTTTTTTCTTCGTATATAAGGATGATGACGCATGCAGTTGCAGAGTGGGTTTGAATAGAAAAAGCTCGCAACCCAGGTGGTCATCCGTCGTCCGTCGTCCGTCGACGGTCGTCGGCTGTCTTCTTCTTCTTGTTTGCAGAGGAAGAGTAGATGCGTTCGCTTTTGCTTTCCGAGTACGATACGGTTTTGCCGTTACAGGAGGAAAAGTTAACCCCTTTACGTAGATGCCCACACCCTTTTCATCTCTTTCGCATCCAATCCTTCCTTGCTTTCTCTCGCGACTTTCTTCTTCTTCTTCTTCTTTCCGTCGAAAAGCTCTCTCTTTTTTCTAAAATACACCCTATTCTGATCTTTGTCGTTGGTAGGCATATTGCATGCTGGTGCTTTCGGAGGACTCCCCGCTGTCGCCATGACCACCCACTTCGTAATCTCTCTCTCTCTCTCTCTCTCTCTCTCTCTCTCTCTCTCTTTTAAGAATAGAAACCTACTGATTGCATGTGGGTGTGATCATATCTTCCTGTCGTTGTGACTTCGTGTTTCTCTGAGTTTTGGGTGTCGACATGTTTTTCATTTCCTTGGATGGTTGTTCGCTGGTCGTTTTCGGTCGCGGAGAGATAAAAAAAAAAAAGGTTATTTCATCCGCCGCCAAAAAAAGAACGACACAGGATATGCTGGTCAGTCATGGTTGTTTGTTCTTTCTGGATGAATTTGCCTATTTTCTTCTCTATTTGGAGTGCAGAGCACTGGTTGCTGCATCAAATTTACCGCCAATTTCGATGTAATTTCAAGTTTCCACCTTCTGAAAGGAGTAGGACCTTGTTACTGTTTTTTCTGTTTTATGTGTGAATTCCAGTCCTCGTGCTCAACTAGATTGAATTTAATTTCATCATTTTTTATATTGATAGAGAATTGCCATTGTCTTGTGTGTTGTTATGTCATTAATTCTCTCTCCAAAAAAACAGAAACACATACTTCAACTGTTGATGGTCATTTGCTGATTGCTTGAGTTAGCGGTAGTTCTCAGTAAATTAAGATATGCGAGGGAGATTTTCAAGTTTTATGACTTTGACCATTATTCCACCTACTCTGCTGCAAATTAAGATATGTGTAGGGAATGAAGCTGCTGTAGCATACTTGAACTTTTTAAGTTATATAGTTTGAACTGTTATTGTGGTTCATTGTTCGATTAGATTGTAGAGTACACAAAAGAAAAAAAGGTAGAGATTGAGTTTGTTACTGTTTGAAGCTATGTTTTCTTGTTATGCTTTTGATCGCTGAGTTTTCAACTTCTCTATAGATTATTCTCTTCAATTCTATTGGATTGAAGAGGGTTGCATCTGATAGTTTTTAGTCTCCTTTCCATTTTTCTTTTTTCCCTGGTTTTCCTCTTTCAGTTGGCATTTACTCATATGGAATTGAATAAGCTGCAATATCCCTTCTTGTCAGGCTCCAATGCTTTCTGATTCGAAGAGTAGATCGTGCCTCTACACCCTGTTCATAATCGCTTCTCTCTTCTGCGGTGCTTACTTCATTGGTAGCTCAGTCATTGCAAAGGAGTACAGAGATGTGAGTATCTTCTTCTTTGCTTTCTATTAGCAGAAATTCTACCATTTCTGTCCAAACTTGGAGCCCTATTTTGTGGACTTCAAAAAAAATTACAGCAGACAGACAATTTTTTATTTTGAATTAGAACTATCACATCCCGGAAATTGTTGGTTTTACAGAGGTGATTCATTCTAGCATCTGGATTGATGGCCTGAAGGTTATAAGATTTGTTGGCTGGTGGTAATGAAGTGTCACTATGAATTGAAAACATTAGAGTTTATATGTTTATATAGCCATTTGAAAAGATAAGGTTGATAAATTTTCTGGATTGAGAATACTCATGTCCATATGATAGCAGGCTCTCTCTCGGACTACCACAAATAATTAGAATGAAACCTGGCCACTGGTTAAAAGGCATAACTTCTTAACTCTGTAATGTCTATGCAGAGATTAATTAGGTTGGAATCAACCGAGACAGTGCGAAACAGAGATTCTACGCGTTGCAAGGTTTGTTTATTTCGTGAAGTAAGTATGCTGTCCACTTCCTTGTGGTGTATGCTGACTAATATACCGTCTTCCATTGTGCCTTTTCTCTTTCTTAGGATCATTGCAGGCCTTCAGGAAGCGAGCATTTACCGAAAGGAATCGTCGTGGAAACATCCAACTTGAAAATGCAACCTTTGTGGGGCCCCATTGAAAATGATGTAGGTGAAGCAACACTTTGTTTCTCTACCATCTAAGTTTCGAATGCAACAGAGGGTTTAAAGTACTATGGAGATGTTATCATACTCATTTCCTCTTACCAGTATTTTTCTGTTTGTCAGAAAAGCTAACTGTACTTAAGAATAAGTGCTACTATATGCTCACATAGTTTTGTACACCAGTGATTGTCATATTAATTTACTTCCATTTTGCTGACAAAGTTCCATATGTCAGAAAAACACAACTCCTGCAATGAATTTACTGGCACTAGCTGTTGGGATTGAGCAAAAAGAAATAGTGAATCGTCTTGTACAGAAGGTTATTGCTCTCATCTTCCTCCTGTTCCCAGCTCGATATAGTACTTTTCTGACTTCATCCATTACATTGCAGTTTCCTTCAAAGATTTTTGTGGTTATGCTTTTCCATTATGATGGTGTCGTGGATGACTGGAAGAATTTCTCGTGGAGTGAACGGGCCATACATGTGTCTGCAGTGAATCAACCAAAATGGTAATTGTGTGTTTCTATTCTGATTCTGGTATTCTGCATAACTGAACGTGTGTTGGTTTGCATCGTCGCACAAGGATCTGCTTGTTATCTGATCCGGATTGTTTTTCCTGATTACGTAGGTGGTTTGCCAAACGATTCTTGCATCCAGACATAGTTGCTGAATACAGTTACATCTTTCTTTGGGATGAGGACCTTGGAGTTGAAAATTTTGACCCCAATCGGTAAGCACAAATATACTTTGTGGGTCAACTATTTCAATACTTTTTAATCTGCTTAAAAACTGTCGTAGTAGTTTATCAAAGGTTGTTTTCAACTTGCACTCCTGATGCTTGTTACACTGCTTTTGTTTAATGTATTATGTAAATGAGCATTTTCTGTTTTATAATTGCTTTGAGCATTCATCATTACAATGCAACTGTGCTTAGATCAGCAAAGCAGCTCGAGTAGTAGGTGGCAGGATTGTAGAAATGTTTCAACCAAATGGGTCCTACGTGCATTGCATGAATAGAAAAATGCCTTGGCAAATTCTCTCATTTTATGTTGTTTGAGAGTTTTCACTTAGCACTGCCTAACATTCATTTGATCTTTTATAGGTACTTGTCCATTGTCCAGGGTGAAGGACTTGAGATCTCACAACCAGCACTTGACCCTGCGAAGTCAGCCATTCATCTTCCAATTACTGCACGCAGAAAAAAATCAATAGTGCACAGGTAAATATGTGAGGTTTTGATGGATACGATAAACTATACCTCTTGCAAACTAAGATTTCACCTTTTTAATTTTGAGACCGTATGTGGAGGTGCTTGTTAGATTAACTGTTGTATAATTGGTCGTCTTTTCCAATTGACTAGCTTCCTAGCATAGAACAGAAAGTTGCAGAGTTCCACATCTGATTTGTTATTGTTGGCTGGTATTGAGGGTTTTTTCCCCTTCTGTGGACGTGCAACGGTCTTTGCTTTGATCAGTCATGGTGGGGAATAAAGGGGGATATGCCATATAGCACCTGTTGTTGTTACTCTCTATTCGTGGGACTCTAATGTGAATCTTTATGTGTCATTGATGGTTTGAGCAGGAGGATGTATAAGTCAAAAGGAAGTGGAAGGTGTGATGACCACAGCACTGCACCCCCATGTGTTGGGTACGGATCAGGATCTCTGAGGCTCTTGTGAAAAACTATATGTTTAATTGCCTGCCTGTGTATGGGATAGTCGATGCTTGTAAGACCAAGCTTGTGAAGTAACAGAAATTTTCTTGCAGATGGGTGGAAATTATGGCACCTGTCTTCTCAAGGATGGCCTGGCGTTGTGTTTGGCACATGATCCAGGTGCAGTTCTTCAATTCACCAACCTCCCAATTGTTATGTAGTGTCCTGGGTACAATGACCAAGGATCCAAAGCAAAGCTTGCCACTTATTGATTTTTTTTTCCCGCTGCTTTGTTGAGGAGGAAATTTCTCTGGTCTGGTGTCATATGGAGCGAACTTGTGCCTTCTCTTGCCTTTTTATATGAAACAAACTAGAGAAGCAAGCGGTTGTAGCTTAGTATTAAACCCACTTAGCGCGCTATTATCTCAAGAAAATCCGATCCAAGTGACTTGCATTAGGGAATGACTCAAAACGAACTTGGTGCTGTGACCTTAGGACGTACTCATTCAGGCTGACCATTTAAATTGCCCAAAATAAAACTCATTGGTACTGTTGCAAGCTTCTACTTCTAGTGGCATCATCTGTATGTTATCCCAACAATTAACCTGGGGCTTCTGCGACCAAAAAAAAAAAAAAACTGGGGCTTCTAGTGTAATTGATTCATTGATTTCTTTCCTCACAGAATGACTTGATCCACGCGTGGGGCTTAGACATGCTTCTTGGATATTGTGCCCAAGTATGTATAAAAATTTTTAGACTACTCTTCTATTTCTAGAATTGGTTAATCTGTTCAGGGGTGACAATGATGTGTCAACTGCAATACAGGGTGATCGGACCCAAAAAGTTGGCGTGGTTGACTCTGAGTACATAGTTCATCTAGGCCTCCCTACACTTGGTGTTGGCAATAAGAAACAGGCAAGTACTGGACTTTGGTTTGACAATCTGCAGCAACAGTTTGCATGAGTTAACTTTTGCTTTTTAACTTCATCGTATTGGTTGAGACTAGCATTTTCTTTGCAGACAGTGGCATATTATGAAGGAGATGTACTTAGGCCTTCACTTTGTTTTTTCAACCTGCGTCGTATAACTTGGGACTGCAGTTTTTAAGCACTTGCTTTGCATGATAATAAAAAATTTGACGAGCCAGAATCATTAAAGTTCTCGGTTCTGTGTCGTCATTAATATTTTTTACACCCGTTCATTCTGCATGAGACCTTCCAAGAACCGGGGCGGTTGTATGTCTGCAAAGCCTATGAATTGTCAAGAATATAGGTTTTTAAGAAAATTTAGTCTCACATGTTGTTTTACATGTGCACTATGCAGGCTTCGGACAAGCCCCAAGTAGATGACAATAGAATGGCAGTAAGTTCCGCCTTGCACATGCAATTATCTTTATCAGTTTTCGCCATTTGCATGAAATGACAGATCCCTCCCCTTCTGTCAGCTGGGGCTACACATGATGTGCTTCAATCGAATGTACTCTTTTTGTTGAACTTCAACCATCTTCTATCGGCTTATCATTAAGTGATCGATGGTTCTTTTCACAGGTGAGAAAACGATCTTTTGAGGAAATGCAGGTGTTCCAAGAAAGATGGAAGAATGCCACTAAGGAGGATCAATGTTGGGTTGATCCATTTGAACAAGGAATGAACAAAAGTCGTTGACTGATTCATAATTCTTTGATACACACCACAGCAGACAATCTTGGATCTTCTTTTATAGTCGCCAGATTACTATTAGCAAGAGCAGCAGCTAATTATAAAAGTACAGCAGAATCCCAGTGACCATGGATGTGTCGGCCAGACACAACTGTGAAGCCATATATAGTCTCAGTTAAATTCAGAATTTTTCCATGTAAATACTCGGTTTGGAAATCAGGGAATATTGGTAGTTCTTTTTCACTTTTGATAGGGTACAGGAGATTCGCATCTCAAGAGATTTCTATTTTTTTTTGGGGGGGGGGCAAACAGGATGATTCTTTTTTGTTTTGGAACTAGACATAGTAGCGGGGGTAATTCTCTCACCGGTTTATTTAAAGGGTTCGTTTTTTTTGTCTTATCTGGAAAGTCCAACTGCCACAGGGACTCAGTGAAGTGTTACTTGTTTGATAATTGGCTGAAATTGTACAAGTTTCTTTACTTCAATTTGGAAAATGAGACCGTCAAAATTTCTGCAAGTGAGTCCCTAGGACCAAAGTGATGTGTCTAGTTTAGATGAGGATGAGGAGGGAACAGGGATTGGATACAAAATCAAATCAATGCTGCGACTTCACTTGTGGGGTTACCACTTATTTCAAGAAACTTCTCGAACTAGTAAGAATGACGAGCCTGTGTTTTAAAGGGGGAACTTGAGTTTGCTGCGATTGGTTCTCTTGAGTTACAGTTGTGACATTTTGATGAAAGAATTTTGAATCGCTTTGAGTGAAAGCGAGCATTGTCAAACCCTAGGCTCTAGATAGATACGTTTTTATATTTCAGCATATTCTCGAAAAGCCTTCTCTATGGATTAATGAATTTCTTTTTTTGCTCCAACTCTACCCTTACTAACATTTTTGAATTCCTATTATGCCCTTATTTTTTTCTGTTCATCATCTGTCTCAACCAAACGCCTCCATTGTTCATTGCTCCCACATTCTAGTTGACGTGAGCCTAGAGTGGATGGTTGCTAGGGACGGCCGCCAAGATCTGGTCTCGGTTGATTTGGCATTGCGGAGATTTGGGTTCGCCGAGGTCGCGCGATCGTCAGCGACGCCTTCTTTGGGCTGCCAAATGTAGCGCGACCTCCACTGAGGTTGCATGATGCTCAATGTCGTCTCGCTTTGGCGGTCATAGTAATCGTGAGCTTTTATCCCGAAAATATCTCGATTGCACGGCTTTCACCTCGTCTGGACTCTTCGACAGCTCGATCCTTGTCAGTTCCGATTACTTCCACCGGATTTGTCAATTTGATCTTCTCTAGTCTCCAGCAGCCGCCCCCTATCTTTTCCGTTTTTTTTTTAATAAAAAATATACTTGGAAGGGGATGCTCCCCTTAGGGTTGTTGTTGGTTACCGTTTAACCCTAGGGTTCATCATTGCTCTGAAGGGTGCCGAGTAAAACCTCTTTCGGGGCTCTTAGCTACTACACACACCTTGTTTTAACCCCCGAGCCTGGCCGGATCCCCCCCCCGGGCTTCCCCCGTCCCCGAGAGAGAGAGAGAGAGAGAGAGGGAGTGAGTGAATAACCCTTATTATTATGTATTGTTCGGATTGTTTTGCAATAGATGTGGTCCTAAAGTAATGGGACTGAGTGGTAACTGGGTCATAATAGAGTAGAGAGGCCCACGAGCAGCCCACGTCTTGTTGTCCAAACCCCATCCCCATCTCCCCCCGACCCCCGTAGATTTTACCATTTCTTTTCATCTCCCCGCGACGACAGCAACATCCCTCTTCTTCGTCTCGTCTCCACCATTCCAGTTTCAGAGCTCTACTAGGGTTTAAGCAAATCTCTCTCCCCAACCCCCCAGCCAGTCGAGAAAGAGAGAGACAGAGAGAGAGAGAGAGAAGGAGGGAGAGCCTGTCATACCATCCCTCGCTGTCCCCAATGTCCCTCTACCGCATCCTCCTCCTCCGCTCTCTCCTCCTCCGCCGCCCCTCCTCCTCCTCCTCCTCCTCCTCCTCCTCCGCCGACCTCCTCCTCCGCCTCCTCCCCTCCCTAGCTCCCGCTGCTCAGCACCGCTCCTTCGCCTTCAGCTCTGCCGAGGAGGCCGCCGCCGAGCGCCGCCGCCGCAAGCGCCGCCTCCGCGTCGATCCCCCCCTCCACGCCCTCCGCCGCGACAACTACCCCCCTCCCCCCCGCGATCCCAACGCCCCCCGCCTCCCCGACTCCACCTCCGCCCTCGTCGGCCCTCGCCTCAACCTCCACAACCGCGTCCAGTCCCTCATCCGTGCCGGTGATCTCGATGCCGCCTCCGCCGTCGCCCGCCACTCCGTCTTCTCCAACACCCGCCCCACCGTCTTCACCTGCAACGCCATCATCGCTTCCATGTACCGCTCCAAGAGGTACACCGACGCCATCGCCCTCTTCCAGTTCTTCTTCAACCAGTCCAACATCGTCCCCAACGTCGTCTCTTACAATAACTTGATCAACACCCACTGCGATATGGGTAACGTCGACACTGCTCTCGATGTCTATCGCCACATCCAGGCCCACGCCCCTTTTAGTCCCTCCTCCGTCACTTATAGGCATCTCACCAAGGGGCTTATCGACGCCGCGAGGATCGGGGATGCTGTCGACCTTTTGCGCGAGATGTTGACTAAGGGTCACGGAGCTGATTCTCTGGTTTATAACAATTTGATTTCCGGTTTCCTCGACCTGGGAAATCTGGACAAGGCGAACGAGTTGTTCGATGAGCTTAAGGAGAGGTGTCTGGTCTATGACGGAGTTGTGACCGCTACGTTCATGGACTGGTTCTTCAATCAGGGCAGAGAGAAGGAGGCTATGGAGTCGTATAAGTCTTTGCTTGATAGGCAATTTAGGATGGTTCCCGCCACTTGCAATACCCTCATAGAGGTTCTGCTGAAGCACGGGAGGAAGACCGAGGCTTGGGCCATGTTCGACCAAATGTTGGACAGCCACACTCCTCCGACCTTCCAGGCGGTGAATTCGGACACCTTCAATATCATGGTTAACGAGTGCTTCAAGAATGGAAAGTTCGATGAGGCCATCGACGCCTTCCGAAAGGTCGGGACGAAAGCAGGATCTAGGCCATTCTCCATGGATGTCGCTGGATACAATAACATCATTACTAGGTACTGCGAACATGGGATGCTTGCGGAGGCAGATAATCTATTCAGAGAGCTGATGTCAAAGTCACTGTGCCCGGATGTCACGAGTCATAAGACGTTGATAGATGCTTACTTGAAAGAGAGCAGGGTCGACGATGCTTTGAGCATGTTCAACAGAATGGTGGATGCCGGATTAAGGGTGGTGGCGAGTTTTGGAAACAGGGTATTTGAGGTGTTCATTGGGAATGGCAAGGCTGTTGATTGTGCTCAGGCGCTGACCAAGATGGGTGAGAAGGATCCAAAACCGGATCCTACCTGTTATGAGGTTGTGCTGAAAGGGCTTTGCAATGAAGGTGCATTTGACGTGGCCCAAGACCTAGTAGGGCAGATGATAAGGTATGGCATTGGCTTTACTCCATCTCTGCGTGAGTTTGTGTCCATGGCCTTTGGAAAAGCAGGTCGCGGTGAGGAGATTGAGAGATTGTTGAGCATGAATAGGTGGGGATATGCTCCGCGATATCCTCAACAGGGACCAAATCCGCAACCACGAGTACAAGGGCCTCCTCAAATGACTGCAACTCGGGGACCCTATTCGATGAATGGCCCACTCCCAACCCAAGGTGCGCCACAAGGTTTTGGGTCGTTTAGGCCATCCCAGACCAATGGACCTCCAGGATATCCGCAGACTGCTGCGGCACCAGGAGCACCACCATTTTTCAGAACACGAGAACCTTCTCCAACACCTGGTCAACCAAGACCCTCGCAAGTGCCCGGGTCTTCAGGACCTTGGCAAGTTTCTGGATCACCATTTCCATCACAAATGGGTGGATTACAGGGGTCTTCGCCAAGTTATGATCCAGCAGCTCCTTCTCAGGTTACGGGGACACCGGGACCTTCATCGGCAGGATCACAGGGTTTCCACCAAGCGGATGAACCATCTGAATTTCCACACAGTGCCAGAGAGGTGTCTGCTTGATTCTCAGGCGAAATTGAAAGGGAAGCTCTCTCCTGCTATTTTAGAGCACTAGCGGGACAAGAAAAGATGTTGAATCCCTGTGCATGCAATAGTGCTTGAGTTCTTCTGGGGATAGTCACGAGGTAGTGTCTCGGAGGCAAACCAAATTGCTTTTGCTCTGTAAGCCTCTATTATCAAATCGGATGAGACCCTTCCCTAACATTATCGACATTATTTTGCTACGGTCAAAGGTCTTTGATGCGAAGTCGGGAACTGAATTCGTTTTGAATATTGTATTTAATTTGATGATAAGGAGTTTTTCCAGCATGATCACAGCCATGGGTACGAGTGTCAGAAAGTTTTTGGTTGCTAGAACTAAATGCAGTCTATTTATACTCAAATCTTGAGTCTGAGGAGTTTTGTTTCTCTCTCTTCCTTTTGGGGGAAAAATTCAGGTCAAATCTCTGGATTGTTTCTGCACGAATACTTGATGTAATCATGTTCAGAGGGTGTTAATTGTTATAGCAGTTCATGTGCTTCGATTCCCTTTTCTCTTCTTTTGCATGCTGCAATCTTAGCAATCGTTGCAATTGTCTCGTGTTTGTTATCTTAGAGCTTGAGATTACAAGAAAAAAAGGTCTTCCTTTTATGGCACTTCCTTTTCTTCTTGTGGCAAAGAGTCTTCCTTTTTCCATAGTCTGTTTTGTGTGGCTAAGAGTTCTAACATTTGTGCGGTAGCCAAAATTGATTTGGCACTTCTTTTTCGGATTGTGGAAAAGGAGATCGTTGGACTCGGTAAGAGTTCTTCCAATTTTCGTGAAGTTTGCCCACGTTATAACCCTGTTTATATTGAATCTCTGGATATTATCTGGTTTGTAAAGTAATTTGCTCCACTGAATAAAATTTTGTACACCTTGTTGTGTTAAAATGAATTAAAAGGAAAAACTTCGCACTGGAAACGGTACTTTGAATTTTGAAATTATGGTAAAGATAATTATTTGGTGTCCGGTGATGGATGGTGTATGCCTCTTTGATCGTGAACTATCCTCGCCCAATTATGTTTAGTTTCTGATTATAGTGTGCCCACCAGAATGTCTCGCATAGATAATTGTCAGACCTATGAATCTCATGAACTTGTTCTGCCCCCAAACTTAATACTTGTTTCCCTGTTTCTTCGGATTGTGGATATGCGGTCCATATGTAGACAGTTCTTGCAGAGCTGCGGAGTTATCTTGTACCTCGAGTTGTTTTGGAAGGAAAAAGCAATTGATGGGCAGAGTGAAGCAGATTCTGAAGATGTTTATTGAATTTGCAGGTGGAGTTGGGTTTTGTATAGTAGTAGTTTTATAAGATCTCCTACTTGCTGGTTCAAATTACCTCCTTCAGAGGATATTGTGAATCGGTCAGTCCCCCGGGACATGAGTAACGGTGTGTGGAGGATCCTGACAGGGGTGGAACCTTTATTTGCTTCACACTAGAAGAGTCGGTCATTGAGCCATTAGCATTGCATGGCTGCTGGCAATGGTGATAGAACGCACATATACACGCACCCTTCACGTAGCTAAGAGTTTCGCGGATTGGGGTTGATAGGATGATGGGAGCTGTAGTATGATTCACTAGGATGTGACCAATCGGAAGATAAAAAAAAAAAAAAAGATCTCCTGATGGGACGGATTCGTCCACGTGGTTTGGCTGACGCCGATCGCATTGGCAATCACTTTGTAAGAAGTCTGAACTGAACCATGACATGCATATGTTACGTACGTATAGAGAGACGGGCGATGTGTCCGCCGAGAATGATTGGAAGTGCAGGGAAACAGGAGGGCATTGGACACATCTGACCATGTTCAGGGTCTCAGGCTCAGGTTCCGTCCCAGGTTCAACCCGCCCACCAAGGAGGAGGCGGATATTGGGCCGAATCTCGAGCAAGTCATTAAAATAAAGATCATCATAATACCATTTGCGACAGAGAGAGACAGAGAGAAGCAAAAACAAATGCTGCGGCGTCGTCGTCGTCATGCCAATGAATGCGGGAAGGGGGGGTGGCGTGGCGTGAGAGTTCCAGACACTGCACGCCACTTAATGGGAAAAGCTCTGAGATCTCGTGGTGGCCCTGTCTCTGTCTGTCGCGTTCAACCAGATGGACCGTGTTTGTGTTTGCTTTGGCTTTGGCTTTGCTTTGCTTGAAGCGGGGCATGAATCCCGTGATTCTTTCTTCCTTCCTTCTTATTAACGAAAGAAGGCAAAAAAGCTAAAATGAATCATCTGATTTTTCTTTCCATGAATACCCACCAAAAAACAAAAGATGAGAGAGAGGAAAAAGGAAAGCTCCAGTCTGTCAAATACGAGAGTTTAGGATTTTAGACCATTCATTCTCCTTAATTTCTTGATTTTTTTTTGGGGGGAACGTGAAATGTAATGATCAAATGGACAGCTGACACATGCTTCCCCTCCCCCCTGATTTTCCAAAAAAGCTGCTTCTCATTCCTTCTTCCCCCCCCCCCTGACAATAGCAAAAGGCAAAAAAAAAGCTTCGATCTTTATCATTCTTGATCTTTCGAGAGAGAGAGAGAGAGAGAGAGGGAGGTAGCGCAGCGATGGAGAGGAGGGAGGAGGAGGACGGGAATGGGATTGGGAATGGGCATGAACACGACATTGAGATAGAGGGGAAGGAGTCGAGCCCCAAGGGAATGCGACAGCCCCTGCTCCTGCACAGGCACAGCAGCAGTAGCCGCATCAACCGGACCTCCCAGATTGCCATTGTGGGTGCCAACCCCTGCTCCATTGAGAGCCTTGATTACGAGTGAGTATTGCTTCGTCCCTCTCCTCCTCCTCCTCCTCCTCTCTCGTATATGGGATTTTAGTTGTCGTGGGTCGTGTCATTTGGGTGTTGCGTCAGATGGCAGGTATCGTCATGACCCTTTTCCTTTCTAATGGTCAGTTCCGAACGCGACCTTTGGTTCTCACTGTCTTCGTTTGACAATGGTTTATGGAAAAAGAAAATCTGGCTCTTGGGCATTACGATACATATCATATCATATCATATCATATCACCTGATGGTTTCCCGACTGTTTGCAAAAAGAAACGACACGTCGCTCGTGCTCTTCCTACCGGCAACAGTGACGGTCAGGCTCATGAGAAGCTGGTTTTTCCATACAATTCAGCCGTGCCACTATAACTGATCTCCTTCCGGCCATTGCATCCGTAGGACTAATCGCATTCGCTACTGATTGTCCGTGTTTTCACACATTTTGCCCGGTCTCACTCTTTGATTCTTCTTATAGGATTGTTGAGAACGATCTTTTCAAGCAGGATTGGCGGTCTAGGAAGAAGTCTGAGATATATCAATACGTAGTTCTCAAATGGACTCTGGCCCTTCTCATTGGCCTAGGCACCGGACTGGTTGGGTTTTTCAATAACATTGCTGTTGAGAATATTGCTGGTTTTAAACTCCTGCTCGCCAACAATCTGATGCTTAGAGAAAGGTAAATGTTACTTCACTCTCGCATTTGGTTGAAGTTGTGCCCGTCGCCAAACCTACTAGAATTCAGCATTCTATATTCTTTCATTGTCGTTTGAATCAATACCTCAAAATCTTATGAACACAAAAGAAATCCCAAGAAACAATGAGAATTAATGTCTGGAACAATTTTGATTGCTTTGTGGGCCAATCCTTTCTCTCTCCAAAGACGTTGTCACTTCCAATTTGCTGGTGTTTCTTCCCAATAACTATTCTTGCTTTGTATGTTAGAATGATCCGATTTCCGGCGCAGGTATTATCAGGCATTTGCTGCATATGCTAGCTGCAACATGATTTTGGCTGTTGCTGCTGGAGCGCTCTGTGCTTACATTGCCCCTGCAGCAGCTGGTTCTGGCATACCAGAGGTGAAAGCATACCTCAATGGCATAGATGCTCATACTATTCTGGCTCCTGGTACCCTTTTTGTAAAGGTTAGCAGCAAGTAGCTTCTCTCCTTCTCTCCTCTCTTCTCTCTTCCCCCCAACAAAAGATGCCAGAATGTGTCTCAATACAGAATAGAATAATGATGCCTACTGGGCCATTCTGATGTTCTTGCATGTAATGCTTCCATCCCGGAGATATTGGTGCCGCTCTTAGTTCTTATATTAGCTTAAAATTCCTCTCATCACTTGCATCCCTCTTAAATTAATAAAGATGTTCTTAGGTGATAATGATGCCTGAACCAGCCTCTCCTTTTCCATTGTCTGATTCCTTGTTCAGATCATTGGGGCTGTGATAAGTTAACTATATAGTGTCTCCCATGTATTTTAGGAGTTCTGTTGGCATCTTAGAGTATCGAGATCTTTTTGTTTGCTAAATTTCATGCCTATTTCCATGCCTCATTGTTCGAAGATGGCCAAACTTTCTAGAGATGTGCATCTGTGGTGTGCAACTCAATGAGATGCCATAAACTGACCGTTTTATGTTCTCAGTTTACCTGATTTCTAAAATTAAATCGTCCTTTTCAGCAGAATGTCTCATTATCCAGAGAGACCGTCCCTTTCAGCAGAATCTCTCATTAGTTTTTTAGTTTGTCTTCTTTACTATAAGTAACTTGGGGGTACATTTAGAGGACAACTTGATAAGTTTGGTTTAACTCAGAGAAATTCTACTGATTTTGGGATGATACAATAGTCATTCAGGGATCAATGTTGCATTCTATTAGATCACGAATATGGACCTCCTATGCATATTCTTTTCTCCAACTGCTGAGCTCTTAGCTAAGTACTTCTGTCATACAAAATTTGTACTTCAGGCATGCCTTTTTCTCCTTTTTTCTTTGACCTTTTGCTCCACAGAGAAATTTATGCGAAATATCCCAAAATAATCACGAGTACGCTCTTAGAAGCACCATTATTTTGAATATTCTAAACAAAGTTCTGCTCAATTCTTCACTTTTCTGTTTTCATCACAGATTGTTGGTTCCATCCTTGGAGTTGCAGCTGGATTTGTTGTAGGAAAGGAAGGACCCATGGTGCATACTGGTGCTTGCATTGCCTCTTTGCTTGGACAGGGAGGATCTCGCAAGTATCGTTTGACTTGGAGGTGGCTCAGATACTTCAAGAATGATCGGGATAGGCGGGATTTAATAACATGTGGTGCAGCAGCTGGAGTAGCAGCAGCATTTCGAGCTCCTGTGGGCGGGGTCCTCTTTGCACTTGAAGAAGCAGCTTCATGGTATTTGCTTCCACTCTAAGCAATTCTAACTTACATTTTGCCCTTGGGTTGTGCTGTAGTGAAGTCACTTTGCTCCCCTGTAGTTTGGAGTGGTGTGTTCTCACCTTCTTTTCGTGGTAACATCCCAAATTGCATGTTCCGTCTGAATTGCAACCCGGCACAATCACGCATGAGATTTTGAAAATTGTTGCTCACTCGACTTGCTTTTTTTTTTGTTTCTTTTCCTTTTTTGCATTTTGGGGTGGAGGTAGGGGTGCATACAGTCATTTTGTTTCTTTGGTTGGACTTGAATGAATTGGGTGGACAAGGGCATCGACTTTCGGGTCTCGAATTGAAAATGCATGGGTAACCAGTTCAAGGGTAGTGGTTTGATCCTTTTCATTGAGGCAAGCCATAAGCTGTTGTGCAGTGCATTGAGTTTTGCCCAATTGCATTATTTAGAGAATCATTTTTTACCACAGGAGTTATTATATAACTGACCCATGACTCTTGATTTTCACTTAACTTTGGGGTGATGTATCTGATTCTGCTTCCTCTATTTCGGGGTAATCTCTTTCCATCCATTAGTTTAAGGTGGAGGATGTAATGTGGTTTTTTCGAAACTCGATGATGCAAAGTGAAATTCCCACCAAAATAAAGAATTCTAAATGTCCCAGCTCCTGATTTTATGCCGGCATCATTTCTCTCAGCTCTTACAAGTCATCTCATTTAGTTTCTGTATATAAAGGAAAACTCTTATGATGGACTTTTTTTTTTTTCTGGAGAGAGACCAGAATAGGACTTCCAAGTGGTAGCTCGATGTCATTGCTCTGTTCCAGTTATCTGCATCTACGCTGGTTCGAGGCGTATGAAAATGCGGATACCCTTGGTGGAGCAAGATTGACGAATAAAACGTCACCACTCCTGTTCTTTTTCTTTTCATAAGTAAACTCGGTGATGGGGTGTCGAGTAAAACTTGATCACCCTTGTTCTCTTGTTGAGACGCGGAAAATAATATACCTCTTCAATTCCCTTACTATATCCCCCAGAGTTGATTCTGATCTTTGAAAATTTTCAGGTGGCGGAGTGCTCTTCTCTGGAGGACATTTTTCACAACAGCTGTTGTAGCTGTCGTGCTTAGGAGCTTCATAGAGTTTTGCAGGAGTGGGAGATGTGGGTTGTTTGGACAAGGGGGTCTTATCATGTTTGATGTTAATTCAGCACCTGCCACTTACGGCACCCCAGATCTATTGGCAGTTATTTTCCTTGGAGTTATTGGAGGTATTTTTGGGAGCCTTTACAACTATATGGTGGACAAGGTCCTTCGAACATATAGCATCATCAATGAGTAAGCACCATTATCTCAAGTCTTGATAAAAGTAGCAGTGGAATATCAAGTATTACTGGCATTGTAATTGGTCAAAACACGTGTGCCATTACACCCTTTCTAGTGCATGCTGTTCCTTTAAGAGTGAGACTTCTTAGTTCTACTTCTTTCTTCTGTCATCTTTTTTCCCATTTTCCTCCTTCAAGTCCTAGATATTGTCAACACTCAATGGCTTGTGATCTCTAATATTGATCACCTCTGAGATGCTGCTGATCGTGCTCTATTTCATTTAATCGATGTGATTTAAATGGAAACTGATGTTTGAATTGGTGTGCAGGAGAGGTCCTTCATTCAAAATACTACTTGTTATCTCCATCTCTTTTTTAACCTCATGTTGCTCGTACGGCCTTCCATGGATTCTCCAATGTACACCCTGTCCTGCTCATGCAGTGGAGGAATGTCCTACTATAGGTCGGTCGGGGAACTATAAGAACTTCCAGTGTCCCCCAAACCACTACAATGACCTTGCTTCCCTCTTCCTAACGACGAACGATGATGCAATTCGGAGCTTATTTAGTTCCAGCACCGAGAAGGAGTTTCAAATCTCTACCCTTTTAGTTTTCTTTGCGGCCATATATTTCCTTGGAATTGTCACATATGGAATTGCCATTCCCTCCGGGCTCTTCATCCCGGTTATACTTGCTGGGGCCTCATATGGCCGCCTTGTGGGGACATTTCTCGGCCCTCTCTCTGGCCTTGACGCAGGACTCTTTGCCCTTCTCGGAGCTGCCTCCTTCTTGGGTGGCACAATGAGAATGACGGTTTCTCTCTGTGTCATCCTTCTAGAACTCACCAATAGTTTGTTGATGCTACCATTGGTTATGCTAGTTCTCCTTATCTCAAAAACGGTGGCAGATAGTTTCAACAAAGGAGTGTATGACCAAATTGTGAAAATGAAGGGATTGCCATACATGGAAGCACATGCAGAACCATACATGAGGAATCTGGTGGCAAGCGATGCTGTTTCTGGTCCCTTGGTTACGTTCTCTGGGGTTGAAAAGGTGGGGAACATATTTTATGCTTTGAAGATCACCAAGCATAATGGGTTTCCCGTGATTGATGAGCCACCTTTCTCAGAAGCTCCGGAATTGTGTGGACTTGTTTTGAGGTCCCATCTGCTGGTGTTGCTCAAAGGGAGAAAGTTCACGAAGCAGAGGATAGTGACGGGATCAGAAATTGTGAGGATGTTTAAAGCTCATGAGTTTGCAAAGCCAGGATCAGGGAAGGGGCTCAAGCTGGAGGATTTGGACATCAAGGATGAAGAGATGGAGATGTTTGTGGATCTGCATCCTATTACTAATATGTCGCCTTATACAGTGCTTGAGACCACATCATTAGCTAAAGCTGCTGTTCTCTTCAGGGAGCTTGGACTTAGGCACCTGTGCGTTGTGCCAAAGACACCGGGGGTCTCTCTCTCTCTCTCTCTCTCTCTCTCTCTCATGCACAAACGGCTGCATGCGCACGCACGATGTGCACACACCCAATCCTAAGCATGGCCTGATTGCAATTTTCTTATAATGGTTTTGATTCTAATTTGTTTACGATCTAACTTTTGCAGAGGCCTCCGATTGTTGGCATTCTGACAAGGCACGACTTCATGCCAGAGCATGTTCTTGGGTTGCACCCACATCTTCATTCGCACAAGTAAAGCAATGCAAATTAAGCAAAAGGTGCACTATTATAGTGACATAGAAACAAACTGTACCATCTATGCACAGTGGGAATGAGGGAAAAGTGGGATGTGTAGAAGGATGGCCATGTTTCTGGGTCCAACTGGTATAGGATCTGTAGAAAGAGCAGCTCAGCAACTGATGGGTGACCCGGGAGCAACCACCGGTGCCTCGAATGTGTAAATGTGAGTTTGTTCCTTAATCTTTTCCATGAAACCATACCGCTCTTATGTCTATATGATCATCCAAGCTTGCGATACGTGCGGGCTGAGTTGCTGCTTAGCGAAGAAGTTTAAATCATCAGGATCGGAATAGCTGCTCGCGCTTTCTGCAGTCGTAGATTTGGGTGGCGTTCTTGATGGTGCTTATTAATAATAATAGTAGTGATGACAGCGATTATAATAGTAAATAAAAGAGTGGCAAAAGAAAGTGATAATAAGATGTGACCCAGATGGATTCCAGACTTCCATATGTATAACTTAAATTATTACATCAGTGACTATTTTATTGGTGTCGCCTGCGTTTCCGTGTTCGCAGATCTGTCACCATTCTCCCTCGTGCTGTCAGATGTACTCCTAAGTGTTGTCCTGGGTGTCCCTGCTACTCCCAAAATAATGAAATCTTTCATAATGATAACCGTTTGATCCATCCAACAAAGAAATCAGAGTTTGAAATCAGATGGTCTAGAATGGCCACTTCATTTCCGTTCTTAAGCCAATCAGAGTATAATATCATTTCGACAGGTGGGTTTTGATGCATCTGATCGGTGTTGTTTTGAAGATGGAGAAGAGAATTTCCGTAAAAGCAATATAGGAAGGAGTCAGCCGATACGAGGGTCATGAGCTAGGAGGGGAGAACGTAATTCTAGTCTTTGAAGAAACGAATTGTTTTCGCGTTCACCAAAAAAGGAGAGCAGATGCGGAAGACATCATTTGGAATTTCAAAAAAAAAGGGGATGATGGCTTCCACCCATGTTTCCCACCCTTTGTTGGTTTTTCAATCGGGCCTCTTCACCCTTCTTTATACAAATTGAGGAATTGAGATCATTCACCATATGTTTTATTATCCACGGAAACAGTTAATGTATACACTGACGAGACTGATGAGCTGTTGTAACATATCACATTAACATCGAGGACAAATAGCTATTCAAAAGCAGCAATATTTAAGGGAAAAGAAGGCGAATAGAAACAAGAGAGAGATGAAAGCATCTTCATGCGTTTCCTTAACGAGAACTTAACAGTACGATCCGTTACGTCGGGTCAAATGGAGGATGGCATTAAAGGGATTTTAGAGAGTCGAGAGTCTAACTGAATAATAAGGGAATTTTTTGAAATTGAATAAGTACACTGTTCCAAATAATGTCAAATAGTAGAGGTGGGGGCACTTCCATCATTACCGTTTCATTTATAGCCGCTGCTACGTATTTGCAAATTGCGAAGGAGGCGAGAAGGGGAGAGAGAGAGAGACAAAGAGAGAGAGAGAATTTCTTCTTTTTTATATTTTTTATTATTTTTGGCAACTATAATGAGTCGGTTTGTTTGAATGGGTCTCTCTCTGTCTCTCTCTGGAAGGGAAGGGAAGGGAAGCGAAGCGAAAGGCATTCATAATAATAAATGCAAAATACGAATGTTTTCAAATTTTTTTTGGGGGTGGTGGGGTGCGGTGCGGTGGGATCTTCCTTGCTCCTTCTCCTGCTGCTCCTCCTCGCCGTCGTCGGTTCAAACTCAATTCAATCGTCAAAAAAAAGGAGCACAGACGGAGACAAATCAACACGGTTTTTCTTTCGAATTTCGAATCAAGAAAACCCTAATCTTTTCTTCTTCTTCATCATCATCTTCTTCCTTCTCTGATTTCCCTCTAATACATACAGTCCATCTCTTTCCCTCTCCCCCTTTGCTATATTTTTGGGCTCTCTCTCTCTCTCTGTGTTCTCCGTCCTCCGACAGATTTTAGGTAGATCCCCCTCTCCCCTCTCCCTCTCTCCCACCCGCACTGTTTCCTTCCTTTCATTTGGATCGATCGTTTCGTGATTCCCGCTCGAAGATGGAGGCGATTGAGGAGCTACTTCAGCTCTCCGATTCCATGCTTCAGGCCTCCGCTCTCCTCGCCGACGAGGACGTCGACGATACCTCATCGTCTTCCAACCGGCGCGCTACCTCTTTCCTCAATGTCGTCGCCCTCGGCAATGTTGTGAGTACCCACCATCTTCTCCCGCCTTCCTCCTATTCTTCTCTCTCTCTCTCTGTGTTTGGATCTACAGCAAGATTCCTTCGGAAAACGAGGCTCGTTCCTTTCTTTTTGGGTTGGGTAGCTCCTGGATTGTGGGAATCCCCGAAATGGGTAGATTGAGGGATGCCAGCTTCGGACGCCAGTCAGTCTTATAATAATAAGTCAGATGAAATAAGCTGATGTGGCGCTTCATTTGCCTTCTCACTTACTTCATCCTGATTTGACTTTCACGATAACTTAACAAGTCGTGGCCCTGACCGATTCTCGGCATAGTGGATTTTGCATGAATTTAGCACGTTCTTTGTGTCGGTCTCGTTAATTGTGCTACGTTGGAGAATTGCTACTTAAAGAGTACATGTGTGAACTGGCACTAAGGTTGGATCTTCAACAATGTATCGACGAGACTTTTTATCTGTTGTACCTCCATATTTGGGTCGTGTTGCTTAGCCGGGTGTTATTTCCACAGAGATCGAAGATGGGATTGGCGAGCTTCCTCTTAAGACACTAGTACTCCTTTTTTTTTTTTTGCCTCTGGTGTTGTTAGGTTGTGCCTTCTGAGTTTCGTAGAATATGGTCGCAACCGCATGAGCTGATGATTTTATTTGCCTCTGGAAGTCAATTTACAAAGTGATTTATGTATCCCTAAAGAACATTGTGAGTGTTATGCCATAGTGGATGGAATTTATACATAGGTTTATCGCAATTTGTACGGTTTTGGTCCTCTCGCTCTAGTGGGATGGATATTGGCGGGCGAGAATACGATTTCCTCTGTAAACTAGCGCCACAAATTATGCTCTGACAGTGTGAACCAGTGTAAATGTGGGCTAGAAAACCATGATAAATATAAATTTGTGGTTGCAGTTATGTCATTTAACATACAAAGTGCTCCTAGTCAGGCATATTGATGCTGTTCTGTTGGCTTTTTGTGTTTGTTTTTGGTTATGCGAGTATCTGTTTGCTTTGCATGTTTGTCGGTGGGCTTGTCGCCGTAAATAGTTAGATTTCCTGACAACTTGTACCAATTTTGCACACTTTTCAGGGTGCTGGAAAATCTGCTGTATTAAATAGTTTAATTGGACATCCAATTTTGGTAAGTTTCTTCCTTCCATTGTTATGCTCTTGCTTTATGTGTTTTCAATGTCTCTGCGCTGTTTCGTCTGACTTCATTTTTTGTTGGATAGCCTACTGGTGAAAATGGTGCTACTCGTGCTCCCATAAGTGTTGATTTATCCAGGGATAGTTCCGCAAGCAGCAAGTCCATTGTCTTGCAGATTGACAACAAATCGCAACAGGTTTCCGCAAGTAAATCAATCCCCTTACAAGCTTCCACTACATCTTTCGGATAGTTGGCTCTCTTTAGAGAGCTTTTGTTATGATCGTCCTTCCAATTAATTAATAAATATAACACATTAGTCATAACATGATTTTGCTTTTTCGTGGTTTTCTCAATTTGCAATACCTAGGTGCTCTTCGGCATTCGCTACAAGATAGGCTGAGCAAGGGTTCTTCAGGAACGGGTCGTGATGAGATATATTTGAAACTCCGCACTAGCACAGGTACAATTTTTAATTTTATTTGTTGTTTGAGGGTGATCTTTTTAAGTTTTTCCCCCTTGTTGAAGAAATTGAGTGCTAGAAATTTACTCTCGCAATAACTCTCATGTCCTTCTTGGGTAATACTGTCCTGTTTTTCTGCTTGTAATCTTTCAAATTCAGGTTTTAGTTTCTCGAGTGTGTTTGACTTTTAGGTGGGTTAAGAAAGAGCCATTAGCATAAAAACCAAGGGTGATGTGTGTAACTTGTACTTGTTCTACTTGAGCCTAGTGTTGCAAAGGGCTGGCTGAAGCACTTAGTGAATTGCTGTAGGCTTTACCAATTTTATGCAAGCTATGCTGGAGAGAAAAAATGATTCTGTTGCTTATTCTTGCCTAAATTTGGTTGATTCAATGCATTGAAAGAGAGTTATTCCCTGAAGTTAAGGAATCGTCTGGATTGGCTTTTACTTTTTTTTTTTGCTTAATCTAAATCTTGCAGCTAATACCACTTTGAATTTTTTTTAAATCCGAAACTCATTAAACTTTCACAAACGGTACTTTTTTAGTGTAAGCATACAGTCTTCTAAAACAGTTGGTTTTATCTGCATTTCGTTATATTTGTGGAAAATTAAGGTCAATGATGAGGGTGTAAGAACACTGATTCATAGGTTTACATTGCAAGGCAGGCGGATGATTCTTGGCTACTTCCGGGCCTTAACTGCATGAATTACTGAATCATGAGATACTGTTGAGTGAATAAGACTAGCTCAGCTGGCTGTAATTAATAAGTGGTCGATTGGAGCTGGGATGTAGCTGAGTTGGTATAGATCTGCCCTTGCAATTGTGTCCGTTGCGATTATGGGTTGGATGTCTAATTGTCCAGGCACTAACTATAGTATCTTGTACCTTTTCTTTTTTAATGCATTGCCATCGTAAATTCATGTTCATTTTCCCCGTGATCATAATTTCTTGTAAAATGACTCCAGCTCCACCGTTAAAGTTGGTCGACTTACCCGGTCTGGATCAAAGGTTTATGGATGATTCATTGGTGAGTGATTTGAACTTACATAGTTTACATTAATTTTCGAGGCATGTCGTTCTTCAATGACATATGAGCCAGTGATGAATTAATAAGTTTTCTTTAGAAAATGCTCATACTCTCTATATCTGATGTCATTATTTCCTCTTATCCAGATCAGTGAATATGTTGAGCATAATGATGCAATTCTGTTGGTGATAGTACCTGCTTCTCAAGCATCAGAAATTTCGTCATCTCGGGCCCTTAAACTTGCAAAAGAATATGATGCTGAAAGTAAAGTAGCTCTCGAGCTTCATTTTGTTCGTGACACACATTTTATGTTTTATCCCGTGATAATGATTTTCAGGCCTTGTAGCATTAAAAACATTTTGCTGTCATGGTTGTAGGAACTAGAACCGTCGGTGTCATTAGCAAAATTGATCTAGCAGCTTCAGACTCAAAAGCACTAGCAGCTGTTCAAGCTCTCTTGTCAAATCAGGGGCCGCCTAAAACATCTGATATACCATGGATTGCTCTAATTGGACAGTCTGTTTCTATAGCTTCAGCACAGACTGGTGCAGGGTCTGAGAGCTCTTTAGAAACTGCCTGGCGTGCTGAGAGCGAAAGTCTGAAATCTATATTAACTGGAGCCCCTCAAAGCAAGCTTGGTAGAGTAGCTTTAGTTGATGCTCTTGCAGGCCAGATTCGCAATCGTATGAAGCTCAGAGTTCCAAATCTGCTCTCTGGGTACTTGCTTTGTGTCCTTCACTCTTTCTTGCCTTTATTTCACTATTGCAGCACCAAAATATTTTGTTGTTTCCTTGTTTACCTTTTTCTAATAGACATCTGAAGTGCTTGTTATTGGCCTCTATTCTGGATCTTAGTTTACTCTTTTTTCATTCCTGTTACGTGTGCTTTTTTGTGTGTTTGATGTGCCATCTCTGGAGCCAATTTGTGCCTTGACTGTACTATACTTATATGCAGTTCTCATTTGACACTCCAACTCCTATAACATCTCACAGGCTTCAGGGAAAGTCTCAGCTCGTTCAGGATGAGTTGGTGAGGCTTGGGGAACAAATGGTCAGTAGTCCTGAAGGTACACGAGCTCTAGCTTTGGAGCTATGTCGCGAGTTTGAAGACAAATTTCTTCTGCATATTACAGGCGGTGAGGTGAGTGTTCCTCTCATCTGGCATTATCTTTGTTCTAAATACAAATAAAAGTCATTTTGCACTTGCAACATGTGCAGCTTCTTCTTTGTTCAAATAAAAAAATTGGAGTTTTTGGTGATTTACCTAGGAGAGGGATATTCTGGTATAATTTTATACCTGATTCCGTGTTCAATGAATGGGTGGTGTACGTATGATTATCCTCCGTCTTTTAGTCTTTAATGAGAGATTCGATTTGGATGTGAAAGATAAGATGATGCCGTTCAATTGCTTTGGAACAAGAGTAGGGGTGAGCCTTCTGAACGGCTGCCCCTGAAGAAGAAAGAAAAAAGAATTGAGCCCTTAGCATCTCACCTTTTGTATTCTTTACTTATACCTGAGGAAGCTATATTAACCGGAAACTTCTTGTCTAGTGAGGTCAACTGTCCATCATGACTAAAGTGGTAGAGCTAGATCCTTGATTATCAGAATCTTCTGGAATAGATAGAGGTTTCTTGACCATATTATGCCTGACATTCTGAGATGAGTAACTGCAACATATGATAGACATTACTGCCTGGAGTGCTCCTGATATACTTGACCATATGATGCCTGACATTCTGAGATGAGTAACCGCAACATACGATAGACATTATTGCCTGGAGTGCTCCTGATGTTCTCTGGAGACGCATTAGTTTTTATGCTAAAGCTGTTTTTGCAGGGCAGTGGTTGGAAGGTTGTGGCAAGTTTTGAGGGTAATTTCCCTAACCGAATCAAGCAGCTTCCTCTGGACAGGCACTTTGACATTAATAATGTCAAGAGGGTATTTTTTTCATTTTCACTGTATATGGAGTTTTTTGTCCTTTTTGCACAAAATTTATATTGCATTTTTCATGTTATGATGGTTCTTTTTACCATAACAGATTGTATTAGAGGCAGATGGTTATCAACCTTATCTGATATCTCCAGAGAAAGGGCTAAGATCTCTGATAAAAATTGTCCTAGAAATGGCAAAGGAGCCCGCACGACTTTGTGTTGATGAGGTAAATCATGTGATCTGATGATTTTAGTTTTCTACATGTTCTATTCATCTTCCTCCTTGAGCTAGTGTGATGGTTCATTCAGGCGTTCCTGCCACTTTTCAGCTGACCTTGAAGCATTTTTTCTTAACTTAGGTCCATCATGTTCTCGTGGATATTGTTTCTGCAGCGGCAAGTGCTACACCAGGTCTTGGAAGATACCCTCCTTTCAAAAGAGAGGTAATATCATGTTGAAGCTTTGCAAGTTGTATGCCTGTGAATAAATGCTTTTATAGTCAATTAACTGAATATGATCTTCTTTAACAGGTTGTGGCAATAGCTAGTGCAGCATTAGATAACTTCAAGAATGAGGCCAAGAAAATGGTGGTTGCCCTTGTTGATATGGAGCGTGCATTCGTTCCTCCCCAACACTTCATCCGATTGGTGCAAAGGCGGTATGCTGGAAACTTGTGTGGAATAAATGACAAATAACGTAACTATGAATTTATCTTGATTCTGGCATGACACTGCTTCTAGCAACGTATGTGTCAGATGAGGTTTTAGTTGACATAGTTTGACACAATATACGGGTAATATAGATGCTTATCTTTATATCATTTGTACAGCAACATTTGCCTTTTATGTTTCATTCAGGTTGTACTGTCAGTTACATGTCTTATTCTCTCATAGACAAGCAGTTTACTTCAGTTAAAGCATATCTCTAGATTGGTGATTTCAGTATACATGCATCAATTTCTTGTATCTTTTTATTTGTACCTTTACCTGCTGGCTTGACATGTTTATGAATGAATGAGGTAGAAAGACAAAGATTAAATGAGCAAAACATGTTTTCTTTTCTCATCACGTCTATATGGTTCTGCCTCCTATTGAATCTGAGCAGAATGGAGAGGCAGCGTCGTGAGGAAGAACTCAAAAACCGACCATCCAAGAAAGCCATTGAAGCAGAGCAATCTATGCTAAATAGAGTATGTATCTTTGTTTTCAAGAAGCAGATTCATTTCGTATAGTCGAGATTGATAATTGTTTCTGCATTGTGGGATAGCCTCGTCATACCTTTCCAACTTTCTTCAGGCTACAAGTCCTCAAACTGGGGTTCAACAAACTGGCGGTAGCTTAAAATCTATGAAAGATAAGTCTGCTCAGCAAGATAAGGATGTTCCAGAGGAACCAACACTGAAAACTGCTGGGCCTGGAGGGGAGATAACTGCAGGTTTGTTCATAGTTTTCCTTAAACTTTGTTGTATGTGACTTTCTGTCAGATGATGACTGACATAAAGTAATGGTTGCTGAAGCAACAATCTACACCCTGATTCCCTTTGCACGAACACCTTTGTTACTTGTGACCAAATGTAGTATAATCTCTGCCAGCTGCCACTTTTAATGAGTGACGTGCACGCGGATACTTGATTTATATGTTTGCATAATATTGGCAAAGAATTAATCTTCATGTTAAATCCTTGATAGCTTTTTATTGCCCATTCACTTCTTTCCGTTATATTTTGAACTTGTCATTTGTTATATTTATAAATGGCCATCCTGATTATTCACAGATATTCTTTGACTTAGTTTGAAAGGACATTTGTTTTCATCCTTTTTTCTCCCTATGTCCTACTTGTATGGTATTCCGATTTCTGGTGCTTCTTCAAACTTTTCTTCATTTACTTAAGAAAGGTTGCTTACTGCCCCCTGTGTGGAAACTGCTATGAAGTGCTGTAGAATTCCCTTCATGTGAGACCATTTTCATTTTCATTTTTGGACATTCATTTCCTTATAGAATTGTTCTTTCTGTAGTTTGCATGGCCAATCCTTCTTAAAACCCCTATTTTCTTTTTTAGGATACAAAGTTCATGATTTGAGCCATCTTTTCTTGTGGGTGTGTCTTACTCCATGGTAATAATTTTAAATAAAGAGGGGTATTTAATCTAATTTCAAAGATTGTCTACTATGCAGGATTTTTGTTAAAGAAAAGTGCAAAAACAAATGGATGGAGTAGGAGATGGTTTGTATTAAATGAGAAAAGTGGCAAGGCAAGTATTATCATACTTTGTTGAAGTATTTCATTTTAAACATTGACAAAGGTGATACTTCCCCCAATTTAGTCAGTCTACCATCGTGCTAGAGCAGTTTTAATTCAAACATAATGGTATTGCGTTGGAAGTATTGGCTTTGGCTTGGATATTTGTGGAGCAACATTACTGCTGTTATTTTGTATGCATCTGTTAAGTTTGTCAATGGATGCATTAGCAGGGATATTGGATTTCTGATAAATATATGATGATTGAGATGTAGTTCAAAAAGGTGTTAATTTGTCAGCTGTGCAAAGTAGATGGGGTTTGTTCAGATTGTTTTTTTAATTACCATTAATCTATTTTAATTGCATGCATAATGCATATCTATTTCTTGTGCACCTGGGTTTATAGCAAGTTTTTCCAGGTTCGGATATGGAGAAGACAAATGGTAGTTGCAGTCAAGTGTTAATATTATTTTCAGATAATTTTGCTCTACTGTTCTCTCTGCAGCAGTATCAACAATATTTGGATAAGGGAAGTGCTGATTTTATATGTTTTACAGCTCGGCTACACCAAAAAGCAAGAGGAAAGACTTTTCCGTGGTGTCATCACTTTGGAGGTAAGCAGTGTCTATGAGCATGTTTATCTATCCTCAAGTGTTTCTTTTCATATTTTATGCATCAGTGTTTTCGTTTTCTTATGCTGCATTTTTTTTCAACCCTTACATTATATTAGTTGTCATGATATATTTAGGGCGTGTTGTGTGCTCTTTTTTTTTGCTTTCATCTACATTTAGCAAATGGAAATGCAGCAGCTAGATGATCCTGCGTATTGATGAAAGACATGTCATTGGTATACGAAATCCTAAAGAAGCTCTTCTAGGTATTCTTGTAATATCACATCGGCATTTTTCATTCCCACTTCCACCAGAAGAAGACTACAACCTCTTGGATGACGTTTCAGACTTTGCACTCTGTTTGACATTATTCTTGAAAAGTTTGGTTTTTCATTTTTATTTCATTTTTCCTTTTTGTCCTGCAGCAGAGTGATGCACTTTTGCTTTGTTTGCTAGTTTTTCACTCAAAGCTCTTGGTTTGAATCTAATTATCTGAGAATTTTTCTTTTGTGGGTTCCACTTTTTGGGTTGCAATTTGTTTCAATACCATTATTACACGTTTTAGCATTGGTGATTGTGGGAAGCCTGAGACTGGGGGCCATTTAACTTAAGTTGATTTCTGTTGTGAGGGTAAATTACTTGTTATTATTCCTTTATTAGGTGCCTTTTAACTAATGTCAATCCAAATTTATGTTCCATGGCATACTCTATGCTTCATCTCAGGATTTGTTAATTCCTTATTGATCAACTCAATGGTACAAGCTATTACTGAAATCTTGCAGTCTCATGTTGGAAACATGTTTCTCCCAGTACTTTTGGTCTTATCTTTGTGGAGAAATGCATTATCTTCTCCTGTTGATTTTTTTTTTTTTGGTACTCTTATCTGACTGCTTGAATGAAATTTTCAGGAATGTAATATTGAAGAAATTTCTGATGAAGATGAACCCCCACAGAAAAGTTCCAAGGACAAAAAGGCAAATGGACCTGAAAAAGGGCCGAGTCTTGTTTTCAGGTTAACTAGCAAGGTTCCGTACAAGACAGTTTTAAAAGGTGCTGATTTAGTCTATATATATAACTTTCCACTGCCAATGGTCGGTTACTGAAATGTGTCTGAAAATAAATGTTGCAGCCCACAGTGCTGTGGTTTTGAAGGCCGAAAGCGTGGCAGATAAAATTGAGTGGTTAAACAAGATAAGAAATGTTGTTCAGCCTTCCACGGGAGGTCAAGTAAAGGGCGAATCCAGTCTTCCTGTACGACAGAGCCTTTCAGATGGTTCTCTGGTGAGTATGATGCGACAAACACACGATAATAGGGGACCTGCAGATCTGAAAGTTTTGCTTGAATTTTCTATTTTTTAGGATACAATGGCGGCTAGAAGACCTGCAGATCCAGAAGAAGAACTCCGATGGATGTCTCAAGAAGTACGTGGTTATGTTGAGGCTGTTCTTAACAGCCTCGCTGCCAATGTTCCAAAGGTAAGTCTTCTTGGCTTGATGAGCATTGCTCTTGTACTTCATACTCATTGCTAGTCTGGGATTAATTTAACCATTTTTTGTGGCTGAGCAGGCTGTTGTTCTTTGCCAAGTTGAAAAGGCCAAGGAAGATATGCTTAATCAGTTATACAGTTCAATCAGGTTATTTTGATCCTTTATGGAAATTATGCTTTTTTTTGGAGATTGTGCTTGTGATTCATTGCATAATTTCTACTAGCACAACTATCTAAGATCTTCTGATGCTTGTACTATTTGTGGGAATTACAGTGTTTTTTATCAAGCCCCTGAACAGGTTAATGTTGGTAGACATAGTTGTAGTCTAATATTTGTTTCTCTCCTTCAAGCTAGAATTTGCATGTACAATATTCTATCTTGATGTAGATATTGTCAACTCGACTACAAAGGTTAGGAGATATTTACAAGTTGATTGGCAAATCTAACAAACTGAGCCCCTTCTGCAGCATTTTTTCTCTAGCCATGTGAGAGTCTGTCCAGATGTGTTTATATCGTCTTAAAGAACCAAATCTGAGGCCACATAAAAATCAACTTGCTTATCATACGTGAGATTTATTGGACCATACTCAGGAATGTATAAAGTCAACATCATCCATCCTGGTTGACCCAAAAAAAAAAATACCTCCCGTTATTTAACAAAGCATCTCACAAGTGGCTTGTGCCATGATCGTTATATGATTCTGACCCATAAATATTAAGTCGTTTGGTGGAGGATGGTCCGTGTACGTGAATTCAAAATATAGCAATGTGGAATTAACGCTTTTGACACATGTAAACTGAAAAAATAACAGCATGTGAAGCTGAGGTACGGGAAATCAGATTAATAAGAAGCATTTAGCAAAAAGATTAAAAAAACCACATTTAAAATTTAGTACTAGCAGGAGCATGAAAGTATATGAACCTGGCTTTGATTTAAAATTTAGTACTAGCAGGAGCATGAAAGTATATGACCCATAAAATTTAGTCATCTCGAAATTATGACTCCCACTAACAACCCATCTACGAGCTTAAGCAGGTCTAGAGGTGTAGTTTAGTGATATATGACATCAAATGCCATTGTTCAAAATTCTGGTCTGATCTTTTGATTTAAGAATAGTATTTTATGTGATAGAAACCATTAGGTTGCCTCTGAGTACAGTCAAGAGTATTTTCAGGTGTAACTGCTGAGAGCCTAAGGCATACTGCTCTCAAGTGCGAATTTTGCAGTCTCAGTTGCGCTTAGCAGGAAGACCCTAGAGAAAATATCCTTTGCTTATTATACGTCACTGAAGACTGGCAGCCTAAATGTTCCATCATGCTTCACTTTGCAGTTCCCAAAGCACGGCAAGAATTGAAGAGCTCCTTCAAGAAGACCAGAATGTAAAACGCAAGCGGGAACGGTACCAGAAACAGTCTTCTCTTCTCTCAAAACTGACAAGGCAACTTAGTATTCATGACAATCGAGCATCTGCAGCCTCCAGCTGGGCCAATGATGGCAACAGTTCAGGTACCGTTTACATATTCTGGGGTGCAAGTAATGAATGAGGCAGTTATCATGCATGTCGCCATGAAAAATGAAGGATGTATTTTCTACTTTTTTTCTCAACAAGCAGGTCTATGGTCTTCAGAGACATTAATTTTGTTTTTAACACCTATGCCATCCTTATTGACACCCAACATCTTCAGATGATACAAACAAAGTCCACAGTTTACTGCCCACAATACTTTGCCTGTCTTGATATTGTGGAGTGGATTGGATCTAACTTGGTTGACATTAGTTATTAGGAGAAATTCAAGTATAGAGTTCTTTTCATTGAGATTGTATGTATTCTGTCTGGACCAACTAAATCTAGAAGCTCTTCGTTGGATGTTGCTGCTAGTAAGCAGGTCCTTTAGTTCGTCAGCTTGGATCTTGTTTTACTAAATGATTCATAAATACCTCTGCTCATTGGGGCATGCATGTCAACTTTGTCAATGTGAAATAAAACAAACTCGTAAGTTTTGCGGGGTTTGCTTTGTGCATTATTATCTCCTCACAAACAACCCAGTCTCAGTTTTTGGGTGAATAACTGAAAAGGAGTCTTGTCGCGCAGAAAGCAGCCCAAGAACCAATGGAACCGTGTCAGGCAATGACTGGAGGTCTGCATTTGATGCTGCAGCCAATGGTCCTACCGATTCGAGATTAGGTGCAAGCCATAGTAGGCGTTATAGTGATCCTGTGCAAAATGGTGATGCCAACTCCACGTCCAATCCCAGTGGCCGGCGTACGCCTAATCGGTTGCCACCTGCTCCACCACAGTCTGGTTCAGCTTACAGATACTAGTTGGAGCTTATTCTCATATTACAGATCCCGGTTAACCTGGTATTTTTAGCATGACATGTTCAAGCATTTGTTCGAGATCCCATGATGTTATATAGATCGATAGAAGTGGGTAAATATGGCATTGATTTACCGTTTGTCCATCCATTAGCATTTATATTATTTCCAGGGGTGCTATTACCTGTTCACCAAATTTTGCTGTCTGTACTTTTGTTGTATCATTCTCCTTTTCCAGTTTAATTTTTTTTGTAATGGTTTATTTGCCTAGGAGCTGCATTTTCCTGAGATGGTCAGTTCACACCGGCAACTTTTGTAGTACTATGTGGCATTGGATTATTTATCATCTCTCTCTCTCTCTCTCCCTTATTTTTTTTGTTGGCTCTTTATCTATAGCATTTGTTGTTAACATTGGACCACGATTTTTCGCTCTCTCTCTCTCTCTCTCTCTCTCTATAGAAGGGACTGGGCGTGGACTGTTTCTTGTCTGATGCGCTCTGAAATGGGATTTTCACACCCACATTACCTTACGAAAGTAATGTTAATCTTGCCTCTTGGGTTGCTATAATATCATTGGCACTAGCAAGAGCAGATCTGGGCCATTAAGAACTTTAATCAATTAAATGAGGAATTTCTGCTGTTCACCAAATGTGTTGTGTATAATCATATATTTTGAAGATTGAGTTTCATGTAGGCATTCTAGACAACTGTCATCATTGAATGAGATACTGAGATTGGGAATTTAAAATCGACTCCAATATAATCCTTGAAAGTGGTGAATCCTGAGTAAGGTCTCCAAAGTTGTCAATTGCTGATCATTACCTCACGGTAGGGGATGCGCCATTGTCTGCCCCTGTAAAATTCAGTATAGTAGCAGCGGCCTTGACAGCCCTGAAATTCACGAAAAAACGAAATGCCTTGTTACCTCGATAAGTAGAGCAGATGAAGAGACGCAGAAAATACGAACAAACATCTACATGCTAATGCTTAAATTACTTTGATTTGCTGGCTCATGATTAACTAGTGAAGTGTCACAAATCAAGCAGGCAGCATGACATCGAATCATAAGTTTTTGCTACCTTCCACTACATTCACTTGCTTCTCTCAAGAAAGAGTTGAAAAGATTAATGATCTTGAGCTTTCTCAAAGCAACTCCCACGGCTACTTTCAGTCGAGTGACATTGAAGAACCTTCAGCCAGAAAAAGAAAAAATTTAAGGACCTTTGATAGCCACGTTGATCCTCAGAAGAGGAGGACCAAGAGGCTAGAGCGATCGGAGAAGATTCTCGACCAACACTGGCACACAATTCGTGAGCAAACACTATTGTTGCCAAAAAGAAAGTGATGTTATCTCGTTGAACAGATAGGGCAATTAAAAGAGGACAATCAGATCCCTATGCTCAAAAAGACAATGCGATTTCATCGAAAGAGTTGACTCTTAAGGTCAGAAAGTCGCAAAGATTCGTCGATGGGGTTTCCATAAAGCAGCAGTAAATGCCCACGAAAAGAGAAAAAGAAAAGAGCGAGGAAAGTTGTTGTCTTTTGCAGAGATGAAATGAACCCACAGAAGATGAAAAGTCAAATCCAAAAGTAATTTTGTTCGCACGACACGAGTAAGCACATACCATGCATCAGGTGCCTGATACAGGGAAGCAGAATCGCCAAAGCAGGAAGCCAGCATATCAGTGTTTATCACGCCGGGATTAAGCGCGACTACCGCCATTCCCTCGGGCAACTCCTTGGCAACCGATCTGGTCAAGCCCTCAACTGCCCATTTCGATGCACAATAAGGGGCAACCTTGCAGGACAAAGATCAAAGCAAATATCAAGGGTCAAAGTCACGATCGCAATTTACAGGATTACGACCCAATTGCCAACCTCTCTCTTTGTAGGGCGATATGCATAAGAGCTGGGATTTGTCTGAAAAATACACACACTAGAGTTCTGGTAGATGAATGGATGTTTAAGGAGAAGGTGGTCAGAAGAGGATGCGATTGGATGGCAACACATAAGGAGCATCTCCAAGAAACGTACCAGAGCAGCGCCGGACCTGCCCCAGCTGGAAGACATGTTGACGATGATGCCACGCTTGCGCTGAATCATGGGAGGCAGAAAGTGACGCAGCATGTTGGCGACGCCTTTGACATTGGTGTCAATGACGGCGTCGAACTCATCCGCCGGGACATCCCAAATCTTGTTGTTCTTGTTGATGGTCCCGGCATTGTTGACTATGATGTCAGGAACGCCCTTCTTGTCCATGACCACCCGCGCGAGCTCCTCGACGCTGCTGTCTGATCTCTGCTAAAAGGAAGAAGGGTGAGTCGAAAATGGCATCCTGAATACCCAAACCTATTCGGTCCGGGACTGGGAAAAGGGAAAATTAAGGTAAAGGAGAAAAACAAATACTAACGACGTCGACGGTGAGGAGGAGGTGAGGGGAGTCGGCGTCGGCGTCGGCGTCGGAGGGAGAGAGGAGGGAGCGGAGGGAGTCGAGCTTGTCTTGGGAGCGGGAGCACCCGATGACGGAGTGGCCGCGCTTGGCGAGCTCGAGGGCAAGGGCCTTGCCGAGGCCTTGGGTCACTCCCGTTATCAGCACCGTCCTTGGTCCTTGGTCCTTCATCATCATACCTTGCATCATGTTCCACCTCAATAGTAGCAGTGTTTTGTGAAGCGAGGTGGCTTTTCTTTGTTGGATTTGTGGATGATGAGAGGGCACCCACTTATACAGGTACCATTTGAATTAGGACCGTAGATCCTCTAGTAGCTTTGCCTTTATTATCTAAGGGTGGAGATCTAACATCTTTATCAACCGTCTATGCAATTGATAGAATATTCTAGAGCACTCATGAAAGCCCTAATTATAACCGTAGAAGAATGAAAATCATTTTATTTGAGCTTTATCACAAGTTGAGGTAACAAATGGATGGGCTGGGTTGGATTTAAGTGGGTCATAAATAGCTTTGACCTAAATCCGCCCGTTTAATTCAGATAGGCTTATTTATTTGTTAGACAAGTTAGATATTTCATACCCAACCTAACACATATCCAATTCAAATCTACCCAAAACCTTAAGATTGCATTTGGTAGTCCGGATTTGAGCCCGGATAGGATAACAAAATATCATATCCGATGTTTGGTGACGTCCTCTATATCGGATATATCTGGATAAAAAATCTAGGCTATGGGTGGGATAAACTTGGATCGGATAATTTCTTTTTGAAAAAATAACTTAATAATTTTCTTTCAACTTCGCCGGTTACGGTGCGAGGGCAGCTAATCATCATCACTTCCGACCACCGTGCCGTCATTGCCTCCGACCCTCGTGCTCCGACGACTAAGGGTGAAATGGAGAAATTATACGTTCCATGGCCAATACCATCGTAGAACTTGAATCTTTCACAAGTGCGCTCGAAGGATCCCGTCTTCAACCCTCGTTACTTGTTGCCCAAGCGCTGACCACTAGTGGATCTCCATCCACCTCCTCTATGCCCCTTGTCACCCAAGATTGAATTTGACGTCAAGTGGCACCTGACCTTTGCGTGCGGCATCCACCACCCTGTCGCCATCCTTCACCTCTACATGGGCCGTTGTTGCCTCGTCTACCAGATCGCTGCGACCGCTACCTCCCTAATGGCTTCGCCGATGCCTATGTACAAATCGTCTCTGATATGGTGAAGTTGAGCGAGGCCTACAGTTTGGCGGTGGAGATGGCAGTGGATCTAGTGAAGAAGATGGACCAAAAGGAGCTAGAGAGAGCAGGTTTGAGAGAGCGCCCAAGTGGTGATATATATATATATACCGTGGGAGATTGTGTTGAGCAAGTGAGATTTTCAAATATTTTTATCCTATTTTGAATTGCGCTATACATATGATGGGATTTTCTACAATCTAGAGGATATTTGGAGGATTTCTAATTCAACCTTATCCTATTTTACCCCAATCCGAATCCGGACTACTAAACTTAACCTAATAGGTGATAGCTCCTCCATTCTCGACCATTCTAAAATCACGCCCTTTTCATCATTTTCCCCTAATTAACAACGGGCAAAGCAGACCACTAGAAACACCTCTGAGGATGACCTCAGTAAGGACGACATCTTCTTTGCCAGCGACTTCGCCAACACCGGCAACCACCATCACCTACATCGCGGCAACAACCTCATGGGCCAGGTCCCAACCCCCGCCACTTCCTCTTCTCGGCTCCATGATCGCCACCTTAGTCGCCACGGGAACTCCGCCTTCGGCCTGCTGGATAGCTTTGGTATACTCGTTGCCCTTCCCAAGCATGAGACTAGCTCCGTTCTCAGCCTCTCCTTCTTCGTCTCTCTCGGGGTGGTGGCAAACCAGATTTCCACCAACTTCTCTTTTGTTACTTTTTTGTTACTAGCGAAGCACCATTTGGTGGGGAAAAGTACAAAAAAAGTCATAAATCTATTGCATTTATATCAATCAAGTCTTAAGCCTTTTAATTGGACCAATTTAGTCCTAAACCTTTTTACATTGGTCGCCGATCGTCTTACGTGACACGGTGATGCTGACGTGGATATTTTAAAATAAATTTTCGAATTTTTTATTAGTTTTTATTAATTTTTTCTTTTAGTTTTTTCATCTCTTTGCTTTCTTTTCATTTTTTCTTCTTTCCTTTTTTTTTTCTTTCCTTCTTCTTCCCTTTCGCCAATCTACATGATGACCGACAGAGGCCGACGAGGGCGAGGGCTAGACAAGGCCATCCCTCGCCAACCCTCGCCCAGCCCTTGCCAGAGGTCGGCGATGGCCGGGACGTCCTCGTCGTCACTAGAAGCCAACGAGGCCCCTCACCCAGCCCTCGCCAGAGGACGTTGAGGGCCTTGCCGTCACCAGAGGCCAACAAGGCCCCTCGCCCAGCCCACACCGGAGGTTGGCGAAGGCCGGGATGGCCTCGCGCACCCTTCGCCCAGCCCTTGCCGGCCTTTGGCAAGGGCCAGCCTTGTTATCGCCAAAGGCCGGCGAGGCCCCTCGCAATTTGGGCAAAGCCACCCCTTGCCGGATTTGGCGACGATCGATGCACGCCCTTACCAAAGGCCGGTGAGGGTGTCCCGACCTTTGGCGAGGGCTGGGCGAGGGTTCCCTGCTGGATTTGGCGAGGGGCGACCTTGTCCACTTTCGCTGGCCCTCGCCAAGCCGGCCGCCGGTGGCCTCCACCGGTCATTGTGGAGTCTAGCGGAGGGAAGAGGAAGGAAAGAGAAGAAAAAAGAAAGAAAAGAGAAGAAAAAAGAAAAACTTAATAAAAAAATTTCGAAAAATTATTTTAAAATGTCAACGTCAGCACTAGTCGTGCCACGTGGGGCGGCCGGCGCTCACGTCAATGATTTCTAGCCTAAATTGGCCAGATGGACTAAATTGGTACCAATGTAAAAAGGTTTAAAATTAAATTGATCCAATTGAAATATTTAGGACTAAATTTGTATCAATTTGATAGATTTAATACTTTTTTGATACTTTTCCCCTAATTGGCGCTAGCAAACGTGCCCATGTTGAAGGCATCGTGAGTTTGCTAGATTTGGGGACAAGAATGACAAGATGAAAATTTGTTGCCGCCGCACAAGATTGTGGTGAGGCGATTGTTGCGTTCGAAGAGCCGAGTGGAGCATCATCAGAGTGGCCGCGGTGACGGACAAGCCACTCCTGTCACCTGGAGCCAGGCCAGCCTCCCCACGGCGGCAAAGTTTACGAGGCCAAGGAGATGCACCTACGTGCGACTCCATAGAGTTTTTTATTGGGTGAGAAATGGGTTCAAAGAATGACCCATTTATTTTGGTCTTTTCATTTTACAACCCATTAAGAATTTAAGACTAGGCCTCAATTTTAAGGTGGCCCATATATGACCCATTTCAAAAAATTTGGGTTAATAGGTCTAATCACAGGAAAGCTTCACTCACTTGTGACAACAAAGAGAAACCGAAGAATACCTGGAGATGATCCAATACCTTCTACCTTAGGATCTCACAGGATGCGGTATCAAAAGCACAGTTTTCGGCACTTTCTGGATTTACCTATCAAATCTTCTATGTGCATTCACAATTAACAACCGTATAAAATGGCAAGTAAATTTCTCATGCTCACATAGGTACTCCCTCAAACCAAATTAAAGAGGAGTGACATAAGTCTTGTTTTTACAATTACAAGCTAATGAGAATTATGGCCTCGCTACCGACTGGCAAATTGTCCGACGAGTGAGGATAAACCGATGACTAGTTTCAAGATTGGCAGGTCTATCGGGCTGCACCAGCGGATTCAACTGACCTTGTCATCTTCCGAGGTTGATGCAAAATTGTCGATTGTAAATAATTCCCTCACACAGTAAGGGATGCACCATTGTCTGCCCCTGTAAGATTCAGTATCATAGCAGCAGCCTTCACAGCCCTAAAATACATAAACACCCAATGACTTATTGCCTCGATAAGTAAAGCAGATAAAGAGATGCAGAAAATACAAACAAACACCCACATGCCAACCTTTCAATCACTTTGATCTGCTTGCTCATGATTAACTAGAGAAAAGTCACAATCTAAGGAGGCAGCATGGACATGAAATCATAAGGTTTGCTACCTTCTGCTACATTCACTTGCTTCCTCCAGGTTACAACTTCCCCCAACGCGATCAAGTTAACTTAACATATTAAGCGAATAAATTATCAGTTCTCAAGAAAGACTTAAACAGGACAGATTAATGATCTTGAGCTTTCTGAAAGCAACTCCGCCTGCTACTTTCAGTCAAGTGAAATTGAAGAACCTTCGGCCAAATAAAAGGTTGAAGAACCTTTGATAGCCATGTTGATCCTCAGACGAGGAGGACCTAGAGGCTAGAGCGATATGAGAAGATTCTTGACCAACACTTACACAATTCATGAACAAACACTATTGTTGCAAAAAAGCAATAGTGATGTTATTTCATTGTACAGATAGGCAATTAGAAGATGACAACCAGAGTCCTATGCTCAAAAAGACAATCCGATTTCATCGGAAGAGTTGACACTATGGTAAGAATACTACAACAATTACTCGATGGAGTTTCCATAAAGCAGCAGTAAATGCGCATGAAAAGAGAAAGAAAAAAATGAGTCTAAGGAAAGTCATTTCCGCATTTGCTATATTCGTATTTCATATAATCAGCTTATATGTTTTTTTTTTTTTTTGTAGAGATGAAATGAACCCACAGCTAGTTCTTATATGACAACAGATGAAAAAGTCAAATCCAAACAAAATTTTGTTCGCACGACCCAAGTAAGCACATACCATGCATCAGGTGCCTGATACAAGGAAGCTGAATTGCCAAAGCAGGAAGTCAGCATATCAGTGTTTATCACGCCGGGATTAAGCGCGACAACTGCCATCCCATCAGGCAATTCCTTTGCAACAGATTTGGTCAAGCCCTCAACTGCCCATTTCGATGCACAATAAGGGGCAACCTTGCAAGACAAAGATCAAAGCAATGTCAAGGGTCAAGTCACGATCGCAATTTGCACTCTCTCTTTGTAGGCCGACATGCATAAGAGCTGGAATCTGTTGAAAAAAGACACAGAGTTCTGGTAGATGAATGAATGCATATGGAGGAGGTGGTCAGAAGAGGATGCGATTGGATGGCAATACAGAAGGAGCATGTCCTAGAAACGCACCAGAGCAGCGCCGGACCTGCCCCAGCCGGAAGACATGTTGACGACGATGCCATGCTTGCGCTGAATCATGGGAGGGAGAAAGTGACGCAGCATGTTGGCGATGCCTTTGACATTGGTGTCGATGACGGCGTCGAACTCATCCACCGGGACCTCCCAAATCTTGTTGTTCTTGTTGATGGTCCCGGCATTGTTGACTATGATGTCAGGAACGCCCTTCTTGTCCATGACCGCGCGCGCGAGCTCCTCGACGCTGCTGTTCGATCTCTGCTAAAAGGAAGACGGGTGAGTCGAAAATGGCATCCCGAACGCCCAAACCCTAGTCAGTCAGGGAACGGGGAAGAAGCGGGGAAAAATTAGGGGAAAGGAGAAGCGAATACGGACGACGTCGACGTTGAGGAGAAGGTGAGGGGAATCGGCGGCGTCGGAGGGAGAGAGGAGGGAGCGGAGGGAGTCGAGCTTGTCTTGGGAGCGGGAGCAGCCGATGATGGAGTGGCCGCGCTTGGCGAGCTCGAGGGCGAGGGCCTGGCCGAGGCCTTTGCTCACTCCCGTAATCAGCACGGTCCTCCCTCCTCCTCCGCCGCCGCCGCCGCCGCCCCGGCTCGTCAGCAGGTTCCACGACGTGTTCGCCGCCATGGCCGTCGCCGTCGCCGTCGCCGTCATTCCTGTGAAGTGCCCACCGATCTTTCCAATCTTAGTGCAGCGCAGGAAGGCACAGCCACCGCGTCTTCCGATGAGCCCAGGCCCGATAGAAGTTAAAAGCTATTGCCCTGCTTTTTCACTGTCACATATCCATTCTTACTTTTACTTACAATTTTCTCCTATTTTCACGCTCGAATCAAAATTTAAGCTTTTTTTTTTGGCCCCTTCTTTGATTGAAATTATTCCGGAATATTTTATAAATAGGGAAGAAACGGTCTGATATGCCAATATATATGTTCGCAATGACAAATAAGCGGGAAAAATAAAGCCAGACGAACTAAAAATAAAATAAAATAAAAAGATAAAGATGAACAACGCCCGCCCCCCCTTCCCTCGTCCATCGACGAAACTCAGTTGGGGTGAAGCTTGGGGTGATGTTGAGGAGGATCGCGAACGTGGAAACAAGGGCAGAAGCAGCGAAACACGTGAATCCCAAACTGAACCATACACCCCATCATTCCGCCGCTCGGGCGGCACGTCGTAAGATCCGGAATGGCTTCGTGGCACGGCTGCGGTGGGCATGGATAAGCGAAATTGAAGCGTTGCTCGTGCTCGGGGTCCTCGTGCTCGAGGACGAGCCACGGGGGAAGAGGGGGAGCAGAGGGCACAGTGCTTGGACTCCAGTATGCAGACGACGATGAGATTGCGATTTCGGTTTCTATTCCAGCCGAATGCATGGGGAGGAGAGGGCAGCAATCGCGGCTGCTGCTGCTGATAATGAGAGTGGTCTTGGTCTTGCTCGTGCTCATGCTGGTCCTGCGCTGCAACTGGTTCCTTTTCTTCTTGGTCCACACCTTGAGTTTCTTCACCGCCTTCATCATCTTCATCATCTTCATCGTCCTCCCCCCTCCCACTTCTCTCTTCTCTCTCTGCTCTGTATATTTTTTAATTTGGGCAAAAGAGGAGCCCGGCGCTCCTCCCCCTTTTTTTTTTCGAAGTTAGGGACCGTTGCCCCTCCTCCGCCTCTCCCCCTGGCACGATAAGTCCAAAAAGCTTCATTTGAAGGCCCCCACCACACACCACCCACCTATGCTCAACAACACCACCCCCACCAGTCGACTACTCGACTCGGGTAATCGACATCTGCAACTCCCACCTAGCATTGAAACTCCAACTCAGAGCTTGACACGATCCCAATCAATTTACGTAAAAACTCGACTTCAATATAATAACGGATATATTATGTTATTTTGAAGTATCTCTATCTTTTTATAACTAATAAATGTATATTTTTTTTATTAGATAAGGAGCGAAAGTTGATTAGGCTCGTTCGGGCTTGCAAGCTTGGCGAGCTGAGAATTGGCAAGGTCGAGCTCAACCTACAGAGTTAAGCGCTATGCGATTGTGTACGGAGAAAGAAGAAAATGGGTTTTAGACCAATTTGATGCTTTGAGATATGCATGAATAGTGTATTTGCTTCGTAGAGCGAGCGTAAGTTTTACGTTTTATATTTTTTTATGCAAAGATAATCACGGGATATAATAAGAGGGAGATAAATCACTATTATGATATTCGGTATGTAGGATTAATTTGGTGGCGATGTGAAAAACTTCAATGAGGTATATATGTACATCGAACACAAAATTGACTGCATCACTTAATAAATTAATGTTTTGAATCATTCTTGAAACCTCTTTTAAATAAGGCTCAACCGCAAATGACAAGCCTTTTTGATTTTTGGTTAAATGAGCAAAACGTCAGATTGGTTTTGATTGAATCGTAAAGGGTCAAATGGCCAGAAAAGAAATCTTTACGAGGGCAAATTAAGAAGAGAATTTAGGGACCATTTTGTGACATATTTTTTGGATTGCGTTGGGAAGAAAAGGAGAGAGGAATCAGGCGGGGGTGGGGGAGTGACAATGGCGCCTTAGGTTTGAGGTTTCAAAACGGGTCTCAACTCAATCCATCAGTGAATTAGCAGCGGAAGAGCGAGCGAGAGAGAGAGAGAGAGAGAGAGACGATGATCCTGCGGACTCCTCCACCGTCGAAGAAGCCGAGGCTCGAAAGCAGAGCCGCCGACGCCAGCCCTCCCGTCGGGTCCGACCGCCAGCTCGTCATCTACGAGGACCCCCCCGATGGCGATGGCGACGCCGATCCCGATCACCCCTCTTCCTCCTCCCACCACTTGCTCTGCACCTATCAATGTCGCCAAATGGTTTCCCCTCCTTCCCCTCTTTCCCCTCTCTTCTCTCGCCTCCTCTCTCATCGACTCTCGCGACTCACACTCTCTTCGTTCTCCCTTCTCCTTTTGTTGCTCAGGTTAAATCGGAGTTCTTCGACGCCTTGAGCAGTGCGGAGAAGCAAGCCCGCGATTATCATTCCCAATTCCAGGTTTTGAACGACGACTTCCTTAAAGCTGGTTCGTTCTTCCTCATCCCTGTGTCTTTTTCCATACCATGATTTCATCACCATGCGCCACTTATCCCCCCCTCCCCGTAAGAAGCAAATTTCCCCAGATTCTCTTTTTAAACTTAGTTTTGATTTTGGAGACTTCCCTACGGTCTTTGACACCCGGTTAGATGATACAATCAGTGCGCGCTTTGAATCTACTGATGCCGGCCTTTTCTCTGGTGATCGCCTGTATACTAGCGTTTCGATGCATTGGGATTCTCACACGTAGTTAGCTCGAGTTATTGCTGTAACTATCCGCCGATTCTACAGCTACTTGAAATTGTGATTATTACGTACCCTTTAAGAGGATGATATGTCTTACGCTGTGTTATCATCTATCCTGAATTCTGACAGATGCCGAGAGAAAGAAATTCAGGGAACAGCTGTTGTATGCTGAACAAGAACTCGCAGCTGCCAGAGGACGCGAGCAGGCATTGCAGGATCAACTTTTTAAGGAAATCCGCGATTCCCAGGAACGATTGAAAAAGCAGATTCAATTGCACAGTGAAATGGAGGTGAATCTCTTTACATTTGTCATGTGCTTGATATGTCTTCTTATTAATTGACTACGCAATTTGCTTCAAGGCTTGTCTTATGTTGGACTTGAACGGCTTAAATATGCCCATGTCTTAACATTCACTGTTAGTTTGGTGCTAAGTCTTATTAAACTGATTCTGGCAGCTCTTTGGCCGAATCTCCTGCTCTAGTGTCTTTCTTTGTATATGTATTTGTAAACTGCTGTTTGGGATGCAACATTCACCAATGGGGATTTGTGATGGTTTCTTCGTGATGCCGCTTTCATGAACGTTTTAGCAAAGCAACAGATTATCTACTGCTGCTATAGCATTTAGTGTTCACGAGTGCCTGGTATTTGGTTTGGTCGAGGCCAAATTTGTCCTTACTAATACTTATTCCTTCAAGCTGCTTTTTATTGGAATAAGAGCAGCCTGGTGAAAATTTTTCTTGGAAGGATTGTGTGGGTATTTTGCCATCATCAGTGAATCTGTATGTCTGGCTGATTTGAGTAGAGGTCAGTGTGAAGGAACGTAAGTCCAAGACTCCTTGAGTGGAAATGAAAATACGGTGCTTCACATTCTTACACGTGTTGGATGCCTGAGTTTTGCCCCATGTTTAAGATTCTCCTCTTGTCAAATAAGAGTATGTCGGGGAATGGAATGACCATTCCCCTGTTACACCTAAAAGATGCTGTAGATCTATGTTCAGGTAATTCTCCTTGATAGTTTTACTCCTAGTCCCTAAGAACTTGATATATAAGATTAAGTGCTATGATTCGGGACCCAGGCCAAAATACTGTGCTTTCTTTTTGTGTTCTTGTTGATTTTTGGAAGAAGAAAAGAGCTACAACTGCACAGATTCACATTAGTTAAGTGGCAGGGATTGGTGCCCATGCTCTGTCTGAGTACTTGAAATCGTCAGGCATTTTGATTTCACTGGAGTACAAGTTGGTTGGCATCTTATCTCCGGAGAGTACACTTCTGGTGCTGACAAGTATTACTTCATGATCATCTCAATTTGTTTTGATGTATTTGTCATACAGTTGAAGCTGCAAAAAGAAACAAACCTTCGCAAGAACACCGAATCTTTAGCCGCTTCTGCTGAAGAAAAAGCAAGTCTTTTAGAGGGAAAGTTAAGTTCTCTTGCTGAAGGTACCGAAAGGGGGAATAAGAGTCTCCGCAATGAGCTTGTGCAACTGCAAAGGGAATCAAAGCTTTCTATTTCCAGAATAAGTGCAGACGTGAGAATCTGAATTATTTATTTAGATTTGGTCTATTGTATAGAAACATCTTTGTAATTTTGTTGAGAACTTGTGCCTTTAGCTTGAAAAAATGGAGTGCAGAGCTGTTAATGCAGAGAAACAATCAAACTTGTTGAAAGAACAGCTAGAAGAGCTTAGGATGCAACTTAATGAGGTAGAGACATCTCTCTCTCTCTCTCTCTGTAATATTCTATTCACATATGGATCAGGTCAACTAATGTCAAGATACGTCCTCTATTTTTGCATTTCTATTATCTAGTTTTTCATTCATTCGTTCATTCATTGTTTCTTTCTTCTTTTTCTTGTAAGAATATCTGGAAGTGGCTTGTCATAGTTTTTAAATCTAATCTTTGCACAAGAACCTTTGTGACTATGTGATTGAGGATCATTATTCTCTAAAATGGAACTGTGAAATTTTACCCTGCTGAAGGCTTATGTTCTCACCAGTGCTTGCACCAGAAAAGTGAGGCGGAGAAAAAGTTGTCCACTCTCACCTTTCAGGAATCAAGTTCGAATGACACCACAATTTTGGTAAAACATCTACAAGAAGAGCTCAGAAATTACGTAAGTTATACTGCCAGTATTTGCTTCTGGACTTTTATGTTGTTTGACCTATTCGTAGGTACTAAGGATGATGCTTCTCACAACAGTTCATCTTGTGCTAGAAATGGCTGCTGTGTGTTTGTTGTGTAAAACTTCGCTATCGATTGAAGCGATAACTTCATAATTCTTGCCTCGTCATTATGCATTCAGACACGTTGCTGTGTATTTTGAAGGCTATTGTCCTTTAGTTTTAGAGATAAGTTTCCTTGCTGTTGGTGAATCTCAGTGTTTATCTAGGGGAAGCTTGATTAGAATAGCTGTCATGGTGAATGAGCTTTATCATGGTGCGAAGCCTCGGAACTTTATTGCAAAGCGAACCTTTCGGTGTTAACATGTTGGCCAAGTTGTGGCGCGATTTTAAGATCCATCCTTAATGTCAACCTGTCAAACTGTGCCATGTGGACTTTATGAGCTGCAAACATCCTAGAGACAATCCAGAAGAGGAGAAGAATGAGTATTTTGTAGTGGCAAGATGGAACTACATATATCAGCTAGACTCCAATGTTGAGACATGTAATGTCGGTTCAGAATAAGTTTTGGCCTGGTAAACATGACAAGATTCCTGATAATAATGCTTAGGGCCAAGTACAGCTTTAGTCCTCTAAATGCCAATGTTTTTGCGATTTGGTCCTCTAAGTTTTATTTTGTCCAGTCAAGTCCCCTAACTGTCTCGATTTGTGCAATCAACCTTTAGTTAACTGCTCTCACTGAACGTGCAAATTAACTAATGACGTGGCATTACTGATGTGGCAAAAAGAGGCACACAATGCTATAATTAGCAAAAATCTAACTTGGAAAAAAAGAAAAAGAAATGCTAATTTGCCAATATTAGTTACAACAAGAAGACAAAGCACTTGATTGCGCGAATCGAGAAAGTTAGTGGAATTGATTGATAATATTAAGGTGTAGAGGAACAAAATCGTGCAATCAAGAGAGTTAGACGACTTGATTGAACAAAGTGAAAGTTAGAGGATCAAACTATGCTAACACTAAACTTAGAGGACTAACATTTTACTTAAGGCTAATGCTTATTTGACTATTGGCGATGTGAATCTGTTGATATTGTTGCTGTGGCAACTGTGTTACATATTCCTAGACCATTTGATGCAGTTGAAAATGTATACTTGCAACCACTGAGGATTGGTGAAGAAAGCTGCATAGTGATCACACATGCCGTGTCTGGGGATAAAGTGAAATGAAAGATACCAGAGGAATTGAAATTGGAATAAAAGGGAGTGGAAGAAAGCGATATTGTCTTCTCATGTTCGAATAAGAAGAAACCACAAAGAAATGAAAATTGAAAGAAATCTAACTGTTGAAAAATTTAGTAAATGGAAAAATTGTTTAGAATTTCCTATGTTGTCCTGTCATCAATTACGTTAAACCTGAAACGGTGATGCAAAGAATTTAATTTTATGTTTGGAGGGGTGTGATAATGAGAGAAAGAAAGTGTAGTGCAAGAGAGTTGGGCAGGAAAATGCACTTTTCTATTGTTTCGAGAAAGAAAGAACTAATGGGAGAAGAATTTCAGTCCAAAAAGAATCCTGTTGGCCCACCAAAACCATTCTTCCTTAGATGAGGGATTTCGACATCTTTTCCTGCTTATTGCCATTCAAGTGAAATATTCTTCCATTTCCCTGAAACTCTTCTTGTCTTAGGTTAACTGATTTAGATGCTTCTGTCTTCACCAGGAGTCTGAAGTGCGGGAAGCAAGAAAACTGAAATCATCTCATGACCAAGTTGAGTTAGTAAAGGAAAAGTTGTTGGAAGAAAGGGGCCGCCGTGAAAGGGCAGAGTTAGAGACATCTCAATTGCAGGAGCTTCTGCATGATATGAAGAAGGTGGAGGAAGAATTATGTTCCTGGCAGTTAACAATCAAGGACATTCCGGGTGTGTCGTGTCCTGATGATATCCCACTTAAGTTTGCAGCTTTACAGAAGTATGTGATGTTTGTTTGATATTTCTGAATTCTCAGCATAATTCAATTTCATCATAGCCTGATAGAAGTATCTAGATGAACTACATTCACTTTTTGGTGCGTCCATAAAAATGAATCTCTTAGCATACCCCGAAATATCTTTATTTTGCATAATGACACTGTGTCATTAACTACTGTTCCTCTATTGCTTGTTTGTATGTATCTGGAAGCGGAGCATAGATGCAGACTGATTGCTATTAGCTGCTACTTTGTGTCAAATATGGACTCTTTCTGTAGCTAGTCTGTTAACTGGTGACAGCTACTCAGGGGAAGTGCACTTTTATGGCTGGTTGCAACCTTTACTTGGATCATTCTATTGTGATGTGGCAATCGATCTTCGGAACCATGTGACTGCGGAACTCGCACATCATAATAGAAGTTCTAATGGGGATTTCGGGGTCTTTGTGTCATGGACTTCACATGATTATAGTGCTGTCAATTGGTTGAGTACATCACCTCTGTAATGGTTTGATATTTTGAATAATATTTGATGAATTAAGAAGCAATTGATGTTTAAAAATATCTAACAAACGATGGCAGGTCTTTTTATATTCAATTAAACAAAGGTGGTGGTTCTATTTGTCAACATTGTGGACTCTTGACCATTCTTGTAAAGTAATACTTGTCAGCACCAGTGAGTTGTGCGGGTAAAGGAAAAACATTGGGAATTAAAATTGCAATAGAGTTAACAATGTCCACAAGGGTGGTATTATATGTTTTTATCATCTTGTTTGTCTTGATAATTGTTGTGATAGTGTCATCATTAAAGTACCTGCAATGATAGAAAATGATCTTTTGGGCCAGAAAGTGGGTCAACAAGTATCAAATTGTGTCGTGTATGAATTAGTCACGCTTTAGTAATGTCATATTTGTGTCTGCGAATAATTGTTTCTTTTGTGCCATTGTCATGTTATATCATTCTATATAGCGTATAAAATATTTAATAAGTACTTATAGTCACTATGTTTGTATATTATGTCATTTTCATTTTTTTTTCTGTGTGCTCATACTTTCACCACACAGAGGACTTTGTCCCACAAAAATTGCAAAGACCAATAACGAGAGTAGTTATGTATTGAAAGGGGAAGTTATGATTTCATTTTAAAGAAAAAGTTAAGCAAGACAATTTCAGATTGAAGTGCAAAACTTTTACGTAGAATCCAACTTCTTATAGTATAATTATTCTATCAACTTCTTGTGCTTTTTGTCTTGTGAGGTCATGTTCCCTTTCTGCATAAAAAATTACTGACCCTATAATTAGATATGATTTTAATTGTTTCTCTGTATATCTAAAAGAGTTCCATGCAAAACGGATGTCGCACTAGATATTAAGAGAAATTCCTATTTCTTTTGGATGAATGAAATTAAAAGAGAGAAGTTGGACATTGAGAAGAAGTGAAAAATAATTATTCCTTAAAACTTTAAAAAAAGAGAACTTTGATTAGGAAGCAATGTATGTCCACCCATAACCTAACTCTATGCATTCCTTTGGTGAATCATCCTTAACATGGTAGGCATCCTCCTAGTGCCACATTCATAAAATGCTTCTACCAGTAGCAAATATTCGTGAGTTGATCTTCTTTAATAACCATGCTAGGCTACTGCCGAGGCTTTAATATTTGGCTATTGTTGGCAAAATATGGGTGAGGTCATTTTATTTCTTGCTTATGGTAGTTTGACTATTATTCTTGGGTTGAATCAAGCATCTCCCTCTCTCACATTCGCAATGTCCTTGTAAATGCAGAGAGGTGATTGAGAGTACAATGAAGGTCGGTGAGGCAAATGCACGCTTGAAACAAATGGAGGTGGCTTTGGACGAGGCAACACTTAGTAAGCAACGTGTTGAAACAGAGGCTGCACTAGCGAAGCAGCAAGCAGAAGAATCTATAGCAGAGATTAAGAGGATTCGGTCAACGGTAAGTATTGAAGTTATTACATTTTTACGGTTGGCAATTGTTTTCATGACAACACGAACACGATTAATTTGAAACTAACACGACTTGACACATCCTGACCTATTCAAAGTAAAGATCAATTTATCATCATATGGAACCGAATTTATACTATTATGATACTGGCATGAATAATGGATATCATTGCTGGCCTTAGCCATCTCAAGTGTATTTCCCTTCATGTACGTTATAATTATTGAGATTGAAACCGCAAAGCACAAAAATAAGTGCCACTTCAGAATAAGAGAATTTTAACAAGAAACCTATGGAGACAATGACTATATTATTATGATCTGAACAAAACATGGAGTCAGAGGCTGGTAAAATAAGGAGGACATTGAAACAAAGGAATCTTGGTTTGGGAAACTGACTTAAATTTTTTGTTCCTTTACATCTGATTTAAGGTTACGAAAAGGGAGGGATCCGGTATGACAAGATTCTAATCGATGGTTGCTGTTTTCCAATTTGGGTATTCCTTTCCCTAGAGCTTGAGTTCTCTCCTTTTTGTGGCCCTGTATAATGCATTAGAAAACAGGAGCCAAATAAGTGCAGAGGATGACTTTAGGCAACTGAACACGTGCATAATCACTATCTATGAATGTGGGTAGGTTTATGTACATACAAATGCCAGTAGCAATTTTAGACTCGGTAAAACTCCATAAAAGCTTGGAGGGTTACCAATCCATGGTGATTAACTCGCTTTTCATTCATATCCTGGTGAAAATATTAACTCAGCAGCTGCAAAGGCACTTAAATGCTGCACAAGATCCATAATTGTAGATTTAATCTTTTATCAGGTGAATGCCTGTCTCTATATCTTCAAAACCTCTTTTATTCTTTTGTCCAAGTCAACTGAAAAAAGGGAAAGAGGTAGATTTTCTATTATTTATCTTTTCTTTTCTATGTGTACCAGTTCTTTTTCAGGCATACAACTCTGTAACAAACCTGAAAAGACCTAGGCTACTCCTGCTAGATTCCTAGTGGTTCTTGGGACTTAGGAAGTTTTTAACGAAGAGTATCCCTCTTCTAAGTAAGTTTGCAATATTCAAAAGCTTGCCTGTCTCTATTCTTTCAAAGCCTCTTTTATTCTTCTGTCCCAGTCAACTGAAAAACGGGAGAGTGGTAGATTGTCTAGTATATTTCTTTTCGTTTCTATCTGTACCAGTTCTTTTTCAGGCTTACAACTCTGTAACAAACCTGAAAAAACCTAGGCTACTCCTACTAGATTTTTAGTGGTTCTTGGGACTTTGGAAGTTGTTTACCAAGAGTATCCCTCTTTTTAGTAAGTTTGCAATATTCAAAAGCTTCCACCACATTGCCGTTCATCCAAAGAAGCGAACATTGGTTGACTTGAATCCTAGCCACTTCCACATCATTCTTTAACTTAATAGAGCCAGTATTTGGCAGAATGTTTCTGCATAAACAAAATGAAATCATACATGGCCCGAGACTTGTAAATGCACATGATAGCCAAATGTTAGGCATTATAAAGTAATGGAGATGCGCCTGCCTTGACTGATTATGATACTCATCTGAGCACTGTGAAGGGAAATAAGGAAACAGAATGTCAAGATGAGATTTGATGTAACAGGTGCTGGAAACAGAAGTCTTGCAAAGTAGACTCTTTCTTATATTCTCTTTTTTGGTGTTCTTAAGTTGATGTTTGAAGTTTTGGCTTGTATTGTTGCTTTACCTTTTCCTGCTCCGTCGGATATTTATAAATTGGCTGTGATGAAGGTCTATGAGAATGGTATATCTACTTTCAATTTGTTTTTCTGTATCTGAGAAGACTTCATAATACAGATTATTGGAGGCGGTTTGCAAGTTATCTCGCGGTGTCATGACCTTATTGCGATATTTAGATCATTTTACATCTCATTTCCTATTTTCCAACACTTTCTGGTCATTCTCTTCTCCCCACTTAGACACACCACTATGCATGCATATGTTCTGGGCCCTTTCAGAAGATATTGCTTTTCTATCACAGCTTTCAGCGATCATTGAGGAGCGGGATAAATATCAAACTCTTGTCAATGAGCTGAAGAAGCCGGAGAAAGATGAAACAGAGAGTAAAGTGGCGAATGTAAACTTCTGCAATCTGTGGTTCACTGTCATTTTTGTCCCTCATTTTAATGCTATTGCCATGTATCCCAATGATCCTCTATGTTCATATGGAACAGGAGTTGCAGTTGTCTCTTGCCAAGAAGGAATGCTGTATCAAAGAAATGGAGAGCAATTTAAATGAGCAAAAGGAAGCTAATAATCGGCAACGGGAGGAGATTAAGTTACTAAATGAGAGGCTAAATAATGAAGCAAGAAGGATAAAATCACTGGAAAGGGAGAGTGATCGGCTTAGATCAGAAATTTCTCTTTTGGAGTCAAAGGTAAGGTCTTTTAAGAGTTTGCAAATTTGCATCATTTTCTGTTGGCTCAACTCTTTACTTTTTCAGAGTAAAGTATCTGGTTATGCTAAAAGGTATATAGGCTCCCAAAGGATCTGTGATCTGGGCAACCGCCACACCATTTGTTTTTTATGTTTAACGTACTGCTGCTTTTTGCTTTGTGGTTTTGTGTGCATAAGATTGGTGTCCATATTCTTATACAGGTTGCATGTGCATCTCAATTTGATGTATTTATTACAAACAATGAGAGATTTGTGTGCTGAAGTAGCTTTTGCCTAGGTTCATGCTGGCCTCATCCATTATAGTCTTGAGCCTGCATAAAATAATAATAGACGTGAATTTAACATCCTGCAATTGTTGTGGACAATTCTGTGACCTACGTAGATTTTGAGGTCTAAAATGAGGAAATATATCCTGGCATCTTTTTTTTTTTTTTTGGTAAGGTATCCTGGCATCTTTTATGTGGCCAAAATAAGAAAAAAGTGTCATCCCATCAGGGAATTGCTTTACCTTTAGGAATTGGTTATGCTTCCGTCAATACAAATGTTGTATCCCTGGAGGAATCTAAAGATGTGTTGCTTCATCTTTTATGATCAAAGATCTGGTTTGACTCAATGAAAGCCTTCACATAACTACTACACAGTGATGCTCTCTTTGGGACTCATATTTGCTTCTTTCTTTTTTATATTTGTCTTTTGCTTCGCTTGACTCATAACATGTCTGCCTTTTCTGCAGCTGGGTCATGGAGATTTCTCTGCTGCAAGTACAAAAGTACTGCGCATGGTGAATACTCTTGCAGTTGATAATGAGGCAAAGCAAACCATACAAGCTTTGCAAACTGAGTTGCAGAAGACGAAGGATAGGTTGCAAGCTGTTGAAGAGCTCAATAATCAGTCAGGTACTAATTCTTTGTTGAGAAAACCTTCTTGCTGAAAGCATATGTTGATTTCGGTGGATTCAAATTACGAGTCAAGACCTGGGACTGGGTTTATCTGATTTTGGCAAAGAAATTTACTCTTGAAATTAGAGAGACGAATTCGATGGTTTAGGCATATTTATGAGCAGTAATCACTTCATTTCTTCACCGAAGCTATTATTTTAACCGTTTTAGACTATGTAGCAAAAAAAAAAAACAGAGAGTATAAGACAACTTGTCAATATTGTCTGGAGTAATCTGACTAGAGGATCCACTAGTTCCCTTTAATCCAGATCATATAGTTTTTCTGAATGTATGTTTTCTGCTTGTTGTCTATCTGGGATGAGGTGTATCAATTCATTTGTTTCATGTGGATGTCAAAACAACCCATTGTGTGATCTGGAAGCTTTTTTATGGACTCCCAATATACTTTCTAGTCAAAAGGTATGGGTTGTGATCTGGAAGCTTTTTTATGGACTCCCAATATACTTTCTAGTCAAAAGGTATATCATACCCAGTGAAATGAAAGTGTAGCGTTCTTAGTGATTGAAATCAAATGTCAATGACATGATTGCAAAATGCATCAAGAATTAGTTACTACAAGTGAAATTTATCCTTGCAAAACTTAGGTAAAATTCTACTTTCCATCCCTGTATTTTCACACTGTTTTCAATATAGTCCCTTTACGTTTAATTTGTCTAATTAAGTCATACTTTCACAAATTTTCTAATCAAGTGCTTTCGACACCAAATCCGGCCAAATTCAGTTGATGTGGTCATTGGATGATGCTGGAGTATGATGTGGATAAAATTTAGCCGATGGAGATGCCATCGTGGACAGCGTTAGCCAATGCAATGTGGACGTCCACGTGGATGTCCATGTTGGAAAAAATTCATCCATGTCACACACGTTAGCTGGATTTGGTCAAATTTGATGTGGGATGGACTTGATTAAAAAGTTTGTAAAAGTAGGACTTGATTAGACAAACTAAAAGTACTAGGATTGTATTAGAAAAAGCACGAAAGTGCAGGGACAGAGTAGATTTCATCCTAAAACTCATTTGTTCATAAATATCATGTAGGGTCTACAACCGATGAGGCTGGATTGAAGAGCAAAACATCTCTTGTGTAGATTGTAAATAATGGGAACCAACTTCCTCGTTGATGTTTTATGCTGATTGAAGCGCACAGACCTGTGTTTTTGAAAGGACTAATATATGATTGAGATGAGGATGATTGATACTATAAAAGAAAAATAGGTTATTATACATGTACTATATCTGAAAGTTGATAATTTGTTCAAAGGTATAGATATTGGCAAAAGTGACCCCTGGTGCTTTAAAGTTTATCAAATCATATAGAGACTGAGGGCAGATTTGCTGCTTTGGTTTATGCTTTTGGAATCATTTTGTTAAATAATATGTATAATGGAGTGAACTTTAATAATTAGTTTTTCTTCAACAACTTTCCTTCCCTGCAGAAGTGTAGGTTTTGTTAAGAGCTTAATATCGGAAATTGGAAAAGAACTCCACAATTGCTTTTTGTTAATGAAGGAAAGTTATCTTGTTCTTTTCCCCCTAAAACAGAAAGCTCTTCATTAAGAGACTTTTTGTTCCTCTATGACTAGCAAACCAATGACTGGTTGGTGTCATGACCTCGATTAATTTTCAACTCTCACTCCTGCTGTTGTGGCGACATCAACCATTGCATACATGTAGCTACTGCAATCGGCATGCATTGCAGCTCTCTGGGAAAGTTTATGTGTGAGCTTTTGCATATAGTGACCAATACTCATCTCATTTTATAAGTAACCTGGAACTATTGGTTTGTCTCTCTTGCTAATGGTTGAGTTATTCCTTTCATCACTTAGGTCATTGTGGCACTAATCTCCGTCTCAGAAAATGGAATTGCTGATTTTACTTGAAAATTCTTATGGGATCACATATGTGCGCTTGTGCGCGTTTTTCACACACACACACACACACATGTCCGAACACTAAATGCTGATGCAACAGAATGTAATGAAATTCATGTGCCTATCGCATTCCATATGATGAAGTTTTGATTTGGGTTTTTAAATGATTTTACATTATTTGAAAAACTAGAGCTTGTTATTACACAACTAAATGCTCTTTTGTTGTGTTGCTGCACATGTAAGCTATAGGCAATGCTGCAAAATCTGTTGATTGCCAAATATCCGAAAAGATAACTCAGCTGAAAGAACAAATTGCAACACTTGAGAAGCGAGAAGAAAGGTTTGTGCTACATGATACATTTGTTCTGAATATTCCATATTTGCTGTCTCATTGGATCATACAATATGGCATAGGTACAAGACTGTCTTTGCAGACCGAATTTCAGTGTTTCGACGAGCATGTTGTGAGCTTTTTGGTTACAAGGTACTTTTTCTGTACTTATACCCCAGTTTTTCCAGTGACATATGGCTGTTGACTTCTTGGTAGATTGCAGATAGCTGTAGAAGCTTTCACAGTTTAGGAAGCCGATTAGGGATGGCCAGCCATAAACAAGTCATACTATGATTAATTAGTCCCTGTAAACATATTTACATTTTTTTCGTGTTGACATGGACGGGGAGAGGATTTATGGGGATTTGGAGGGGAGGGGAGGCATATGCAATTATTTTCTTCCCACGAAAAGTTTTAAGCACTGGGTTGACCTGTATGAAGTCGACTTAGTTTAGAAGCAAGGGAGGGCGATTACTGTACATGAAGAAGTTTCTGAGTACTTGTTGTCTGTCTTTCCATGATTTCCAGGAGAGTGGACAGTTTTGTTTGAATTATGGATGTAGCTATAGTATTGTTTTCTTTGAACGAGCACTTGGATGAGATTCTTATTAACGGAAGTATTGACTTCACATTCTAGGGTCCCAATTAGTCAGATGCTATCTCCTTCTGGGACTCTTTCAAAATCTTGAAATATGTAAAATTTTGACAGACAATGGAAAATCATTTCTTTATGTCAATTTGTTGGCAGATTGTAATGGATGAACACCAGCGTCCTAATGGCATTCCAGTAACGCGTTTTTCCCTTCTATCTATCTACGCCCAGAACGATGAAGAGAAACTTGAGTTTGAATATGAATCTGGCAATGTAACAATCCTGGTAAGCTTTTGAACATTTACTGTCTTAGATAACTATTAGCAATGGCAATTGGATATAGTTGACTACCCTTGTTCAAGGTAACTCATGATGGGATGTTGGTTGTATTCTTGTATTCACCTTTTGGAGCATAATGGGGAGCTTTCTGTAGTTCTATTCATGCATTAATCCATAACTTCATAGTGATCCTGCTTGACTTTGGGCTGCATAGTTTTCATTATTTGAGTTTAATCACCAAATAACCTGTAAGCCATAGGATGCTTTCCCTCTGTAATAGGCTAACGGAAAAATTTAAAGGACGAGACTTTCACCTTTTTGGCTCTTCTTTTTTTATGCATATTCCTTCATCTGCATCTTTAGTACCATTTGGACTCTTGTTCATCTTAATTTTTTGTTTTCATCAGTCTTGGCTTCACCACTCTCCCAAAGCGTATTAACCTGAATCTGTGGGTTGCCCTCAGATATATGTCCCATTGAATGTGAGCAATCATATGATGTGTGCGACTGTATTTTAGACTGAGAAGACTATATTTCTAGCCACTCCGTAGCATGAACCCATCAAGTTGTACGAATGTTGGATACACATTTTTTCAAACACTTGCTGGCATGCATGCATGTACTGTGCTGGTTACATACTGATTTGTTCTAAGTTCTTAAGAAAATCCTATGTGCTACCATATAGATGTTGTGGGAATATGTAGAATGTAAGGTATCTCATGTCTTCTTTGACAGGCAAATGATTACTCCTCACATCCAGAGATATCACGTCAGGTACAGCACCGTCTCTCTCTCTCTCTCTCTCTCTCTCTCTCTCTCTCTCTCTCTCTCTGTTCGAGTTTCTGTGTGTATGCTGAATGCTCCACTTTATTCTTTCGTTTCATGATTTCTCGATGGAGTTACATGACATGAAATTCTGTGTAGATTGGGATCTTCATCCGCAAGTTGAATTCCATCCCAGCTTTCACTGCCAACATAACAGTGGAGTCGTTCAACAGGCGAACCTTGTCCTAAAAGGAATGTATACTGATTGAAGGACAACCTGGGTCGGTGATATTTAGGCTTGACAACATTGATTTATGCTAGTTTCACCTAAACCTGAAAATAACCTTGTCAAGTTTTTGACTTGGTGCCCAAAACAAGACTCTTCATGTTGAGAGTTTGGCTCAAATAGTTGGTGCAGTATCCATAGTCACGTTTTTCGTTTTTTGGTATTGGACAAAATGAAAGGTGCTCTATATATTTTTAATGACGGCTAAAGCACTGCTTGGTTTTTTTGCAGAGTGAGTACCAGGCCAAGTATAGTAAATTTCTAGTGGTGACTGCACATGGAATTTTAAAGATGGATCAACATCAAAATCACGCCACTTCAATATTCAATTTAATCTTGTACTTGAGTTTAGGCTAAACTTGTTCCTAGTACTCTTTCAAAACCAATTTAGGCTTTGAAATAGATTTGATCCGTGTGGAAACTCAACGCAGCCATGGGGGATTGTACATGTCACTGCCGAAATTGCAAATATGTGAAAATTAAAGAAAGGGAAAAACAGCGAAAAATTGCTGAAAGGGACAGATTTTTTTTAAATTGTTCCCGAAGTCGGGGCTGTTATGCCTTATTGGGCCCGAGGTTGACCCATGGTTGTCGTTTTTGTTCTTGCTTTGGGTTTTATCGGCCCTGGGCACGATTGGGCGCAAGTCGGGTCCTTGTTGGCTTATGTATGGGCCTTGTTGGGCCCGAAGAAGGGCCCCAGTTTGCCTTTCGGGCCTAGGCCTGGGTCCAATATTGGACCTGGGGGTTGGGCCTTGCAAGACCTTATGGGCCCAACTTGGGCCCATGGTAATTATTACAAGCCTCGCCTTGGGCTCTTATTGGGTCATACGTTGGCCCAGGTCAGTCCTTATGACAGAACGGGCCCAATTCAGCCAGTGGCTAGGGTCGGCAAGGTCCCTCACCGACCAGTGATGAGGCTCGCCCTCATCGGCGCTGGTGAGGGTGAGGTTGTCACAGGCGAGGTCAAGCCTTGCCCAGCCCTTGCCATCCTATATTGCCACATCAGTGTCGGCCAGCTAAAAACTAATCAAATGGACTGAATTGACACAAATGTAAAAAGTTTAGAACTGAATAGGTAAAAACAAAAAAGTTTAGAACTGAATTGACACAATTACAATAAGTTTAGGACTGTTTTGGTTATTTTCCCACCCTTACTGTATAAATTGGACCATGAATGAGCTATCATCAGGCTAAGTTTTGGGTCCATATTGGGGCCATTGCTTCTTAATTTAGGCCGGTGTGAAAATTACCGCGTCACAAATTGGGTCTTCATTGCGCTCCGTGGGGAGCTTTCGGCCAATGTCGCTCTGTTTTAATGCCCCAAGTCGTATGAATTGGACGTGAGCCCCTGTTTGGTATTTTATAGAATGCTGACCTGGGCTGGTAGAAAACGTTCATGCTAGTCCACTGCGATATACTTGCAGCGTTAGATTAATGATGACTAAACCGTGACAGGTAAAGCTCTTCTAAGATTATTTAAGGTATTGCTTCGTCCAAATATTCTTCTAAATTTAGGGAGGGTGATTACAACATATCTGAAACAGAAACAAAAGATTCATAACAAAGAAAAGAACAAATCACGGAAAGAATCAGAGGCCTTTATATCCTATAACCCCCAACATAAATCCTACTCCAGTATGATTTTAGCAGCAACTCAACTCGTCTAAAAAGGTAGGCGATATTGATCAGCTGAGCCTGCATGGAGATTGCTCGTTGTTCAAATGGAGTCCTACAACTTGTACCATAGCATCCCATAGGTTGGTGGTTTCTTTACAGCTGGTGGAATGCGCTGCTAACCGAAGAAATGAGGTGGGAACTCATTCTAAAAATGCAAAAGCTACCCGATGCATACACGAAGCTTGTGTGCGATCAAGGAGCATTGCCATTGACTACTGGTTAACAAAAGGCGATAAGACTACGAACAAATTTACTCATCGCTGGCCTCAACATTAGCTCCCTTGAGATGCAAGTGCTTTTCCCTCTTCTGAAACTCTGTCAATCCTTTCCCACTTCCGGTGACACCAACCTTACCATGTGGATCATCCGGAGACTTGAAGATGCTCTCACGTTTCCTCCCAGTGAGGAACCCAATCTGCAAGGGTAAAAGGGAATTACAAAAGAATTTTGCAAAAATCCATGATAAAAAAATACTTCAACAAGTACATATCCAAAACATCAGAAGGGTAGATCCTTATATGTCCAGGCCGCACTCGTTACTCATAGCACAGAGAGGCATGAATATTATTATACAAAAAGAACAGAAACAAGGTATTTATTTGCTTGCGTGAAAACCATGTCTCGTTACTACAATAAGAATGTCTTCGACTACTGTAGATTGTTACTTGTCATTCCATAGCAGGAAAATGGTTTGGATATAATGGAGCAGAACAATCCCCAATCTAAGAAAATCTCACCTTGCTAGGGCTAGAGTAAACTACCTTCTAGTGAGGCATTACATACATGAAACATCTTTTTCAAACCTTCTTTAGCTGTCAAATTAAAGAACTTGTTCAAGGGCCTGAGGGCAAGGCAACATGTAGACCGGAGCATTGATTTTACCAATAATATCCTCAAAACTAGTAAATTGACCAGTCATTGACCACCTAAGAAGGCAAATATCCTGGCATGTTCGTCGCTGCTGTTTTCTAACAGTGATTCAGAAGTACAGAAGTAACGCCAAGTCTCCACAAAATCTCCTCATCACCTTTTTTGACAAAACTTCTTCCTTACCTAGCCTCTTCTTTCTCTTAGTGTGCCTTTTTTCTTTTCAGTAATCTTCTTTTTTAATCCTTCAAGTTCATATGTATGTAACGTGGATCTCGTTAATGAGTCCCCCATACATACTTATTGAGGAATTATTTCATTTTTAGAACATTGATTGTACATATCACGAGGATAGTCAGTGCACTAAAAATTGCAATATTTCCCCATTTGCTTACTTAACAAGTGTCCTGATACACTTTTTAACAAAATCCATGTCATTTTAATTGAAACTTGTGTAGAAGCACTACTAATACATGGTTATTAATCTCGTTATAACATCTGTCTAACCACAATGAAAGGCCTTCAGTACTTAAATCTCAGAGAGGACATTAATTAAGACATTGAATGATGTTATAAATGGCAAACCTTAAAGATAAAGGCCTATCTATTGCCAGATTTCCTAGTTATATATTAATGATCAACAATCATGTGCCAATATACCAAAGTGTTTCTTTTTCTCAATTGTGCTCCTCAAAAAAATCCCGAGTTCAACATCTTTATAAAAGAGCATATTCAAGTGCGATTATAGCAAGTTTACCTTTTTAGCCCTGCCTTTGGTTGATTGGAACTGCTGCCAATCATTTTGGCGCTTATTCTGTGCAACTTCAAGTTGTTCCATTCTCATTTTTGACTTGAAAGAATGTATCTTTTTGCGCTTCGCTGCTTTCTGGATGTAAGAGACAAAAAAGCACATTATAAAATGTCTTCACGTTTACAAGTGAAGATTCTGTTTAAGAGTAAAAGGTATATGACTAATAAATAGATCTCCAAGACACATCTTCTCTGAATATTAAAAAAATGCAAAAAGGATCCCTCAGACACACCTTAAGCTATATTCAATGTGCATTAAAATTTTACAAGTTTCAATAACTTGTCATGGGTAGGACAATTGTACTTTACTCATTTTCAGGGTCGTGAAACATTGAGTTCTCATTGACAAGCCGTGATGAAAAAGTCTACTTTCTGAAGCAATTGACAGAGGAACAAAAGCCAAGTACCATTTGGATTTCCATAGAAGCAAAACAATTTTCTTTTTCTTACTCTTAAACACTGAAAAAAAATGCAATGGAAAATAATGATGATCTAACTTCATAATGAGCAAAAAGGGACACAAAAAACTTACTTGAGAAGTTACCTTTTTTCTGTTCAAGTTCTATAAAACCACAAAAATATCGTTTGGTGAACGTAGTGGCCACCTCTAGCCAACATTCTATTGGCCTCAGCAAGAGATCCTTACTTTTTGAAGCCTCACTTTGGAGATATCAGTACTCCTAGATCATTACATGTCAGACCAAAGTATATGACAATGATGGCCAGGTGATACTTCCCAGAGACCTTGTCTGCATACTAGTCAGTGAAATCTAACCCTAAAGACATGTTGAACAACAGATTCTCATAGATTGCAGGAATATCATGACTATGACAAAATGGTGTTTCTTGTTGCTAGCTAAAGGGGATACCCAATCAATATAAATTTCATGAGACCAAGCTACATTAAAAAATCTAAATACAGCCATATTTATTCCTCTGATAAATTATAGCCCAGAAATAACACTGCAAAACACAGAGATGAAACCAAGAGCCTCATGATTTTAAGTAACAGTCTTTCATCCAACCTGTTTTTGCAAACATACGCCTAGACTTGTCCAAAGATCAATCATATGAAGGCCCATACCTAATGAAGATTCGCAAGTGGTAAAAATACTGAAAATAATCAAATTCAACTGCACCCATTCACCTTAATTTTATTCGAAAAAATATGAAAGTGACAATTACCACATCTTCAGGGTCATCTGGTTCTATTCGGAGCTTTGTCGGCAATGTTCTTGACTGGAAATCGACAGTAGCAGCCTGTGCAATCTTCCTTTTGATAGCTTGCTTCGTTGCTTCAGCAACCCGCTCAGCTTCCAATATAGCATTGACCTCACCTTCTTTAATTGGCCTCACATTGTCAGGGTCCACCTTAGAACAGGACATATTGGCAATTAGTTACTGACATAATGTTGAACTCCAATATGGTACCATATAAATGCTTGACTAATGATTTCAGGAGAATTGACCTCTAGGCAGTACAAATGAGTCGCCTCTAAAAAACAAACTCGAAGTACTTCTCTCCATCTAAAAGTCACTAACAAAATCCGTATGACATCATAACATTAATTCCATCCTCTAGGTAATGAACACCTCCAGACCCATATAATGACAATAATAAAAGAGCGACATAAGTCTTCGTAATGTTATGGTCAGATCAGTCATCCAAATCTAGAGGCATCCCCATGGAAAACATAAGAGCAGAAGATCTACTTAAAGATTCCTTTTGTAGCTAAACCATGTATTTGAGTCCCGTCTATAGAATTTCCCAATACATACAAAGACAAACAAGAATTTGTTTAATAAGTAAATAAAAATTCATTATAGGTCACCACAGGGATGCAGACCTGCATGCATGAATAATAGTGTGAAGTTGCGAAATGTATCATAGACCCCTCAACCTACTAATCACGCAAGTACATTACAACTAGCATATAGAGATAGTTGGAAAAAAACAGAGGTCGAACCACAAGAACACTTCCTCAAGTTCTTGTTGTCAAATTGAGATACATCCTAAACCGATCTATTGGTAATGGAGTGGGTAGGACCCTAGATGAACAACCCATCATGAGACTGATGGTGCCTTTCATAGATGTAAAAGATTAAAGCCTAATTAATGTTAGGCCAATAGATGAGAGTCTCAAAACAAAATACTACCTCTTCCTTATTTCCCCACCCGTCATAGCTGACATAATATCCATTAGGGGTGTGAGCCTCAATTGTTGCATCATACCTGGACATTCAACAATCAAGCCCAGAAAAAAAAGTACAGAAAGGTCAAAGATAATATCATCAAGGGCACCAAAAGGGGAAAAGAAAACTAGCAGTGCCTTTCAATTTCCACATACCATTCACCGTCCTCACTCCAAACTGCTTGAACTTTAGACCCAATAGAAAGGAGTTCATGATTGTCAGAAACAGGTTGCTGCACCAAAAGATAAAAAGATGACATAAGACTAGCTACTGCTTCACCAATTTCTACATTTCAGTACTTTTGCTAGAATCTCACACCAAACCGCTTTGAGATAGGAGACGACCCATCCCTCAGAATACGAGGGGATGCATCCCATAATGCCCAAAGAATCTCCATATCCATTAATATCAAGCAAATAAACAAGATTTCTATCTATAGTATCCCCAGGCATGCCTAGGGCAAGTCTTCAGGCCTCCCAATAACTGAGAAATTCACCCAAAAATGCAAGCCCGTGCACAGCAGCCATCTCTCTCTCTCTCTCTCTTTCTCTCTCACACACACACACACGCGCGCACACACACACAGAGGCACTTGCACACCCCTCATGCAGCAGCAATGCCACAAGGACGGTAGCTCTGGTGGGTCTCTCTCTCTCTCTCTCCCACACACACACACAGAGGCACTTGCACACCCCTCATGCAGCAGCAATGCCACAAGGACGGTAGCTCTGGTGGGTGACAGCAGGAAAGCAAGTGACTGAAAAAACACAACCACGGGTTCAAGAGTCTATACCATAGCAACTGATCTTGTCGAAGTTTTTATTTGTTTATTATCTATGCAGATGTCGGTGGGTAGCAGGTGTTTAAGGAAAGTTTTGTGGTTAAAGCTCTTCGCTACTGATCTTGGTGGTAGAACTTTCAAATTTCTGTTCTATTTAGGGTAGAGTTTTGGGGTAGCAGATTTTATAATTTAAAATTTAACAAGCAGTGTTTTTTCTCAGATAATCTGGACATCCTGGCCAACATGGGCAAAGAAATGCTAGATCTACACTTTAGTTGTTCCTCCTTCCTGTGGTTTAAGTAACCTTCAGATGGACTTAGTCAGCTCTAGTGCCTTAGGGGGCGATTCTATGCCCAATTATTATATGTTATGACTGTCACTTAGACTCTGTTCGACTATTATACATTGTGACCATCACTTAATATATTTGAGGTCGAATCATCCACTTGGTGTTGGATAGCGTATCTAGCAAAAATATTATGTTGAAGAAACCAATAATAGGTAGAGACAGGCGGGTCCGGGTTTCTCAACTACCTACATGAACCAAGTTTGGGTATTTAGTTTAAAAGCCTGCTGGATTTGCAAAATAATCAGGACTTATTGGGCCCCATCCCTCCCTAATACCCAGTAGCAATGAAGTGTCTTCCCCTCAGGATGTCCTGGACTTTAATTTGTGACCAAAGAAACTGTTTCTTCAAGATATATCTCTCTTCATTCCCCAAATTTATGTTCTTTTCCACCAAATAACCCAAAAAGAGGATGGCCAATATAACATTTGCATTTTCTTTTTTCTCATATTATTGCTAATTTCGTCCATGTAAAAATACCTTTGTTAAGTAATCTCAGAAGACAAATGCAAGCCAATAAGACTCGCAGCCTAGTTTCACAAAAACTCTAGTCCAAGAGCATCAAAATCTTTACCAAGATGTAAAATTTTGCCATGCTTTCACGGAAGTTTCGACTATCAAATGCTAATCACCATTGTTCATTAATCCCCTATGTCTTGCTGAAACTCTTATCCCCTCACCTCTGGCATGGAACCCCATGCCATCTTTTCAGCTCAAGATTACTAAATTCATGTCATCATAACACATAATGCACCTCTATACAGACAAGATTTGCAAAAGGTCTCAATAAAAGTTTAAACTACAGCATAAGGTTGCCAGCATGTCATTCAAGGAGGAGGAAACCATGTGATGGGCATGGTCTCCATAAGAATATGGGAAGTCTCTTAGTTTTCATTCTGTTTGCTTTCCATAGATTCCTGTCTACTAGTCGATCACCTGTTAGATTGGACTCATATGTTCTTTTGGCACACAATTTCTCCATAAAAAGATGTAATAGATATTATCAAATGAAATAAAAAAATATAAAAACGAAAGTGAAAAGGAACCATTTTCTTTTCTGAGGAACCCTTTGCCTGGGAAAAACTAAGGGATTCACTGGCACTTCTCCCAATGTCTGATACAGAAATCTCATTTTGCCTAGCAGTTGCGAGCAGCTCTTCGGTTAAAGCAATAACCTGCAAAAAAAAAAGATTCAGCTCAAACAAAAACCTAATCACTCAACTGCTAAGATCATGAAGTCCAAATTCAAGTAAAACTCGAACTTAGACTCTCAGTGTGGATATCTGAAATCAGGGGGAAGAGAGAGAAATAGTAGCACGTGGTCCATCAGAGCCGAAACGGTCCTGCAAAGGAAAGATTATAGAAGTAATGGCCATTATTATTACTCCAAATTTCTAGAACTTCCGAAGAAGCTTCACTAGTTTTCTCCAACTGTGTAGCTCCCGCTCTAAAAGATCATGAGCTTCTTAACATGAATCCATCCTCCACATTAAATAGATTCGAGCAACACTCCACCTCAGCCATCATCAGTTAATTGACATAAGTTGCTGAAGCACTAAAAAAGATTAAACCACGAGAAAGCAATAATAACCTCTAATGTAAGCTTCATCAGAACACATGTAGATCATAGACACAATGCTACATTTGAACACAGTCCGCATCGATTAAACAAATATGACCAGAGAAAACTAGAATATAACACAAAAGACAAAACAAAGAGATCCATGTGAAATTAAACCTCTTCAAGTTCCTTCTGCATATCGGCATATTCTGAATTTCCAGGATCATCAACCAATAGCTGTCTGACCTGTAAAACAGATCAGAGAGGAGTCATATAGGAAACCGAATTTTAAGAACAAACACGCTATGATACTGCTCACAGGCGTTATCGATATATACTTTTTATCTTTTGCTCACAGATGAGCTTCTAATCCAACGCATTTTTCAATTCGGAAGAATATCGTAAGTGTCGATACTGTTTAGTCCCTGTCAATGGGGGTGTCAAACCCCACGGGCGCCATTGTCCATATAAACCCCTCATTCCTTCCAACCAAAAACAACCTCAAAACATCCGATTCTCTCGACCCATAGCCTAAGGCCATCAGAAGGAAAGTAAAGGAAAAGCCCTAGATTCTGATGGGGGGGGCCAAAAGAAGAGCAAGCAAAGACAGAGGCGGCAAAGCAGGAATTCAAGAAAGAAACCCTAATTCGCACGAGGGGGCGAGGGGGAATAGCGGCAATTGTCTCTAGGCGAGAGAAGGAATGGGACCGTCTAAAGGCGAATTCATTAAGTAGAGAAGAGGGATGGCGATGGAAACCATAGGAGAGGTTGCTGTCCAGTCGGGGACAACTATTGGCGGCCGACTGAAGCAACAAAAGAATCGCGCCATCACTCAATCGAAAAAACCAAGAAAGAAGAGAAAGATCGGAATGGCGGAACGGAAGAGAGAGTTACCTGACGCAGTTGGTCTTTGTAAGTGGAGAGATTGGAGGAGAGCTCCTCGATGCTCACTTCTTCTTCCCCTTGCATCGTTGCGTTCTCAGCGAACTCGAGATTGTCAGACCGATCGATTGATCGATATGGAAGAATATATATAGCTTATTACCAAATGAGAGTATGAGACGAACTATGGAGAATATGTAGAGGAAAACCCATCGGAGAACGAGATGATAAAACAAGGAGACGAAGAAGAAGAAGAAGAAGAAGAAGAAGAAATGCATAAGCCCATCATAGAAGAAGGAGGAGGAGGAGGCCCATTCTGATAGCTTTGGATTGCTAACTGGGCCTGGGTGGCCGGCCCAATACAAGTCCCAGTTGTCGATGGCCGGCACTCCGTTTGTATCTCTTATATTCAAATCCCGCGCTTTGATTTATGAGGATTTCCAAAATGTAAATTTTGCAGATAGCTCGATTGGTGTTATATGACACGATTTAATTCAAGGTCTGAGCAATATGTTTCTATTACTTAAATCGTAATATTCCGAATCACGAGTAAAATATATTTCAATTCACCAGTGAAATTACGATTAAATATTTATTCTATAAATTCCAACCATTCAATTTCTTACACATCTACCTATCAAATGGTGTTAGGTGTGTCACGTTATATGATGCATGCTATATTTTGATAGTTACAGAATAACTGAAAGCAAATTTTGCGCTTTCCGGTGCAATATCAAATGAAATGACATATAAAGATTTGTGATATTTGAAATTAATTCGCATTTTAATGAAACAATTGGTAATTATGCGTAGAAATCATCACACGTAATCACAACTAAAATACCGTTTTCATAGATCAAAAATCTTAGGGATACTGACACAAATAGTCTCTAAATTTTGATCCAATGTGCTTGAACTTTTAATTTGTTTAATGTGCTTTATGAACTTTAGCCCAACGTATAATGTTATCCCTAAACTTTTAAATTTTTTAATGTGATTCTTGAACTTTTAGTAAATGTTCAATTTAGTCCCCGGATTATATATAAATTTCAATATTGTTCCTGAACTTGAATTAATGGAAGGAAAATATTAACCATTTCATATTGTTTAAGGATTAAATTAAATATATAACAAAAGTTGGGTCATAATTTAGTGACCCTTTATATCGTTATCCCTAAATCTTACTCAACATTTTGTAATTTATAGTATCGTAATGATAATGATACAAAATACTAAGCTTAGGTGCTTTACCAAATCTTACTATTCGACTTAATTCTCAATCCATAAATTTAAGATTTCGATTTATGACACATCTCATTTTAACAAACTATGACCGCAAGTATAATGAACAGGAAATTTGCAGATGATATTTGTCATCAAAATTTAGCTTTTAGAGATACCAACCAAAAATCACCATTAACCAAGGTTTTCTGCAAGAGCTTTTTCATTGCGTTTGGGTGAGGACAACATTAACTTTTCATGAGTGATTTGTTTTCATAAGCAAAACAAAAATTTCATATAAGATATGTTCCAAAGCGAGGAGGTGCTTCCCCATACCAACTTACAAAGAGAAACTCTACAGAGTTCAGCAAACTGTTCAAAAGTGATTTTTCGGTCACCCAAAAACTCTAGACCTGTGACCACCTAGTAGTAAAGCTACATCACAGTTTGAAATTGGAGCCTCATATACTACTCAACCTCAACAGATTCATCACTCTTCTGAGGCTCATGTATCCTTTGCATTGAAGCAAAGCTATCCTCCAATAGTAGTTTAATCCATTGTATATGAACAAGAAAATCACAGTCACGGTAATTAGCTGAAACACTTGTCCTGAACCTGTCTGAACCAAGGCACTCACTGAATCATCTTTTAAGAAACATTTGTCTGAACTCGTCATTGGATTTGGGCTTCTCGTCCTCTGCTTCATTGGTTCTTGGCTTATTTGCATCCCAACCTAAGGGTTTAAGATTCCTTGGTCTTGCAAATGTGTTCTTCCCTGTCAGCTGGACCTGCTCACCTCTCCCCTTACTAGTTGAATAGTTTGATTTTTGAGGTGCCGTGGACCACCTAGATGTCGATCTACCTACTGTACCAAAACGATCTCTATGCAGTTGGACTTTGAATGAATTGCACAAAAAATCAAAAAGAAAATGAAGTAACCGGTCCAATGAAAACAAAAAAATACAAAGCAGCCAATGCACCATCTTCCGAAGTCACAGCAGCTTGACAAGGAAACAACAATAAGGAAAGCCACTTAAGGACAAATTTGAAATGAGAACCAAATTGTCTACGGTAGTTTACCACTAATGAAAAACTAAAGGAAGGATATTTGTATGTCAACACACGTGTTGTTTATCATAGTGTGACATCAGGAAATCTGCAGATCAACCAAACTAACAAAGTTCCTTCCAACAATGACCAAATGTAATAATGGTTCTTGGTATTAGACAAAAAGAATCAACAGTGTATAAGCTAAGAAACAACAACCTTATGTTGGAACCCTAAAAACAAGAGTGAATTTTGCAACCATTTGAAAAACAGAATCATGAATTTGGCACATTGATCAAAATAGAGCACGATTAACCTGAGTGCCACTCCGATTGCAGGAAAGTGCATTCTCGAGCCAATTGTAAAATAGGTACATTTCCTCTTGACCCGTCACAATATGTGAAGGAAAAAGATATAAAGGACTGAACTGCTGATAAGACGGTTTAAAGAGATGGCACACAATCTTTGTCAAACTCAATCGATGATAGTAAATTTGGTCAGAAACAAAGATTTTGGCTTCTCTGTGCACGAATTTTCAAAATAATTACATTGAGCCCTCTTGCAAAATACTCATCAAGAGCTCACCAGAGAATTCTTGCAAGCATGACCAACCAAGATATGAAAACATAAAGAAGCAGAATAAGCAATGATGAACCCAAGAAACTATTCTTCGCACCAACTGAAACAATCCTTAGATAATCGGATTGCAAAGGGTAAAATAATTGTTAGGAAAAGGACAAGGAAAAGATATTAGGAAAAATTCGCTGTTCATTAGATATTTGCATTCTAAAGCTCTATTTGTTTTGCTGAAAACTTCTCGTATGTGAGAAAGGTTTTCAGGGAACTCATTTTCAAAGAAAATAACTGAAATTCCTCTGTTCCCTTATCCTGAAAATAGTGCAAGGAAGGAGAAACAGTGCCCTATATCAGTGGAAACGATCGCTAGGGACCAGAAATTGAGAGTTCAAACACCTTGGTGATGTTCGTTATTTAAACCGACAAAAGAACAAGTCTGCAAAGAAATTAGAGAACTGAACAATCATATCTGGAGAAATAAGATCAAATAACCAATAACTACAAAGATTGAAGGATGGTGGAACAAATGCCAGAAGATGGAGAACATATTCTTTTTGGTTGTAACAAATGCCAGAAGATGGAGAACATATTATCCAGAAAATGCTTACCACTTTCCGCATGATCACTGTGACCCATAGATTCTTTTCTGCTTTTCCTTGGCTCTGAACGTGCAATGCTCAGTTTCTTTCCTAAGAGCATAAGCTTATTCTTTGCCACAGCTGCAGCAAGGTGAGCATCATCGATGAAATCAACATATGCCAGTCCCTAGCAAATTGATCAAAATATTGAACATCAGCATGCAAAGTTGCAGGATAATACAGACGATAAGAAAAGACCAGGAAAATATTTTTCTTTTCTACTATAACAAGATCTACAGTGATCTTTAACTAAAACTAATTAGGGTTTCCCCTAGGCCAATGCAAAATAATTTACCATAAGAGACTGAAAATGTAGATACAACAATGACAGCAATCATCGAATAGGACTGTATAAAATTGAAGAATTAACTCACAAAATCCTTGTCAAAACCAACGTGGAAGTTTCCTTCTGCATTTTTTGTTTTCATGAAATTAAAATATAAAATGTTATAAGAAAAGTACAGAGGGTACCATCCCCAAACAAACTTATAGAGAAAGAGAAACTACAAAGCCTAACAAACTACTTAAGTTGAAAAGAGGTTTTTCAGCAACCCATAAACTCAAATGTTGTAACCATATCGTATATTATTTTCATAAGAGAAGTTAAAGTCTAGACTCTCAAATGCTTTTGATTTTCTTTCCATCCAAATAAACCGGAAAGTTGCAGGAGGAAGTTTCCTTCTGTTATGTGGGATATATCCTGTTTTGTGGCAGTTGGAGATATCAAACTTATTCTATCGCAGGATGTAATATTCACATGAAGAAATGCCATACAACAAAATGATTCTGTTAAAAAAAAATTTAGTCAACCAGGGTTTCCCCTATACCACCATGTGGAATGCATCTAAGCAAATTCCACCATCAATCCTACCATATAATAGAAAGGCTATTTTTTGTTTCCCAAAAAAAAGAAATAGAAAGGCTATTTCCCTCTGAACTATACGAAGGAAAAGCATCAGTTCATAGTTAAATATGAAAAACTGACAGCTAATTGATAAACCATCATTAAAACTGAATTTGGGTCATAAATTATATGAGATCACTATGAACAATTCAGATAGAGAAGAGACATACGTGGCAGCAGCTGCTGAGAATCATTTGCAATTACTGAAGCCTTGACTCGCATGTCGCAAGTAATTCAACTAAAAGATCATTTTGGTAGCTTAACCAACCACCTCCAATTCTATTGCATCAATAGATGTGTTTTTTCAAATATACTCCATTTGCGGTTACTAAACATTTTATGGATTTTGCAATCAGGAAACTGAATTTTGATTTTAATCACTCATTGCACTAGACTTTTACATTTTTTAAATTGATGCACTTTGACCAAAACCCAACCAATTTTCTGGCGAATTGTTGGCATGACCAACATGTGGCCACTTTTCTGGATGCTACGTCATTGCAATGTGGGCCCCATGTCAGCATTTTGCCAGAAAATTTGCCAATTCCGATAAAAGTGTCAAAGTGTATCAATAGCAAAGGATTGGAAGTTTAGTACATTAGGCGATTGAATTAATACTCAATGGCCTAGATACAAATACTACTATATATCAGTGACCATGGATGGAAATTTTCCCGTTTTCTCCCATTTTATCTTTCGTGTTGTCTGTGTGTGTTTGGGGAAGGGGGAAGTGTGCAATGAGTATATGCATGTGGGTGGGTGGCGCACGCGCATGTGTGTGAGAGAGAGAGAGAGAGAGACCCTGGATTTCCCAGTGAATTTATCATGTAGAATTCGAATTTCACCCACACCACCAACATCACTGAAGAATTCGCGAATGTGGTGATTATTTGCCTGTAACGATAAAAAAATGAAAAGTTCATGTCAGGTAAAGTTTATGAGAAAAGGTGAGAAAAGGCAATTATATACATCATAGTTTGTCTTTTATACTAAGTCCCTTGGAAAGGAGTAGACATGACATATACTTGCCTTAAGGTCAAGATTCGATATAAATGCAGTGCATTGGTCAGTATATGCTTTAGATTTAGTATCAGGAGCGGAGCCCTTCATCTCTTGTTGGTCCATGCCATCTCCATTCTTTGTCTTTTCGTCCCCAATTTTTCTTGACTCAAATGCATTCTGCGCTTGACCTTTATCCTTCAGATATGATTTTTTTGTTATCTGTGAAGCGTCTTTTCGCCGTTTTGCTGGAGACTCTTCGTCAGTTATGTCTGCTCCAGACTTTCTCTTCTCACGATCATTTTTCCTGATATTGTTATCCTTCTGGTCTGCTGTTCTTGACTCTTGCTGCGACGTAAATAACTTAAGCTCCTCCAAACGAGGCATTACCTTAAAGAAAACCAAGCCAATCATCCAAAGATTAGAATTGTTTCATAGATCAGCTAACTCAATGCATTAAGCTCTAAAATTACCCCATAATTAGAACATATATAAAAGAAAGTTCACAGTCTACATAAATCGGTTCGTAATAGACATCATCAATAGTTTCTTGTGAAGAAGCAAACCACTTATCAGGGAAAATGAACACAGAAAGAAAAGTCTTAGGATGATGCCTACTGCCATTGGGTAGAATACCATCATCAACCTTATTCTATTTAAGCCTATCAGTTCAGTTATCAAAGTCTTCTCAAGCACATTAGCCTGCAATGCAATTAAAGGTCACATCATGCAGTTTCCAATCCTAGTCAACATTCTATAAGGACTACAATGGATTCTCAGAAAAAAAAGATAGTTGACAGTCAAGATCTGCATCAAACACACAGAGAAACAAAGCCAAACTTGTCTTCATTTTATCTCCTGACAAGGATAAAAGTTGGAAGACAGACATACCTTTTGTAAGGCATGGTCCAAGTCTTCTAGAGTACCATATTCCCTCTCAAAGCGTAACCACGAATGGCACACCTCCTAAACAGTTCTGTGTTTTAGAAAGTGGAGATATCATCTAATTCAAGTTGTAGTACATGGCAAGCAAACAGAAACTCTGGAGAGATGATGAAATACTTACATGTACAATGCTTAATGAATTCTAATAAAGAAACAAGAATAAGTAAAAGGCAATGCAAATAATTATACTATCGAACTAATCAAACTATGTTTTCCTTCTAGTTTCTCACTCTCCCAATATATTTATCAACCTCGAAAACATCAGGAAATTCCTTCATTTCCTGTTAAAACTGTAATTTTCCAGAACAAGGATAGGGTTTATCCCTGGTCAAATTGACAACAACAGAACTCCACTTGAAACATGCCAAGGCCAAGAACATCGGCTTCCCCCTGACTCGTCAGGACAGAATAAGAAATTTTGGCGAAGCGATGCGGCAAGAAAGACAATAGAATATATTTAGCATTTTAAGCTTCCGATTATGCATCTGAATTTTGAAACTACTATACTGACTACTGAGCAGCTGAAGAAGTGATGGAGTGAGTAGACTAGGCACAAATTCCTCATTTCTTTCCCAAAGAAGCAGTCCCCACAACCAGCACTATTACACACTAGAGGAAGTGAGCAAATGCTGGTGGAAAGAAAATGACATCATCAAATCTCCGAGTGCTTCTCCAAGGCATCACCAGACATCAATTTCTTTCCAAGATAAAAATAACATTTCCTAGACTAAATGCTAGTGTTGCCCATTTGTCTGTTTTTTAAGTAAATGCTCAAAATCCAGCCACTAGATTATCAGCAACAATCAATTGGGTAGCTTAGAAGCAAAAGACCATGTAATATGGGAGTGCAGGGCAGCAACTTCCAAGTCCGGAAAATGCACTTTGATTGCCATCAGAGTCCATATAATAAAGATATGTGACATAAGAAAAAGTAAAGAAAAAGAAAAACAAACATACAGAGGCAGTGCAATAAAGAATAACAATCAGACAGGCCCATGTGAGCACCAGTGAGAAAGCTGAAGGATGCCTCACTTGAAATAAACCTTTAATGGCAAAGCGATAATTCACCATGTAGTTTTAAGAGATATTATGAATTGTTAGAAGTGATCAGGAGCTAATATAAGAATGAATCTAATTCTTTGTCATATGACCCTTTGCAGAAATCTTTCCTCTTAATGGTCTTGACATTTCACAACACTTTATATTGAATGTCAGATAATTATAAAGAGGATATATAATGCAGAACATGGTTGACTCTGTTTATCCATCAATGGCATTCCAAAATCGAATGCGTCAGCAACCGCCAATTCATGTAAAAGTGACTAGCAGCAAGAGTACCTATGATTTGAATTGCTTTGAAACGGTGTAACGGATCTTCTTTCTAGATGTAACACCATGAAAAAACCTTGTACAAGCAATATCTTCTAACAATCTAGTCAAATTATGGATACTTCTAAAATCCTTATTCAGTGGTGCCATTTTTCCCATATATCATATCAAACCAAACATTTTAATTTTCAATTGTTAACTTCATACGTGGTTGTATGATTCACAAAAAAGAATTCAACCATAATAAACTCCGTAAATTCCTAACTCCAAATATCCCGAAAAGTAAATGGAGTAAATGTACAGAGTGATATCAACAGAAAGAAGATTAACAACAAATATCTACAAGGACAAAATTACTTACAAAACAAAAGATGGCTTAATCAAATGATAAAGATGAGATTACCTCGGATCCGGATCCGGGAAATCTTTTGCTGTAGCATCTCTTATAGATTGATCTCGCCTCACGCATATGTCCCAGCTCAATCTCCATTGCTATATAACTTTGCCAAGCTTCCAACATTGAACCACTGCATTAATAGCCATGTTAGACAAAAAACAAGCAAAAGTACCATGTACTGAATGCTTCATGCACGGCAGAAGTGATGAGGTGGAACCTGATCTTCAACAAGCTCTCCCAAACTCCTCGGGCAGAGACTATATCTTTAGCCAACTTTGATTCCAGTCGAGCCCAATAAGCATACAGACGTAGTAAACCATCTGTATTCTTCAGGTGAGGTGCTAAATAATCTGAAGCACGCTAGGAGAAGATAAATAATACGTGCTTGTGTTAATAAGCTACACATGTACCAAGTAAAGACCGGTCAAAATAGGAACATGGAAACAGGGGTAAACCAAACAAGGATACTTGAAATTAAAGGAAAGAATAGTTACAGTCCATAGAGGTTGCATTATCAAGGATTGCTTACTCATTGCCTCTCTGTGTTATATTCAAGAATTAAAGGCTGCTAAAAAGAAACACCTCTCTAACCATTAAACCGTCTAGGAGTACTAGACCATTTATTCTCCATCAAATATTCCCTAAGATGCAACTGCCAAAGTGCCACTATGCCCAAAATTAAGTCCTTAGGTAGAGAGAGGTAAGATTTTAAAAATGAAACGAAGTTTACAGCCACGACGCTATTTTTATAAAATTAGCTAAGTTAGAGAATACGTCTAGTAAGCAAGGCCTGATAAATCAAGAGTGCGGAGAATCTAACTGATCCAATTTCAAGCTAGCTTAGCATGTAAATCAAATTTATCTCAAACAATGCTATTTAATCCATAATCAGTCAAAATTTTCGATACTTGGGGGACTTTTGTATCGCTTTCTCAGTTGAAGAGTGTTAACGGGATCTCTTGAGGAAAACAATTAGGCAGAGAGGAGCTTCTACTACCAACGCAATATATCATGCCTAAGGCCTATGACTCAAACAATATAGTCTAAACTCATAATTTTGCAGTCACCTGAAAGGTTTCCCTTATATGTTGATAATCCGAGGAAACCTCTAGTTCCCCGGCAAAGGAAGTTCTTCGCCTTAAGCCATCTACACGAGTGAGGAATAAGTCCAGGTACTGAAATAAAAAAAAAATGATGTTGATATGAAACTTCTATATATATATGGCAAACATAAAACACCAAGAAGTACAAATGTAGTTTAGAATCAGTACCTCTTCAAAGGTCGAAAAGGTACAATGCAATGACTTCTCAAAAACCTGAAAGTAAACAAAAATACTTTTAGTGATAAGTGGAAGTAAGCATAACCACTCAATTGAATCATGTGTTTTTTTTTTTTTTTTAATTTCAAAAGTGCTTCTTCAAATGTTGAAAACTCTATTCATGAAGAATTTCTCGAAATATACACATAACAAAAGTTATCAAACAATACAATCTTAGAGAACTTCTTACATAGTCTGGCAAAACAAGATAACATCATTCTGGCAACAGCATTAGTAAGAAAAGTCGAATAAAAGACGAGATACTCAGCCAATCTCAATAAAGAGGATATTATGGAAACGGAATAGGAACAAAACCATGGGATTAAATTTCAATAATACCGAGGATAAAAAAGAAATTCCAAAATATTTCTCTAAGGTGGACTAAAACATACCATATTTATCTACTTTAATACATGGAATCAAAGTTAGAATCACCTCCAAGTTATACACAATATAAGCACACACCATGGACCAGTTTACCCACACACAGGCACAACTTGTGCACAAGCCTGACCGCACGCAAACTCAAGGTTGCACACACTCAACAACAAATGCAGTGCATATGCGAAAGTTCACCTTCCTATCCATGCATTAACTGGTAGTGTCTATAAGGGCAAACATGGCGGTGTAAAAAGAAAACAATTTCATCATATTAGCGGCTTCTAGAATCAAGTTATTACACACAAAAGATTCCTTCCAAACTGTCAATCATTTAAGCAGATTAATAGGCGGAGCCATTTTAGTTTAGAGCTAAAGGCAGTTTCTCAATTTGCTGATTAGCATAACCGTCATCAAAACTGCAAAGTTTAGAGAACAACACAAGGATATGTCTGTTTGGCGTGACTTTTACTTTCAACTTTTTTATTTTGTCAAAGCGGCTCTCAAATATGATTCTTAATTAACAAAAACACCTAAAACATTTCAAAATATAGAAACACCAACATAATAATCATATTTATTCTTCGTATTATTCTACTTTATATAATTTAAGTATTGGGGCAAGTCGATATGTATGTTTATGCTTTAGAAAAGCCAAAACAAAAGGGTCCAAGCAAATTAAGAGCACCTCATTCAAATCAGTCACCAGATAAAAGAAGAAAGACTAATTCTATAGTAAGAGCAAAAACATACCGAGCAAATCTCACTCTCAGAAGAGCGACCACGTTCCAAGCAAAGTAAATATCTGACCCACAGCTCAACAAGCCAAGGACAATTCTTTGTGGCCCTTGAGTGGACGTCCTTCACTACATCACCTGCCTAAAAATGAACCATGAATGTAACAATTTACCCTCCGAAAGCTGCCCCAAAAACAATCAACAACAGGTTCGTGAAGCAGAACCTTCAATGTTTTGTCCATGTAGCGAGTGTAATCGAGCCAAAGATCATTTGATATAGGAAAGTCAGTGATAGCACGTTCATAAAGAACTTGTATACGTGCTGGATCTCCCACAGAGTGCTCATATTTCAAGTAAATCTGGAACAAATCAAACATATCATTGTAAGACATAATCCATGCAAACTGCTTCTTTCCAGCTACTAGACAGTCAAATATCAGGAAAATAAAAAAGGAAGTTTCCAACTTCTGCTTCTGATGGGCCCAGGAGAAAATTAGCGAATAAGCTGTATACCATATATTGTTGAAGTCTTTCAGTATCAGACAAATCCTGCCTTGATATCTGCTGTTCAAAATTTACACGAGCATTATACATATCGAGAGCCTTCTCGTATGCAGAGGCAACATGAGGAAAGCTCTTGCTGACATCATAGGATTCAACATCTTGTGAAGTCCCTTGTTCTGCCTCCCAAGCCTTGTAAACTCGAAGAGTACTCTCCACGTCGACAAGAGGAATAGACAATTGGCGGTGGAAAATATTCCTAATTCGCTGAACCTGCTTATCTTTTGCCTGCAGTACAGGGAATAAAATAGTAAGCACCATTCCCTAACATGTTGATTTGCGCAACAACCAACTCCACAAATTTATCTCAAGTACATCATGAGAACTTAAAGACGCCATGGCAGGTTAAGTCATTTAACAAGAGAATTCAGAGTTCCATTTGTCAGGCATGCAAGGTGCAAACTTGTGCATATCATTCTACAGTTTGTTATTTGCTATTCGCCCAACAATCAACCAATTGAAATACTTGGAACACGTTTATGAGAACTGGATAACACTACATCGATGCAATTCCCTCATTCAGTACCATGAGAAGCAACATAAAAGTAGATTTCAAGAATATCCTAATGGTTTAGTTTTCTGCACAGGAATTACAAAGCAACCTGGAAAACTGTTGGGACAGCTTTTAAGACACCAAATTGCTTGCTAATTGCAGCTTCGAAAACTATAAATAATGTGGCCATCTTGGAAGTACACCTTTTCATGCATATCCATCCGCCCCTAATTGGAGACACAACACCAAGGTAACTCAATAAATTAGCTACCCGCAGAAACCCTAAAGATTTCACACACCTAGATTGTGAATAAGCTCTTGTACATTCTACAACCTAATTTGGAGTTTTCCAGAAATATGAAGAGACCTGGACACAAGAAATTACTTCTCATAACTCAAAGCAGGAAATTTCTTGTATGACATAGTCAATGACCTAAAGTAACACTTTGGAGCATACAGTGAGCCCACCTCAGGAACCAACTGCTCTATCCGTAATATAGCACTGTCATAACAAGTAGCACAGCCCAATTTATAGCATTCCTGTATCATGATCTAGGTAAATATGCTGCTCATATACATTTGAAAAGAGAGAAGGGATCCCCTCCCCGTAAAGAGACGCCTTAACACTCTTCTTTTCTCAAATAGACCTAAAGATTCAGTTCGTGAACAAGAGGACCAGAAGTAAAACCATCGAAGCCATGGGCCAAGAAAGGGCACGGTATTCTCACCGCAGCATCAGATGCATCGATGGTTTGATATATAGCTTGCTCGAATTCCCTGTATGGCTCCCAGATTTTATTGCCTTCAGTTACATGAAGCCCAGCTCCAGTAAGAGCACGCTCAAACAAATTTCTAGCTTTTGAGACACCAACAACCGAGCATTCACGCACTGAAGGATCATTTTCTTGCACAAAGTTTATGTAGTCATACCAAAGAGGAACAGACTGAAACATGAAAGAACAAATGTTAGTTGCTCAGTCACAAGGCAATACTGTGCGTGTAAGTTATACATGGACAGTAAACATTCCAACTTTTTCCAACAGTTAAATGCAGTGTACTAAGTTACTGACATTGTAACAGGCACTTAAAATTCGAGTAATTCCTATATTGCATAGAAAACTACAGTGCATTGAAAAATTCAATGAATCTCTCATTACTCCATTAAGGAACTTTTCCTGCTGCTTCACCTAATAAAGAAAAAGTGCAGTATCTCGCATGCAATAGATATAAATAGTGCATACAATAAGAATGAAGGTAACCCTAGGTTCAACCAGCTATTAATTTCTCATCCACGATTTTGTGAAACGGGAGGGAAAGGATAACAAGAACAGTAGCAAGAATTAGAGCCCACCAGATAGTCAGACACCCCGCGATCATAAAGCTTCTCAATCACAGCATAGCCATCAACCCTGCAAAATAAAAGGGAAGTAAGGGAGAGTGAAAAGCCCAAACTGAGGAGTGATGACCATTGGGAACCATAATTAAGGCAGGATGTCATTTGGGACAAGGAACCACACATAAGCAAAGGCTCGGCTACTGACATACGAACAGGCAGACCGAAGCAAGTTAATATTCAAGTTAAACATGGCAATGAAAAAACCGTTGAGACAAGAGAATACAGGTACACGACCATGAGAGAAGCTGACATTCAAAAAAGAGAGGGGAAGATGGACGTACCCGACCATAAGAGAAGCTTCATCTCGAGCCCATTCCTGCCACATGGCAGGGGTCAGAGGAAAAAGAGCACTCATAGAATCCCTAGCCTGTCTCAGCTTGTTAAGATCGCCCATCTTCCTCACGAGCCTTATGTACTGAAAAGAGAAGGAAAAGAAAGGCCAAAACCGATTGCTTCAGCGTCGACAAAATCAGAAGCGAATGACCGGAGCGATCGTCAAACAGTCAAAACACACAGTGAGCCACACTAGTGTAGATGTAGGTACGTGTGTGGGAGAAGAGGAGGGTTACTTGAAGGTGTGCGTCGTAGTTGGAAGGATTGTTGTAGAGCTCCGACTCTAGGGCTTCAATCTGGAGCTTGTCCTGAGCCTCGGAGTCGGAGTCGGAGTCGGAATCGGAATCGGAATCGGAGTCAGAAGGAGGAGAATCGGCGGGGACATCCATGGGTTCGTTGGGTGGTGAAGGCATGATGGTGGCTGAATCTTGGGCTTCGTCGGCTATTTCTGTCTCCTCTACTTCTCCGACCATCATCTTCTTCTTCTTCTTCTTCTTCTTCTTCGCTTTTGAATCAGAGAACACCACCTCCTCGCTACTGCTGGCGACCAACTGAGAAACGGTGCATCGGAATCTATATAATCGAAGTAAAATTTACTGTTTTGTTTATCTCAGTTTTTGATATTTCGCTATTATTCTGTTGTTTAAATATATATTAATAAAAGTTAAAATTAGGTTCGACCAAAAAAAATAAGTTAAAATTAGCCATTTTTTTTCTTTATCAAATAATAACCCATTCACGCATGTTTAAGATTATATTTACTTAGTTAAAATATAAATCTAATATCTTTCAAAAGTTTCTTTTCTCTTCGTATATAATCAATTTACGACCATTCACTCACATTTTGCATGGTTCAACATTAATTACAGATTTAATTTATTTATTGAAACATGAGATATATAAGCTTGCTTATCTTTTTAAGATTCGAATATTCCATTTTTAACATAAATTTGAATTTAGAATTTAAATAATTATTTCTATGCAAAACCATCCTATCCACCTTATTATTTTGTGTCATTTTTCCATTCTCTAAAACCGCGAATAAGAAATGCAAGGGTGGATGGAGAAAATTTTCCCTCGTGACTATTCCTTCAACCGTGACGTGGATAACTTTATTGGGAAAATAAGTATATGAATTTCTAAGATAGGGATATATGCCGAATGAAAGTAGGAGAGTTTGTTAAATATTTACTTGATAATATCAAATTTTCATTAATAATATCTAATTTTCTCTTTGTCTTTCTATATTGAGAATAAGTGAATATCGATCATTTGAATAGTAAATTTCAAAATTACAACATAAACAAAGATAAAGACAGACATTTTTCATCAAAATGTTACGAACCACGATTCTTAACTTCGGTTTATTAAAAAAAATATTTTCAAAAAAAATTAGTAAGAATGAGTAAATGAGATAAATATTTGAAACAGGCAAAACGTTATGAATCTATTGCGACGACAATGGAAACAATTGAAGGCAATTCGACGGAGAGTGAAAACTCAATGACCCAATGTTTTAAAGGCATAATTTACAACGAGTTACACTTTTTTAACTCCTACTATGGTTAAAACACTCCATCTTATAACGTTTTGACAATATTAATATTTGTGGGTCTCGCTTTTTTCTTAGCATTCTTCAACTGCTTCTCTTCTTTCTCTTTTCTGGTAAGGCCACTTTCCTTCTTCTCATTTGTTCTCTTTGTGCTCTCTTTCTAAAACATCCATCTCAAGTTAATAATCTCTGTTGAAGCCTAGATTTGCATAAACCTCCTCTTCACCCAACTAGTCATTTTCCATCTCATGTCAAATTTGAATTATCTCATTTCGCATCAAACTTTTCGATTGATCAATCACGAAAACAAGAAAAAAACCCATTAAAGATTCAAATCCAAGAGCTGAAACCCTCGCCCAAAAACTCACCAAGCTCAAAAGTAATCTCTGCTTGGTCCTAATTGTCACCGTTATCGCCGATTCGCCATCCCCTACTAGCCTCCAAATTCATGGCTCGAATCTTCCCCCCCTTCTCACTAAGTTGTTTACGCGAACCAAAAATGCAATCAGCGAGGATTTACCCCTTCTCGCCCTTGTGGTTTCCCCTACTTCTACGCCGATCTTAATTACCAAGCTACCGCCACCGATGATTGAGAGGACCGAAGAGGTGATTATGAACTCAACTCTTAAGTTCGAGCCCTTATGCAATGAGGTGGCCCTATTGCCCATCAATTGTTCGAATCCCCATGTTCTGATAGGCGTAAAGTTCAATGCGGGAGCCAAGGTATCAAAATCCGGTTAACGGTTGAAAAACTGATAAGTGCAACGTGGTCTAGACAATAAGTGATAGAGACAGACCACAAAAGAGAGTTTTTTTTTTTTTTTACGTATACCACCAATGCTTGAACCATGACCAAATTTAAGAACTTACGGAGAGAAGTAATGAAAGAGGAAAATGGGACCCACGAGAAAAAATAAAGAAGAAAACAAATGAGACACCACAACCAAACAAAAAATGATCATTAAAAAAGATTGGATCCACAAGGGTTAATATGGTTAAAACATTGTAATAAAAAGTGTTTTAGCCACGGTGGGAGTGGAAAAAGCGTAATCCTTTTACAATCTATGAAAGAAATTATCATTAGGTAAGAAGTAAGTCATTATTCACCTTAGGTTGAATTCAACGCGGATTTGCAAAATGCCAAACATTTTCTTAGTAGTATGAATTTGAGTTTTCGAGTAGTTAACAATTTGAATAGACATTTACTAACATTTAAATGGCATATGAATAGAAGTAAATTACATGGGAAGATGGAAAGTCATTGTGAATGGCACCATTATCCTTCATTGAATTTAGAAACATTTCGGGGGAAATTATCAACAAAGCTCTAAATCTATTGCATTTGTGTCAACTGGATCTCAAATCTTTAAGTTGTGTTAATTTAGTCCTAAACCTTTTGGCGATCTACCAATCGAGTCTTAAACTTTTCAATCGTGCCAATTTAATCTTAAACCTTTCAATGTAATTTTCCGATCAATTTTGGCTGAAAAATGATGACATGTCAATCTAGTCAATGCCGTCCATCCTATATAGTACTACCGGCGCCGACTATTTTTTTTGTATTTTTTAAAATTATTTTTTCTTTTCTTCTTTTTTTTTTTCCTTTTTTTTCCAACTGTCCTTTAGTTAGCTGTTTCAATCTAATGAAAAGCTTCTTGAAAAAAAGTGTAATAAAATGCTTCGTTGGACTTAAGTGTCAGGCGTAGGGATCTATTTGACTTCGCTTCAACTCGCTTTCGGCTGTTCAATAGTCAGGATTGATTGTGGGTATGAAACTACTACCGTAATGCCTAGAGGAGTCGGGCAGGGAGTCGGCCCTTTCCATCCTTTATTATTTCCAAAGAAGAGGACCGGCGGCAGATTTTCCAGAGTTGGCTACTACATCACTTGACCCCCTCAACCCAAACATAGGCTTCTTACTCGAGGACTACCAGAATTGTCTGTATTGTGGAAGACAACAAACGTAAAGTTCTATAAAACAAGTCTAAAATTGAATTGACAAAAACAAATTTTAACTAGATTATGGATCTTAACTGTTATTGATTCAGAGTTCAGACCGATTCTCAACCCATTTTTGATAAAAGAGGGGGAAAAAAACAGCAACCCAAGACAAGAAAAGGGGATCGGAGAGTTCAGCTAAGAGCACTGCCGCCTCCCTGCCTGGCTGCCGCCTCCAGTGATCATCCCCCACGACCATATCACGGTAATCTGGAGGCAGGGACCTCGCGCTGGTCCCCTCTCCCAATACTTCATGCACTTATAGATCCATAGTCGGAATTATGCGCCGATATATATCAACTCAGACAATGAACGGGAGTCCCGATAATATTTCGAAGATACACTACCAGTGAATGATGATCCCGATGGTAACTCAACCAAGAGATACTAATATTATAAAAAAAGAAGAAGAGGTACTAACATAAACATCATGGAGGAAATATAACCAAGTCAATCATCGGTGTAAAAATCTGATTACAAAGTAATAACGATGTAATTAGGTAGGAGTTTCATATAGTCGAAGCAAAAAGTTTTAAGTATGTTTCAGCCAAACAAGAAAATGAATTGTAAATTAAAAGTCATTCATAGCGGAAATTCCACTTTGGCGGATTACCTAAATATGCCACACCATTTCTAGAAGAGCAGTGCAACAAAAATTATACTGATTTCACTTTCAGAGTCATACTCAGACTGGCATATTATACCTATACACCGCATGCGTCAGTCCAGTAAGAACTGTCAAGTTCTAATGGAATATAACAGATATAGAGAGTTCAGTGAAATAAGTACTGCCTATTTATATGCGCATCCTGATACACCCACCCCTCAAAAGTTGCCACGCAGTACTGTCATAGAGAAATGAACTTGACAATTGTGTCATCAGATGCAACATTCAGATGGTAATTGATCGAGAACTTTGAAAAGTTTACAAATAGGCAACAGCTACAAAATAACTTCATCATCAGCGATTCTACCGACACGTCACAGAGAAAAAAGAAAGGTCCTTGAGTTTCTCGTTTACCCGAGCTTTTATTTGACAGAACACCAGGAAGCAGATACCACAAATTCTGAAAACCAAGCTTCTCATCCTCCAAATGAACCCTCAACTGCATAAGATCAATTGTTCATCAGATTAAAATTCTGCTGTGTTCATTGAAAGATAAACTAATAACAAGATGACATCTGATAATATAAAAAGGATAATTACACAGTTGCTCCTGTTCACTAGAAGTTGGCTCAGGGGGTTTTCTCTTCCCCTTTCTTACCCCAAAGAAGCAGGGGCACCTTAACATTTTAATGCAGGTTCCTAAACTTAATAGGAACAAATTTAACTCTACATTGATTCAGCCCGCATACACAAGCCTTGACAAGATATAGGCAATAAGTTCTACTCTTGTTATAAGTCTTGTGTCATTACTCACATAACACCCCCCTAAAAATGTGAAATCAACCTGGTTGAATGGAAAGCGAAATTATCAAAAATCCTACAACCACGGATGAATCACACGCAAAAACTAATGACAAAGCTAACTGGGTTTCCGCAGAGTCAAACCAAGAAATATCCTGAAATGTCAGAAAAGTCCCTAGGCTCCAATTACTTAGAGCTTTAAATTTTGTTCGGAATAACAAACAGCATGGTAAACAACAATTCGGCCAGATAGATCTCAAAATCTTATGTGCCCATGGATTTCCAGAAAACTACTTCGTGAGCTTCCGATACATGACTCAAAAATCAAGACAGCAAATAAAGAGGGTCTGATGTCGAATATCAAATAGGATGAAAGGGATACACTACACATGGACAGTGCACCATGTTCTGCTCCTTCACGATCCCTATGGTGACATAATAATAAAACTAACAAACAGTGGCCACTAAAAAGACTGGTCTCACCATTAACTAATGTCCCTTTCCAAGTAAACCACTTTCCACATTATGAAGAAAAAAAATGTCATTCCAAAAAAGGTTTAACTGACGTATTATATGTACGATGAAAAAAATAAATATCATTTGAGAAATTTACAACTCTTTAAAATTTTAAAAGTAGTAATCAAACAATTGTGATATAAAGTGGCTGGTAGACACAGGTGGCGGCACCACAGAAATATCGTTGAATTCAGAGTAATGTCAGCCCTTTGCTTAAGGGGGTGATCACAACTGCCATGTTGATGGCAATAGGGTGGTTGATAGGGGTGGTGGCAGATGGGAACACAAGCAGGAAGTGGGAAGGGCAGCAGACATGTCCGTTAGATGGCCGCGGCAGCCGATGTCATTGAATGCGAGCCGACTCACTTGGCAGCCATCCCAAAAGATGATCAAATAAACCAGGAACCTAATTAGGATGTTTGTTAAAGAAAGAAATAGAATGTAAAATATAAAGCCAATATAACTCAAGCAAGGGTTCCAGGTTAATTAGCTGGTGGACTAGAGGATGTCTGGATAAATTGGGCTCAATATTTGACTCCACTAGTGATGAAAAACATCCAACAACACAGGCACACAATCACTAAGATTCGACAACTAAAGGCACGTTCATTACTTGGAATCCTAGCCCGGGACTATTACAGAAGCGAAAACCATTGCCACAAGAAAGGGACTTCTTTTGCGGCCCGAGTGACAAAAATTCAGTAGAAAAAGAGGAGGGAAGACAAATGCTGAACCAGTGAGTTAGTTCATCAAGAATGCCATAAAAGCAGGTTTGCCCAACCTGTCTACCTTCACTACCCAATATAAACATCATGCTCCGCACCTAAAAAAGCCAGCACAAGGACTACAAGAGGACCGGAGGGGGCGTGGACAAAGAATGCTTCATTCGATAACAATGACATCGATATCCGAACTACTGAAAGGTTAATACAAATGTCTTCTAGTTCGATCTTTTTCAAAGATATCGAACGGGGTAATTTTGTTCTCTTGTAAAGGAGAAGCGTACGTATAAAGGGAAATCCTTTAGCATCGGCGAACAAACCCCAAATTAACGGCATCGGAATTGATCTGAGGGCAGGCCGTAATCTCAATTACCGGCATCGCGGGGGACTAGAGACGGGCGATTAGGTTGAATTAGATGTTCCTCAAAATCAAGAAAACCCTAGAAGGCGGAGAAAGAGAGGGGATCTGCAGAGGGGGGGAAAGGGAGGCGAACCTGATCGGTGGGGGGGCGGGGGTAATTGCTTTGGTCAGTGAGAGGAGGAGGAGGAGGAGGAGGAGGGAGGATGGGGCTTGTAGAGCTTGTCGTAGACTTGCTCGCCGACGAGGTAGATGCCGAAAGCGACGAGGGCGATGCCGAGGCCAGGAGTGGCGTGGCGGAGCTGGTTGGAGAGCATCGGGTGCTTCCGCCACTCGTCCCTCCTCCTGAAGAACTCTCCCGTCGGTCCCAGCGGTTTCGCCATCACTACTGCTCCCCTCTCTCTCTCTCTCTCTCTCTGCTTCTGCTGCTGCTCCTCCTCCTCCTCTGCCAAAAGCCCCAATGCGTACCTCTCTCCCTCTCGCTCTCCGATGATATGTATGTCTGTATGAGCAGAGCAAACCCCTTGTTTATTTGTTTATTTTGTTTATTCTTATGTTTTTCAGGGGCCAGGTGTAATTTTATCGAAACATACATCTTAATTAGAAAAAATGACACAGATAGTCTTTGAATTTTAGCTTAATATGTAATTTAATCCATGAACTTTTAATTTATTCAATATAGTCTCTAAAATTTAGCCTAATATTCAATGTGATCCCTGAACTCTTAATTTGTTCAATGTGGTCCCTAGACTTTTGGTACATGTTCAATTTAGTCCATGAACTATATGAAAATGTCCAATGTGGTTCATCAACTTTTAATTTGTTCAATGTGGACCCTAGACTTTTGGCACATATTTAATTTAGTCCATAGACTATATGAACCAAATTGCACATTGAACTAAAGTTTAGGGACTGATTGTGTCATTATCCCGTTTTAATTTTCACAATCACACAATTTGAGTAGAGTGATTAAGAGAGATGGAAGTGATTTGGATATTGGCTTGAGAGAGAGAAAAAAAAAAAGAAATGACATGAAATTTGGCGTAAGAGAAAAGGTTGACAAGGAATCTAAATTATATTTTTATGTCCATTTTATTCTTAATTTTAATAAATGCATTTCAGATTAAACAACATATATGACTATATCGATATGCAATATTTGCAGATTTTCTCCCCTTAACTACCGAGAAATATCTAATAGGAAGTCTTCCGCTACATGTAATGACTTCTTTTTTGCAACGAGGTGAGAGGGAAATGTTAGTGACGTGAAAGTGGCAAATCGACCAAAATCATGCACTTTGGGATCAGTCAAGATCTGCCCGAGGTGTTTTGCCCCTCCAGTATCTTATTAATGGATTATGTAATCGAGAAAAAAGATGATTAAGTATGCATTACTCTCGAGTGATCTTTTATAAAAAAGCAAATAACGAAAGCAAGTTGAAAAGTTTGACAAAAAAAAATATAAGTTAAAAAGGGCGTGTTTACCATCTAAGAAATTATAGCGAAATAATAAATCAAACAAATAAAATTTTGATCAATTTAATTATAAATTTTTTTGATGGGTCGCTAATATAGTCCAGCCAATTTCGGTTAAGCCACTCAAATACAAAGATATGCCACTGGGAGGGAGGCCCTTTGCGATTGGCACACGCATCGACGAGGATCGCCAAACTTCCATCGCGGCATCTGCCATCGTCGTCATTCCTCCCCACGCGCAGCTCTATCCTAACTTTTTCTCTTATTGTTTTTTCAGTCGATAATTCTGTGGAGAGCATGGAGACGTGGCTCTGACATAGTCTGCCACGTCGGCATTTATGTCCACATGCATAACAGAACTGAAGGATCAACTCGAGAAAATGTATATTTCAGAAACTCAATTGAACAAAAATCATCGAAAGATCAGATTGAAAAAAATTGCAGAAGTTCAGGGACTATGGGCGTGTTTATACGAATAAATTTAACGGAGCTCAAGCTAACAATAGCCCAACCGTTGCCTGTCAACTGAAGCGAGATTAGTCTTTACTCGACCGAGGAAGCTCCTTCCCCTATTTTTCCTTAGAGATGTAATAAGACTGCGTTTAAGCATTTTAGGCTTTCGATGTTACTGCCAAGTCGGAGAAATGGGGAAGTAGTAACCGTCGGGATTTGGCATCACGCATGATGTGACGAAACTTATAAAGCACCATTGTCCCTATGGAAGCACCATTGATGTTCACTCATTTTATTCTTGAATCGCTTTGCTCCCTCCAATATACTGCTAGAGCAAATAAATCCCAAATTAGCACTCCCACCAAATAGCCATTCCTATTGCAGAGTTCTTGATTGGGAGCTATTGCTGAACCTTTCTTCTTTTTCTTCTTCTTTTTTCCTTTTGGGGGGGGGGGGGGAGCCTTAGAACATTGTAGTTCACATTAATATATATGTGATACAGGCGTACAATTACCCCAAAATTTGTACCCGAAGCCATCATGTCCATGATTTCAAGAGTAATAAATTTAGTTTCGAGTCTGGTACTCGAGAGACATCAGAGACCCTTCTTGACTTAAATTGTTGGAGTAGCTTCATCAACAGTGTCCCGTGCTTGCTTGGCCACGTGAAAGCTTTCCAATGATTGCGCGGCCATCCTGTGCGAATGTGAAGCAGTTGCTCCTCCAGATGAGTCGTTGTTTGTGTCAGGTTGGCCTCTGTTCCCTATATGACCAGCCCAAACCATTATCTGTTTATGGACGTCCTCACCAATCTTGAACGTGCTTCCCATCTAATTCATACAGGCAGGGAAGTAGCTTTGTCAGCTTTCCACATAGCCGCAGATGGCTTTAGATGTTGGAGATACCTAGCTAATGCATTTCTAGTAACCCAACAACATGCTGCGATAATGACTACAAATTGCTGACCTGAGTGACTAGAGCGTACAGAGGTAGGGTACTGTAGCTGCAGAGGACTTGAACAACAACTCTGAAAAAGCAAGCAGTCTAATCCCAATTAGAATGCCAGTAAATTACGATGTTCGGAGTTAGGAAAAGAATTTATCCGAGGGAAAGGAGGGGGAGCTATTAATTTCTGCATTTTACCCCATTATGAGTCTTGGGATGATGAAACCAATCTTTTCCATAATGCATGAGTGGAGTCCGTAAGTGCTCTAGTAAGAAAGCATAGGTTTGTTTTTAGTAGACTGTTCATGATCATCAACAACTTTTACGTAAGTAGGATTTGTTTATTTACCCATATCCAGAAGAAAAAGGCAATCTCAAAAGAATTTTGAAACAAAATGAAGTGAATCAGCCAAAGAACAATGCTGGGGCTATGAAACCAGAAGTGTTCATCAGACGGCTTCACTTGAGCGGCTTCACGATCCACCTCCTGAGCTAAGCGAGTTATTATATGCTCCAGTTTAGCTCCAACAAGGAGCAAAAGCTGCAGTTCAATTCAAGCATTCATATTTGCATAATCATTGCCATCAACTTCGAACCTCAAACTGAAAGCTCTGGGATTAGGAAAGATTGCCAATTCACTTACGACCAATGGTAGAAACGACAACCAAAAGTATGAGTTCCATCCTGCACGAATTTGGGAAAACAAGAGCCTTGGGCAATTGAAATAAAAGTATATATGTGAGACAGTGCGGTGGGTTGCTGGGAGATTACCTTCCACATTTAGTAGCAAAAAGAGGACGACGAATAGCCAAAAGAACCAGCTGCACTAGGTAAACTGTGAGTTGCCCGGCGATATTAAAATTTCAAAGTTAAATTGGAGCCAGAGTGAAACAATGTCAGAGGGTTTACCTTATGCTGACTATCTTTCTAAAATCACCTTCGAGGGATCGCATCATGTACTTGTGAAAATCAAAATCATGAACCCGAGGGCAATGGGTCTGTATACATACAAATGTGCATCCAAAATAATTAAGCATGATCATCGACCGTACCGACTCAATATCCAGATATAAATAGATATCAACCACTATGCATTCTCACCATGATAAATCCGTGTCGCAGAGCGATATAGTCTGACTTGGTGACAGAGCCATAGAATTGCTTCATAAATGAAATCTGCAATGCGAAAATGTCATCACGGCAACAACAATGAGGTAATCAAGTAGTGAAATATGAATTGTACGCCATGTTAGATCCTACAATCACCTCTTTCCGTTTGTAAATTATGCCATATGCCATAAACATAATGTGTATCAGCATATGAGTACAGCAAGACTTACCATCCAGCTCACAATAGCTGCTTTCCTCCAATATCCACTCGCACGTTGTGAAAAGATCTCATGATGGAGAGGAGTATCGTCACCATGAATATATGATGCGGGTCCTGCACGCATTTGCTGAGAGAATTAGCTTCATCGTGTTTAGTGTGCATTCTTGCTGATATACATCATGTATATGCATGCTAAGAAACCATTAACTGACTGTCTCCTCTAGTAGGAGCAAGTGCATTCAGATTCTATCGTCACTCTCATAAATTACTCAAAGTTAGCGAAAGAGTGAGCAGCATCTGGTTTGTAGCTTATTGTAAAGAACTCATCAACATATATAAGTGGTTATGCCAGACCCAGGAAAAAATGAATTGCTTGCATGCCCAATGAGCTGGCAATTCGTGTTTGCTATCGTGTTCATGTCAACTATTTGTGCCATTTATAAAAAAGTTCAATGTAATTATGTAACATTATTCATCGAAAATGAATGAAAACGTGTCACTTCAACTATCCGTGCATGCCAGGTTGACTCGCCGTGGGCCCGTGATCACAGAGACATTCATATGGGATGTAATTGCAAATTCTACTATATAATACTTTTTCCTTCCTTGGGAGGTTCTCTCCAAAGTGGCTTCTCCCAATTTTTCCACCGACGTATCTGCATAACGCAAGAAGGGATGGCTGTGATGTAAGGAAACTGTTGCGAAAGCATCGGAGAGCTGACATTATACATGTTGTGGAAATGAGACTTACCTTTGCTCCGCCAAGAACCATAGTACTCACACAAAAGATGACATGAACAACTGCCAATACAAAGACGAACATGTGGAGTTGATGTAACGCCTCTATCGACAACAGTGGAACCTGTCCCTGTGCACATCGTGAGGCATAGTCCATATCGTTATTTGCCGCACAGCAATTAAAGATTTTCCGACTGAGGTGCTCACTTGAAATATCATTGGAGATGTTTTACATATTTAAGGGAAGCCATCCCTTTTCAGTGACAGCATACCTTATGTGCACAGTTCTCCACACTAACATCCGTTGATAAAAGTCTTCTCCTGTTGTTTCTTGATTGTAGAAGAAGTTCTCCATGAGTGGCGATCTCTGAAGCTTGCTTCTTGCATGGGTGCATGTACGAGGCCAGATGTGTAGGGATGCATATGTGACTTAGTATGCTTTGAAAAACAGTCAACAGAAACGAAATGAACCCTAAGAGCATCAATTCTGGACAGAAAGTGAAAAGTAGTGCACGTCAGATCTAACGTATATGTTGGATGATTTACTATCTATATGACATTTTCATATTCACAATGATGTCAAATCTTGTATGGTTTTTTCCTTGATGACCAGGAAGAATGTGGTAGGGATGCAGAGCACGGTAGGCAATGTGAATCAATGGTTCAAAATGAATGGACCTTCTTTTAATTTCTGTAGGGCCTCAAACAAGGCGTCTTGCTTCTTGCGCTTTAAGAACTGCAGCATCATCGAGTTCGATATTAGTAGATCAAATGCAATTGCACTAGAATCACCAAATTATCAGGAACACGGACTGTGTATAACTGACCTTGCCAAGCCGGTGAAGGGCTCGTTCAGCGCAAAGAGAGAGGAAAACAATGATGAAGCATACACCCGCAACTATCCACGTAGGCGTGTATTCCAAAGATCCCGACCCATTCTCCATCGCCATCGCCACCACCAACACCGCCACCACGGCTAAGTTGGTTCTGAAGTAAGCCCGGAGTCTTTGCAGACCTTGTAAGCTCTAAGCTGAAATATATGTCGGAGGCAAAGCAACGCACAAAAGCCGCCCACGAGAATATAAAGTTCAACAAGCCAAGAAAAGCACAAACCAAGTGCAATGACCCCATAACCTATCTAATACATCCATGTCAGATTCTTCTATTTTCTCCTTTCGACAATCTTCTCAAAGGTTCACTGTTTACTCAGACAATCTATAGAATTTACTCATACAAAGTGGATTTTGAAATATCTAAGTAAAATTCAACATATCCATATATCTATCTGTATGTCTCTATTAGTAAAATTCGCTTTTGCAGAATAAGTGTATCCAATGTGAATGGGATTAAGAGTGAATTAATTTCGTTTTCTCCACTAAAACTTTAATAGGACAATATTTTAAAATACCGTCATAGTTATCAATATTGCATTTATCTAATAATATATGGAGTGATCAACTTTATTAGAATGAGAAAATATTCATACTACAAATTTAAAGTAATAATAGCTCTATTATGACAATATGTTATCTTATACAAGAAAGACAAAAAAAATCTATCAACATTTCTATATTATACTATAGAGAAAAAAAAATCGACTTTGTCCATTGCGATAACATACAAAAGAATACGCTGACACTATCCAAAACAATATATCAAAATAGAAGAATATCTATAACTATAAAATCAACGATACTATGCATATTTTGCACGTGATCAAGAAAATAACTATAATTGTGAACTTGAATCAATACTATAGCATTATGAATTAGGTTACTTTGATTCCATATAAGATAAGATGGAGCAAAATTCAAGATTGGTATAAATGCTACTTAAAAATGACGAGTTCTTTAAAGAAAATGACCAACCAATATGTCAATTTAATAAGAAAAAAGGGTCCACGGTCAATTCAATTTTAGTGGAACATGATATATAGGATGGTTCATAACGGGATATAGTAAATTTATATATAAGAAAAATAAACCCACAAATCTTTAATAATCTGTCAAATTAATTTATATGGTTTTAGCACAATATATGCTTCTATTTATTAAATTTCATGGTTATTGCCAAAGTTAGTTCTAAAGATACTATATTTTGCTAGAGAATAGAAAGATTTTTAGTAAACACGAATTTGCAATAAACTTTGAAATACAAAGCCCATGCGTAGCAAAGGCAGGTTCACTAGTTTACTTTTCTAAACCACACGCTGGATGGCATCTAGAAAATCCACAAATATGATAACTCTTTATGGAGAGAAATAATTGAAAAGACAGTAGGAGTTACGTAATTGATCCTCCTTTGGTTGAAAATACTTGATAGGAAACTTCTCCAATTGATTTAAATGATGGCGTCTAGATGGCAACCCACTTTATAAGGAATGCAGCAAAAACAATCCTTTCAATAAGGGGAAGGCATCTCGAGCTATATAGAGCTTTAAGTGTCAAGCTTCTGCGATGGTAGTGGGCTCCCCACCCATTGGCTCGAGCTTTTGAGCTTTCATGGTGGAAGCTCAACTTCATTTAAAATGGAAGAAGTCGTTTTAAAAATTCTTCAAAGAGACTTTTGGACCTTTTGTCTAGTAAAACAAAAGTCTTGTGAAGTCTAATCAAAGTAAAAACTATCAGACAAACAAATTCGATCTTCTATCGTACTCAATTCAAGGAATATGATGTTTCGGCACGAGGCTTTATATTTACTCATTGTGAATTGCATCATCGATTTTTTAGAGTTTTTTTGTTACAATATTATTTATGTCTTAAAAGATTTATGGATTCACGACTCGCGTCATTTTCATGAAACAATTTTTTTTTTTGGTAACCCAGGGAACCCCCGCACGGTCGACAGCCGGGAGGTAAACCCTGGGGGCGACACGTGCTAGCCACCACACACGTGCACCGGTTAAGTCACCCTGCGGCGCCCGGGATTCGAACACCCAACCTTTTGCGAGAGGAAGAGTGCCCTTTCCAGCAGCGCCACCCAGGCGGGTGGTATTTTCATGAAACATTTGTTCACTGTCGGATTAAAAAAGAACACTATAAGTACAATAATTTTTGTAAAATACTTACTTTAGTGTCAAAATTTTTTAATGGATCACTTGAGTGCGACTTTGGTAAAAAAAAAAAAAGTTCATTTAAATGTCAACTCCGATTTGGAAGGACGGAAATCCGGCGTGGCATTAGTTTATTAAAAATTGGCTAATGTGGCCCCTTGGAGAATTTCAATCAGCAAAAAACGACGTCATTGGCCCTTGTTTTTTTCCCAAATTGACAAATTGGGGCTAAATTAGGGCATAGATAGAGGTAAACCCCAACCTTATTATTGAAATTACTAATAAAATTGCGGATAATTATCTGCAAGAGAGTGAGCATATCAAGGTCGGCGAAGAAGAGGAGTTGCGAGATGTGAGTGGGCGAGGAAAATGACGTAGAGAGGGAAGATGAGGGCAATTGTGATTTGGGTGAAAAACCTTCCTCCGAGTGAGGATGATCTTGCAAGAAATTGCAATTGATGCTAGTTTCTGTCCTTTGTCTTTTTGCACATAAAAATCAAGAATTGAGTGATTGGTGTTATATAGTCCAAGGTGATTCTTGAAACAAGGCAAGCGGAGAGACATTGTGTAAAGCTTCCCATGGTTGTTGAAGATGAGGTCATGGGGCGCGTATATTGTCCATCGGCTGGGTCACGATCTTCAAGATCTCCTTGAGGTCCCGCAAGGATGTGGATTTAACCGATGTGGCTTACTGGCCTTGTTTTCAATCCTCCACTCATGGTCTCATCTTCACTGCAACGCCTCCTCTTCCTCCTTCATACTCGAAGAATGGGTCGCTTCTTCGCCCATGCTCCGGATTTTGTCTCTCGAGCTGTGGCGATCAAGATTTGGAGCATCATGAAGGCGAATCACAGGTTGAGACAGAACTCTGTTTCTCCCTCGCGAAAGCACGGCTTTGCTCTTTCAACTCCAGAGAGAGAGAGAGAGAGAGAGAGAGAGAGAGAGTCATTTTGTTCACTTTTACTAGGTTGGACGAAAGATTTTCCACGTCGGTCTTCAATTTCTTTTAAAAAAATAACCTTTGAACCAAAAAATAATTTAAAAAGTCACGTAAGACCCAAAAGTTATCGTTAGAGACACTTACGTGAACATTTTCCCACTAATACGACACTTAAGTGATCGCTTGAAAAATTTTGATACTAAAGTGAATACTGTACGAAAGTTATAGTATTCCCATTATTCTTTTCTCTCATTTTATTCTTCTTTTGTTCTTTTCCCTTGGCTTCCATATGATACGCTTCGTCTTATTTACTATCCTTTTGACAGGTTTCGTTGGCACATAATCAAAACCCTAAGGTCTCGCTAGCAGACCGCGTGCAAGGGTTTGTGGCCCTCGCCAGTGGCTGGGGAGGGTCGGCAGACGACCCTTGCCGAACTCAATAGGAAAAAAAAAGAAGAAAATGAAAGGAAAAAAAGAGAAAAAGTCTGCCCAACGAGAAATAAAAAGAGGATAGAAACTCCAAACATAGATGTGTTATTAGGTGTATTTTAGTCCTTCACCTAAAAAGTTGTGTATTAAGTTACATGGATTGTGGAAATAGATTCGTCCTTTCGATGTAAATCTTAAAAATAGATTGTAGTCAAGACACGAGGATAACGGAAAAAAAGTTAATGGTGATTGTTGGCTTTAACAGAATAAAAGTTTCAAAAGTAAAATGTGACATTTTGTAGTCCGGATTTAATGTGTATCATCTTAAATTTCATGGGATAATATAGAAAATTTCCCTTGGTTTCTTCAAACAACTCATATTACTTGCCAAGATTTTTAGGTGGGTCTGCAATGGAGTTACAAATTATCATCTCCAAGTCAACATAAGAAATTACTTTATCATCTGTTTGAAATTATCCGACCAATGTTATATCATAATATATGAACAATAGGAACATGAAGCTGCAATTTCTTTCATAAAAGCGAGGAGATGCCAAAATTTTGAGAATTTGTATTGAAATAACACAACCAAAGGAGGATATATATATATATACCCTAAAACACTAAAATGGAAATTTCCTTTTCAAAGAAGCTGCTTCCTGTTTTCGATCAGCGTCTGTACTAGCCAAAAGAAAAAAAAAAAGGAAAAAAAAGACACAAATTAATTCTGACAGGCAACGAACCCTAGACACCCCCCCGCCCTCACAAAAAAAAAAAAAAAAAAAACGGGGGGAGATTGATGATGAATTCGCGGGGCTAACTCTCAGGAATAGCAATTTACCTGGTTTAAGGAAGCCGGAAGAAAGGGGGAGCACGAAGCGAAGCGAAGCGAACGAGATTTCTCTGCCAGATTGAGAGAGAGAGAGAGAGAGAGAGAGAGAGAGAGAGTTGAGAGAGGGGATTTGATGGAGGGAATACCGCAGCAGCAGCAGCAGCAGCAGCAGCAGCACCCAATTCCAAGGACGGTTGAGGAGGTCTTCAGCGATTTCAAGGGCCGTCGCGCCGGCCTCATCAAGGCCCTCACCACTGGTTTTCTCATTCCCCCCAATCTTTTCTAATTCTCCGGTTTTCCCCCCTTTTCGCGTGTTTTCCATTCTGCCCCTTTTGCCCCCCCCTCCATACGATGATGATGATGATGATGATGATGCATTCGTCCCGTGTCTATTTCTCTTTTGCAGACGTCGAAAAGTTCTACCAGCAGTGCGACCCCGGTAATGTTCCTTCCTCTATCTCTGCCTGCTGCCTGCTGCCTGCCTGCTGCTGCTGCTGCGTGTGTCTGGATATATTATTAGTGTGCATCAGTTGATTTCAGTGTCTCCATCCTTCCAAGTCCTCCTCCCGCATTGTTCAACCTCGTTCGTTTCCCTCTCCCTCCTTCCGCTTCCCAGCCGAAGCCGACTAGCTTTTTCCACCCCTCCCTGCTCGTCAATTGTGTTGTCATTCTCATCTTTTTACCCGCTACTTGTGACGACCTGATTTTGTTTTACTACCACATCGCTCCCCCACATCAACTAGTTAGCCCTCGAATCTTCTTCCTTCTTCTTTTTTTTTATCGTCCCGAATAATATGCCCCCTTTGTATTGACACGACACCCGGGTGATTTGGGGGAGATTCCTGGTTTGAAGAGTTGCATTTGTTTTTTTCCCTTTTTTTCCCCCTTTTTTCAACTGTCAGAGAAGGAGAATCTCTGCCTGTATGGATTTCCAAACGAGACCTGGGAAGTTAATTTGCCCGTGGAGGAGGTTCCCCCCGAGCTCCCTGAGCCTGCTTTGGGAATCAATTTTGCAAGGGATGGAATGCAAGAGAGGGACTGGTTGTCACTTGTCGCCGTGCACGGTGATTCGTGGTTACTTGCCGTGGCTTTCTATTTCGGTGCACGGTTTGGTTTTGGTAAAAACGAAAGGTGCGAAGAGCTATTCTCTTCAAGCAAAGCTTACTATTATAAAGCCTCTCTTTTTTATAGAATCAACTTCCATGTTCTTTTCCGCATATAACTTTGTTTTCTTTGTAACCTCTGAAATTATGATAGTTTTAGAATCTCATAGGCCCGCCTGAATATTGTTGCGTTAGTCGAGCCCAATGAATTGCTCATTCTTGGTTTTTCCCCCTACGCACAGCATGGCGTAGTTGTGAAAAAGAAACATATATACCAGTAGATGAACTCTCACGACAGTATATTCAAGACTTTTGGATGTTGACGGAGTCTCCCTATGAGGTTTCGCGTGCTTCATGGCCTGACAATTGATCAGAGATTAGGACTAGAATCAGACAAGATTGCTTTTTTTGTGTAGTGGACTGTACTCCTGAGTGGTATCTGTAATCATTAAGGTTAGAGTTTTCATAAAAGATAATTGCCATTAGTCCTTAAAATTAATTTCTTAAGTTTCATTACGAGGGTTTTCCAAGATCTTAGTCCAAGAAATGAATCGTGTAAATTTTAAGTGAAAGAACTGCTGAGAGCTAAATAACTATCCGCAACATGTAGGATCATGTGATCCAGTTACAAAGATGCAATGTACGGACATAAATATTTTGTTCAAATTAATGAACTTTCTTTCTTTTATCCTTATTTTGAATGACAATAACTCAACCGACTCTTATTTTGACCCTAGTTTCTTGGGGATAGAGAAATAACTTGTTTTGTGATGTATTTGTGAAGTCCCATCTTGCTCGGTAATGTTAGTTACTCCTTTTGGGTCTTATGGCTGCCGTGAGTTAAGTCTGCTGTTACTAATATCACCAGAACCATGAGCAGTCACGTTCAAAACCACAGGGATTTTCATCCCTAAGATTGATATTAACAGGCTTTTCAGAAGGGAGAGATTAGTTGGAGCCAAAATATCTGAACAAGTATGGGATGGGAAGATGGGACTTTTCAAAGAACAGATAATGGTAAAAAGAGGGTGAAATAGACTCCCGCCAATCTACTTGTAGTTTTGAGCATATACATGGGCGAAACATGTTTGGACGTCAAAGGATGTTAGGTCCATATTTTGCTGAGGCAGTGTCAAAGACAAGGAGCATTGCCCCGTCTTAGTTCGCGATTAGGATCTTATAAAAGTTGTCGACATAGAAGCAAGTTGTACTTTATGTCATTCACAAAATTAGATTCCCATTCATCTGTAATGTGAAAAAGTCACTTCTGAAACTTTTATAGTGGTTTTCCTGTTTTTTCCTGCTCTTCCTTTTGAATAATCTATTTGAAGTTCTTCAGTTTGTGTATAGCATTCTATTCTGTTTTGTGGCTATCAGTGTTTAAGAGTTTCTCAAGGTCATGAAGGCATTGACCGATTGTTCATCTAGTATCCACAATATGTTGCATTTCACCATGAATAATTCGATTATTTTAGAGGTTTTGTTTACTGTCTGACTTTCCTCTTACCCCTTATTCTTGTATCAGTTTTAGACTCCTCCCTAGGCTGGCTTATTTCTTGTGGTGTTAGAGCTAAGGATTGGAACCTGGCAAAGTCTTTTTCTCCTTTTGGACAATCTAAGGGATTGAAGAGAGTCAAAGACTGGTTGACTTTAAGCTTTCTAAGAAATCTCAGAACAGTTCAGGTTGTCTTTTCAATTGGATAAGAGAGTGGATCTTAACATTAAAACAACTGTATGGTACCATGTAAGGACTGAAAGTATGTTTTAGGATGTGATAGGCCCATAGACATCATGATAGATTGATGGAAAGATCAAAACTTTGATATCTTTTAGCCAAAATAAAATGGATTACATCAGACAGTGTGTGCTATGTGTTAGTGGAGGTAGTTCTTCTGATTTGCAAAAATGCAATTTTTCAGGTATCACTTTCTATATCTCTCAGTCAGTTATTTTAGTCTAGATGCGTAGTGCGTTTTGTGGCCTGTTGCAATTTATGAGCTGATGGTGTTTAGGTATGTATATGGTATGAATGAAAGCTTGAGAAGCAACTTGATAAAAATCATGCTTATGTCAATAAGAACTGTCTGCAAGGATTAGTTTGCGTTTTGCATTTTGCAAGCGACAGAATGAGTAGATAAGGATAATATGATTTTTCTCTGTTTCTTTTCTTTAGTTGAACTTCTGATATTACTGGATCTTCTCGACACCTTCATAACGCTAGGGAGGGGCATGTGTTTAATCTTCTTCCTTGTTCTGCTTTAATCTTTTTGTGCCATTGCTGTCATGTTAATGGGGTTGGACATTACAGAAGACCTTGTTTAGCTATGTAGAATATGCAATGATGATGCAATGTATCTCTGTGAGGATCCTACCAGGCTTCTTGATGCAATGGAACATAGCACTCTTTTAATTTAGTGGAGATTGCACTTTGTTTCATGTCCTCTTTTTTATGTTTGTGTTGGTATTGTCTGTCATTTCTCCTCAATGCTAAGATAGCTCAAATAAAGACTATTGTGATGATAATCTAGGTTTTCTGAGGAACTAGCTAAAACATATCAAGTCATGTCATTTTCAACTTTTCTTTTATTCATGTTGTTTTGAGTTCTTCTGTTGTGCCTGTTGGTGGTGATCAGAATGTTACTCAATAGACAATCACTCTGTATATCTTGGATATTTAGTGCAGGCTGACATTGCAGTTCCTTATTACCATTTCTTTTTTTTTTCCTTGCTGTATAGCTTTCTTTTAAACTGTTGTTTTCCTCTATTGCTTGAAGATGGATCTAGATTTAGAAGGTTGGAAACTTTCCGTGGTGGTGGTAATTGCTAGATCAGTTATTGATTGCAAAGAACTGTAGCGTTGACCCTTCTTTTGGATTGCAGCATCCGATGAAGCAGATTCTGAGAACTTTGTTACGCATTTCATGCTAATAGGTGGGGATAGAAGTGTGCTTTTATCAAACTCGGGACTGTCACCTGGGAGGTTACTTGTGGCAGTCTTGGCTGTCCTCTAGTCTCAATTTTTCCTACGCAGATTTTGGTCCCTTGGTTTCTTGGTAGGGTGGGTTACCCATCGTTATCCCGCCACGCCTATTCTAAATTCATGAGAAATCTAAAGTTGCAGTTACTGCTGATACAATAATTTCTTTGAGTGACGCTTTCCTATTTTACTGTTTTGCAAACGTATAGAATGAACTAGCTGAGGTAATCAGTGGCAGTTTGAGTTAAAAAAAAGCAGTACTTCTCCAGGCAAGATCCTACCATTGTCCACCTTAGATCCTTCATAATATCCCTTATTGGTCGACTTGGATAAATTCCCCACGTTTATTGGTGAATGTGGATAGGAAGCATTTGCATAGAACATTGTAACGAGTCAAACGAAGGTGGAACAACTAGCTGTGTTCTGCATTTTAGAGCGCAGAAAATAGTTGATAACTTGCATTATAGTCGACATAGATTGTTCTGATTTTGGAGGGTCGGATTTTACAGAAAGAGGCTTTTCCAGATGATAAATGATCTCCCAACTATATTTGAAGTTGTGACGGGAAATGTTAAGCAATCAAAGGAACAATCTGCTAATCCAAACAGCAAAAGCAAATCTAGTACAAAGATGGTAAGAAGTTTCAGTTTTGACATGATATTATTTGCAGATGTACTTTTGCCCCCTTTAGTTTGCGCATAGTTATTCCTTGCTGATCATGCATGAATGTTGCTTTCAAACCTCTCCTTGCAGCCTGAGCCACAATCCAAGGGAGTGAAGATGTCTCCACCACCTAAACAAGAGGAGGAAAGTGGGGAAGAAGAAGAGGATGATGAGCAGGGTGCCACCTGTGGGGCATGTGGGGATAGTTATGCAAATGATGAATTCTGGATTTGTTGTGACATCTGCGAGAGATGGTTCCATGGAAAATGTGTAAAAATAACTCCAGCAAAGGCGGAGCATATAAAGCAGTACAAATGCCCCAGTTGCAGTAGTAAGAGGGCTAGGGTCTGAACCATGTTCAGAAATTGGACATAGATCAATCAAGAAGGCTAGACAAGATCAAGAAATTTCTCTTTGCAGTTTAATTTGGACACTGTAGTTGGGAACTGGTATCGCAACAATGGGACTTAAGCTACACTCTTCTTCTATCCAATTTTCTCAGGGATTATGTTTGAAGTCGTTGCTCACAATTAGAATGCCTTATATGTATATTACTATTTGTGCAGTCTCATTTGTTGCAAAAATTCTGTGCCTGAAGGCAATGTGCACCTTTAGTTGAGTGAAGGTTCTTCGTTGGGATGTAACAGAATGTTCAGTTGATTGAATAGAGTTACCCTTATAGTGGAACACTATGCTGACTTTCGAGTTGGGAACAGTCGTAAAATGAGGATGATGACTGCTCCATAACTCGCTTTAATTTTCAGATGCTGAATTCCAATTATTCCTGCTGAAATGGTCAGACTTCCGATGCACAGTGGGAAATTTATGGTGGATATTTTAGCTTCCATTTCAATGGATGGGTTCCACTGGACCTGCTGCCTTCAAAAGTAGGGGTTTCAATCTGCATACGAAATGCAGGTGACTGTATGGAAATCTACCAATAATCCTTGCAAGAACATTGGCCTTCCACGAAATGGTGGAATCTGCTGTTGTCCCGTACTATTATCTCCCTGCCCTCCAATTTAGAGATTGTTTTGATCGCAGTATGACAGTCCCAACATACTCTCATATTCTTCATCACCCTGATCGCTTCCCCAGCTTCACTAACAATAAGAGCAAAGCAAACGGCGAGCTTCTCGCTGTGAACCCCCACCATCTCTTCTCTGTCCTCTTCCACCACGTCCCTTAAAACACAGCTTCCATCCGCCACATATCCGCTCCTTTGCATCCTCCTCCTCAAGTCGGCCAACAGATGGTAGATCTCACTGCATCTTTCGTGCGATCTGTCCCCCGCAATGAACTTATGCACCTCGCCCTCATGCTCCACCCAGCTCCATCCAGTTGCCTTCATCACCCCGCTCTTCCGCATCATCTGCCTGACCCTATCAACATCATCCCACCTGCCTGCCTGTGCGTATATGTTCGACAACAAAACATAGTTCCCTGAATTGTTTGGCTCGATTTCGAAAAGCCCGTAAGCAGCCATCTCTGCCAAATCGGTCCTCCTGTGAATGCGGCAAGCATTCAAGAGTGACCCATACACTCCTGCATGTGGCTTCATCGGCATGATCTGAATCAATCTCTTTGCTTCCTCGAGCTCACCCGCACGACCTAACAAGTCGACCATGCACGCGTAGTGATTGTTTGATGGAGCTTTTATCGTTTCAAATAACCGACGACCTTCTTGTAGTAACCCCCCGTGGCTACATGCCGTCAGGATGCCTATGTAAGTTACGGGGTCTGGGTCAATGCCTTCCTCTTTCATCTTTGACATCAGTCCCAAGGCTTCCCTTCCATGACCATGGGCAGCCAAACCCGAGATCAAGGTGTTATAGGAAACCACGTCTTTCCTTTCCATTTCCTGGAAGATTCGCTGGGCATCTTTAATGCTCCCACATTTAGAGTACATGAAAATCAAGGAATTGTACCCTGAAGTGCTGAGCCTAATCTGATTTTTCTCGAGGAAAGCCACGGCCCAGTTGCCTATCTCCAGGGTGCCAAGATGCCCACACGCTGAAAAAATGCTTGCCATGGTGAATTCGTCAGGCTTCGGATGTTCACTCGTAAGTGTAACCATGTCTTTGAAGAGCCGGATTGCAAAAGCCGATTGGCCGTTTTGAGCATATCCAGCAATCATGGAGTTCCAGGAGACCACATCCTTATTCAGCATCCTATCAAAGAGTTCCCTAGCCGAGGCTAAATCTCCGGACCTCATATATGCCGAGATCATGGCATTGCATGTGACAGTGTTCTTGTGGAGGCCCAGATCATCAAAAATGCGTCTAGCAGCAGCCAAGCGTCCACATTTGGCGTACATGTCGAGGAGCGCTGTCTTGAGGAAGCAGTTGAAATCAATTCCCCTTACCTGATGAAGCAACCTGGCAAGCGAATCGGCAAGGGAAGGATCGCCACGTGCAGCGCAGGATGAAATGACAATGACCCAAGTCGTCCCGTTGGGTTGGAAGCCGGCACCAACCATGTCATGAAACAACCGGAGAGCCTCATCCTCGAACCCATTCTGAGAGTAGCCGGAGAGCATAGCGTTCCAAGAGACCACAGTCCGATCGGGCATCGCATCGAAGCAGCGCCTAGCACTCTTCAAGTCCCCAATCCGGGCATAACCAGTGACCGTGGCAGTCCAGGTGACGACATTGCGGCGGGGCATCGCATCGAAAAGAGCGCGAGCTTCCTGGAGGTGTCCCCACTTGAAGTAGGCGGAGAGGAGGGAGTTGGAATCGGGGAGAGCCCAGTGGGACAATTCGTCGAACAGGCGGCGGGCCAGGCGGAGGAGGCCAAGCTGGGCGTAAGAGTGGAGGAGGGCATTGCGGAGGTGGGGATGGGGGAGAAGGCCCAGCTTGAGGAGGTGGGCGTGGACGGGGATCGGAGATGGTGAGGATCGGATGAGGAGGAGGAAGCAGGCCCAGCTGCGGTCGTGGGCGGTGGACGATGAACTGGGCATGCAAACTGCTTCACCTGCCCGATGTCGCTTTTATCTTCTTCTGCAGCAGCCTCCAATCCAACTTTCTTCCCATTCATCTATCGATCATCACAACACGTTTTACTACTTTGCTTTTAAAACACTCTTTTGCTTAGCCGCCGATGGCCCAATAGAAATATTATCGCCATTCCCGCCTTTTCCCATTTAAGTCGCAAGTACGAGCGCGAGAAGTTTGCAATTTGAAAAAAAATCAATTGCACATCACGAACGACGGCAATCAAACGTCGGTCCAACCTTCTAATATAAAATAAAATAAAATAAAATAAAATCTCAGAGCCTAAAATCATGCATGATAAAGGTCTCGAAATCGAAGAAAAGGGTTATGGTAAATGATGATTTTTAAAACAAAGATCAATCCAACTAGGCTGTAAACCAACAACTACAACAACCGAAGCCCAGAACACGATCCTTTTTTTAAAAAACCATCATTCCATATTATTCAATCGATGTACCAACCTCAAAATGATGACGGGAGGGAATCCTTTAGTTTTTTTCCCACTGTGATTGGATTGGGAGCCAAAGAGTCGTCCCCAGCGGTGGATGGGTGCAGTTTTGATGGCTCGCAGCTGCAAGAGAAGAAGCCAAGAATTGCAAAATGTTGGTAATTGGCATGGAATCGCTCAAGTAAGTTGGAGGGTTTTACCACGTGGCTTTGCTATCGTCGACCGACTGCCTGTATTCCATTTGACTAAAAGTGAAATCACGTGCGAGAGAGAGAGAGAGAGAGAGAGAGAGAGAGAGAGAGAAGGAGCGTCGTCGAGTCTTGTCTTGGGTTGGGGGCCCATCTTCTCTTCTATTGCAAAATGTATTATTCATTCATTCATTCATTATTAAGGGGAGAGACGACATGCGAGCGAGAAGTGCATCGCATGATCGCCTTCGGACAATGCCTTGCCTTGTCCCGACGTGACACTTGGTTCCTCTCCTCTCCTTCCCTCCCCACCCAGGGACTCCTCCTTGCAAACGATTTTCTTACTTTTCTTAATATCAAAAAAGTTCATAAACACATTAATGAAAGGTGCTTCCTTTTTTCGACCCAAAAAGAAAAAAAGAAAGAAAGAAAGAAAGGTGCTTCCTTTGATGTTCAAGGATCACGAAAGTAAATTCTCTCCTAACTTTTCTAGATCTAAAATAATTTTATGTATTTTTCGAAATTAGTAAATAACACTGCAAGGTGAATCGGGCAAGTTTCGAATCTATTTGGGGATCTTTTGGGAAGTAAATCGACATTTTTGGGAGGAGGATCCCGACTTTCCCCGTCTCGAAATGATGGTTCGAAAGCAAGATCAATTTTCCCAAAAAGAGGAATGGGGCGCGCCAATTCGACCGAGCCCGCCCCAAATTAAACCCTAAAATTACTTCGGATGTTTGATTTCTTCCTTGCACTTACAATTCCCTCTGCCATCCCATTCATTTCTCGACTCGCAGTTATTCCCGATGCCCAGCCGTAGAATCTGAATAAATTAACCACTGTTGCGGTTGCTGTAGTAAGCGTGGTAGTAGTAGTAGTGGTAGAAGTAGTAGTAGTAGGGGGGGTAGTATCAGTGGTAGTCAAAGTAATAACGGGATCGGATCTATTCCTCCTCCTCCTCCTCCTTCCTCCTCCTTCGGCTGTCTGGCTGTCTGTCTGTCTGGCTGTCGAGCAGAGTAGTCGAGCGGGTGAAAATGGCGGCCCCAATGCTCATTGGGCATTTTGGATCCTGACTGACCCATTTTCCAAAACTCTTAGATTTGGACTCTCGATGATGTCGGCTTCTTCCGGAATGAGGGGGAAGAATGGCGATCCCACACCCAGCAAGCTGCACCTGAAGCGGGAGCTAACCCAAATCCGCAAGGCTTCCCGCTTGTTGCGGGATCCCGGAACCACCTCCTCCTGCAAGTCGCCGCCTCTCTCCGCCCTCCGTCCCCTTCCCGGCACATTCATCGCCGACCCCAAGAGCCCCCCCGTCTTCTTGTATAACTGGAAGTCCCCCAACTCCCCCAATGCCCTCAGATCTTCCTCCCCCTCCTCCCCCTCCTCCTCCTCCTCCTCTCCCAACAGTCAAGACGACGGCTTGAGCGATGCCCGCAATGCTGTCTACTCCAAGGCCGGTGGCAGCGACAACCCTCGCCCCTCCCATGATTTCCGCCGCCGAGATGCCCATCTTGTCCCGCGGGTTGGCCCCGCTCCCTCTTCTGCCTTCAAGAAGCGGAGTAAGAAACCCGATGCTCATGCCCTTCTCCTCCCTAGATATCCTCCCAAGGACCTCCATCTCCCCAGGAATTCCGCCCATTCCATATCCTTTCGCAATGGTCACCCTCCACTGCCGCTGGTCCCGGACGGCTCCGTCGACCCATCTGACGATACGGACGATTACAGTCGCTCCGAGGATTTGAAGCGGATCCCTGGAGCTTCCCCATTGCTTTTAAAATTGAAGCACCGCAATAATTGGTCCCGCTCCTCCTCCATATTGCTCAGGAGCATTAGGAAGGAGGACTCTTCCTACACCTACAGCACCCCTGCTCTCTCCACTAGCTCCTATTATAGGCACGCCAATCGGAATCCAAGCACAGTGGGGTCTTGGGATGGTACCACCACTTCTGTGAACGATGGTGATGACGAGGTGGACGATCCTTTGGATTTGCCTGGAGGGCAGGGATGTGGGATTCCTTGCTACTGGTCCAAAAGGACGCCCAAGCACAGGCGCATGTGTGGCAGTTGTTACTCTCCTTCCCTCTCCGACACCATAAGGAGGAAAGGCAGTAGTATTCTCTGTGGCAGTCAATCAGTGTACAGTGGACGCCGCCCATCGCCTTCGGGGTCAAAGAAGCGAAGAATTGCGTCTAAGAGTGCTCAAGGTGTTCTCCCATTGCTCACGAACGATACTGATGCCAGAGGAGGATCGTCGGTTGGAACGGGGCACAGCGATGATGAGCTCTCCACAAACTTTGGGGAGCTCGATTTGGAGGCATTGAGTAGATTGGATGGAAGGCGGTGGTCTAATTGTAGGGATCAAGATGGGTTGGAGGCTGTTGCTCCCACCAGTGGCCAAGGAGAGGAAGATGCTATGGTGGATAACATCAGAAGCTTGAGTCAGAAGTATAAGCCCATGTTCTTTGATGAGATAATTGGGCAAAACATTGTGGTTCAATCGCTCGTCAATGCTATTTCGAGGGGAAGGGTTGCTCCTGTCTATTTCTTCCAAGGACCTCGAGGGACTGGAAAAACTTGCACAGCCAGGATTTTTGCTGCTGCTCTGAATTGTCAGGCTACCAAAGAAGCCAAGCCATGTGGATGCTGCAAAGAGTGCTCCGACTTCATTTCTGGAAAGAGCAGAGATCTTTGTGAGGTCGATGGCACCAATAAGAAACAAATCGATAAAGTCAGGCATCTGCTAAAAAACTTGTCAGTTCGGCCACCAGTGCATTCGCGGTCCAAAGTTTTTATCATTGATGAATGTCATCTGTTGCCCTCTAAGGTATGGCTGGCTTTTCTCAAATTTGTTGAGGAACCACCACGTCGAGTCGTTTTCATTTTTGTTACAACCGACCTAGACAGTGTGCCCCGTTCCATGCAATCTCGCTGTCAGAAGTACCTTTTCAACAAAATCAAAGATAGTGACATTGTGTTGCGACTACGCAATATTTCTGCGAGCGAGAATCTGGATGTCGAATTGGATGCGTTGGATTTGATTGCTCTGAATGCAGATGGTTCGCTTCGAGATGCCGAAACTATGTTAGATCAATTGAGTTTGTTGGGTAAAAGAATCACGACATCGCTTGTGAACGAACTTGTAAGTTCCATATCAAATTCTTTATCGACATTTCTTGTTCCTCTATGAGTTTTAGTTTCATTTCCTTCCCCTCTACGTGGGACAAATTTTTTACTCCTTTAGGTGTTTACCGATAAAATTGACTAACAAAATTTATGTCTTTCTATAGGTTGGAGTTGTTTCAGACGAGAGGTTACTTGATCTATTAGAGCTAGCCATGTCGTCGAACACTGCAGAAACGGTGAAAAGAGCCAGGGAGTACATGGACTCTGGGGTAGATCCATTGGTTTTAATGTCACAGCTGGCCAGTCTTATTATGGATATCATAGCTGGAACATACAAGATGGTCGATTCCGACTATAACGAGTCACTTTTTGGTGCTCGAACCTGTGAGTACAGAATATAGTCTCTTTGAATTCATGAATTGTTGCTGAGATAATGTTATTTGATGCTAATCAAAATGGCACCGTGGAATTGTCGTCTTAGTTTTATGCTACTGAGAATAATCTTTGTTTGAATCTTGTTTTGTGTTTTTCCTTCTTATGTGATTCTACTTGAAAATGATACTTTTATTCTACTTGATTTTATGTAAATTGATGACCCAGTATGCTGGGTATAGGTTAGAATTAGCAAGATGGATTCTATTTGCTTATTTTTTCTTCGATAGCCCTAATGCACTCGACAAGTGTTGTCTATATTGATAAAAGCCCGGGCTGTACTACAAAAGTGCCTAAAAGCATGGGACCGCTGCAAGCCATGGTTGGTAGATACCGATTTTCTGAAATCAATTGAAGAGTGGATTATCGATACGTAAGCCTTTTCTATCGACTTGGTAAAAACAAATTTTCATTGAAGTGGCACCAAGCCGCTGCTGACCCCTACACAAAAATCATTTGTAAGGCCTCGAGGCATTGGCTTCTTTTCTTTTGTTAATTGATATCAAGCCATTGGCTTGCCCTTGTTGTGACTGTTGCAGTTTAGCTGCATATCATATGGTTTTGAACTATTATTAGAAGCTGAGGCTATTTAGTATGTTGCCACCTTTAGGTCTCTCCTTTAGCTTTGGTCAAAGTTTATGCCAAGTTCCTTGTTGCTTGCTAGAAAGTGCATTAACTTTGAAAACTAAAATGACTGCATTGTCTTTAAGCCACAATAATTTCCTCAACCATGTTTTTATTAAGATGGGTGTGCCTGGGGCTTTTGAGCACCCCACTAAACCTCGCTAGGTGTGGCAGTCCCTTCTTGCCACACAAATCGGTAATCACCGGAGACACACATGGTTAGGCTCCTATGGTGGCCCCACGAGGCCGTGCAAGGTTGATGATTTGAACCCAGACCTCAAGCGAGTTAGGGTTTGAACACGCTGCCACTTCAGCAGCCCTTGTGCTCAATTCCTCATCCATGCTATTTACCCCCTTGGTTAGCTCCTCGGCCTTCTATAACATAGCTTATTTTAAAGTGCTTGTGGATAAGCACTTAGGAGTTATTTCATTTCTCCCCCTAGTTTTCTATGCTTTGTTTTCTTGCCTGCAATTACGATAATTTTAATTCACTTCATGGTGTGCAATAAATTCCTGCTTTACCAAGTTCACTGGGGATAAAACTGGATAGTGTTAGATGCTGCAAGCACGGTTGACCCTCATCTATCTGTAGCATTTATGATTGTTGAATTTCTGAGTCAGGCATTGATGCTATGATGTCGTACTTCTGGGAAAGCGGAACAATTTTATACTTCTTTGCGTTTTTCCCTTCAGAAGAGGTTGATTAATTCTGTGATACCATGTCACTGTTACATATAGCAAATTTGCACCTGCATGTGCTTTTGAATGTCGTAGGGCATGTGACCTCCTATAAGTGTGTAGATTTCCATAGCTACAACATTAATAACTATATGTTTTTTGGCTTATGTACAGTAAGTGAATCTGAATTAGAGAGATTAAAGCATGCTTTGAAGCTTCTCTCAGAGGCAGAGAAACAGTTAAGAGTTTCGAGTGAACGGTCAACTTGGTTTACGGCGACATTATTGCAACTTGGTTCTGTGCCTTCACTAGAAGCTTTGCATTCTAGCAGCAGTCAGAAGCAAAGTTCTAGGACAACCGAAGATCCATCAAGTGCTTCTAGAGGATACAATTCTTACAAGCGAAAATCAGATTCTAAATACGCACCCCGTGAATCTGCCTCTCCTGTGTCTTTGCTTGAAGAAGCACATTCAACTCCCTGTCATCAGGGGACTGTATTGTCACTTATCAAGGATCATACTTTCAGAACCAGGGGCACACATGGTGGGGGGCTCGGAGGCACAATGTTCAAAACAACTAGCCTGGAAAAGTTGAACGACATATGGACACGTTGCATAGAGAGGTGCCATTCAAAGACACTCAGACAGTTGCTGCATGCCCATGGCAAGCTTATATCTATCTCAGAAACTGAAGGTAAGGCAATGAACTTCCATGTTCGTCATCCACCCCATGCAATTATCTGCAGGTGTACCACAATCTTGTTAGACTAAACTTTAATGATTAGCGGTTTGTTTAATTGTATTCTTTTGAAATTTAAATTTGGAAAAAGAGTTGCAAACTTGGTTAAGGAGCAGTTGAAGATATTTGATGCAAAGGATTTTGATTGTCGAGTATCAACCGTTGATGTTCTACCCATGCTGGTTATATTTGACAGTTTTTCTGAAACAGTAGGATCTCATGAAGACGCAAGGACAGCCTCATCATTTCAAAGTCTACCCTGTCCTAGTCAGCCAAATTTTGAACCAGGAATTGCTTTATTACTACTAGGATGGCCTACATAAATCACTCGTTAGTTCATTGGCTGACATGTAACAAAATAATGGATAACATGTCAGTAGCCTGGTGTTGCCTTGCCTAATGCTCTCTATTGTGTCTATAACATTGGAAAAGAATCTTTCATACATCTGGACATTGATTTGCTTGTGGGACCATGCGCAACCATAGTTTGTATTCCCCCAATTTCATTGTAGCTTCTTCTACAATTGTTAGCTTGCCTTTTGAGGATTGTGAAGTACTTTGTTCAAGTTGAACTTTTACGTAAATCTAAAGAAAGATCATTTGTAATTGCCACACTCACCACTGTTGACCTAAACTGGTCAGACAGATGTCCATTGCACTTCTGTCTTGTTATTTTGATGCTTCACTTAGCTGATCAGAGGAGAAATAACTAATCAGGGGGAAAAATATCACCACCAGACTTGTCTTCTCTTATGGTGTCATTTTCATGCTGTTAAATTAAATTTGGTAAGAGCCAGGTACCTTCTAATTTGTTGGGCATGATGGATGCCTATTGTACCCTCTGATCATCATATTTAACGTGTTCACTTCATGTGTTTTTATTGGTTGACAATGTAGACCGTGCTTTCTTTGTTTGCTTCTGTTTTCCTAATGTAATCTCACTGTGGTTGCAGGAGTTCTTGTTGTATATGTAGCTTTTGCAGATAAAGATGTTAAATTGAGAGTGGAAAGGTTCGTGAGCAGTATTACAAACTCCATAGAAATAGTTTTGAGACGAAACGTAGAGGTTAGACTGATCCTCCTCCCGAATGGTGAGGATCTGATGAAGTATGGCAATCCAGGGGATTCACCAGTTCTGAGTCAAATGGGAACAGATATGGACACTCAAAGAGAAAGGAAAGCATTTGTTGAAGGTTATGCTGACCAGGCATCATGTCAAGAGTTACCCAAAGTGTCCCAGATAGCCCTTAACAATTTAGATGACAAGTTAAAAGGGGGATTGCATGAGGATTCTAAGGACTGTCAGTTGGTGGATGGGATCAAATGTTCATCAGAGTTAATGGTTGAAGAGAATAATGGTACAAATGAAAAGAGGCAGGAGGTCCCAATGCAGAGAATAGAGTCCATTATCAGAGAGCAGAGGTTAGAAACTGCCTGGTTGCAAACTGCGGATAAAGGAACCCCTGGCTCATTAATTTGTTGCAGACCTGAGAAGAATCAGGTCTTACCTCAAGATGGCATCTATGATCAACATAAGTTGGAATCAGTCAATTCTACAGATTTTTCTTCTCAGCATTGGGAGGGTGAACTGAATCATGAACTCAAAGTTTTGAAGATTGCTGATGGAAGGGGCTTGCAGAAGGACCAAGTTAATAAAAGTCACTATCCCATGTCCCCATGTTTGTTGCATGATAGCAGCTTCATGGCAAATTTCAACAAGGAGAGCCTGTAAGTTGATTTTCTTTTTTCTTTTTTCAGTTACCAGGGAGCATAGAAAACAAAATAAAATGTTTCACAAAACATGCGAAAGAAATTCCCACACAATCTGCAAGAACGATGTTATCTAGATGTGCAAGTCGATTTTCTTATTAATTAGCTTCTCATAATTCTCTTTACGATTTGCTCCTGCTATATGAAGCTAGTAATTCTCTATACTTTGGGGCAAAAATCAGCTCTTTAAATAAGTTCTGTTGACTATGTCTCCTTCAGAAGGTTAACTGAAGTTATACCTTCTGATGTTAGTCTTCTCAAATCAAGAAACTTAAGATTAGTTTGTTCAAGCCTTTATGGGACTTCTGGTTTTTTCTTCAAACGCAAAATTCATAAAAGGGATTTCCTGATAATTAGAAAGATGCTAAATTGTGCCGAAATGTTTACAGACAACTTGCACCATTGACCTTGTATACTGTTTCTGATTCTTCAATAATTGAAGTTGTTTTTTGAATTCGAGTACATTTAGTTAAGTTATAGTTATCTCCCAAACGTTTGTTGATGATCACCTGCTGATAAAGGGGAGAAACAAGATCTGCCTTCCGTATATGCATGCTCCTGGCTAGGATCCACGCTTCTACCTACTTCGCATGATTACTGTTACCATTGGCAATTCCAATGCATGAATAGTCTGATGTTTGGTTCCTTAAATATCGTCAATAAACTTTAAAAGATATACAGGGGTGAAAAAGAAAAAAGCTTTAGAAGACAGCAAATGTTAAAGGGTGCCCCACAGGCACTTGTAAAGCCTTATTGAATGTGCTTTAGAAATTAAAAATTTACTATTTGAAGTAAGTGATTTATCTGAATGTGTAATTCTTTCATTTTCAGAGTGTCTTGGACAGTGTTATTTCATTTTCATAGTGCTCTAGGGGCACTTATTAAGAAGAACGTCAGAAGATAGCCACCTAATTGTCTTGTGAATAACTTAAAGGATCACAAGTATCATTAACCACATTGTTTAACTTATTACTAGAGCGAGGAGGTTTACAGAATGCTCGTGTCTGAATTAAGGCATACTTAACATGGTGCGCTGCTGATTTTGCTATGCTTTCAGTTCACACTAGATCTGAACTTACACATGTTTACTCAACATGGTGCACTGCTGATTTTGCTATGCTTTCAGTTCACACTAGATCTGAACTTACACATGTTTTCTAAATGCTGGCATTTCTTTAGGGTTTATGAGTCTGGTTCAGGAAATGAAGGTTGTGGCAGGATGTTATGCTGGAATTACACTAGATCTCAGAGAAGGGGAAAGGTGAGCTCTTGGATTTATTTATATGCTTGCATACAGACGGTGTTTGCAATACTCTGATGATGCGTACTCTATAACATTATGCAGCTCAAAAGGACTGTCATGCGCTCGCGCAGAAATGGAGGTTTCTCATTCTTCAGTGCATGCGTGAAGGCAAATTCGGAAAGCAAATTAAGAAGACCAAATGATGAGTAGCATCACATTTAAGTTGCCTTTTTTTTCCTTTTCCCGTGGTATCATTTGTGTATTTAGGTCCTCAATTGCCGTTTTTTAAATGTGGATATTGTTTTAAAAGTCAGGCCATTTTTGCTTCAATAGAAGATTATTTGAAGCTCACTGCGAGTTACGGGAGAAACAATTAACAAAGATTTTGCTGAAGCCTCAATCTAATGAGAGTGCAGATTTTCCAAAAGGGAGCATAAGCATATAAGTCTACAAGATTGAAGTTTTTAACAGTAGGGTAGATCCGTCAAAATAGGTCACAAATTCATATCTATTTTTTTTGGTTGGATACAAATTCATATCTTAAATCATATAATGAAATGAGTTGTATATGGGCCACTTCAAGTTCGAAATATAAGTCAATATGGGCTTTAACGTAAGAAGCCCAAAACAAATGGGTTGAAAGTGGGTCTTCAACTCGTATTTTTTTTGGTCGAATGTCTTCAACCCATTTAATAATCCACTTACTAGCTCTTAGCTTTTAAGAGAACCTTGGTCTTCGTTGGCCTCGGATCGGTGGCCTTGTGGTTGTGGTCGCTCGCGCTAGGGTTGGCATTCTTAGTGTTGGCATCCTCGGTGTAGTCGAGGTCATTGGGGTCCTCGTCTTCGTTCTTGATGACGTCGTTGTGTCGACGAGAGAGTTGCGTTGCCTCCCACTTCCGCCTCTTCCACCGGTTGCTGAGTGTTCTTGCAAAGAATGCTAGTTCTTTCAATGTGCAGAAGTTGTCTCGCTCATTTTAATGGCGTTTGCCTTCACCATTTTGGTCGATTTCGCTGAGTATGTTGTTGTCCTTGTTGCAGTTGCTTCTATTATCCTACTCAAGATTTTTAATTTTCATGTTTCTTTGCAATTTGCGCGATTTCTTTGCGTGTTTACTTTATTTTTGGGCAAGTTCGGGGGTTGTATATGGTCGAGCAATTTTTTTATTTGCTATGCGCTCTAGTTTTGACTGTCTTGAAGGTGTTGAGATTGAAATTCTTGTAATTCTTTTGGTTTGCTCGGGAGTTGTTTGAAGAAATGGCAGTTAGGGCTTTCTCATGGAAATGGTGGATTAGATGGTTTGAGACGGTGAGAATTGAGCTTGCAAACTATGTGCGTGAGAGAGAGAGAGAGAGAGAGAGAGAGAGAGCGGTGGGGTCCTAATTCGAAAGTTTTCATGTTAGTTCCATGTAATTAAAGATGAAATGTGAACATCCAGTATGAGGTGACATCTGCGTTTTTTCCAAAGAAACCAAGATGTCTTAAATTGAGGAGGGACTCCCATGAGAAACATTTCCCTCTCATGTTTATTTTACCATCATTTAGCCCATTAAACCATTCAAGCCCATCAAGTTGTATCAAGCTCAAGTGTCCTAACAAAGTTACTTTTGAGTTGCTGTCCTGTTGCTCGGAACTTCTTGCTGCAAGAATTATATCATTTAAAATTGAGCAGCTCAATTTTGATTTTGGATAAATCGCCAAACAGTTCAATCTGGGAAGTTTTTATGGTGATGGCCCTCCGACGTCCATGTTCAATATTCTCTCCGCTAGTAACAGATCATCAGGAGTCGTGACCTGAAAGGCAATAACTACTATGTTGATAGGCAATCAGATAGAGTAACAAGTATCCAACCACCATTCAGGGAAAAAAAAAGTGTCCCACCAAGGATTCAATAGTTCAAGCATTTCAAAGTATGGTTAACTAATGCTGGTTTTGAGATTTTCACCTTGATGTTGGTGTAAGATCCTTCAGTGACATATACAGGATGCCTGAGGTGCTCCACGATAGATACATCATCCGTCACTTCAAGGCCTTCTCTGTAATTTATGGCATCCCATTCAATGTAATGTCAATAGTGATTATTCAAAAGTTATGGCATCAAATAATCTCCAAAAGAGTTCCTTCACCTATACACAATCCAATATACTGACTAGTATGGGAACATATCATGGACATTATCAGAAAACTAGAGCTAGAGTACATACTGGTAGTTCTCTTACATACTACAAACAATGCATCAAGTTTGGAAAGAGTCGCTTTTACCGTAAACATAATTAGATCAACTAATCGGACATCAAGAAAAAATCCACTACAATATGCAGGTGCCTATGCATATTTTCACATACTCACAAGGTTGCACAATTACCCACATGAGACTGCCCACTGAAAGTCAGTTCACGCCTACAAGCGCCTGCCACCTAGCTAAGCATTACTCAAATTCAGTGTGCCGCTGAACTTACAGCTGGTCAGATACTGAAACCCACTTACAGGAGTACCCTCAAGTGACCTTCGAGATCTGTCTCCACTTATGCATCACTTCACAGTCTCTACATTCCTCAATGTGGGACTTGGATTGATTAAAACCTACCTACCATTCTTAACCCACTATACTCAGAAAGTTACATGTGCAATATGGTTGTTCAGAGCCATGGGCCAACCAGGTTAGCCACCACCTTCTCGAGCCATCAGTGATATAGGAGTTTCTAATGGGAGTTTACATTTAGTTCCAAATCTTCTGTAATAATAGCCACCAAATAACTTTAGAGGTATGCTAGAATTGTCCATTGCCCAATCATTTATTCTAACTTCCCTTTTTGTTCTTCAGAGATTTTCCAGATTACAACAGCTCCGAGATGATCTCAATCACAACAGCCTGTAAGTTGCTCACCATTAGCAACTGCATAAGCAATCGGTATTGAGAACTTCCTTCGACTGATTTTACAGTCTAATTGTGAACCTTAGCTCCTTCTACATCAGTTTCTTTGGGATAAAGGACCTAGAGGATATGCAGGACGTCTGCCATCAAAGTCTATATTCTATGTCACCGTAATTTAATTACCTCTATTTTGAGAAGGTTTAACCACTCTTTAGGGTTTCTGACAAAAAAAAAAAACACTCTTTAGGGTTGAAGCCTAAAAATTTTAATCATGCCAAGCAGAAATAAGCATGGTGCAAAATTCTGCAACAGAATCACTCCCTTCTGCCTTCAGAAGAGATACTAATAAGACATTATAATGATGTTGCTTCTGTTAGGTTATCCTACCCAATCATCCATAGCCCAATAATGCAGCATTTCAAACTTTCAGATATTTATGGCAGTGCCAACATTAAAAAGAGTACAATAACAAAAAATAAAAATAAAAACAGCCTTCTTTTGCTTTGAGAGATTGGGATATGAAATAACAAAAACAAAGGGAGTTCATATAATATGATTCTCTTCCCAACAGTATGAGATGAATATGCAGAAAGTGCACACTGAGTACCTATTGACTAGCTCAAAGCCTCTCTTAAGCAGCGAAGGCTTGATCACCTGTAACAAATTAAGAGAGCTGGTCACAAGCGGCCCCCAAATTCAAGCATTTATCTCCTTGAAAACAAACCTGAGGTGTTTGCATCTCCCAAAGTGTTTTCCGATCCAGAGTTCTCACAACAAATGATTCACTATTTGCCTGTAAAGGATTGATGTAATTCCACCATTCAGTAGATGAACTGACAGAAACAATCACGTTCACACCTCATGTCTACTTTTTGGTAATCAAAGGAAAAAAAAAAGTTTTTTATGAAAACACTTTGGGAGAAACATGAAAAATGTAGTCATCAGATATGTACATACTGAACATGTAAAGGCCACCGTGATGTCATTAATTGCAGAAACAGGCAGAATCAATGGTGCTGCCAATTCTTAAAACCGAGGTTCATCCCGACATATAAAAATGACGCTTATCATGATGCAGTTGTAGGACAAAGAGGTCAACGTGTACTAATGCTTCAGGGCATGTATGCACATTCATGCACACTTGCACTACACAATAAAACGACTTCCCATAAGTGACCAAATATATATTCAGAGATTTACAAGCCAAAATTAGCTTGGGAGCCAATAAAGACATATATGACGAATACACAACAAGAGATATTCCAATGTAATGTGCAAAGATACAATGAATTTGATGAGGAAAAGCCTCGCGGCAAGAGTTCATGCTCAGAGAAAAGGCATCAATTGAAAGCAGAAAAAGAACCAGTAAAGGCTACTGGCTGCATTAACAATGAAAACTACCAGCAGAACAAGTTGTCCAAGAAAGATTGAGTACAATAGAAACACCAGAGATTAGTAGGAAGCTGTGCAAAGAAAAGAATACAAGAGGTAGAGATGCCATTCAATTACATGGACCCAGAAAAACTCACCTCTTTGATGGTAGCTTTAACAGGAACCCCAAGAACAGCAGCTCCATTTTCCCTGCCATCTTTAAGTACCTATAAACAAAAGCAACTTAAGATTAATACCAACACTCACATTATAATGCATATATATTCGAAGGAACTGCACAAAATGAAGAGTAAATATGGGTAGAAAAAGGTCAACTGGTGATGCAATTTCAAATAGAATTCAATGTGAACAAGAGAGACATGAAAGAGCTTTGCACATATGCATCTAACCACTGCAAAGACAAAAATGGCACCTGCTATACAAGAAAGTCTCAGAATATAACTGAGCCAAGCTTTTTCATTAATTGTATCTGCAACGGTGTATTGTGATCCTAGAGAAGTAATTCAGCCTTGTGTAATTACATTATCCGTTCTTTATATAAGATTTGACGTAAGAAGTTCCATTTCAACTATCAATTGAAAAGTTTAAAAGCTAATTTATCTGAAAGAATAAGCATGGACAGGGACATTCTAAGACAGCTGTTGTGAGTTGGGCCGGCTGGATTATGCTAACTGTTGATTTTGACCCCCTGGTCTTAAGTGTTTTTCACCTTTGGGAAAAAACAAATCTATCAGTACATAATGAAGGAAACTTCGCATACAATGGTGGTGACTTTTACAAAATAACGTCAGTGAAAATGCTCCAAGCTCACACACGCATGCATACTCTAGCAATCCCATATAATTGTGCCAGACCAAGTTCGGTTGCAAATAACTCTATATATATTACAAAGCCTTTTAATTTTTTTTGGATAATCTAGTTTTAGGATCTAGCCAGCTGAGTAAGCTTCAAGCCAAGTGATGTAAGCCAAAAGCTAGCTAGGCCAATTGGCTCAATACGTGGATCAGCTTCAGGTTACAGCCGCACTGCTTTCTTTATGCAGGTTTTGCCATATAAACTGTACTAATCCTTAGGCCAGACTGGGCAAGTGAAGCCCCAACCAGACCAGACAAGGGGGTGAAGCACATACATCAGTCAAGTCTATGCAACAGGTATTGTTGATGCAATGTCGATGCAACCTCAGTTACAATCTCCTGTATGGCAGATTAAAGGTGGATTACCATTCACGTTCATCATGAAGGAAATAGGAAGCCTCAATGAAACTGTTGAAAACAAAAGACTTTCTTCTTTATATCAAGAGCTTGTTGAACAAAACCAAAAACAATTCGTGACCCCACACACAATTGGCTGGCTATACATCCTTGGCCTCCACATATATGCAGGACCCCCCATCACTCCATAGGAGACTCGAAAACTATCCTTGTGAACTGAGCTGGTAGAATCACTGAGAAGGGTTCTTCCTAAGAATAAATATATAGAATTTTAATCAAACTTTCTAAGGAGAGAGGAAAGGTTTGAAAGCCTGGTTGCATGACCATAAAGAGCTGCAGTTTGGCACACTACAAGGACTAGCAAAGGAAAAAAAGCAGTTTGGTTGTTCTTTCCCCTTCTGGCAAGAATGATAGACCAGATACACATTTTCTCATGCATCTTCTTGATAAGAAACGTTCATAAAATATCAACCTCACAAATTTAGATATTTGTCTCAGCTTTCGCACAATGACAAACTGACAAAATCAACCCCAGTTGCTTCCCATGAGAGTATCATGGACCCCTTAAGTCAGCAAAAATACTTGGTAAAGAAAAATGTTGAATGCAATCAGACCTTTTCTATGTCTCCACGTGATACAAGAGGTCTTGCAGAATCATGAATGCAGACAAGCTCAGACCCACTAGCAACTGCCTGAAGGTAAATGTTCCACACAAATGGAAGTTAATAAACCATCATCTCTAGGAAAGAACATAAAAGCTTGTTCAACCTTAAATTCAGAGTTACAAGTATTATTCAGAAAGGATTTTTCAATAAAATATAAGTTATCTTCAATACAAGGTGACTAGGAAAATAAGCTGATGCATGACAATGTTTGAGTCAGCATCTACTAACATTCAGACCTTCTTGCAAACAAAGTGCAGAAAATTTGCTGTCTCATAATAACAGGATGCATCAGATTTTAGTCTTATGAAATACAAAAACAAAGCAATGCATATAAAATAGAATGCTATCACAAATGGACATGGAAACAAAAAATCGAGTTCACAGGTATGAAGGAGGGAAATCGAAATTCTTTGTGGAATCATTTTCTTTCGTTCTTTCACCGAAAAAATGTGGACGACAATTTTTCACGGTCAAATGAGCCAAGTGTTACCAGACGTGTGACTGAGAAACTATACATGTATTTAACACATTGACATGATATAAGATGTGCAAGTTCTTTCATTATTCTCACGTGAAGGATGGCAACTCAGAAAACATCTTCCATCCGCATATCTTAGTTTCTTTAACTTTTCCTCTTCCTTTTACAAAAAGAAGAAAAACACTTCCTCCTCACCCTAGCACCTAGTAAGTAGAACGGTTATCATGACACTACCTTTTCCACCTCCCTAAAGCTAAAGTTTCAAGATCTACCCTTGCTACGCCTGCACTGGCCATTGCCACTAGGGCACTTTTAGTAATATGTTGGCCAAGTGCAGTTCTGTTGTGTATAAATGAACAATGAAAAATACAATGCATGCAAAAGAGAGACAAAGGAAACACAAAAATACTAAACAAAGTGCTGGCAGCAGCAAGAAACTCCAATGTCCAATGACAACTACGGGTGGAACAGCTACATCAGAAGTTCTGCAAGGTTAATTAAGTAAGTTGATCCTACACAGTACGAGTGTCAAATCAATGAAAGAGGAAAACATTGGAAGCCTTCCATTACAAAACGCAAACAACAAAATAAATGAAGCAAATCTTAAGCTTTTATTGACAAGAAAGCACTATTGCGCACCTGAAGGCCACTGTACACCGAATCCTGTCTCTCCTTCCCAGGCAGCGTAAATTTAAGATCCACTTGAACCTTCTCTTTGGTGTCTAAGACAAAGGAACAAATTGGTTTGCAAATCTTCTAGAGCAAAAAGAAGGAAACAGCGTGCCTTAAATGACCCAGGACAAACACAACACCAGAAAAGAACATTAGAGCCTACCAAGCAAACACACTTGAAGATAGATAAAAAATGCAGTTGGAGAGGAAGGTGTGAGACACGGCACCTTCAAATATGTCTCTGTATGATGGATCACAAACTACAATAATTTCCTTCACCTCTCTCATTTGTGAAAAAGTATAAAAGCTGCAAGAGAAGAGCCATGATCTTAATCTCGACTTCATGGAGACATGAAGAGGAAAAAGAAAACAAAGGACATTTAGGAACCAACGAGCACTCAACACCCAATGGGTATGATGTTGCTTAATGTGCCAACCAAGCTTTCTAAGTGCACCATTAATATGAAACTAAGTTTTGGAGAACAATGGTCAGAAAAGACAGTAGAACTCTGGTATATATCTAACTACTATGAGCACTATAAGGAACTATGCCAATGGACATAGATAAGTTGTGTTAGCTCATCCAAGGTACTGATAAGCATAATCAGTGCCACTAAAGAAGAATATTGTGATTAGAAATGGCAAGGATCAGCTTCCAACGAGAATGCTCTACCAAGTCCAACTTCTTGCTATTCGGTCCAAATGGAGGTACAGGATTCTCTCAGAAAAGGCAAGGGGTGATTGCACTTTGTAGGTTCTTTAGAATAGGAGGCCTACAATATGAGCAAGTTTCCTTTACCTGTACAAAGCAATTGGCTGGCCAAGAAGTGGAAGATACTGCTTTGGCATGCTCGCCTATTCTAATAAACAGAAGATAATCATCATCTGGAAGATGAAACATAGAGAACTAGAAGCAATAAAAAGGTAGGCACCAAATATTGTTCGGATGTGCCTAGACAAATACCAGCAGTACAAATGCAAACAAGTCATAATAGAATAACTCCTGAAAGATAGTAATGCATGGGCCTAACGCCGACATGTGCAACCTTTCCATGCGACATTAGGCAGCTTACAGGAATCGGCGATCAAAAGGAACACATTTCCACAGCATAAAAGGTACAAGCGGAAATATTAAGGAAGTCATCCTAGCATCAAGGATGAAGTGATTGACGGGTCTGTGACGTGCCAGACTGATGATGTCATTGGATTGGACCAATAAATGAAGGACTTGGGAGGGAGGAGGAGTTGAATGAATTGGAAAAGGTTGGTGAAGAAGGAGGGGACTTACACCCATCCTCTTGCCCTTCCCTCCAGCCAAAAGAATGACGGAGACGCCGCCCCCACTCACAACCGTTAAAGTCTGCGAAAATGCAAAATGTTAATAGTGTTGTCGGAACGATTTCACTGGCTTTGAACTAGAGGTATGTAATTGTATTCACTTACGTTGTCATCTTCACCAGAGCAATGAACTTTCACACTGGAGGCAACAATTTTAGCTGTTCGTGGGGAATGAATGGCACGAGCTGAAGTAAGAAGTAAAAACAAGAGGGATTACCGGACGGAGAGAGAGAGAGAGAGAGAGAGAGAGAGAGGGAGAGACGATGGAGGATGATTGAAGAAGAGAAGAAAGAAGGTTTTGCCTTGGGCAGAGCGTCGGAGAAGGAGAAGCTGCCGGCGAAACTGGGTCCTGCCGCAGCTGGAATTGCTGGAGGAAGGAGGCCAGAGGGTCGAAGAGGAAAAGCCTCCGACCAGTGTTTGAGACATCATGCCACGCACACACGCTCTCTCTCAGACTTCTCTCCTCTCCTCTTCCCGGCTCCTCCTTCGAAGCAGTTGAATGTTGAAGTAGGTGAGCGAGAGAGAGAGGCGCTGCTGATCGTTATTCATTCCCACCGAGGATGTGCAGATATGCCATCGAGTGCTGACAAAATTTTGTACCTCCGCGTCTCTCCTCCATATGCAATTTGCCTTCTTTTGTTAACCCAACTACCCCTATTTACCTTGTCATATTCTTGGCCGCCAAAACTTAATAAGAAAAGTAAGCGGCTTTACCTAACTCAATTTATCACTTCATTGATTATCTACACTTCTATATCAATGGATCTCAATTTTATCACTTCATTGATTATCTACACTTCTGTAGCAATGGATCTCAATTTTCTTGTTTCCCCCCGAACATCCTCAATGAATTTTTGTAAAAAATGTTTAATCCATGGTCAAAAATGTTAATTCTCTCCTATGCGAAATTTGAATCATTCCTATCCAAGAAAAATTCCATTCCAGAAATATCCTCTTTTATCGACCAAAAACAAATATTTTCTCTTTCTGTATATAAATGAATGAACTTTTTTATATAGTGTCGATAAGTTCTTTCACTCTATAGTGATTCATGTGGTTCTATTTATTCAAATGTCAATTTCTTGACATACACGCAACACGTGGTCATCAATTGCTTTTCTACGTAATTAAAGATCTAATATTATAGTGGCAAAATTTCGCCTAAACACCAGTACTGTGTGGGGCATTGAGGATAGAAGCAACTTCTTATAAGCTAGAAATTATAATTAGTCTATTGTATTATCAGTATCGACATCAACATAAAAGCATTAGAAGCAAAGGGAAATAGGAAAAAAAGAAAAGGAAAAAAAATAGAAAATGTAAATAAATTATAAAAATTATCCACGTCAGAGTCCATCATGTCATGTAGGATGGCCTACGTTGACAAAACCGTCACGTTAGCTATTTCTTGCAAAAATTGACCGGATGAACTACATTGAAAAATCGTCAAAATGTTTAAGACTAAATTAGCCAAATTGAAATGTTTAGAATTGAATAGACTGTCGAATAATAGGTTTAGGACTTTTGGACAATTTCTCTATTTTTTTCTCTTCCCTGTATGCCCTTTATTGTGTTTATGAAATAAATTATCTCTGATAATTCATCATGTAAATATTCATTCATTTTTTAAATAAGCAACACACAATTTTTCTTGTTAATTTTTTTTTTCATGTCTTTCTTTTTTTTTTTTTTGGTCTTAAGAGGTACTTTCATTCATTCATAAAAAAGAGGTCTACATGATGAAAATGAACAAGTCTCCGAAAACAAAATATCCCGAAGGAGCTGGGGGGGTGAAGACACCCAATTTGGAGGAAGAGTTCTTGTACGATGGGCTTTAGCTATCTAGTCTGTTGCTTGGTTGGCCTCCTTAGGACAATGGCTTAATTTCGCTGAAGCTTGTTGAGCTAAAAGATCATTGCATTCAATTAAGATATTTCGCAAGGCCCAAGGGGGCTCTTCTCGGCCCAACACCATCTCCACTAAGGATGAACTGTCGCTCTCACACTCCCACTGCACTTTCTGTACTTGTCCTTCACCCACGTGCGTTTCTGTTCGCTGTTTTAGAAACAAAAGTCCTTGCACTAAAGCTAGGGCTTCGGCTTGCAGAGGAGTTGAAGCTCGGACATCCTTTGCGAAGCCATCGACGACCATCCCCTTTGAGTTGCGTAAGATTCCTGCAATTGAACTCGGTTTGTCGCTATCCACCCACGAGCAGTCCATGTTTAACTTCATGGAGCTTCCAATCGGAGGTATCCAGTAGACAGGTACTCTTGATTTGCTGGGTGTTTTTTTTATCTTCTTCGGGTTCCAGCGGCTAAAACTTCTTACTTGTGCCTGAGCTGCGTCGATTAAGGAGAGGGTTTCTGTGGGCCGAGCTCTGAAGATGCTGTCATTACGATTTTTCCATATCAGCCATAGCACTGTTGCTAACAATTCTTCTTTGGGTGAGTCCCTCTTTGCTTCGAAAAAATCCAGAAGCCATTTGTCTATTCTAGTGATGTTGAGGGTGCTTACATTGAGGCTGATTCTCGGATCTGACCAAATATTTTCCGTCCATTCGCATAGCAGGAAGAGATGTTCGGTTGTCTCTGGATGACTTGCACAGAGGGGGCACAACGGGTCAGGTAATACTTTCCTCTTGAAGAGATTTTCTCTCGTTGGTATGGCGTCTTGACATAAACTCCATAGAAAAATTCTCAGTTTGGGGGGGATCGACAGATTCCATATTTTTGTCCATAATCTTATGGGAGGCTGAAATGATGTTGTTGTCCTGTTTATGTCTGATTTTGTGATCATGGAACACACCTTGTTGTAGCCACTCTTTACTGTGTAGGCACCTGTTTTGTTCCTTGTCCAGAATAATTTATCTTCCTTTAGGCTGGGACCAATGGAGATAGATAGGATTTCATTAGCAATACTATCATCAAAGAGATTTTTGATTTTGGATTCATTCCATCCCTTCGTTTCTTCATTGATTAATTCTGCCACCATTACTAGATCATCCTTGTTCACTGGACCCCCAATCGTACCGACAATGAGCCACTTGTCCTCACAAATTTTAATAGACTTACCATCGCCTACCATCCATTTCACCTCCAATTCTATGGCTTCTCTTCCCATTATAATGCTTTGCCAACCCCAGGACGGGCGATTCCCTTTTCAGGCCTTCCAAAAATCGCCATCAGGAAAATAGATACCTTTTAAGATTTTTCTCCATAATGCTGAAGGGGTTTGAGATAGTCTCCATGCCTGCTTGCCTAACATAGCTTTGTTGAAAATTTGTAAATCTTTAAAATCGAGACCCCCTTCATCTTTTCTGGATTTCAGCACTTCCCATTTCTTCTAGTGCATTCCCCTCATTGAGGCATTTTGTTTCCACCAGAACGACGCAATTCTTTTTTCAATGGCATTGTAGATAGAGTTAGGAATTTTAAAGATTGACATAGCATATTGAGGTACAGCTTGCACCACGCTTTTTATCAAGATTTCTTTACCTGCTTTTTACAGAGTCTTTTCTTTCCATCCCTCTAACTTCATATTCACTCCTGCTAAAATCCAAGCAAACATTTCCTTCTTCGATTTACCCCATTCGGATGGAATGCCGAGGTATTTCCCTGTTTTTTCTATGGTCGGAGCTCTTAGCTCATGTGCCATATTCCTTTTGAGGATCGGTGGGCATCTACTGCTGAAATAAACTCTCGATTTATTCAGGTTAATGACTTGGCCCGTTGCAAAGCGGTACTGATTAAACATAGTTGCCAGATTTTGGCATTCTCTGACTGTCCCATCCAGAAAAAATATAGCATCATCAGCGAACAATAGATGTGACAATGTAGGGCAATACCTGTTGAGTGTGATTCCTTTGAGATCCCCATCCTCAATGGCTTTGTGCATCATCCAAGAGAGAATATTTGCCATTAGAATGAATAGATATGGGGATAGTGGGTCTCCTTGTCTAATTCCGCGTGAAGGTAGAAAAAATTGCGTTGGTTCCCCATTAACTTTCACACTAAATGAAACAGTTGAAAACATTGCATGATTAACTCAACCCATCGCTCGCAGAAACCCATCTTTAACATGCTCGCTCTCAAGAAGTCCCATTCTACTCTATCATAAGCCTTCTGCATGTCCAATTTGAGGATAGCCTGAAAATTCTTCTTTCTTTTCTTTATCCTTAATTGGTGTAACACTTCCTAAACAATTAGAATGTTATCTTGTATCTGCCGTCCTTTGACAAAGGCACTTTGTTCTGTTGCTATTAACTCAGGAAGCCACAGTTTCAGCCTGTTAGCCAACACCTTAGATATGATCTTGTAGCTAAAGTTACAAAGGCTTATAGGTCTAAACTGGCTGATGCATTCTGGATTTTTAATCTTTGGGATAAGTGAAATATGCGTCTTGTTTAGGAGAAGGTCGAGAGTACCTGATTCAAAGAAATTCTGAACTAAGTGGAACAAGTCCATCTTGATATCCTCCCAATAATGGTGAAAGAATTGGCCATTTAGTCCATCAGATCCAGGGGATTTTAATGCACCCAACTGAAAGACAACATCTTTTACTTCCTCTAAGGTTAGGGTTGCCATCAAACTATCATTTATCTCGTCACTAACCAATCTGGGGCATTGGTCTAGAACAGGCTGAAAATTCCTCGGACCTACCAACTCATAGAGAGATCGATAGAAGTTCCTTATATGTTGTTTGAGATCATTGGGATCTCTACTCCAGTTGTCTTCATCAATTTTCATCATCGTAATCCTATTTCTCTGTCTTCTTTGCACCGTCGTGGCGTGAAAATACTTTGTGTTCCTGTCACCCCATTGGAGCCAATTAATCCGAGATCTCAGCCCCCAATACATCTCTTCTTGTCTCCACAGCTTTTCAATCTGATCCACAATATCTTGGGTCTCCTCCTTCCAAGAAGTTCCGGATGCTCTATTGGTTATCTCCGTTAGCTTCCTTTTTAGCCCCCTGATTTGGTGTGATGCATTGGAGAATTTTCCTTTACTCCATAAAGCTAATTCCCTGGATGTATCTTGGACTTTTTCTAAGAAGCTTCTGTGATTCAACGAGTTTTCCTGCCATGTTCTTCTGATTATTTCTCCATATTCTTCATCATCTAACCAAAACGATTCAAACTTAAATTCTTTCTTCCTTTTGTTGTATGGTGGGTGTAGAGATAGCAGAAGTGGGCTGTGATCCGATCCTACCGCTGGTAGAGCTAAAACCTCTGCATTGGGGAAAGCAATCCTCCACTCCATTGTGCATAAAACTCTGTCCAGTCTCTCTTTGACTAGGTCCTCTCCTCCTCTATTGTTGGCCCACGTGTATGCGCATCCCTTGCTCTCTATGTCCATTAGCGAACAATCATTTAAAAATTCACGGAAAGCACATATTCTGTGGTGTTCTGCCTCTCTCCTACCAACCTTCTCCCAATTGTACAAGATTTCGTTAAAATCACCCATACAAATCCAGGGGAGTTGAATGTTTACCTGGGTGCATCGTACTTGTTGCCACAGAAGAAGTCTCTCTCTAAAATTCGTAGGAGCATGAAGAAAAGTTATCCTCATTTGACTACCACTGGTTGGATCTTTGCATTCCACATCAATAAGATTTTTGGAACTAAGCACTACTTTTAAAGCAACATCTTCACTCCACATTATAGCTAATTCCCCCGCAATACCTTCCGGTTGTTCTAAAAACGAGTTTGGGAACTTGAGACGCCGTCTAACCCGGTCCACCAGCTACTCCTTATTTTTTGTTTCCATTAAGAAAACCAGGTTGGGCCTTTCAAGAGCCACTAAGGCTCTAAGCTCTTGGAACGTCAAGGGATTGCCCAGCCCCTGACAGTTCCAGCTCATAATCCTCATATTGTCTCTGGTGGCTTATTAGGGCTAGCCACCAAAGCCCATTCTTTCCCTTCTTGCACCACCTGGATAGGGGTTTCCAAAAGCTCTATGTCTTTTAATATTGAAGAGCTAGAGCCTTCTAGCCTCTTCTATTTTTTTATCCTTTGATTGTTCTGTCCTTTCTTGCTGTTGAAAGCCGAAACTTTTGATATTAAAGAGTTAAGTGGTTCTAAAGCCATTAATTGTTTTCTATTGCCTTCCTTCTTTTCTGAAATAGCTGCTGATTCTTCATAAGCTCCCTGAAGCGAGGGACTTTCTGCTCTTTTTTTTGTTGCGAACAGGGGCTGCAAACTGCTCTATTTCCCCCTCGCTACTATGTCCATTTCGGCCGATGGAATTGGTGTTTCAGGGACATACTCTTCTTCCTCATAGTTGGGGATTACCTTTCCATAAAAAGCTTCCCAGTGAGGGCTGCGATCACGCACTTCTGCTTTGAGCCAAGGGCCATATTTCCCTGTTCTATTTTCAGTCCACCTTGTTTACTCGTAAGGAATTTCTTCACAGTATGATGCATTGTCACGTCCCGACTCAGAATCACGATTGATGCTTAATGACCGAACATGACCCGTGACTCGCGGAAATGTATTAGTTCGTCCCGTTTATTTTAAACAATCAAATGCGCACGTGGAAGCAAATAAACAATAAACGAGACAAACGGGAGTGAGATAAGCAAACAACGCACGTTGTATTTACATGATACGTGCTTATTTTTGTCGAGCCCTTCTTTACGGGCCCTTACAAGCCACGCATATATTTTACATGCCTATTCCAAGGGCGGTTCCGACACAAGCCACTATCGAACAAACAAAACTTGGCTTGGTTGCCTATGCCCATTACGGTTACTCCTTAGCTTCTCGCTCCACGCTCCTCCATCTCCTCGCTCCCGTTCCCCCGTCCGGTGGCCGAACTACACCCCGCCCGCGGCTTGCCCCGGAGCTGGCCCACCCGCGCCACCGAATGGCCCCTCGAATCCACGAAGGGGTCCAATCCAGTCGCCATTTGCTAGCCGATACCAGGCCACGTACGGGTGGGGGACTAGTTCTGTGCGGCCCTCATCCACCATAACATACGTAGTAATACGACGGTGCGCGCGGTTCTCTCGGGCATCAACAACGGTAAGTAACTCCGCTCTCATCTCAACGGGGTTTCCAAACCGGGTCGGGGGAGTCTCCATCTACGGACCTGAAAAAGGGAAAAACAACGGGAGTGAGTCAAAGGACTCAATAAGTGAAAACTCTAATATCAAGCGAGGACGAGACAATCGCCGTTCACACAAGTCGACTCTTACCGTACCGGTATCGATGGCAATTCAAATAGCAAAGTTCGTGCTACGAAACCAACAAAACAAACATCAAACATAAGCATCACACGTGAGCATCATTTGTCGAGAAAGAACGAACTATAATCAACCATGAAACCAAGAAACGGGCCAAGCAACCCATGTTACAACGTATCGCAACTTCCTTTCCCGATATTAGGGAATTCACTTACTTAACGACTAACAAGAACTAGAGATCATGTTAGAGACGGGTGAGCTCGGGTGATTTTCGGGCTTTCTCCTTGCTTTCTCCTTGCTTGGCTGACCAATACTAGGAACACAAAGGCCAAACCGTGGGCTCTTGGGCGGAAACGAGGAGAAACACGGGCCGGTTCGGGACTCCTTGGGCGTGAGGCTTCTCGGGTCAAGAAGTGAGATAAATAAGAAACAAAGAGAGGAGAAGGTGATGGTGATGTTGGCGTGAGAAAGAAGGAGGGGGGGGGTTCCATGCATTTATAGAGGCCTTAGAACATCCTAGAATAAGGCAATAATAGAGGGGCCTCTAAGTCAAAAATCATCATGACATGCATTAAATGAAATTTATGAACTAAGGCAAAAAATAATGATGAAGAAGCCAAGCTTATCCAAGCATTATTGGCCCAATCTCTCTCTCTCTCTCTCCCTCTCGGCTTCTCTCTCTCTCTCTCTTTCCCCCTTGGCCGAATGGCCTTCTCGGTTCTTCCTTGGCTTGGCCGATTATTGGCCTTGCCTTGTGCTCCATTATTGATGGCCATTGAGTCATCAAAGTGCCTTAAATGCATGGCACACCTCAGCCCAAAGGCTTTAAATGAAGAGGGACACCTCATGGGGTCCAATAATGAAGGCTTAAATGGCATTAATGAAACCTTTGACCAAGTCAACAAATTCTGTCTCTTTCTCCTCAGCAAATCTGAACCGTGGGAGCCTCTTAAGTTGCTGGTTTCACACAAAAATATTCTCGGGCCAATCGGTTTACACGAAACCGGCTAAACGGCACTATAATCGCAACCCCGCATCATACTATTCTCAAATTTTCTAAGGGTTGTCCACACTTAATAGGCCCGTTCAACCCGAGGTTTGATGTGAGAATATCCCCAAAAATCATCTAACACAACCAAACCAAGTCCCAAGCAAAATGGAACAAGTCCAAGCAAATTGGGTTGCTGGGCGCATGGCCGGGCCTGACCGGGCGCGTGGCCGGGCGCAGTATCGGGCCACACGGGCACGCATCTGGGCCACACGGGCACATGGCCGCGCTATGGCCGGGCCGCACGAGCGCTACGCCGGGCTGCACGGGCGACGTGCCGATCGCCTTGCCTGGCTGCACGGGCGACGTGCCGAGCGCCTTGCCGGCCGCATGGGCAACGTGCCGAGCACCACGCCTGGTCACATGAGCGAGGGATCGGTTCACGGCCAAACACGCGCAACGGCCCGTGAATGACACGATGCACGGCTCATGGCCATATTTCTTGGGCACGGGACGAGATCGAAACTGGATCTTATGGGCACAATGCCTGGCGCAAGGGTCGGGCACAATGGCCGGCACACGACCGGGCACGTAACCGGTCCGTGGCCTAACTGACGGGCACGATGGTTGGTCATGACCGAGCACATGGCCTTGGCTGGCGAGACTGGCAATTTTGCCCGGGCCGCGACTAAGCCACTAGGCACATGGCCTGGCACATGTCTCGTCCATGGCCTACCCAACTCAACGCAACGATCCGTGGTCGATTCGTGACCGAGCCACGTTCGAGTATCAACGACCCACGGTCGACCCTCGGTTGTCATGTAGCCTCGTGGAATCCAGTACCCCGGAATTAACTCATGGTCATCCGGGACTAATGCATGGCCGTGCGGTATCACCCGCGACCGACACATGCCGACACCGGACTGATCCACAGTTATCCCGGACCGTTCCACTAACGGCCCTTATGGTCGATGGGTCACTCCACAGTCATATTACTCTAATCATTTGCGTAGTCAGGGAGTCATTCCACTGTCGATCCCTAGGCCAATTCATGGACAATCTTTCGATCGAACCATGACCAACCCTCAGTACACTCGTTCCGATCATGCTGTCCATTCCATTACCGACCCTCGACTTGAGTTCCCCGCTCATTCATTTATTACTAGCCCTCGGCTTCCTAGGTCCAAAATCGGGGATGTCACATGCATAATGGCCAAGTCTCCCGCATGAATAGCAGAAATGTGGAAGGCGTTCGTACTTAAATTCCACCCATAACTTTTTTTCCCTTGGATTCGCTATAGTTCCAGATTTCAGGGGAGCTAACAAATCCACTTCAACCTTCACCTTTCCCATTTTATAGGGTCCATTTCCTTTAGATTCTAACTGTATTTCCAACACCTTTTCCACCTTCTCAGCCAAGTCATAATAAACATCCTCCAGGATCCATCAAGGTGGGATTCCTAATATTTGAACCCAGAACGCATACTGTGTAAAATCATAACAATGGTCGGGGATATTCGGCTCACATTGTTTAAGAACAAGTAAATTGCTAGCAAAAGACCAAGGACTTGATTGTATCACCTTTTCTTTGTCACTTTCAGATTCGAAGACAAATGAAAAGAAACCCGGTTCTTTTTGGTTGCAGACCACTAATTCGGTTTTCCACGCCTTCTTCATTGTGTTAAGGAAGGCTTGGAAATTTACATTGGGCTTCGAAAAAAGTTTACCATACAAAGTAAGGCTGCACTCCACTCGATTTTCAAAAGGAATTTCCCGTCTCAAATTCACTACATCATCCTTCGACCACAAGTGACCCAAACTTTTACACAAAGCAGCTAGGCGTAAGTCATTCTCAGTCTCACCTTCCATCTTACAGTGTTGCAGGGACACTACAGGGAGCTTGACTAGGGTGCGAAACTGGGAAAGAGACTCACGGCAGTCTACTGTAGCATACTCACCTGAGAGCCCACATATGGTAGAAGAGCCAGCTTCCACTTGATTGAGTTTCAGAGGTTTTAGAATATTTAAGGTTAAAATAGATTGAAGGGAGCTCTGAAACTGGAAGAAGAAATAGTCGTTTTGGACAAAACAGCAAAGAGCCAAGAAGGAAAAAACTACCGGGAGTTTCTGTTAAAGAGTAGGGTTTTTGTAGGTGCACAACACTGTTCGGGCCAGGGTATTGGGTAAGGGATAACTGGTGTAGGTAGAAAGGCTAAAATGGGTTTGGTGAAATTTTTAGGGTTTGGGCGAAAGGTGGATTGAAGAAATTGAAGGCTTGAGATGCAGAAAACTCTCGACAGCTGAGATTGAAATGAGGTGATTGTCCATTAGGGAGGAAACAAGCTAGAAATCAAAAGGGGTTTTAGGGTTTTGATATCACTATCACCATGGAAGGGATAGAAGAAAAAGCTCTACCCATGAGAGAGAGGAAACTCTACCAAACGAGAGAGATGTCGCATTTTTGTCAATATTTGTTTGCTATTTTGAAAGTCTATGTTGACGGTCGTGGACAATGCATCTCTAACCACTTCGCCAAATTTTTTTTTAAGCATTTATAGATAAGTCGTGACACACTCTTTGAGAAGATTACCAAGAAAGTCATTCCCTGAAATTTGTTGTAATTTCTTGAATTCATTGTAAGGTTGGTCATATAAAGTTTTACTTTCGTAATTCATCAATATTTGCGTAGTTTCTAACTTATTGTTAGTAATTTATGTAATTTGACTATAGAGTTCATAATTTGAAAGATGACATAGTAAAATATCATAATTGTGATAGGTGACGCTACCAATACGAAATAGTTTTCCTCAATAATTGTAATTTTCCTATGAGCCATTGTGAATGACAAATCAGTAATCATTATACAAATATAATAATTTTCCTTGAACCTTGTAAAGTTGAATTTTCTAGAGTTCGTAACTTCGACAGTATCTTTATTCTTAGTAACTTACCCCGATGATCACAACACTTTTTTGCTGTTCGCAAATTTAAGGGTCATCATTTTATAGTTCAATAGTAACATTGACCATTTTATGGCCAGTAATTTCCCTTATATTTTCGTAAATTACTACTTTAAAAATTCCTCTTACGGTCAATATTTATTTTCTCTTAATCTAACGGCTAAGATTGAACGAGACCCGTCCAGAATTTTCCTATACGTGTCCATAAATTTCCTTGCGTTATAATTAAATGATGCGCAGCTACAATTATTGCTTTTGTCGTATCGATGTAAGCTAAAAACTCAACATAATAGGAAAAGAGACCATGGTCGGTCTTTCTCTCTCTTTCTCTAAGTCAATGAAGATGCTCTTTAAAAAGTTTAAAGTCACATGTACTATTTTTATATATTCAGCAGAACAATCTAATGCAAATCAGAGATAGTGTAACTCATTGCTCTCACATCTTTTTCGGGCAATCTTTTTGCTTCCGCATAAATTTCCAAGGGAAGTCTCATTGCAAATAAGAAAATCCTAGAAAATTATGTGAAAGAAGCTGTTAGAACACCTCTCCCGTTTTTTCTCCTTTTGAAAGAATATAGATTGGGCAAAACTTCAAGGTAGTGTAACTTATTGTTTTGTCATTTCCTTCGTGCGATGTTTTTTTGATTCTACATAACTTTCCGAAGAGAATCTAATGACAAATAAGAAATTACTAGAAAACTTTTAAAAAAAAGCCATTGGAAAATCTCTCTCGGTATTTCTCCTATTGAAAGGAGTTCAATTGGGTAAGGTAACGCTTAAGGATAGTGTAACTTCTTGTTCTGGCATCTTTTTTGGGTATTTCTTTTTTGATTCTACATAACTTTACAAGGGAAATCTCAGGGGTAAGAACAGCATTGGTGCCAAAACTTGTGTACGGAGGCCACTTTGATGCCAAAAGTTCCATTTGGATTACTTTAGTGCCAAAAAATTTGAAAAACGATCTTTTAAGTGCCAACTCTGATATGATTGGTCGGAAATCTGACGTGGCAATTTTTTATTAGTATTTGAAGCCGACGTGGCTCGCCGGAGATACAGTGAGCACGCACAGTCAGCATTTTTTATTTTAAATAATTTTTTTCTTTTTTCCTTTTTATTTCTTTTCTTTCTTTTTTCCTTCTTTTCTTTTTTTCTTTTCTTTCTTCTCCCTTTGTCACCGCCGGTGACCGGGAGGCCGGCCACCGGCCGCCGGCTCGCCCGGACGAGGCCGTCGCCGCCCGTCACGAGGCGAGGCCCGGCCGACCCTCGCCTGGGAGCGACGGCGGGCAAGCCCGGCGAGGTCGGCCTCGCCTCGCATGGGCGAGGGCGAGCCCCGGCGAGGGCTCCTCGCCGAGATCCAGCGAGGCCGGCCGTCGCCCAGCCACGGCGGCCCCGCCGGACGTCGCCCCGCCGGGCCTCGCCTGTGGCGGGCGGCGGCGGCCTCGTCCGGGCGAGGCCAGGCGGCCGGTGGCCGGCCTCCGGTCACCGGCGGTGACAAAGGGAGAAGAAAGAAAAGAAAAAAAGAAAAGAAGAAAAAAAAGAAAAAAATTCAGAAAAGTATTAAAAAAATCGAAATATATACGTGGAAATGCCACGTAGACTAATTTTTTAAAAAAAAAATCCAACTAAGATTAAAAATTTAATTATAAATGCCACGTATTAATTTGGCCGGAATTTCTCGCCGTTGACACCAAAGTGATCATTTTTCCTCCGATTTGGCACTAAAGTGATCCAAATGAAACTTTTGGCACCAAAGTGGCATCCGTACACAAGTTTTGGCACCAATGCTGTTCTTCCCCCGGAAATCTCATGGCTAATAAGAAATAGTTAGAAGATTGTGCACAAGAAAAGTCATTACAACTCATCTCCCCCTATTTCTCCTATTAAAAGAAATCTAATTGGGTCAGGAAAGTGTGTAAATCATTACTCTGACATCTTTTTCGGGCGATGCTTTTTTTGATTCCACATAAAGTTGGAAATTCATGGAAAATAAAAAAATTAGTAGAAATTTGTACAAAAAAGGCTATTAAAACACCTCTCCCATTATGTGTCCTTTGGAAAGAAGTTTGATTGGGCAAAAGTTTGGGAAAGTGTAACTAATTGCTTGAGGACTAGGAAACAACGCCTCGCTCTCTAGGCTTGGCATTTGCGTGGATTCGTCCAATTCGTGCATTCGCTGTTTTGTGCTTGTAGAGTGGTCATCGGTTTGCTGTGGCGGAGGTTGTGGAGGCATCGAGTGGAGGCTGTCGACTGGCGTTCGAGGTCGAGACAAGGATATCATCGTTTCATCACTGGTGGGAGTTGAAGTGGATGTCCCTGTTCGCCAAGGTGAGACAACCTGATTCTAAGGGTCATTGACATTGGTTGCCGGAAATGGAGAATAGCGAGAGAAGCCGTCGGCCGAACTAGGGGCTGGGCTGGCCCACTGGAGGCCAGACTCGCCGGGTCGGGCAGATTGAAGGCAAGCCCCGTGAGGCCGGACGTTTTAAGAGGAAGTTTTTAGCTGGTTTCGGGCTCGGCTGCTAGGGGAATTACGCTTCGGGCATGCTGTTCGAAGAGATGGGCTAGTTGAATCGGAAATAAAAAGTGGGCTTTGAGCTGGGCTTGCTAGGAAAAAGACTTGGAGGTTGGCTTAGACCTTAGTCGGGCCGGGCTGGACAGATTCTTGGGGGCTTGGATCAGTCTAGTTTCGGGCTTTTAAGGCTTAGGCCTTTCTCTTGGGTGGACCGAACTCGATACAAGAGTTCGGTTTGCTCCACAGCCCAGCGTGGGAACCTGGGTTCGGTCCTTGCCCGGCCCGTGTTCAGCGACCCGACCCGGACCCCTAGTTTCGGATCAATTAATTAAATTTTAAATAATAATAAAAATATTGATAAGAAATATTTAAAAAAATTTCGAAATTAAAATATTAGAAAATTGGTAACGAACATGCTACTTCTTGTCTTTTGGGTGTAATTAGTGTTCTCATTTGTTTGGGAAGTTTCATGTGCCTTTTGCATGTCTTACTTGATTTCGGACATGAGTGATTAGATGCGTGTTAGATTTTGATTCATGCTCCTTGGTGGGTTGGTTAGAAAGGTGACTAGAAGCTAATCAGGGGATTAACGATGGTAGCCTTTTGCGTTGTGCACACAAGTGGGGGCTATTAATTGTCAATTCTATTCAATGAACCTTTAATTCGATTAGAAGGAGGCTGGGGTTAATTGAATAGTATAGAAAAGTTTAGATTGTTGAGTCGGACTGCTTTGTTATTTGTTCATTGCTAAACCTGCTCATTGGCTACTTTGATTGTTTGCATGATGTGAATGTCGAATGTGATGGATGTTCGAGACCAATGAGGATGGTGATTATGAACTCCCCGAAAACCGAAGGCCAAGAGTGGTGGTCCGAGGTGACAATTAATTTGGCTTGCTTTAGGCTAGTTTAGTTTTGATTAGGCTAGTTTAGCTATTGGACTTAGGTTCAAATAAACTAGTTAGCTCGGTCTCCGTTCAATAAAATAAAATTATATTTAGATTCACTTTCTATACAGGCAATTAGAAAGGCTTAGATTAATTTACCATCATCATATGTTTAGATTTAAGCTCACCATAGTTAGGGATTCAAGCTTTCGAGGTATCATGTCTCAAGGTTCATAATGAGGCCAAGTATATTCTTTGCCCGACTTGTATCGGGTCCTTAATTTATGTATCGTTACCTAGCTGCTTTCCATACCTGTGTCTTTACTTATCGCACCGTCTTTCAATAAATTGGATGTTAATCACTTTCCCAAAATATGTTAGGTTTAGCTCAGGATCACAATGAAAACATACAAAAATATGTTGCATGATCACTTAGCAGCTTTGATACCATAGGATCATAAATGGTAACGTAGAGTGAATGGTCACTTAGATAACACACTTATAAGTTAGCGGTATCGAAAAGGCGCTAATAAAAATATTAGCATTGCAAAGTCCCTATTCCTAGTTTGGGGTTTAGGATTTATGGATTTGGGGTTAGGGGTTGAGGGTTTGGGGTTTGGGGTTTGGGGTTTAAGGTTTGGGATTTAGGGTTGAGGGTTTAAGGTTTGGGGTAGGGCTTTAGGGGTTTAGGGTTTGGAGTACTAGAGCTCAGGGTGAGGGTTCAGGGGTTCAAGATTTAGGGTTTGAGGGTTGAGGGTTTAGGGTTTGGGGTTTGGGGGTTGAGGGTTTAGGGCTTGGGCTTGGGAGATGGGCTTGGGTGCTTGGGGCTTAGGGCTTAGGGCTTTAGGGCTTAGGGCTTGGGGCCTGGGGCTTTAGGGTTTAGGGCTTGGGCCTTTGGGCTTGGGGCTTCGGGTTTAGGGTTTAGGGTAGGGGTGAGCGTGGTTCCAGGGTAGAACCGGAACCGGAACCGGAACTAGGAACCGGGATCCCTAGAGGCTAAAACAGAAATTATAATCCCTATTCCCAAATCTTACTATTTCGGTCTTTTCTCTCTTCATTTCCTTCACTTCTTCCTCGATCTTGAAGGCGGACACCGTGAGGAAGGACGAAGGAGCGGCTTACCAGTCGAGCGTCGGACGGAGCTCAGCTCTCTCTTCCCCTTAATCTCTTTGCCCTCTTCTCCGTCGGTGAATGACTCTCCGGGTCTTCTGGAGAAAGACGAGGGTTTCGCGGGTGTGATTTTTCCCCAAAATTCGATGCCCTAATTTAGGGACTCGTTGTTTCACGGGCGTGGTTTTCCCCCAAAATCCGAAACGGCCCGACGGGGGTCTTGAAGGTGATCTTCCCGGTGAGCTCCTTGATCTTCCCCCAAATTCCTGATCTTGCCCTGCTCTACCTGGACCGTGATCTCGGGCGCGTAGGAGACTAGCTTCCCGATCTTCTCGAGCTTGCAGGGACCTGACTGGGTATTCTTTGGAAGGGCCGCTGGCGCCGGAGCTTGGAAAACTTAGTCAATTACGATCTCTGTAAGTAGGCCATATCAGTTTCTTTGAAGTTGAGGAGATCTTACTGTATGGCATTACTGTAAAATTATACATCCAAGCAAAATTTAGTTATATTCTGTCTATTTGACACGTAAGTTGACTTATGGTAATACGGAGAACATTTCAGTAGAAAGCCTAGCACTTTTATCTAAAAACAAAGTTGCATGTGCTGGGAGTTCTTGCCTGAACTCTAGTGTTAGAAAGTTGACAGTTTCAGTGTTATTATGATAACTGATAGATAAGTCTGCATTGTTTGGTGAATTTTACGATGATCCTCTGTACTCCTGATAGACCATAAGTTGCTTGTGTTAGACTTCATCTTGTTTCGAAGATTGCTACCACGTACAGTTATATGCTGGTAAGAATCAGACATCTGAAACAGTAGATTGGATGCAAGATATGTCCCAATCTCTGTCTTAACCATATGCAGTAGTACTTAATTCAATATGTCAAAGGGTGGTAGATACTTCTTCTCCAGTAGCAAGATGAGGATCATTGAGGCAGGAACGGGCATTTTAACTCTCACTACTGAGAGAGCCAACTTAGCTAGAACTTTGACATGAAAAATGTTTGATTTTCTCTTCCAGTGCTTGAAAACTAAATCACAAGCTCTGCGTAGCCATTGTGGGTCAGATGAGTACGAATGTCCAGTGAGTAATCTATTGATGAGAGAACAATTGGAAATATCATATGACTTTCTATAATCCTTAAATATATCCCAGGCTTCTTCTATTTGGTGATCTTTGAGTGCAACTCCAATTTTCTCCAGCAAAAGTGCTCGAGTTGAATTTGGTACTATTTTAGTGTTTTTGCAGGGTGTGAACTCTCTATTTTGCCTCCGTGACAAAGCTCTCTTCTGACTGAAGTAAGGAAAAAATAATCTCAAGAGATGACTCTTTCCGATGCAATGATGCACAATAATCTCTCCTTGTGTCGTTAAAGCCATTCATATACAAGTTAGATGGCCCTTTTATTTGGAGAGAGTCTGGGATTTGCAGTAGGAACTACTATCAAATGTTGTGAAGCATTCATCTTATCTTGATATGAACAACCATTGGCATATTTTCATAAGGAGCAGAATCAGATGACCCTTGTATTTGGAGTCATTGTCAAACTATCATACTTGCTTCTTGGTCTACCATGCTTAAATCTCACCCATGCACATTGGGAACCTGTCTCGCTGTTCCCTGCACCTAAACACTACCCTGCTGAGGCAAATTACAAGGTTTGAAAGGTTAAAGGGATAAACATAGTCCACTCATTCAGATACATGATGCATTGTAACTTTCAATGTCGAATTGTACAGTTTCTCAGCGATTACTGTCTTACTTTTTGTCTTGTTAGAAATTCATGCCAAGTTCCTCACGTTAATCTTGATATTTTCGCTCCTGTAGGCCAGGAGAGTTACAGAGGCTTCGAAAAATGACAAATATCAGTACACATACTTTGGACACAAGATAAACAGTTTCAATAGTGCTCCCAAAAAAGTTCTGGCTTTTGACTCTCATCTACGTCTCGATAGATATGCACTTGAGCAGGGTGACCTCCCTAAAACTGGTGATGAAAAGAGCAGGTTTCTCTTCTTCTTCTTCTTCTTCTTGACTTTAGATGTGATGTTTTAATTTGGCATTAGTTGGTACATGCGAAAAAAATTAATTTTAATTCTTGTTTGCGCCTCCTTTTGGTGTTGGTTAAGGTTAATTTAGTTATGTGCAGCTTGTAGAAGATTGGCTTTTGTTGATATTGTGTTGTTCATGTCATGGAGGTTTCTTTTAGAAACATTCCCCGTGGAAAAATTTGAAGAGTGAAAAAAAAGATTACCCCAAAAGGGCGCCGGACGACTAAGTTACATTATCCCGAAATTTAATCAAATCTAATACCTTCGAAAAAGATTAGAAAACGGAAGAGGTGTTGCAATGACCATTTCGCACCCCTTTTCGTAAATTACAGGTTTTGGAGACATTCCCCGAAGAAAAATTTGAAGAGTGAAAAAAAAGATCACCCTAAACGGGCGCCAGACGACTAAGTTACAGTATCCCATAATTTAACCAAATCTAACACCTTCGAAAAAGAGTAAAAAACGGAAGAGGTGTTGCAATGACCGTTTTGCACCGTTTTTAAATTACAGGTTTTGGAGACATTCCCGAAGAAAAATTTGAAGAGTGAAAAAAGATCACCCTAAACGGGCGCCGACGACTAAGTTACAAGTATCCCATAATTTAACCAAATCTAACACCTTCGAAAAAGAGTAAAAACGGAAGAGGTGTTGCAATGACCGTTTTGCACCGCTTTTCGTAAATTACAGGTTTTGGAGACATTCCCCGAAGAAAAATTTGAAGAGTGAAAAAAAAGATCACCCTAAACGGGCGCCAGACGACTAAGTTACAGTATCCCATAATTTAACCAAATCTAACACCTTCGAAAAAGAGTAAAAAACGGAAGAGGTGTTGCAATGGCAATTTGGCACCGCTTTTCATAAATTACCGATTTTGAAAACATTCTCCGTGGAAAAATTTGAAAAGTGAAAAAAAGATCACCCCAAAAGGGCCCCAGACGACTAAGTTACACTATCCCGAAATTTAACCAAAATTTAACACTTTCGAGAAAGAGTACAAAATTGAAGAGGTGATGCAATGACCATTTCGCACCTCTTTTTGTAAATTACAGATTCATTGCAGACATTCCCTGTGGAAAAATTTGAAGAGTGAAAAAAAGGTCACCCCAAAAGGGCACTAGACAATGAAGTTACACAATACCGAAATTTAACCAAATCTAACACCTTCGAAAAAGAGTAAAAAACGGAAGAGGTGTAGCAATGACCCTTTCGCACCGCTTTTCGTAAATTACAGATTCATTGGAGACTTTTCCCGTGGAAAAATTTGAAGAGTGAAAAAAATGATCACCCGAAAAGGGCGCTAGAGAACTAAGTTACACTATCCCGAAATTTAACCAAATTTAACACCTTCGAAAAAGAGTAAAAAACGGAAGAGGTGTTGCAATGACTGTTTCGCACCGCTTTTCGTAAATTACAGGTTTTGGAAACCTTCCCCGTGGAAAAATTTGAAGAGTGAAAAAAATGATCACCCCAAAAGGGCGCCAGACGACTAAGTTACAGTATCCCGTAATTTAACCAAATCTAACACCTTCGAAAAAGAGTAAAAAATGGAAGAGGTGTTGCAATGGCAATTTGGCACCGCTTTTCAGAAATTACCGATTTTGAAGACTTTCTACGTGGAAAAATTTGAAAAGTGAAAAAAAAGATCACCCCTAAAGGGCGCCAGACGACTAAGTTACACTATCCCGAAATTTAACCAAAATTTAACACCTTCGAGAAAGAGTAAAAAATTGAAGAGGTGTTGTAATGACCATTTCGCACCTCTTTTTGTAAATTACAGATTCATTGCAGAAATTCCCCGTGGAAAAATTTGAATAGTGAAAAAAAGGGTCACCCAAAAAGGGCGCTAGACAACTAAGTTACACTATACCGAAATTTAACCAAATCTAACACCTTCGAAAAAGAGTAAAAAACGGAAGAGGTGTAGCAATGACCCTTTCGCACCGCTTTTCGTAAATTACAGATTCATTGGAGACATTTCCCGTGGAAAAATTTGAAGAGCGAAAAAAAAGATCACCCCAAAAGGGCGCCAGAGGACTAAGTTGCACTATCCCGAAATTTAACCAAATTTAACACCTTCGAAAAAGAGCAAAAAACGGAAGCGGTGTTGCAATGACTGTTTCGCACCGCTTTTCCTAAATTACAGATTTTGGAAACCTTCCCCGTGGAAAAATTTGAAGAGTGAAAAAAAAGATCACCCGAAAAGGGCGCCAGACGACTAAGTTACACTATCCCGTAATTTAACCAAATCTAACACCTTCGAAAAAGAGTAAAAAACGGAAGAGGTGTTGCAATGGCAATTTGGCACCGCTTTTCATAAATTACCGATTTTGAAGACATTTTCCGTGGAAAAATTTGAAGAGTGAAAAAAAAGATCACCCCAAAAGGGCGCCAGACGACTAAGTTACACTATCCCGAAATTGAACCAAAATTTAACACCTTAGAGAAAGAGTAAAAAATTGAAGAGGTGTTGCAATGACCATTTCGCACCTCTTTTTGTATATTACAGATTCATTGCAGAAATTCCCCGTGGAAAAATTTGAATAGT